>NC_140082.1:74446788-75096788 GCF_964194135.1 Talpa europaea | reverse complement strand
TCTAAATTCCTGCTGAGTGAGACCATCCGGTATTTTTCTTTTTCTTTCTGGCTTATTTCGCGGAGCATGATCCCTTCCAGCTCCATCCATGTTGCTGCAAATTGCATGAGTTTATCTTTTTTGATTGCTGAGTAATATTCCATTTTGTGGGGGAGAGGAGGGGAGTAGGGATCAGGGTGAAAATAAGGGGGGGGGTGGGAATTGTGTGGGGAATATAACCAAGATGAAAATGCATACATTGTGCAAAAGTGAAAAATGATGTAAAAATATATAAAATAAGATAAAATTCTACTCAATGTTTGATTAGTAGAGCGGAGTCCACAGAGATTCTGTTTATGAAAGTGAACGCAAGAACTTTATTTCCTTTTAATCCTTAAACTTCTTTAAAATCTTCCTCTCATTCAATGTACCACATGGCTGCATTGTAACTGTGGCTTTTAGGTCAAAGAATGTAATGGATTGACTGTGGGTAGAAATTGGGGAGCAGCCTGTCTTATTTTTCCTGTGTTGTACTGACCAGAGTTGAAGACACCGGAAGAAGTGGAAAGTCTGCTGTAGTTTTAGTTCTCTTGGCAAATTAAGGAGCTGCCAGAAATTCTCATATAAGAAGAAAAACACCAGGTTGCTCTGTTTCTTTTGAAAACTCATTCAGTTAAACCCACAAAGCCATTTTCTCTTTTGGGATTTTGTTCCTCCTTTGCTCCCCATCATGTCCTTGCCTTCTGAGGAAGTCTTAAGGTCTTAAGCTAAGGAGTCATCTTGAATCAAGCCTGTCCTTTACTGCAGCTCCTGGTTATTAGGCTCAGAAAAATAATTTTAATAGACTTGAATCTATGAAACTTTGTCATGATGGAAAGAGAGAGCTTTTTGCCTTTCTTAGCTCCTTTTAAAATATCTTCCAGGAAGTTACTAAATTCTGTAAAAGACTGCAATAGTCTTTTATAACCCATTGCAATTTCTTTTTTTTTTTTTCTTTAAAACAGTGCAAGGAGTAAATGATGCCCACACCATACATAGTTTTATATGCCAAAAACACGTTAGGGTTCAGTTAAAAACAAATAGGTCTACCCAGGCCTTTCAGTATAAGATCAAACTATTTATTCATGATTTATTCATATTTTCATAATACTGGAGAACTCAAGAATGTTACACGTGAACATGTGTTTACTTATGTGTTTGGAATCTTGAAATAGAAAACACTTGAATTCTAAAACAACTGCACAGAACAAATTTGTACCCTAATTATGTACATTTTATTTAAGGTCTGTGCGTGCCTGCACACACCTATCAGTTGTTCTCAATGCTGTCTGATCCTGTATTTTGTAATGCCTGCTTTACTGTGCTAAAATCAAATCATAGGTAATCTTACAGATGTGAATAGAAGTAAGTGGTGATAGTGCTCTAACTGCAAAATAAAGAAAAATTAAATGGAAAAAAAATTGTGAGAAAACATCAGGAGTTAAATGCCCAGGTGCCATGACACTGGAACATAGATGGTGTAGTCAGATCCTCCAGCCTAGCGTAGACTCCCCTGAGTGCCCTGCTGCAAATGCAGAGGGATACAGATAGGTCACTGAACTTGAATTGTGTGAGTAGCATTGTTAGTCAATGCTCTGATTTTCCAGTATACTGAGCCCTTGGTAAATTTCCTTATAAGGCAATGTTTAGTTTAATTTATATGATGGTGCCAATCCTAGAAAATGCAGTATCTATTAAAACTGTGGAAAAAATGTGTTGTGGTTTTCAAGTAGAAATAGGTTCTAGTCTCAGGTTTTATTTACCTGGAGTTTTTCCCCTGGTAGATGCCTGCAGATTACAGAGAAATTCTTTCTCTTAGGTGACTGATCTGCATATTCAGGGCATGTGGCATTCTTGGTCCTTATAACTAAGCTCCAGGGATCCCCCTTGCTATTGTTTTGATAATAAAATGTCTGTATAATCCTTCTGCACTGCTTCCCAGCAGCCAGTACAGCCCCCTCGAGGATCACCGAGTTTACATGTTCCTGGTCCCGGATTTCAAGATTAAATAAAGTACAGAAAGTAAAACCTCCAAGTCATTTATTGGGAATCTTGATACTTCTGAGTTTTTGTAATAGCGATGGAAGGGAAAACTAAATTTTAAGAAACATTTACAGCAATTCTAATATTCTGGAAGAACTTAATGATCAGTTATTATCAATGAGAATAGTTTACCAATGAGAAATCAATCAAGTACAGATTATCTGGAAGGAAAAAAAAAAACAGCTTTGAATAGTCATTATGGATTCATGTCAGAACTTGTTTCCTAATTTGGCTCATTTAACTAACGTTGCTGATAATGTTCTCTTTTTAAAAGATTACTATCTGTTTCCACAAAGGGAACTTTTGAGATTTAGAGGAGGTAAAAAATTAATTTGAATTTGTTTAAAAGATTAACGCTATGCTGTTTTTGATTACCAATTTAGATAAACAGGATAAAAAGATGCTCATTTGTTCTCACATCTCTTACATTTGCTCTTTTTTTTTTTAATAGAGGCATGTTTTATTTATTTATTTATTTGTTTTGTTTGTTTGTTTGTTTTCGTTTTATACATGCACTGGGTACAGTCAGAAGTGCGGGAGGGTGAGAGAATTCACCAGAGCCAGAGCGGGGAGCAGAACAGGCAGAAGGACCCAAGTACACTGCTGAGGGGAGCAGCGGGCGGCAGGAGAGCTCTGCGCGCCATGTGGGACCCTCCTCTGGTGGCCGGGGAGCAGCCGGGGATCGAACCGGAGCCGCAGAGGCCGCGGGCAGTTTCGCAACCCAGCGCTCAACCGCTGCGCCACCGGGGAGGCCCTACATTTGCTCTTAAGAAAGTTGTGAATTACAATAGAATATTCTGGGCAGGACATTGTGAACAGGGAGTACAATGTTTGGATTGTTCAGATAGTCTCATTAATAGGATCAATGTGTACTATAATTTTCAGAAAAAAATATATTTCACAGCAAGGTTCAAGAGCAATTAGATAACTAACAGCAAGAACAATTAGATAACTAACAAAATGAGCCTCTCAGATTAATAAGAAGAATGTGGGTTGGGTAGTATACTTCAAAATCTTGACTATGAAAAATGTCCCAATGAAAAGGTCTGTCTCTAATTCTTTCTACTCTGATGTAGTGTGGGTGTTAAACTCAGATCTGAACATTGACGGATCCCATGGGTGTGGCACTGACCAGGTCAGCGCAGTGGACTGCTGCTGGACGTGGGACTGGAGCCTTGGAAATTACCCCTCTAAATGAAGTGATATTGAAGGAAATTATTATGTTTGTGGAGAGTTTTATCTATAAATATCCCCTGGAGTCAAAATATGTTTTTATGGAACCACTGGAATGGAAAACAGACTTGCACCCTTCAGTATTTGAATCAGGTTACGTTGTCAGGTAAGCCAGCTAAATGCTTCTAGAATTGGCTTTCTTTGTAATACATATTTTTGTTCATTGGGTGTGGACTTTGGGCAAATCATTTAACCTATATAAATTTCAGAATATCTCTGAACCAAGAATTGCAAGATGGAGGCAATCAGGTGAAATCTGAAATTGTTTCATTTGACCAAACACACTATTTACTGAATTTTTAAATTTAAATTTATTTTGGTGGGAGATGAAGTCTCTGGGTGACTATACTCCCAGTATTTCCTGTTGACTTATGCCTAACCTTGCTACTCAACCAAATTTCCTTCCATATGTTTATTTAAAATAGATCACATATGTTTATTTTAAATGAACATTTATATATTTATGTTATAATTATACATGATAAACAATTATATAATCAATGTATATAAATTTATTTATTTTTCCTTAGACCAGCTTTCTATCTATTCTTGTTTCTGACCTTTTGGTTGGTTGGTACTTTGGATGTTGCAAAGGATGAAAAAAAAATTTTTTTAAAGATTTATTTATTTATGCATACAAGAACTGGGGTATAGGCCAGAGGTGTGGGGGGTGAGAGGATTCACCAGAGACAGAGTGGGTAACAGAACAGAGAGATTGACTGAAGTACACTGCTGAAGGAGCAGTGGGAGAGTCAGGAGAGTTCTGCTGCACCATCAAACTAGTGCTGCAGTGTCTGCTGATAGCTTCATAGGTTGTGTCTTAACCCCTTGCACCACCAGGGAGGCCTGAAAAAAATTTGCGAAGGGAGAAATCTTGCCTGGATGGCTTGAGGAATACCAGCTAGGTACAGGTTAAGCTAAGGATTCAGCTAAGACCTTGGTAATCATAGAAAATACCAAATGTTTTCACACCTGGGTCTTGACCATACATACCCCTTTGTCTACCTTCTAAACCAGAGAACTTTTAGCAACTTATAGCACTCGGTTGTTTGCTACCTCAAAGAACATAACAAGTGATGTAAACAAGAGAGATGTCCTCAATGGCTAGAAGAATGTGTTATTAATACAGCCCCTTCTGTCCCCTTCTTTGCACATTTCTTTCTCAGCTGCTAACCATGTACAATGTAAGTCCTACCTAAAGTGTGGGAAGCTGCCCTCCTTCCGCTCAGGATCTAGGTCTGATGGCTCAAGTGATTCTGAAGGATTTGAACTTAGAGTCTCTGGATGTGTTTCTATTAAATAAGACTATCCTTGGATGTTTTAAAATATAGATAAATTCTTCTTGGGGATATACAATTTCTCAGTCCTCTCGTTCCAAACCAAGTCAATTTTATCTATGCTCAAAAGTCTGTTCAGAATAGGTAAGCTACTCTCTTTTGTTGATCTTTGAAGATGTTTATGGGAATATATTTATACTTGTGGCCTCACATCTCACTGGATGTATGTCTCCAAACGTACCCTCTGCAACAGTCAACAAAAGTTTGCTCGGCCTTCTGAATTAGGCTAATTGGCATCTAGCATGGAAACTGCTCCTTTTGTCACAAACTGAAAAGGCTTTTCATTTCATCAGCCGTTTTTCCTTTTGTGCAATTGTTTTGAAGTGGATATGTAGGCACAGTACTTCTCACATACTGCACGCCTCATTCTTTACCCTTTAGAATCATTCTCACTGTGCAGCTGCTTGTCTTGTAATAACATTTGTCATCATCTCTCTGTGTTCATTTTTTGGGGGAGAAATATCTCAGGTTCATTTTAGTAAGCCTATAACTTACTAGGCTGCATCTCTCTCTCTCCCCCGTCAGTCAGCTGAAACCTAAGAATATTTTGTTTGACCAGATGCGCTAGCTATTGAATTTTTAAATTTTAATTTATTTTGGTGGGGAGTGCAGTCTCTGTGGCACTGCACTCCCAGTGTTTGCTGTGGACCCCCCAATTTTCAACTGCTTTTGCTCATATCAGACAGGATGAGATTAATAATAATAATCCTGAAACACTTCCTAATGAAGCCCTATCCACTATGGACTAACGACATCTGAGGACACCACTCAATGGTGACACCATCCATTGGTGATACATAGAACTTTGAGATTCTTAGTTCCCTACTTTGAACATCCATGTGGACTTTGAACAGACCTAAATCCTAAAAATTTGGGAAATGTGTGATTGGATAAACATTGAGAATCACTTTGTAAAATTGTCAATATGTTTCTTTTTCTCTCCTTCTCTAGTAGAGCTATGATTTTTGAATCATGTCTGCTTTAATTCTGTGTTTTAGCTACAAATCTTGCTTTGCTGTGTCTCAGTGATATATATATATATAATATATATAGAGATATATGTATATATATAATATATGGGGGGGGGGAGAGAGAGAGAGAATGATGTGCTGTAAAATCCCCAGCGTGGCCCTCTTCCCCCCAGTAACATGCACTTCACTCAGAGTTCACGCCTCTCTGGTTCTTAGTTTTGTGCTTTGTATCATGAAGGACTGAGTTACCTGACCTCCAAGTTAGACCCAACTCTTGTTATTACTGTTATCGCATTTTGGTAAAATTTCTAAATCATAATACTGAGATCAGTGGCCATATGTTTTGTTATTAAGCTTTTTGGTCTTTGTCTCTGAGAATTACTAGTTTCTCAATGGTAGCCTTATATCCTATGTGTCGAGTTAGACATGCATTTACAGAGTAGTTACTACGTTTAGACACTAAGCTAGATACCAGGAATTAAAGAAATGAGACTTTTTTCTGTTCTCTTGCTTTCGAGTATAAGCTGCGTATTGTAACTCCCTTAACTCCATTTTAAAAGCCTCTTGATCAGTCCGTGGATTTACAGTGCATTTCTTCCTGGCCCTCTCAGGGTGGATACAATATTTTTCTTCCCAAGAGCTCTTTATTCAGATGTTAGAAATGGTCAAGCCAGAAACTGAACTATCCTCTGTCTAGCTGGCATTTTATTCCTTCTTGCTCTTCTGAGTTATAGGCTTCAACGTGTAGAAGGAACGTGAAATGTCGCCTGTCCCGTCTGCTCTGCTCCTTCTCTCCTTGAGTTGCAAGTTAAGCAGCTCGACATTGCTGGCATCGGGTCAGCCTATAACTTAGTCCTATCATCATCCACTTAGCGGAGTAGCCAGCCCAGGTAGAGCTTTTGGCAGGACTGCTCTCCTTCACGCGGATGAAGGAAAATTTGTTCTTGCCTTTCCCAGCTTCTCGAGGCCACTGAATTCCTTGGCTCATGGTTCTGATTACTCAGACCTGTTTCTGCCATCTCACCGCCTTCTCTGACTGCCCACTCCTGCCTTTAAGGATCCCCTGGATAACATTGGATATTCCAGACGAGTCTCCCTATCTCTAGATCCACGACTTAATCCATCTGCCAAGTTCCTTTTGCCATGTAAGGTAACATAATCACAGGTGTCCAAAATTAGAACATAAGCATTTTGTGGGGAGCTGTTACTCTGCCTCCCACAGTTTTTGTCTTCTGGTTTCTGTTCTAGAGAAATGGTGCTAGGTGATAGCTCAAGTCTGGCAAAGTTATTTTTTTTCTGATGGACTGGCAAAATTTCATATTTGATTTTCTGTGTTACAGATTAAAATATGTTAGCTCAGTTCTTAAGATGTGGGCCATTTTACGAGGGGAAGTAATAAAAAAAAACCTACAGTTTAATTAATGCTGTAATCACGGAGATCTATAGACATATCATTGCCAGAGAAACTTCTTAATATTTCTGCATACTAACCTAAAAAAAAATCATTAGATGGATAGAAATGCAAAAAAGAGTTCTGATAAATTTCTCATCAGAAAAAGCCATCTAGAAAAGCTAATTACTATCACAAAGTAAGCCAAATTAGGGGGTTTGGAGTGGGAGTAACCAATCCACAGAGAGGATCTAGGCTGTCAAATATATGCACATACATATGTCTATGTCCATGTATGTCTGTGTTCATAAACACAGAGTAGTCAAGAAAAGTTCTTTATTTTAGAGAAAATGTACATTTTTTGGACACAGTGCACATCACTGCCATTAGTTATTGTGGTATAAACATTATATAAATAACAATAAAAATCCTCAAAACATGAATGCTCTAAGGAACCAATGATTTTTTTTTTTAGATAATAAATTTTATTGTTATATTCCCCATACAATTGCAGCCCCCCCATTCTGACCCCAATCCCTCCCCTCCCGCCCCCGCCCCCCTAAAAGTGTCTCTGGTTCATAGTTTTTTGTTGATTTTGATTTTCACTTTCTTATAGTTATTCATTTTCCTGGTCCCTTATTTAAGTTTTCTAGATTCCTGCTATGAGTGAGACCATCCGGTATTTTTCTTTTTCTTTTTGGCTTATTTCACTGAGCATGATCCCTTCCAGCGCCATCCATGTTGCTGCAAATTGCATGTGTTTATCTTTTTTGAATGCTGAGTAATATTCCATGGTATATATGTACCACATCTTCTTGATCCAGTCATCTATTTTTGGGCATTTGGGTTGTTTCCAAAGCTTAGCTATTGTAAACAGTGCTGCTATAAACATAGGGGTGCAGGTGTTCTTTGGAATTGATGTTTCTGTGTCCTTTGGGTAAATACCTAGGAGTGGAATTGCTGGATCATATGGAAGCTCTATGTTTAGTAGGTCCAGAAATCTCCACACAGCTCTCCACAGTGGTTGGACCAGTTTGCACTCCCACCAACAGTGCAGAAGAGTTCCTTTTTCTCTACACCCTCGCCAACATTTGTTGTTGCTAGTTTTTTTAATATGTGCCATTCTCACTGGTGTAAGATGGTATCTCATGGTAGTTTTGATTTGCATTTCCCTGATGACAAGTGATGTTGAACATTTTTTCATATGCCTGTTGGCCATTTGCATTTCCTCTTCAGAGAAGTTTCTTTTTAGCTCTTCTGCCCATTTTTTGACTGGATAATTTTCTTTGTTGTTGCTGAGTCTCATCAGCTCTTTGCAGATTTTTGTGATCAGTCCTTTATCATTAGTGTTGGGTGCAAAAATGTTCTCCCAGTTGGTGGGGTTTCTCTTTGTTTTTGTTATTGTCTCTTTTGCTGTGCAGAAGCTCTTTAATTTGATGTAGTCCCAGCTGTTTATCTTTGCCTTCACTATCACTGCTTTGGGTGATGTGTCTGTAAAGATGTCTTTGATGTGCAAATCACGTAGTGTTTCGCCTATATTTCCTTCTATATATTTTATGGTTTCAGGTCTTATGTCTAGTTCTTTAATCCATTTTGAGTTGATTTTTGTGTATGGTGTGAGGTAGTGGTCAAGCTTCATTCTTTTGCATGTAGCGACCCAGCACCATTTATTGAACAAACTTTCTTTGCTCCAATGCATAGTCTTTGCTCCTTTGTCAAAGATTAGTTGACCATAAATCTGTGGGTTTATTTCTGGATTTTCTATTCGATTCCATTGGTCTGTATGTCTGTTCTTGTTCCAATACCATGCAGTTTTGATGATTATGGCTTTGTAGTATAGTTTGAAGTCTGGGAGTGTGATGCCTCCATTCCCTTCTTTTTTTTTCAGGAGAGCTTTGGCTATTCAGGGTTTTTTGTGATTCCATATGAATTTCATCAATAATTGTTCTATTTCTTTGAAGAATGACATTGAAATTTTGATTGGAATAGCATTGAATCTGTATATTGCTTTTGGAAGGATGGCCATTTTAATAATGTTTATTCTTCCAATCCATGAACAGGGGATGTCTTTCCATTTCTTTGTGTCTTCTTCTATTTCTTTTAACAGTGTTTTATAGTTTTCTTTGTATAGGTCCTTTACCTCTTTTGTTAGATTTATTCCCAAATATTTGATTTTTTTTGTTTCAATAACAAAAGGGATGGTTTTTTTGATTTCTTCTTCTTCAGATTTATTGTTTGTGTATAGGAAGGCTACTGACTTTTGCGTGTTGATTTTGTATCCTGCCACTTTACTGAACTGATTGATGAGTTGAATTAGTTTTTCTGTGGAGTTTTTGGGGTTCTCTATGTATAATATCATATCGTCTGCAAATAGTGATAGTTTGACTTCTTCTTTTCCTATTTGGATTCCTTGGATGTCTTTCTCTTGTCTTATTGCCCTGGCTAGGACTTCCAGTATTATATTGAAAAGCAGTGGTGAGAGTGGACATCCTTGTCTTGTTCCAGATCTTAATGGAATTGCTTTCAGCTTTTCACCATTGAGAATGATACTGGCTGTTGGCTTGTCATAGATGGCCTTTATGATGTTGAGGTATGTTCCTTGTATCCCAAGAATTTCAAGGGCTTTTATCATGAATGGGTGTTGCTCTTTGTCAAAAGCTTTCTCAGCATCTATTGATATTATCATATGGTTTTTATATTTCTTTTTGTTGATGTGTTGGATAACGTTGATTGATTTTCGGATGTTGAACCATCCTTGTGTCCCTGGAATGAATCCTACTTGGTCGTGGTGAATTATCTTATGGATACATTGTTGGATTCCGATAGCTAAAATTTTATTGAGGATTTTTGCATCAGTGTTCATTAGGGAGATTGGCCTGTAGTTTTCCTTTTTTGTGTTGTCCTTGTTTGGTTTTGGTATTAGTGTAATGTTGGCTTCATAGAATGTGTTTGGTATTGTCCCTTCCTTCTCAATTTTTTGGAAGAGTTTGTGAAGGATAGGCACTAATTCATCTCTGAATGTTTGGTAGAATTCATTTGTAAATCCATCAGGTCCTGGGCTTTTGTTTTTGGGGAGGTTTTTGATTACCAATTCAATTTCGCTGCTTGTAATTGGTCTGTTTAGGTGTTCTATTTCTTCTTTATCTAGCTTTGGGTGATTGTAGAGTTGTAGGAATTTGTCCATCTCCTCTAGATTGTTAAACTTGTTTCCATATAACTGTTCATAGTAGTTACTGATTATTCTTTTGATTTCTGCTGTGTCCGTTGTGATTTCTCCTCTTTCATTGATGATCCTGTTTATTTGTGCTTTCTCCCTTTTTTCCTTTGTGAGCCTGGCTAGGGGTTTGTCTATTTTATTGATTTTTTCAAAGAACCAGCTCTTGGTTTCATTGATCTTTTGGATTGTTTTTTTAGTTTCAATTTCATTTATTTCTGCTTTGGTTTTTATTATTTCTTTTCTTCTACTGGTTTTGGGGTTTTTTTGTTGTTCTTTTTCTAGATCTTTGAGCTTCGAGATTAGGTTGTTTCTTTGAGTTCTTTCTTGTTTCTTGATGTGAGCTTCTATTGCTATATATTTTCCTCTTATTACTGCTTTTGCTGCATCCCATACATTTAGGATATTGGTGTCCTCCTTGTCGTTCAATTCAAAAAAAATTTTTTTTTTAAAAAGATTTATTTATTTATTTATACAAGCACTGGGTACAGTCAGAAGCACGGGAGGGTGAGAGAATTCACCAGAGCCAGAGCGGGGAGCAGAACAGGCAGAAGGACCGAAGTACACTGCTGAGGGGAGCAGCGGGCGGCAGGAGAGGTCTGCGCACCATGTGGGACCCTCCTCCGGTGGCTAGGGAAGAACCGGGGATCAAACCTGCGCTGCAGAGGCTGCGGGCAGCTTCGCAACCCAGCGCTCAACCACTTTGCCACCGAGGAGGCCCTCAAAAAATTTTTTAATTTCTTCTTTGATCTCCTCATTAGTCCAGTGGTCTTCCAGTAGTGTGGTTTTTAATCTCCACGAGGTAGGAAAGTTCCTTGCCTTCTTTTTATGGTTTATTTCTAGTTTGATGCCTTCATGGTCAGAAAAGATGGTTGATATGATTTCAATCTTGGTGTATCTGTTGATGTTTGTCTTGTGCCCCAGTATGTGATCGATCCTGGAGAATGATCTGTGTGCGATTGAGAAAAATGTGTACTCCGTTTTTTTGGGGTTTAGTGTTCTATAGATGTCTGTTAAGCCCAATTGCTCTAGGTCCTTATTTAGAGCTTTGGTTTCTTTACTTATTTTTTGTCTTGTTGGTCTATCCATTGTTGATAGTGGTGTGTTGAAGTCTCCCACTACGTATATGTTTTCTCCGATGTCTGTTTTCAGAGAGGACAACAGTTGTCTGATATATTTTGGTGCTCCTTCGTTTGGTGAGTATATGTTAATGAGTGTTATTTCTTCTTGAAGTATTGTCCCCTTGATCATAATGTAGTGACCATTGGGGTCTCTTTTTATCTTTTTGAGTTTGAAATCTGTTTTATCTGATATAAGTATAGCTGTTCCTGCTTTCTTTTTGGTCCATTTGCTTGTAGGATTGTTTTCCATCCTTTAACTTTGAGCCTATTTTTATCTTTTGTAGCTAAATATGTTTCCTGGAGACAGCAAAAGGTTGGGTTTTGTTTCTTAATCCAGGCTGCAACTCTATGTCTTTTTATTGAAGAGTTTAGTCCATTTACATTTAGAGTTAATATTGATATGTTAGCATCTGTATTTGCCATTGTGATTGTCTTTCCTTTGATTTTATTTATTTATTCTTTTAATAACTTTTTTTTTTTTTGGCCTTCTTTCATTGTTATTCGTCCCTCTGAGGTTCTGGCTTTAGGACTTCTTGTAGTATTTTTTGGAGTGGGGGTTTAGTTGTAATGAAATTCCGGAGTTTCTGTTTGTCTGGGAAGGTCCATATTCTTTCTTCAAAGAGGAAGGAGAGCTTTGCGGGATAGAGTATTCTTGGTTGGCACCTGTTTTCTTGGAGTCTGTTGACTATGTCCCTCCACTCTCTCCTTGCCTGTAGTGTTTCTTCGGAGAAGTCTGATGTCAGCCTGATTGGCTTTCCTTTGAATGTTATCTGTTTCTTCCCTCTTGCCAGCTTCATTATTTTTTCCTTGTCCTGGATTCTTGGGAGCTTTACTATTATGTGTCTTGCTGTATTTTTCCTTTCGTCGTGGAAGTTTGGTGTTCTTCTTGCTTCTTGTATATCAATTTTCAGCTCCTTCTTCACATTTGGAACCAATGATTTTTTAAAGCTGCCCAATGCAGTACTGGGAAAACAAAACCAAAACGTGGGACTCAGATCATGTAGATATTCTGGGAATTGCTAAAAACTTTCTTCCTAGATATATCATGTTAAGCATGCTGTTTGTTAATAAGTTCGAGGTCCAATAGTCTGAATGTGGATGAGAGAGAAAAATAGAGCAGCTTATAGTAGGAGGTATTTACAGCCTTTTTAAATTTTATAATGAGATATAAGAATAATTTCATGAAATGTCTTTAACTTCTGATATACAGGTAACTTAGGCTTTTGAGTTTTTTCCCCCCTTTTTTTAGTGAAACAACAGCCAACTCAAAAGAAGTTGATAAAAACGGACAGCCTTTGCTCTCTCTCTCTGTACCACAAATTAAAATTAGGACCTTTGGGCAGCTGTCGCGCTTTTTATATTTTGCCAAAGACACAAAGCTGAAGGAAGCACAAGCATGTATTGAAGGTAATATTTACCCGCCACGGTGAGAGTGAACTTTCTAGAAACACATCCAAGGGGCAATAATTTGTTATGATATCTTGGAAAAAGTTCTAAAACCTCAAAAGTCATACGTTCAACTTCATAAAAATGTTATTTATTTCCTCGGCTGAAATGTTGTGCCCCTGTATCAAATTTTCACTGTAAATGGAAGGCCTGATGCTTTCCCATTAATAAGATTCTAGAACTGTCATAGCTTCTGGAATGACAAGAGGCCTGTAGCCTTTGAGGTCCGTGACAGGAGAAAAAATGGTATTACAAGCACCAGCATAGATTCCCCCCGCCACACATGTTGCTATAATGGATGAGGATCTGTTTCCCTTAAAGTGATTGTAGCCTGTTCATTTAGCAGAAATAGTCCATAATAATCTTGCTTTTTTCTCAGCTGTATTTCACTGTGGCATCACAGCCTTCTGAGTAGTTTACATTCATTCTTGGGAAATACAGTTCCTCTTCATTAAGGATATAGACTGTTCTCATTATTGTCTAATCATACAGAAAAAGAATGTACTAGATTGCATGTTATTACTGTGCTATAAATATTTCTTGTAAGTAGAAATACCTACAGCTAGGTAATGAGGTTATAGATGTCATTTGCTTCTCTGGAATTGTGACTGGTGGGTTCCAGGCATAAGGTGCCTGAGTTCTCACTCTTCCATCCGTTGCAATGAGGTGAGAAGATAGTCTTTTAAAATTTTTTTTTAAAGATGTGAACTTTTAGGACAGCAGTCTCTTTTTATCTCTTGCCCATTCTTCCCTGTACATCAAAATACCTTCTTAAGAAGGCAGCAACGTGGATGGAACTAGAAGGAATTATGCTCAGTGAAATAAGGAAAAAGAAAAATATCAGATGGTTTCACTTGTAGCAGGAATATAGGGGAACCAAATAAAACATCAGTGTAAAAAAATATTAACAGTACAAAACACAACAAAGCAAAAATGGACAATTATAAATCAGAGACATCCTGCAGGGGAGGAGGCGGGAGAGGGATCAGAGGGAGAGAGGGAGGAGCACAGGGGACTGAGGTGATGGTGTGTCCACTGGGTGCACTGGAGAAGGAAACTCTATGGGGACCACCGCTGGGGCGGGGGAAGCAAATATTGTTTAAAAATGAACAATGATGTAAAAAATTAAAAAAAATAAAAAAATTTTAAAAGGAAGGGATGAAATCTGGAGAGTAAAGCAGAATACAAGAGGAGGCATGATTGTTCATTAAATTCAACTTGATATGTAAACTTAATATATAAACTGTCATATCTAGATTGGCTAAATGTATATCCTTCATTTTACCCTTTTGGAAGGGTTCTAGGTACAACTCTTAGTTTTAGGTCCAGATTATATGGCACTTGGCAATTTGAGAGTCAAATGTCTCTTCTTAAAATTCATATAGTGTCTCTTTTCACAAATTTTTATAGATGGCAACCATATCTGGTTGCTAAGTTGAGATGGTCAGTAAACATCTAGGTCTCCTTTCAAACTCACACCTCGCTCATGCAGTCTTTCCTCGGCCCTGAGCCTTTTCTGGTATTTTCTCCTGGCACAGTCTTAATGCCATCCCTCTCCTTTATTTTAATCAGGTCAAACTTTCTGAATTATTTCCATAGGCATTCTCTTCCCCCGTCACACTACATCTATATTTTCAGCTTAATTTGAATTCCTCTTTGAAAACAAGGTTTTGCCCCTTTCTCCCTTATTTTTTAAACATATATTTTTCTTTGCCTTTACCAAATTTTGCTTTCAGCATCTCTAGGTTCAACCTTTATATCTATGTCAGCTTTACTCATGAGTTGGCGTTTATGTTTTTGGCTATAATTTTAGTATATGTGTAAATACTACTTAGACTTGCTCCTCAAACTCTAACATCAAAGGAATTGAAAACATATGCAGTAGGAACAGGTGGAAAAGACTGGCAGGAGATCTGTAGACTGAGAAAATCGTGCTGTTTTGGAAAGAAAGCATTTGTGAACCCTGACACTGGCATGCGTGCACAGAGTTCTAGTAATGATTCTTCTAAGGAAGCCAGTATTTCAAGTCAATTTTTAAAATTTTTTAAAAAGATTTATTTATGCATACAGGAACTGGGGTACAGGTCAGAGGTGTGGGGGAGTGAGAGGATTCACCAGAGACAGAGAGGGGAGCAGAACAGTCAGATTGACTGAAATACACTGCTGAGGGGAGCAGCGGGCGAGACAGGAGAGGTCTGCTGCACCATGTGGGTTGCTCCCAGGCAGGCAGGGGATTAGAACTCGTGCTGCAGAGGGTGCAGATTGCTTCATAGTGCTGTGCTTAACCCCTTTTGCCACCAGGGAGGCCTTCAAGTCAGTTTTGAATTTTTAATTAATGGCTTTTCTGAACAATGGCTTACAGTCAACTAAACAGTGTGTTTTGTCTCCTATTATGGAGATGTGATGTATAGGTTAGATTACAGTACAAGGTAGAACATCTCAAGAATTATAAAAAAATTCCTAAACACAGAAGAATCTGAGAAGTAGACAGTAATTCTAATCCGATCGATCAGAGCAAACTTAATACAACAACCACTTGTGAGTGGGTTTCCAAAGATATGTTCATCTTTATGTTTTTTGTAATAGATGTAATAAGTTCAATTTATTTACTTTTTTGGCCAGCTAACAGAGATCCCCTAGCAAAAATCCTGGGCTTGGACTATAATGCAGTGAAAGAAGACTTATTTGTATTAAATCATCTTGATAAAATTCCCAAAGATGATAATCCTGAAAATGAGGTTAAGATTAAGGTTGCCGGGCTGCTTAAGCAACTGGATCTGCACCTCCTCAATCATTCTCTGAAACACATTTCACTGTGAGTCTTTAAAAAACACTCTAAATATTTGATCCAAATAATGCTTTCAGAATTTAGAAATATCACAAAAATAAAGTATGGTAGTTATTATGATTGATTTAACATTTTATTGGAGCAATTTTTTTTTAGAGTATTGCATGTGTATCATGTGTATTTCTAGTTCTAAAAATTAAAATTTGCAGTTGACATGTTTAAAACAGTCTGAGGTTCCATCTAATTCTGAAGACATTAAGTGGCCTCTTTATTTTCAATGTCTTCTAAGATTCATAGATAAGGTATTAAATTATAATGCAAATGTTATGTGGTGGTGTAAGGTTTAAAACTTGTTCGTGTTTTTTTCCTGGTCTTTTCTAGTATTATATAGTATTATCATTAAGAAATGAAATGACTATTTAAGTCATGACATTTTAAGTCATATTCAGTATTGCATTAAACCTGAGTCACTAGTTCCTTGATATTTTGACAGTCTTAAGAGATAATAACATGGCTAAAATTAGTTTCATTGTTTGGTGTACAATTTTACTATTTTAATTACAAAAAAAAAGATATTCCCCTGAATGTTTTCATGTATTTTCTGAGGATTCTGTCTTAAAGTACTTGAAATAAATTTCTAAATATTTATTGCAGAGAAATACGTTTAAACCCATCAGCTGTTAAAAATGACATAGCGATGCTCCAGAGTTGCTCAGGAAAAGGGGAGCAAACCGTTCTGGAATCAATCGAATATACCTCAAGTTTGTATCTTCTCAGATTCATTTTATTTTTTACTTTTAAAAAAGATTTATTTATTCATGCATACAACAACTGGGGTACAGGCCAGAGGTGTGGGGGAGTGAGAGGAATCCCCAGAGACAGAGTGGGGAGCAGAACAGGCAGACTGACTGAAATACACTTCTGAGGCAGCAGTAGGTGAGACAGGAGACGTCTGCTGTGCCATGTGGGTAGCTCCCTGGCTAGGGATAGAACTTGTGCTGCAGTGGCTGCGGATAGCTTCACAGTGCTGTACTTAACCCCTTGCACCACCAGGGAGACCCCTCAGATTCATTTTATGTTTATAAAATGAATTATATTCCCAAGATGCTTCCATAACTACTTTAGAATTAGACATTTAATAAAATTACTTAAGATTTGATCATTTTTTGAAGCAAACATATTTTATAAAAGTTTAGATTAAGAAGCTCCTTCTAATTGATTGATGATTGGTTTCAGATTATGAATTTTCAAATGGATGTCGAGCCCCACCTTGGAGACAGATTCATGGGGACATTTGTTATGTGCTGGTGAAACCACATGATGCTGAGACATTGTGTGTTACTTGTAGCTCACAAGGAGTATTTTTAAATGGTGTAAGTACTTTTTAAAAAGCAATATTGTAAATAGTGCTCCAATAAACATAAGGGTACAGGTATTCTTTTGGATCAATGATTTTGTGTCCTTTGGGTAGATCTCTAGGAGTGGAATTGCTGGGTCCTATGGTATCTCCATTTTTAGTAGACTGAGGACCCTCCAGACAGCTTTTTATAGTGGTTGCACCAATTTGCACTCCCACCAGCAATGTAGGAGAGTTCCTTTTTCACGACATCCTTGCCGACATTTGTTGTTGCTAGTTTTTTTGATATGTACCATTAGGGGGAAGCAAATATTGTTTAAAAATGAACAATGATGTAAAAAATAAAATTAAAAAAAAAACACCAGTATTGACTTTGGTACTTAGCTCAGTCTTGGCAAATACAGGCCTGTCTCCAGGATTGGATCCCAGTTACCACAGAAAATTATTCTGTCTGTGGGATTCAGACAGATCCCTTTGCTATGTTTGTTGGGCAAATCCAAAACTATCCCAGATCTAGGCCCAGTATCCCCCGCTGTAGGTCCTTGCGTCTGTCTTCTAAGAAATGACCCATTCTACTACTTAATAAAATGAAAGAGTCTTTAACATCATCAGTTCACTGATTTGTTATGTAATTATTATAGGAAAGAAAAGGCAAAAAGAAAAAACCAGCAACTCCAAGGTAAAGCAGGAGCAGTGACTAAGAGTTGAGGAGACAAACAGGAAGAGGATGGGGTGGGGTTTTCCAACTGTGGAAGCATGGAGGAAGTGCCCCTTGAAGCAGCTCCTGGATGTGTGGGGAGGGGCACTGCTAGGTGGTGAGGGTACCTTAAGATGTCAGTGGAGAGACCCCCACAGAATAGGACCCAGACCTCCGAGGAGTGTCTCTTCTAGGCTGGTTGATCCACTCAGAGCTTGGGTGGTGTCTATGAATCTGGGGCCCAGATGTCTGGACAGTGGACACTGCCCGTGAGTCCTCAGGAACTCAGAGAAGCATCTTTGCAGAGCAGAGCCTTCGACCTTGGAAGATGGAGGCCTGATGGGCTGATGATGGTGTCTCTGAGAGGCTGTGATGGACCCAGTTCTGGGAGTGTGGGGGAAAACCCTTTGGAAATTGGAACCAACTGTTGCTACTGGAAGCAACTGCCACTGCCAGGGGTGAAGGGTCATTGCTGTGGTGACTCAGCGGGACACTAGGCAAATAGGAGGGAGCGTGTCTTTTTTGCCTCTTCCAGACGTCCTCTCATTTTCTCCTGACTGAAGCCAACTTCACCTGGCAAAGGAAAAACACACAAAACATAGTGTGGACGGTAGGCTTTGAGTCCAGAGATAAATGGCACCTCGCCTTCATATTTGGATTAAAAAACTTAATTTTAGCCTCGCCTATTCACTGAACCTAGGTAGGAGCTCAGCTGTCTCTTCAATACCCTGTCCTCGGTAGGTATCGCCAGTGTAAGTGTTGGCACTCACCCCCAGAATTCTTAGGGCAGACACAGATCCTGAGGGGGCACCAGCCACCCACAGTGGAGTGTTTGGAGAGTTGTTGCATCTTGACTCGGGTGGGGGTCTGAATGCCGGTGCTGCTTTCTAGATCACTCCTGACATGCCTTTGGTGTTTTTCTTAGTATATTTCTGCATGGAGGAAAGAGACAGCCTAACTATGGTTTTGCTTTTAGTTTGTTTTGATACTTTAGGGAAGTGAAATCTCCAATTAGGAGCTAAGAGATGAGGAAAAGGAATGATTTTCTTTGACCTTATAAATGGGACAAGGATCCTTTGTTTCTGCTAAAAGCTATTGATCTCCATACACGGGAACATCTAAGTATTCCTCTCAGTTAAAAAAATGAAAAGCAAGGAGCATGAAACTAACTCAGCATGAGTGGGCTGGGGCCTCTTAGTCTGTTTCATCCTCCCACAACACCAGTGAATATGCTGGGTGTGAACCAGCTACTGTGCACTGTTCCACCCGCTGGAAATCAGAGGGATGGACTGAGGGGTTCTGCCTCCCAGGCTGAGAAAGGTCTGTTGAGACCCTCTGGTCAAGATTTAAAAGAGGACTCCACAGACATGAGTAAAGACAGGGAAGGAGTCAGTGTTAACTGATTAGCAAAAAAAGTAGGAAAAAGGAGCTCTGGGGCTGCCTCTCTGGGCATGAGACTCCCCGAGTTGTCAAGGAGAGTGGCCATGGGGAAAGTCCTTTTATTGCTGCTAGTTGTGAGCACCCACCAGCTGCAGCTCAGTGCTTGTGCAGGGCTCTCAGCATCTCCAAAGCAAACACCTCATGGAGACTGTGTCTGCAGCTGCAGTGCAACCCTGTCTGGTCTCAAGATCTGATGCTTTCCTCCTGGGTCTGCAACTCCCTTTACTTCCCATAGCAGCCAACTTGATAAGCTGCGGAAAGAGCTCAGACATGGTAAAAACGAAATGAACCAAGGAAGTTTAAGGCAGCAAGTGTTCAGGCCTTAGAGTCATCAGGATTTTAACCTCTTATTTACCTGTCCATAGGAGCAGCAAAATTCTTGTAATGTCTTTGTCCTTGAATCCTGTCTTGTCCTTGTCCTGAAACCAGACTAGAAAAGACTAGAAGATGAACCTGTTTTAAACCTCACATTGATATAATATTACAGTATTATATAATGGGTTAAGAGAGAATAGTGGAGGTAGGAAAGGGAAGGGAAATGAAGGGGAACTGACAAGAAGAGGGACAGTTACAGAAGCTTCTAGAACATTGAGAGACAGATGGTTACATAAGGATCATAACCCTAGAAAATAAGCCTATAGCAACAATACTACACACAGAACACGAGCAGAGAGTGACAAACAGAAATAGGCTTTTCCTGGTGAGATTCTAATCTTGAGGCCTTTTATGACTTCATCAGAGGCTATTGAAGTCATAATGTATTTTCATATTAGAGGGATGAAGAAAGGGGAAGGTTCTCACTATTTTTCTGAGTAGTGGAATCTCATACATGTAGGAGGTACTCATTAAAGGCTTGCTGAATACATGGATGAATGAATGGATAAGTAATATTTTGGGGGAAGGATTTTACCTGAACATTGCATGATTCACAACTACCACGTGGATCGTTTAGAGATCAGATGTAGTTGGGCTGTAATGTATTGCTTAGAGTTCTGTATTGCTATTACATTAATTATAACATCAAGTTTTTCTCCCAAAGGGCAAAACAGACAATGATGGGGAAATTGATTATGAAAGAAAAGGTGAAATTTACAAAGACCTTGTTACATTTTTAAAAGAAAAATCAGCAAAATTTTCAGAAAATATGTCCATACAGGTAAGTTTCATATTCTCTTTGATTGTCATAATGCATGACTTGACTGCAACGTTCTGCTTTCCATTTATTTAGGTCTTAGTTATGGTTATAAATGTTCAGTAACTTTAAGTGACCACATCTTCCACATCTCTTGTGAAAACGATCTGTAATTATTTCACATTTGGGGCATATTGATAATGGTATTTTGGAAATTGCAATTTCTGATTATTTGTGGTTACTGTATAAAAATACACTTGATTTTTGTATATTGATTTTATATTCTGAAATCTGGCTAGATCACATGTGGTATGTATATGTATGTTTCAGTCAATATGTAATCATATGGATTGTGAATAAAATCAGTTTCCATGCAATTCTGTGTTCCTGGTACAGAACCGAAGTGGTCTCGTTCCTTACTTAAGTATGGATATTGGTAGTATTTTTCATTGATGACATTTATAAGATTGAGGAGATTCTCCTCTAAGTTGTTAAGAACTTTTATCAGGAATGGATGTTGGCTTTTATCAAATGATATGTCTGCAGCTATTGTGATAATCATATGTTTTTCTTTTTATAGTTGTGTTAATGTGCTAAATTATGTTGGCTTTCAAATGATAAGCCAACCTTGTATTTCTTTGACAAACCTCATATTCTCCCCCCCAGGATGTATTAACCTTTGCATGTATTTTTGGATTTAATTTACTCAAATTTTGTTGCATTTTATGCTATGTTCATAAGGTTATTGATGTGTAATTTTCTTTAAAATCTTTGTCTGTCTTGGGTATCAGAGTAATACTGGTCTTACAGAAGGAATTGGGAAATTTTTAACTCCTCTTCAATTTTCTGGAAGAGTGTGTAGAATTGGTATTTCTGCCTTAAATACTTGGTAGAATTCACTAATGAAGCCATCTGAGCCTAAAAGATTTTCCTATTATACTTCTGTTATTATTAGCTTGATTCCATTGTGGTCAGAGAACACACCTGAATGTCCTTAATTCTTTTGAATTTATTGAGATTTGTTATACGATCCAGTGCAGATTCCTTTGATGCTTGAAAAGAATGTATATTCTGCTGTGTTGGGTGGAGTATCCTAGGATAAATGTGGTTTTGGTGTTGAGTTCTTCTATTTCTTTGCTGATTTAAAATTTTTTCTTTTTATTTACATATTTTTTTACATCATTGTTCATTTTTAAACAATGTTTACTCCCCCAACCCCTCAGGTGTAGTCCCCATAGAGTTTCCTTCCCCAAGGCACCCGTGCACCATCGCCTCAGTCCCCTTTGCTCCTCCCTCCCTCCCTCTGATCCC
Source organism: Talpa europaea (assembly GCF_964194135.1). Classification (NCBI taxonomy): domain Eukaryota; kingdom Metazoa; phylum Chordata; class Mammalia; order Eulipotyphla; family Talpidae; genus Talpa; species Talpa europaea. Next base: position 75,075,290 of record NC_140082.1, on the reverse strand, counting down.
TCTCCCTCCTCCTCCCCTGCAGGATGTCTCTGGTTTATAACTGTCTGTTTTTGCTTTGTTGTGTTTTGTACTGTTATTATTTTTTTTACACTGATGTCTTATTTGGTTCTCCTATATTCCTGCTATAAGTGATACCATCCGATATTTTTCTTTTTCCTTCTGACTTATTTCACTGAGCATAATTCCTTCTAGCTCCATCCATGGCTTTGCTGATTTTTCTCTCAGTTGTTGAGAGAGGAGTATTGAGGTTCACCTTACTTTTGCTTTGTTTATCTATTTGTAGGTACGTATATACATTTAGGATTTAGCATGGTATCTCTTTTGCCTTCCTTTTACTTCAAGTTACCATGTTATATTTGAGGTGCGTTTCTTGTGGAAGCATATAGTTGAGTCATTTTTTAAATTACCGTGAAATTATATTAATGTATCTACTGGTATGGTTAAGTCATTTATATTTAATTATTGAATGTCAGGTTTTAAATCTGCCAGTTTAATTTTCTTTTCTGATACTTTCTTTCTCATTCCACTGTTCTCCTTCCTGTTTTTTTTGTGGAACCCTTGAACATTTTTCAGAATTCCATTTTGATTTATCTATAATGTTTTGAGTGATTCTCTTTTATAGATTTTTGTAGTATTATCTTGCACATAATTTGTCATAAGTTTGTCACTTTATTAGTATCAGTGAACTTTAAAACCCATATCTTCTTCTAATCTATTTGCCCTCTTCCATAATTGTCTTTATTTCCTCTACCTACATTGACAGCTATGTGAGACATTGTTATAATTTTTGCTTCCACCATCAAATGTCATTTAGAGCACTTAAGAAGAGAATAAAAATATTTACCCATACTTTTATTCTTTCCATTGTTTTTTTCTTCTTTTCTGATGTTGTGATTTTCTTTCTTTTATCATATCCTTTCTAATTAGTAACTTCTTAATTCTTTTTAGGATGGGTGACAATTTTTTTTAGCTCTCCTGCATCTGGAGCATCTTGCTTTCTCCTTCATTTCTAATATTTTCACTGGATATAGTATTCTTGGTTGGCAATTCTTTACTTTGAGGGCTTGAAAAATGTCCCAGTTCCTTTTGACCTTCATGGTTTCTTATGAGAAATTTGCCATTACTTGTTTTTCCCTTGTAAGTAAAAGCACTGCTGTTAAGAATTTTTTTTAACAGTTTGCTTATTATGTGTCTTGGCTTAGAGTTCCTTGGACTTTTTCTGTTTACAATTTGCTCAACTTCTTGAATTTATGTCTTTTTCCAAGTTTGGGAAAAATTCAGACATTCTTAGAATACTTATTCAGTCTGACCCTCTTTGTCCTCTCTTTCTAACGCTCTGATGATACGAACATTGGATTTTTAATTATGGTCCTACAGGTATTGAGGCTATGTCATTTTTTTCAACCTATTTTCTTTGTTATTCAGATTGGATGATTTCTATTGCTTTGTCTCCAAACTCATGGATTCTGTCCTCTGTCCTCTCCACCCTGTTGCTGAACCTACCCAGTGAGTTTTTACTTTGGTTTGTAAAATTTAATTTATAAATTTCTATTTGACTCTTCTTTATAACATCTATTTATTTGCAAGATTTTTTAGTTTTTAATTTATTTCAATGTTTTTTCCATACTTGCTCACTGAGCATTTTTGTTATTGCTACTTTACAACCTTGTCAGATCATTCCAACTTTTATTTCATTTGGGATAAAGCATCTATTCATCATTCTTTTTTATTCAAGTTATGATCTTCCTGCTTCTTGTTATGATGAGTGATTTTTTATTGTGTTGCAGAAAATTTTGGCATTCTGTTATGAAATTTTGGATTTTATTTAATTTTTTTGTTTTAGCTGACTGTCTCTTAGATACATCACTGGTAGAGGTTTGTGGGGTGCTGTAAGGTAGGACAAAGTTCCTCAGTGTCATTAATAAGCTGGTAGGTGGAAGTTCAGTCTCTCCACTAGATCTCTTTTTACACTAATTGACTGGGTAGGGATGTTATGCGTAATCATAGGCTTTCTATGGGACGTCCACTTAAACCTCTACTTTGATGGTGATTTTACTACATCTTTTTTTTTTTTTCTTTAGTCTGTTGATCTGGTCATTACACTGATTTCTTAATATTGAAATAGTGCTGTTATTCCTGGGATAAATGCCAGTTGGTCATGATTATTTTACCTTGATTTACATTATTGGATGTGATTTGTTAATATTTTACTGAGGATTTTGCATCTGTATTCATGAAGGATATGGATTAGTAATCTTTTAGTATTTTTACCTTTTATTTTTACTATCTGTGTAATTAGGTATTATTCACTACTTTTCTTCTTCCTGGAATCATTTGTATAGAATAAGTATTATTTATTTTATTAAATGTTTGGTAGCATTTGCCACTGAAGCCATCTATCTAAAGATTTCTTTATGGGCCCCCCTGGTGGAGCAGCAGGTTGAGCGCAGAGCTGTGAAGCTGTCCGCAGCCGCTGCAGCGTGGGTTCAATTCCCAGCTGGTCAGGGAGATACCCACATGGTGCGGCAGACTTCTCCTGTCTCGCCTGCTGCTCCCCTCCGCAGTGTTTTTGGTCCGTCTGCCTGTTCTGCTCCGAGTTCTGTCTCTAGTGAATCCTCTCACCCTCCCGTACCTCTGGCCTGTACCCCAGCACTTGTATAAATAAATAAATCTAAAAATAAAAAAAAAGATTTCTTTATTAGATGGTTCTTAAATTGAGGATTTGATTTCATTAACAGACATAAAAATTAGGCTTTTTTTTTTATAGAGGCATGTTTATTTATTTATTTATTTGTTTGTTTGTTTTGTTCATACATGCACTGGGTATAGTCAGAAGCGCAGGAGGGCGAGAGAATTCACCAGAGCCAGAGCGGGTTGCAGAGCAGGCAGAAGGACCGAAGTACACTGCTGAGGGGAGCAGCGGGTGGCAGGAGAGGTCTGTGCGCCATGCGGGACCCTCCTCTGGTGGCCGGGGAGCAGCCGGGGATCGAACCGGCGTCGCAGAGGCTGCGGGCAGCTTCGCAACCCAGCGCTCAACCGCTGCGCCACGGGGGAGGCCCAGGCTTTTTTTTTTTTAATTGAGCTTTCGTAATTTGAGTCTTTCAATGGATTTACACATTTGGTCTAACTTACCTAATTTATTGGCATCAAGTGCACAACTTCATTATTATCCTTTAGTGTCTGGACAATCTTTTGTGATGACCCTGACTCCCTCTTGCATTTCTAATACTGGTAATTTATTTCTTCTCTTTTTTTTACTGTTGATTAGTTTGGAAGGAAGTGATCAATTTTTATCAATCTTTTCAAAGTATAACTTTGTTTCATTAATTTTCTCTGTTGTTTGTATGTATTGTTATTTATCTTTGCTCATAATTATTTCCTCCTACTTATGTTTTAATTTCTTGTCCTTATTTAATTTCTTTAGTTGGAAACTCAGGCCTTCTTAGAGACCTTTATTTTTTTCTACTGTAAGTTAAATGTTATGCATTTCTTTATAAGTGTTGACTAAACGGTATCCCAAAGATTTTGAAGTATTTTTATCAATATATTTGAGGATTTTCCAGATATTTTCATTTACTGATTTCTAGTTTAATTCTGCCATATAAAGAGAACATATTTTGTATGACTTTAGTCACTTTTAATATGTTGATGGTTGTTTTATGGCCCAGAGTATGGTCAATTTTGGTGAATTTTTCCTGTGCGCTTGAGAAGAATGTATATCCTGCTGCTGTTGGGTAGTATGTTTTATAGATGTCAACTAAGTCAAGTTCTTGCCACAAAAGTCTCTTACTCAGTTTTCTATAATTTTATTTTTTGTCTGCTCATTTTAATGATTAACGAGAAAGAAGTTTTGAAGTTTCTTAATTGTGGATTTATCTATTTCTTCTTTTAGTTCTATTTTTGCTTCATGTATTTTGAAATTCTGTTTGGTGAATACATTAATAGAACTATTTGTTAATTTGTGTTTTGTCATGATGTGTCTCTTTTTTCATCTCTGATAATGTGTATTTTGAGATCATTTTGTCTACTTTTAATGGATTATTGATTTTTTTTTGAATTATTGTTTGCATGGGATATTTTAATCCAGTTTTTTACTCATGGTATATTCATATCATTATAGAGAGTGGTTTCTCTTTCAAACACAAATAGTTGAGATGTCCTCTTTCTTCCAATCTGACAAATACTTTTTTAATTGAAGTTTTAAAATAATTTTCAGTTGATATAATTATAGAGCTAAATTTAAGTTTACTATCTTACAAGTTGTTTTTTATTCATTCCACTTGTTCTTTGTTCCTTCCTATTTTTTTTTTTTTTTGCCTTTGGAATAAATTTGACTTTTAGAAATTACATTTTATTTATGCTATTAGTTCATCAGTTACATTTCTTTTTAAAAGTTTCTTAATTGCTGCCCTGGGCCTTATAGTGTGTGTGTGTAATTTATATTGTCTGTCTTTAATAGTATATACTTTTACAAATTGCTCAAGAATCTTACAGTTGTATTACTCACATGCCTCTCCCTATGATTTGTGCTTTTGTTGCCATGGATTTTACTTTTAAATGCAATTAACTCCTTAACACATGGCTACTATTTTTGCTTTAGATAGTTAGCTATATTTTAGAACAATTAAAACCAACACAGGGCCCTTTCTATTTATTTTTACCATTCTCTAGATTTTTATTTCTTTGTGTCAATCCATGTTTTTTCTAATGGAAGCACTTAACATTTCTTTCAGCACAGGTCTTCTGGCTGCGGATTCTCACAGCTTTTTATTAATTTGTGAAAGTCCCTTCTTAATCTTCATTTTCGAAAGATTTTTCATCTTGGTATAGAATTCTGAATTTTTTTCCCCTTTTAGTGAAGATAACAATCCCATTACTTCTGACTTGCATTGTTTCTGATAAGAAGTCTCTTTTAGTTGTAATGTTATGCCCTCTGGAATGTGTCTTTATCTGTGGGAGCCTGCAAGATGCTCTCTTTATTGTTGGTTTTAGCAATGTGACTATGATGTATCCCAGTTAATAGAGGGTTGAAGTTTCATTTTTCTCTTGTGGCAAGGAGTGAATAGGTGCAGCCCTGCCATTTTATTTGTGTATTTTGCAGCAGAGAAACATTGCATTCCTGTCACCATGTCTTAAGAGGAGTCTCCATCCTCAAGTGATCCTCATTCAGTTTGTCACTAAACAACACAAGTTAGATGCTCCTGAGACTTCCATTTCTTAATTTATCACCAGTGTTAATTTTCAGACAACACTAGATAATTCAGAAGTGATATCATAAAATTATTCTTATATCTTTTTAATAAAGGAAAGTAAATTAAGTGACAAAGAAGAAAAAGAAAAGGATCAACGGACTGAAGCACCAAAGACAGAGGAACTGCCTGAACTTCATAAATCTGCTGGTCTCCCAAAGAGTGCACCGGAGAAGAACAAAATTAATTTGATGAAAAGTTTCGTGACCAAGAGATTAGAGCCGAGTTTGAAATGGATAGCCACTGTTAACTTAAAAGAGTATGTGGATATTTGCATGATGGGTTTTCCGACATCTCTTCAGTAACCATGTTTGCCAAACTTTTCACGTAACGATTTTGTAGCAGAAAACTACAGACTAGATATTTATACCTCCCTTCAGAATCCAGATTAACTCTTCCCTGTTCTTCTTTATAGGCCAGAGAAGAAAATATCACATTGTTTATGTTTGCACATTTGCTGGGGGTGGGGACGGGCAGGGGGTCCTGCTTAAGGGACAGAAACAACTCTCCTGTTAGTCTGTGCAAGTAACCCATGAGAATACATAAGGCAATCACAGAGGAAATGTAAATGCAGCAGCAGGGGCCTGGCTAGGTTAGTGCTGGGAGAACTGGGAGTGATTGAAATTATGTGGCGTTCATTAAGATGCGCCTTCTCCGGTCCAAGTACTAACCAGGTCTGGCCCTGCTTAGCTTCCGAGATCAGACGTGATCGGGCCGTTTCAGGCATCAGCAGGAAAAAATAATAACAGTACAAAACACAACAAAACAAAAACAGACAATTATAAATCAGAGACATCCTGCAGGGGAGGAGGAGGGAGAGGGATCAGAGGGAGGGAGGAGCAGCACAGGGGCCTGAGGTGATGGCGCACGGGTGCGTTGGGGAAGGAAACTCTTATGGGGACTACACCTGAGGGGCTGGGGGGAAGCAAATATTGTTTAAAAATGAACAGTGATGTAAGATAGATAGATAGACAGCTGAAACTTCTCTAGGAACAGAATTTTGGTTGTTTAAGTATACTGTGAGAAGACTACAGCCTCAAAAATATTAACAACCCTAAGTAGAGTGGACCCTGGTTTGAGGAATGTGTGAAATCTACAAAACCAGTTCCATCTATAAAAAGATGCCAAAGTGAAGATTAAGGTCTAGAGCTACTTAAATGCGGAGTCAGTCTGAAGTGCTTATTGCATTTAAAAAAATTAGCAAACAGGCTTACAAGTGTTAGCCTATTTTTAATGTTCTGTGTTATGACCTGATTGGGTTCAGAACTGGCCCCTGGCTGGTCTGGAACAGGTCTCCTCATCTCCAGGGGTTCTAAGAACCTCTTCCAGTAATGGATGCACTTCACAAGTATTTAATGAAAACCCACTAAGTGCCAGGGACTCTGCAGGCCCTGCGACATTGCCATGTGGGGAGGGTAAGAAAATAGGCCATTTTAATCCAGGGCTGTATACACCTGAAGGCACAGAATGAAGGATTTCTATGCCACTGGCAGCCTGTGAAAACCTGTTCCTAAAACAAATTATGGGCAAGATCTTTCTTCATTATATAGGACACGTGGCTATTCTTGGAGGACGAAGGGATGTCTCGGGCGCCAATGCACACTGGAGCCCATAGGCATTCTCTGCCATCTCGAGAAAGTCCATCCTGTGGATGCTTGAGATGCCAGAATGTTTACATTCATTTCTATTTTTATTTTCCTGTTGATCCGCATAAAGTAACTAATAGTCAATGATTTTTTTTTTAAGCCGTAAAATTTCAGCAAAAGCCAGCCAAGAAGAAAAGCATGCAGGAAAGGTTGAAAAGTCAAAATCAACTACTTCAATTGGAAGATCTCCGTTAGCTCGGTATGTTTTTGTTGACATGACCAGTTCTTTAAAGACACCCCTTACATGACGGGACATTGCATACTCGACACTGTTCTGTTAGATGTCTGTGTCATCTATATTGACAGTGACCAGGAATGTGGTAGAAATGTTAAAGTGAGTTTCTTCAAATCTATTTAAAAACATCATTTTCATGTAGAGTTACTTGAAATACAGTGATTACCGATATTGGTGAACTCCACGAAAACAACTGTATTTACTGCAAAGAACAGTTAACTGGTAGGAAAATTGGACTCTTAACCGATCTGTTGTGTCTGAACAGTCATGTCACGGCAAAGCCAAGTCATATATCTGGACTCACTCTTCTGATCACCAGTGGCCTGCCGTCTCTAAAGCGATATACATTGTTCCTATTGTTCCTAACCAAAACAGCTCCAACAGAGTGCTAACTAATAAACTTACTCAATTTTCAGTTTGATGACAAAAATGACATATTTGGAGAAGGGTCAGCTGCTTTTATCAGAAAGATTTACAGTGGTGGTGATAAGAAATGGCAGAGATTTTACATTACTTTGTGCTGCCTTGGCAACAACCAAACTCTAAGACACATGACTACGTGTATGCGTTTTGGAGGATTCAATTTAATAAGCTATTTCATTTGACTTTTTTTTAACTTTTTGCTTTGAAGGAATTATAGATTCATAGAAAGTTGCAGAGAAAGTTGTAGAGAGAAGGTTCATGTACGCATCACCACATTGACAGTATCACCTGACATATTGACATGTGTCACCTAATGGTGACATCTTTCACAGCTATAGCACAATATCAGCACTAGGAGATTAATGTTGATAGAATGTATATGTTTTGTTCCATGTCATTTTATCACATGTAGATCTTTGTGATCACATATTCAGGATATAGGACTCTCTGAAGGCCTCTCCTGCTGCCTTTTATTGCCACACCTGTGCCTCTCTCCTCATCATTCCTGGCAACCATCGATCTACTTTCCATTTCTATAATTTTGCCATTTTGAGAATATCATATAAGTGAATCATACATTTTAAATATTTTTAATCACCATAATACCCTTGAGATATTTTGAAGTTGTTGTATGTCTTAATAGCTTGTCCCTTTTTATTGCTGAGTAAAATTCCATGGTATGAATGTACCACAGTTGGTTTAATTATTCACCCATGAGGGACATTTAGTTGTTTGCAGTTTTGGCTACTAAAAATAAAGTTGCTATGAGCAATAATACATAGATCTTCATATGAATGTAAATTTTCATTTCTCTAGGATAAATGCCCAATGCTGACACATATGGAAATTGTGTGTTTAGCTTTTTAAGAAGCTGTCAAATTTTTTCCCTGGCACTCTACCATTTTACATTCTCACCAGTGATGTATAAGTGACTTAGTTTCTCGGCATCTACAGCAGTATTGGTATTGCCAAATTTTAAATATTAGCTATTCTAAAAGATAAATGATAACATATCTCATAATGGTCATAGCATTTCCCTAATGGCTCATGACGTTGAACATCTTTTATCATGCTTTTTGCCACTCTTATGTTTTGCAGCTGAAAATCTCATTTGCTTTTTTAAAGGTTGAGTTTGGGAAGTTCTTTACGTATACTGGATAGCTTTGGTAGGATGGGTAGTTTGCAAATATTTTCTCCCTCTGTCTGTAACTTGTCTTTTAATCCTTTTAATAGGATCTTTCATAGAGCAAGTTTTTATTTTTGATGAAGTTCAATTATCAATTTTTTTCTTTTATGGGTTGTACTTCAGGTGTCACATCTAAAAACACTTTATGAAACCCGTGGTCCTGAAAATGATCGCCTATGTTTTTTACTGAAAGTTTTTATAGTTTACAATTTACATCAAAGACTATATTCTACTTTGAGTTTCCACCTTTGAATGGCTTGGCATTTTGGTCAAAAATCAGTTGGGTGTACTAGTGTGGAGTTATTTTAGGTCTCCACTCTGTCCCTTTGATTTTTATGTCTCCCTTTTGCCAACACCACAGTCTTGATTACTGTAGCTAAGTAGTAAATCTTGAAATCTGGTAAAGTGATTCCTCTCACTTTATATTTTAAAAAAATTATTTAGCTATACTAGCACCTTTTCTTTCCACATAAATTTTAGAATAATCTTGCTATACCTACAAAATAAAAACTTACTGAGGATTATAATGGAATTTGCATTAAACCTTTTTTTATTGCGGTAGCATTGGTTTATTACACTTTATGTAATTTAAGTCATACAACACACTTCTCAGATGCATAGCACCACAGCATACCCTCCACCAAGGCATCTCAGCTCATCACCATAATCCATGGTGTCCCTTGCCTCCTTTGTGTTCCAGCTCCCCATCACGTAACCTCAATTCCACAGTAAGATTTCAAGGGGTTGTTACCGGTTTGGGATTGTCTGATCCTTTGTTCGGCTTCTCTGTATTCCACATATAAGTGAAACTCTCTGGTGTTTGTCTTTCCCCTTCTGACTTATTTCATTTAGCGTTTTCCCTTCCAGTTCTATCCATGTTGTCACAGGTGACAAGAATTCATTTTTTTTTTCTTATAGTTAAGTAGTATCCCATTATGTCTATATAACATTTTTCTAACCTACACCTCTCTCCTTGGGCATTTAGGTTGTTTGTATAATTTGACTGTTGTAAGTAGGGCTTCAATGAACATGGGAGTGCATATATCCTTTGAGTTAGTGTCTTTTTATTCTTCTGATAGATACCTGGGAGTGTAATTGTAAGATCATATATTCTATTTTTAATATTTTGAGAAATGCCTACACTCTTTTCCATAGGAACTGGGCCTATCTGTATTCCCCCCCATTAACAGTGGATGATGGTTACTTTATCTCTACATCCTCACTAACAATTATTGTTTCTGGTTTTTTTGAGGTGGGCTATTCTCATAGGTGTGGGATTCTCACAATCTTACCTCATTGTGGCTTTGATTGTATTTCCCTGATGATAAGTAATGATGAGCATTTTTTCATGTGCCTGTATCTGTATGTCTTCTTTGAAGATGCAGATGCATATCACATATGGGACTTCTATCTATTTTTGATTGTGTTATTTGTTTTCTTTTCATTGAGTTGCATGTGTTCTTTATATATTTTGGATATCAGCCCTTGGTCAGATGTATGATGGTTCAAATACATTCTCCTATTCGGAAAGGTGTCTTTTTATTTTACTGTTATTTCTGTTATTTTCTTTGGCCATGCAGAAGCTTTTTAGTTTAATGTAGTCCAATATATTTATATTTGCTTTTGTTTCTCTTGATGTTGGATATGAATCTAACAAAGATATCACTGAAGCATGTGTTGTTCAGTGTTTTGTACATGTTTTCTTCCATATGTTTTATGGTATCAGGTCTTCAATCCTCCATGACTAACCCATTTTGAGTTAATTTTTATGTCAGGTACAAGGTGTTGATCTAATTTTATTTTATTTTTTTAATGTGGCTCTCCTATTTTCCCAACATCATTTGTTGAAGAGGTTCTTTTGTCCAGTGATTCTTTTCTCTTGACTCCATTGTTGTTAATTAATTGTCCATAGATATGTAGGTATATTTCTGGCTCTCAGTTCTATTCCATTGGTCTGTGTGTCATTTTTTAATTCCCCTACCATACTGTTTTGATTACTATAGTTTTGTAGTATAGTTTGAAAACTGGGATTGTGTTGGCACTACTCTTTCTCTTTTTTTGTAAGGATTCAGTGTCTTTTGTGTTTCTACATTAATTTCTGTATTGTTTGTTCTATATCTCTGAAGAATACCATTGGAGCCTTGGTAGGGATTGCATTGAATCTGTATCTTGCTTGTGTAAGATTGCCATTTTAAGAATGTTAATTCCCCCAATCTCTGAGTAGGGAATATCTTTCCATTTCCTGTTTCTTCACCTATTTCTTTTAACAATGTCAAATAATAGTATTTGTAGAGCTCCTTCACCTTTTTTAATTTTATTCCTGGGTATTTAATTCTTTTTGTTGTAATTGTGAATGGGACTGTTTTCTTGTTTTTTTTCTCTTCTAACTTGTGTTTGCATATAGAAACACAACTGATATTTGCAAATTGATTTTTACCCTGCCACTTTACTATGTTGAATTCATGTTTATATATAATATAAATATGTGATATATGTATTATATCTGTATTACATTTAGATATATTATTTGTTGTAGAGTCTTCATGGTTTTCTGTGTATATTGTCATGTCATCTGAAATAGGATAGTTTTCCTTCTTTCCCAATGCCTTTTTCTTGTCTGATTGCCCTAACTGGGACTTCTAATACTATGTTGAATGGTAGTGGTGAAAGTAGACTTCCTTGTCTTGTACTTGATCTTAGAGGAAAAGCTTTCAGTTTTTCACCATTGAATATAATGTTGTCTCTTGTTTGTCATACATACATTATGTTGAGGTATGTTCCATCTAGCCCCTGTTTTTTGAGGGATTTTATCATAAATGGATGTCAAATTTTATCAAGTGCTTGGTCTGCATCTGTTGGTATGATCATACAATTTTTATCTTTCCTTTTGTTCATGTGGTGAATTGTATTGACTGATTTTTAGATGTTGAGGCAACTCTGTGTTCCTAGAATAAATCTTATGTGGTCATGAGGCATAATCCTTTGGATGTATTGTTGAATTGGGTTTTCTAAGATTTTGTTGAGGATTTTTGTTGAGGATTTTGTTCATCATGGATATTGGTCTTTAATTTTCCCGTTGTGCCTTCATCAGATGTTGACATCATAGAATGTGTTTGGAGCATTCCTTTTTCCTCAATTTTTGGGAAGGGTTTCAGAAGGATAGGTATTAGTTCATCTTTGATGATTTGGTAGAACTCACTAGTGATACTCTCTAGTCCTTAGGAACTTACTGTGAAGATAGAAAGCTGTCTAGTATAATTGCCTCTGGCCACTACTTAATTCCCTTGTTTATTTCTTACTATTTTCTTTATTGTTATCGCACCCAGAACAATAATACTGAACTACACCTGCCATAGAGACAGGGGCTTGTTAATCTCCTCTCACAGATCGTAAAAAAATATCTTCTAGACCTCAGTGAGTCTTGGTTTCCTATCCACTGCTTGTGTACCTGTTGCTGAAATATTAACACCACCAATCCCATGTGCTGGAGCATAAATATGTTTATTATATGATGATATTTTGTTGCCATTGTTATCCTTAGTAAGAGTACTGAGAAGATTGAGGAAATTATTAGTGAGAGCTCCTCAGAGAGTGAGGAGGATGAAGAGCCACCTGATCACCGACAGGAAGCAAATGCAGATTTGCCATCCGAATATTGGCAAATTCAGAAGCTGGTGAAATATTTAAAGGTAAGGCAGACCTGTTATACTCTCTTTGCAGAGTTTGCTCTAGATCCTTTCCCAAAATGTATACTTGGCTTCCAAGTTTATTACGTTTCTTTTCAAATGAGGGTGGTACTCATGCCTGCTATTATTTAAGCATGCAAGGGCAGCGCCCTGGACTAGCCAGCCTCCCATGGCTGTGGGCAGACAGTGGCCATGGCAGCTACCAGATACTGCTTGTTGCCACAGTTTTATGGTTTGAGGCGCAGTGTGGTAAAAAGAGTCTGGGATTTTGAAGTTGGGCTTAGACTAAATTTCTACTGACAGCGTGGCTGTTGAAAAGTTATGGCTTTGAGCCTTATTTTTCTCAACCTATGGAATAATGCTAATACCTCCTATAGGATTATTTTAATGGTTAAGAAAACACATTTGAAATGTGTGGTATAGTGGCTGATACATCATAGTTACTTAAAATATGTATTGGATCATTTTCATCTCTTTTACAGATGATTTGTGTAAAAGCATTCACTATGCTAAATGACCCATATAAAGTTGTATTTAGGACCTGAATAGGAGCTTGGGCAAGAAAAATGATTTGCAACTCCCAGATTGATGTTAACTGCTGATATCAGACTGCTGAAATTGATAATGTTTTAGCAGTCTTTAAAACTGTAGCCCGGAAGTATTTTTGATTTCGTGTTTTCCTCCTACTTTTCCATGTCTTTGGTCAAGTCAACCCAGGGCTCTTAGCAGTGGTTTTGCATATTTAAAAACATTTGTGTGACTCCTAAATTACTAAGGTTGTGTCTCCTGTGTCTTTAATGTCATCCTAATTGACAGGAACCTATTTGTACATTGTTTTTGTGAATTCATCCAAGACCCTCTGCATGAATTTGGTCATGAGGGTATAAGGGAACTGAGAAAAGATTTTTTTCTCCAAGAAAATGATGCTTTTTTCCTCTGATGGACATAGCCTCAGCTATAATTCTCAACATTTCTCATGAGGAAGAAAATAATGATTTTTTTCCTGAATCTTGAATCCCAAGAAAAATTAGTCAAGAAATTGGAAAAACAGAAAAAAATATTCTGATTCTCCTTTGAAAATTACAATTTTACAATCATCATAAAAGCATTGCTGGTTTCAAGGAATCTATTGACATCAGGGAACACAAAGAACATTTAATTATCTTAATCTTGGTAATGGTTCCATAATGTATAGGTTATCAAATCAGCATGTTGGATACTTTAAATACATACAAATATATTTTTAAATTATTCCTTAACAAAGTTTAGGAAAAAAGAAAAGGAAATGCTGACAGTAGAGTTAAAACTGAAAGTAGGCATTTTCAGGCTTTAGGGGCTAGTAGGGGCCATGCTGTGGTCGGTCTGCTTTGCTGGTCACTTCATTAAATTTGAAATTTCGACCTGTGATTCCTTGTAGCCTTGTCAAGCTTGCTAGGAGATTTGAATGTTATGTGTGCTGATATTTTGTGTTTTAATATTTACTTTATTGTAGATATTGTGTATTGCACAAAATCTTGTTCTTTTAAAGTAATTTACCAGAAGAAATGCAAAGAAAAGATGTGGCTGTGTGTTGTAGAACATTCCATCATGAAACCAGAAACTGATCAAAAATCCGAATTAGCGAAAATACCTTAGATTTCAATGGCCAAAACAGATGCAGGGCAAGCAGAGAAATTATTCTTGTCATTAAAATATGAAATGAACTTTTATGAAGCAGATTCTAATGTCCACCTTGGCTATGCTTTTGGAAGCCTCTTTACAATTTGACCAATGCCAGTACAAAATTAAAGTTTTCTTTCACATCTGAAATTTTTGTCATGAAACAGAAATAAAGACTATTGGCTAGGACAGTGAATACTTTGTGTATTTTAAATTTCATCTTAAGAATAAAAAGTATTTTTGGTAGGCCTCCCCTGGTGGTGCAGGCGGTTGAGAGCTGCGTTGTGAAGCTCTCCACAGCCTTTGCAGCGCCGGTTCTATCCTGGCCTGCCAGCGAGGGTCCCACATGGCGTGGCAGACCTCTCCTGTCGCTCCTGCTGCTCCCCTCAGCAGTGTATTTCGTCAGTCTTCCTGTTCTGTTCCCCACTCTGTCTCTGGTGAATCCTCTCACCTCCCACTTGTCTGGCCTGTACCCCGGTTCTTGTATAAAATAAATAAATAAATCTTAAAAAAAAAAGAAGTATTTTTGGGCATTTGGGTTGTTTCCGTAGCTTAGCTATTGTAAAATAAAATATATTAAATTAAAAAAAAAGTGAATAAGATGCCAAAAAAAAAGAGTAAGATAAATAGAAAATACTTTTATATCATCTTTCAATTTTTTTAAAGATTTATTTATTTATGCATACAAGAACTGGGGTAAAGGCCAGAGGTGTGGGGGTGAGAGGATTCACCAGAGACAGAGTGAGCAACAGAACAGGCAGATCGACTGAAATACACTGCTGAGGGGAGCAGCGGGCGAGTCAGGAGAGGTCTGCTGTACCATGTGGATAGCTTCCTGACCGGGGATCGAATTCGTGCTGCAGTGGCTGCAGATTGCTTCATATTGCTGCAGCTTAACCCCTTGTCCAACCAGGTAGGCCCCTTCTTTCAATTTTTAAAATGGCTTTTATTTGGCTCTCATTGTGCATCATGTTCCTCTTCTCTGGTGTTTTCTGTTATAAAATATCAGGTGGACATCATTTCTATACATTATAGCAGTATCATTTTTCTCTTTCACAGAAAACCTCTGAAAATTTTAAAATCTCTAACACAAAAATTGATTCACCTCTTTGGTATTGTGGCAATGGCTCACTCTTACAGTCATGCTTCTTATGAAAAGAAAATTTAGGAAACATTCATGAATAGCATATGATTTCAGGCATTCCTAAGAATATCTGGGAATTCCAATTCTCTGTTCTGGAATCTTGGAGATTCAGATCTGTGGGGATTTGGAAGCACTAAAGTAGAGCACAGGGTGGAGTTCATCCTGCAACACCCCCCACCTTGGGTGTGTCTTTGTGCACAGACTGCACAGCACAATGGCCCACTCAGCACACCCAGCAGCTCTGTGCAGAGACCTTCTTGACAGCCACTCCACTCCTTTAGGGAACCGCTCACTGCTGGCAATCCCCCCCTCTCCTCCTAAGATCACTGACATCAGGGGATGAAACTGACAACAGAGTACTTTACTACCAGCACTTGAGAAGCTTGAGGAGGTGGACAGTGAGGCTCAGACATGGTCTTTTGGAGGAAGATTGGAGGAGACCTGCTCTTTAGCCAAAGAATCTGATCTATTATCTTCATTTTATTAGTTAGTAGAAATAGTCAAAGGGGCAGAAACTTCAGTGGGACCAGTAGGCAGAGGACAAAGCAGTTAGAAGTGTGAACTTGAACATCAAAAAGGCTTCAGTTGAGTCAGACTTGTGCCCCTGACACACTCAGTGGCCTTGGGGAATTGGTGGACTTCTGTAAATAGCAGTGCCTTGTTGGCCAAGGTGGAAAATGATACTTCTGATATATTTGGGTTATTAGGAACATGAAGGGAATCTACCCAAGTACTCAGTACACATTGGCAGCAATCATCATTCTTGTTGTATGTTGTTACTATAGAAAATGTAGGACATGAAGTTGTGCTGACCTACCCTGGCCACCTTCCACTTCTGCTTGGTTTTCTTTTTTCTTTTTTTAAAGATTTATTTATTTATGCATGCAATAACTGGGGTACAGGCCAGAGGTGTGAGGG
Organism: Talpa europaea; assembly: GCF_964194135.1. NCBI lineage: Eukaryota > Metazoa > Chordata > Mammalia > Eulipotyphla > Talpidae > Talpa > Talpa europaea. Next base: position 75,059,144 of record NC_140082.1, on the reverse strand, counting down.
GTGAGAGGATTGACCAGAGACAGAGTGGGGAGCAGAACAGGCGGATTGACTGAAATACACTGCTGAGGGGAGCAGGGGGCAAGACAGGAGAGGTCTGCTACACTATGTGGGTAGCTCCCTGGCTGGGGATCAAACTCATGCTGCAGTGGCTGCAAATAGCTTCATAGTGCTGCGTCTTAACCCCTTGTGCCACCAGGGAGGCCCACTGCTTGAAGTTTTCTAGCAACCACTAAGAGGAGGGAAAGACAGTGAGTCTGAACATTGAGGGACAGACTCTTACCATCGTTAAGATATAAATAACCCTCTTGTATATATGAGTGTAACTAAGCCTGGTGCTAAGAGCAAAAGAATTTTCTCCCTGAGGACTTAATGGGGCAAACTGTGAGGGAGGAAGCAAACAACCTACTCAATAATATCCTCCCACTGAACATGGCAGAGAAAGTCCCTCATAATATTCTAATTATTGAATAACTGTGTAGAGCTTTTTGAACTATTTAGGATAGTCCATAAATTTTCAGCCAGAAAGGGATGCACAATTTCTGTCCCAGAACAGCTAAGGAAAACATTTATTGATGAAGTGTTACTTAAGCTCGCACAAGTTATTCACCAATAAATCATGTGCAAATGTGATACTTTTGGCCAGACGGTAAATTGCTTGGAATTATTATAGTTCCCACAGGTAAATATTCTTAACATAGCCAATAAGTGAAAAAGTATATCTCTAAATGACTTCAAGTTTCCTGACACAGATAAATGTGTGATATGAAGACACAAAAGGGTATGAAAAGTCTCTGAAATGCATAATTGAATGTCGCTAGCTAATCTCAAAATAACTACACCTGACATTTTAATTTGTAAAAGATTATGTCTTATGTGTAGACTTAGACTAGCAGAGAAATGTTAATGTTGACCTGACTTTCTACTTAACCGTTTTCCAACTACAGCAATGTCTGTGATTGTTGCATAAAATTTGATGGGCTCATTAATACCCAAACTGGTCAATGAACTATGCTTGTTATTTATCCAGAGTCATGAGCTCAGATCTTGGCACATAGGTAGAGGGAGTTTGTATTTAATTATTTGACTTTGATGTATGTTCACTTTAACTTGCAACCTTTATATATGTAATAGTCTTTGAATCTGAATTTGTAAAACACAGTTTAATTTTTAAATTAATGAATACATTGCATTTCTACTTACTAGCCCCCAACTCTTCTTGTTCCTCATGACTGATGACTCTGTACTCTAATTCTTTTTTTTAAGATTTATTTATTTGTGCATACAAGAACTGGGGTACAGGCCAGAGGTGCAGGGGGTTGTTGAGAGGATTCATCAGAGAGAGTGGGGAACAGAACAGGCGGATTGACTGAAAGACATTGCTGAGGGGAGCAGTGGGCGAGACAGGAGAGGTCTGCTGCGCCTTAGCTCCCTGGCCAGAGATTGAACTCGTGCTGCAGTAGGTGCTGATAGCTTCATAGTGCTGAGACTTAACCTTTGTGCCACCAGGGAGGCCCCTGTACCCTAATTCGAAATGCATCAAGAAACCCCCTTTCCAATTATCTTAGTGAGAAACATATTTTGTATTCTGCCATCCTTGTGGTTCAGCTTGTCTGTCCTGTCAGCTATACCTTGAGCCACCATGTTCATCTCACTTCTGTGTCTTGCAGGACATCTTGCTAGTGAGTGCAGCCTGCCTCTCACTCTCTGCCCAGAAGCTGTGATCGGGAGAGGACAATTTTCCCAAGAATGGGACTGTGCTCTTCTCATTCTCAACTCCTTGACAGCAGGTGTTTCTTCCTCTGAGTCAGGCATGCTTCCTGCTGTTGGCATGTCTTTCCTCACCATCTCTTACTTTTTTCTTTCCTCCTTTTCTTGCCACATTTCTTCTTACATATACTATCTTTTTATACATATGCTATACATATACATATATTATCTAAATTTGCTGGCCCATAGATAGTGTTTTAAAACCTTGCCATTAAAATGTTTTGCTTAGAATCAATCCCAGGGACTGGGAGTCTTTCTAAGAACAGAATAAAACTTCCCTCATTTATAAGTAAGGTATATGGAGAAAATCCCTTTGTAAAATAGTAGGTGAGTTGGTGGATTTTATGTTTAGAAAAGTGAACTTATGAGTCACATGTATTATAAATTAGAGTACAAAGGAATATTCTATTCTACAGTGGAGATACATTGATTATAGGCCATAATTAGAAGGAGATCTGCATTTCATGCACATTGATGTAAGTGTCCTTAAACTGAAGAATTTCTGGACCCAAGGTTGAAAGGGTGTTGAGCTTCATTTGTATGTGGGTTGTAGGTGTACCAGGTATGAAGTGTAATACTACAGGATCAGAAAATGCAAGAGACATTTGAAGAGTGAGGCCAAGAAAATGGCTGGTCTGTCTATAGGTGGCTTGGAGGACCTCAGAGACTGGGTCTAGAGTCACAGGATAAGATGTCTAACCTGTTCTGCTGTCAACTCCAGTTGCGGTAATGTTAGTGAGCACGTGTGGAGATGTCTGCCTCTCCTCTGGAGTTCTTCATTTATCTGGCTTTATCCCAAGTACTTGCTGCAATAATGGAGGATCTAGGGTTAATTTCTTCAAGTGTACCTTCTCCCTGTGGGATGCGTGTTTCTGCCCCTGAGATTTTGATCAAAGGCCAACTGAGGCATCAGCAGGAAAGGTGAATCTAGTGTAGGTAGTATGCAAAGTGAAGTCCAGCCGGAGGCGATCCAGGGTCTGTGACTAGGGGGGTTGGGTGGCTAAAGAGGGTGTGGGGGTGGGAGGCTCGGAATAGGGTAGTACCCTTGGAAGCAGCGAGAAATGACTAAGAAGTTTACAAGGAAGGTTTGTGGCAGATTAAGTTTGAAGAGAGGGAGCATTGCAAATGCAATAGAAAGGCCCTTGTAATAGTTGAAAAATAAAGAACTGGGGCTCGGATTCATTAGATGTGGGGCTGCCATTTTAGAAGCCAGAGGGAGAAAGAGCCTGGGGAGAGTATGTGAACATCCGTGCCTTTTTTGTCCTTTTTTCATGCTTGAATGTGATCTTGGTTGCTAATCAGAAAGTAGCTGCCTTTCACTACAATTAAGGCAGTTGTTCTGGATCAAAATTTCTATGTTAAGCTGGTGGTATTAAACATTAATCTGCTATCTTATAAGCAAATTGCTTCATCCGTCTTTTTTTAATCTTAAATTGGCACTTTATTTTGTAATTTTATCTAATTTGCTAGTAGATAGAAGAGATTGATTAGAGGAAGATTTAATTAGGAAAGTTGAGGCAAAAGAGAAAAATGCTATTTTAAAATTGTTTTTTTCTAGTTGAACACTCCTATCCCCTTCAACAGTCAGGAGCTAGATAAGAAAGCTGCAAAAATGCGTGGCTTTTAATGTAAATTCACAAATGTGGTATTTGAATGTCAGATTGATGCAGTTTTTGGTCTCTGGCCCTAGAGGGAATGGTGATGCAATCTGAATTTTTGTTGCTCAGCAGTCACTTGTGCTGAGGGGCAGATGCATCCAAACTGGCTGTCCCTGCTCAGTGTCCTCCCCACCCACACTGTGTTGTGAGGTACAGGCCTCTTTTATAGTTATTCTATACTATCAAATTCGGAAAGCACTGATGTTGATTTCAACTTTCGTGTGAACCATGGATCTTGCTAGTTTTTCTTCTATTCTAATTCTGAATTTTCAGGCAATGAAAAATGAAGGTATTCGGTGGTTCCTCCAGCTTAACAGTGATCAGGTCTCCAGAGTGAGGTCTAGAAGGCATCAGAAATCTCAGGAGGCTTCCAAAGAGTTTTAAATTTCCTCTTTGAAAGGGTAGTCTCTCAGCAGAAACATTTTCAGACTCGCAAACCATTGCTTTTGTGGTGGTGAGTTGCTTAATAGTCTTTGACTAACATTAAAACACACACACACCATCTTAATTGGTTAAAAAGTTCTTCTAAGTGGTAATTGGGAGTTATATGATTTTTCATCGCAGGAATTTGATATACTTTGCAATCAATTGCAGTTAATTAAATTCCTTTCCCATGACTTAGGTTTTGGGTGTGGCGTGGCAGCTACTGTGATCCTGTTTCATTGGTGGAAAAGCTGAGAAGCACTTTGCTCCAGGCCACACAGAAGGCGGCCGCTAGCTGGGAGGCTGTCCAGAGCTCTCGCGTGATTGCCAGTTGCCTGGTGGTTCTGTCCCTCTGTTAAGAAATTCAGAACCCACAGGACCTGCAGTCTTTGCTGTTGTATGTTCCTAATTTTTCTTTGGTTTGATTTTCTTCATTTGAGTAAGAGAGTAATTGGGAGAATTTCTTAACAAGGGAACTCAGTGTTCATTTTTTGAAAGTCAGTAATAGAGTGTGCCCTTTTGCTAGGTTTTTAACTTAGAGAGATGGAGAAGAATGTGCCAGTGCATTATTATTATGTTGATTCTTTTAAAAATGGAAACCAGTGATTACTGGTTGATGTGGGTTAACTTTTTTTAATATTTTATTTAATATAATTCTTACATCATTTTTCATTTTTGCACAATGTATGTATTTTCATTTTGGTTATATTCCCCATACAATTGCACCCCCCCTTATTTTGACCCTAATCCTTCCTCTCCCTGCCTCCCCCAGCCCCCTGTAGTGTGTCTCTGGTTTATAGTTGCTTGTTGATTTTGATTTTACTTTGTATTAATTAGTCTTTTTCCTGGTTTCTTATTTAGGTCTCAGTGGCAAAGGGCAAAAGGAAGATTTTTGTGCTTAAAAGAATTACCTAATAGATATAAAATATTTAAATTCTATCCTCTAACCAAACTTGTACTTAGTAGAGTTTGCATTTGTGCTTTCTTAATGTGTAAGATTTTAGGTATTTGAATTACTTGAGATGTGTGTTATTTGTATGTTTATATTACCCCCCCCAGAGAAATCATTTTTCCCCTTTTATTTTTATTACCAAGGAGCTGTATGTGATTTAGGAGAATAGATTCACACTGTCTCAGAGGTATGGGGTGAAAGTGATAGAGGCTTCTCGTCTCCACAGAGGAATCTGTATTCCAAGAATAAAAGAAATAAATTTTTTGGTTTTGACCTTGAAACACTCCATGCCTTGTGGCTATTGTAAAAGCAGAATAAAGATCTATGAAAATACGGCCCTACTCAGTCCTAACGCCTCATGCCCACTGCCTAGCATTATATTCCCATGTCAGCTTAACTGTTGAAAAATGACAATATTAAAGATTTCAGAGGAGGTTTTTTTAATACTTAACTCATTCTTTCATCCATGTGTTTATGCATGAATGTGTGCTATGAAATGGCATGCAATTATATGACAACTGGAATGTAATTATAAAACACATCTAGCGATTCAAAAGATTTTTGATTGGGAAGAATTTTGAGCTCTCAGGCAGTTTTATATAGTGATCTGAAAATGGAATTCATCTTTTAGGAGCATTTGTTGCCTAATGTATTTGCAGCAACACTATTTATTTTTTGTTCCTCAAAGCCTGTTTTCCCCCAAAATTTATTTGAGAGACTAAATAAGTTGGAGAACAGTAGTATTGGCTGGTTCCCGGTTTGCTTAAGTCACTAGGCTGCTGAACTTTTGTTTTAAAACACAGACTCATGTCCTGTTGGAGAAGTGTGTGTGCTGGGGAATTTCTAAGTATGTGAGTAAAGGCATGAGAGGCACCAGCTTTGGTATAAACAACCTTTCATTTTACATGTTGCTGAGTGTATTGTAGCTGTTATGAGAAATTGCATATTTGTAGGAAGGCTGTCAAACTCCTTGTCCCTATTCAGTCCACTCTCCTGGGAACCCATGGAAAACAGCCGCTCTCCTTCCCCAGCTCTTGCGCTCTGGGTGGGTGAGGCCGGCTGCACATGGCCTGCTGTAGGCATGTCCTCTTCTACCCTTCCCTCGCCCTGTGTCTAAAATCTTAAAGGATTATAAAATACTACATTAACATACGCTCACAAAAACTTACAGCAAGAAAAAGAATAAGAGTGAAAGCCTCCTTCCAGAAGTTTCTCTGCACACACACACATATGTAATTTTTACACATAAAATAAAGTGCTACTGCATTGTGCTTTTGATATTTAGTGCTGTCTAGGTGATATTCCACGAATCTCCTCGGTCCTTTTAATGAGAGGTGCCCATCAATAATTTAACAGTGCCCACAAAGATCATTTTTTAAGTTACCTCCAAATCAATTTTTATATTTTACAATGATGCTGCAGCAGATATTTTTACAAATTCTTTGGAAATGCACACTATGTCTCATGTGATAGATACTTTGAAATGGAATTGCTTGGATCACAGAGTATGTACATTTAAAATGTTTGCTAGTTCTATCGGAGAGTCAGCATCAGTGTAAAGTTGAAGTTGTTCAAGATGAATAAGTTGTAGAGACCTCCTGTCACTCACGGTACTGTGCTGTGCACTTAGTAGAATTAAGAGGGCAGATGTCATGTTGAGTGCAGATATCAAAAAAGGGGAAAAATAAGGAAACCTTATTTCCCCCTTTATTGAGGTAACATTAGTTTACAGTGCTGTATGTGATTTAGGGGAATAGATTCACACTGTCTCAGAGGAATGGAATCCCCACCATCTAAGCACCCGTAGTCCTCAGGGAACTTCTGTAGATGGTAAAGATCCTTGATTGTGGTGATGGTTTCACGGGTGTGTTTATGTCCAAATCCATCAAATTGTACATATATTAAGTATGCTCAATTTTTGTGTATTGATTATACCTCAATAAAGCGGTCAAATTTGAGATGTGCACTGCATTAAAATTGTTTAATTTAAAAGGAATAAAACAAACAAGCTCAGTTTATATGCAAAATGTTTTTAATCCTGCCTACAGAATTTACACTCTGTAATATACTGAAGGTTTTCAACCTTGGATACAGAGTGAAGTCTGTCTTTCTCTGAAAAACCAACCGGCCAAACAAAAGGCCAGAAGCATTCGTAGAAATTTGAATTGAATTGATGTAGAATAGGATGTAAGCATTAATAGTCTTTTAAATCTCCCCAGGTTATTAAAATTGTCTATCTAGGGTAGAGATTTACTGTTAAAAATTTTCAACAATTTTCAGTCTTTTTTTTTTTTCTTCCTTTATCTGATCGCAGGGAGATGCACCTTTGTGTTAATTTGCAGAGTCATGATTACTAGTGAGGCTAATAGAGTTTTTCATATATTAAGTAGACGTTGTTTGTATACTTTGCCTATTTTTCTGTGTGACTATTTGTCTTTTGATTCCTGACATAAATGATTTCTTTGTTACATTATTTGCAAATACTTTCTCTCACTTTGTCAGACATCATTTTACCTACTTTTATGCTATGAAGACTTGTAAAATTGTACATTAACAAATATATTGACTGCCTTTTACATGGGTTATTGGTTCTGCGTTTTAGGAACTAATAGGTTCTTTTAAAAACATTCTAAGATAATAAAATATTTTCTATTTCCTTGTGGTATTTTCATAACTTAAAAAAATTCAAATCCTAAATCTACTTGAAATTCAGTTTACAGATAGTGTATAAATATAGTGTGTAAATATATTTTGCTTTTTTCCCTTTAGATATATAATCATTTTATAGATTTTTGAATCATCCACTCTTTCTCCCAATGCAGAGGGGCATGCTGCTTTTATTAAATATTGTAATCTCACACATGAGCGTTTGTTTCTGGATCTTTCTCTGTTCATTATTTATTTGGATAGTTCCATGCCAGTTTCATGCTGTTTTAAAATTGCCATAGCTTTGGTATGTTTTTAGTGTTTTATTAGTCAGAGATTTTCTTTAAAATTTTAAACTGCTTTTTGCATATCTTCCATTCTAGATCATCTTTAGAAGAGGTGAAAATTAAGGTTAAAAGAAAACCTTAAGAAAATGTTGTGGGGATTTTGGTTGGTTTGCATGAATTTATAAATTACTTTTGGAATATTTATAATTTTAATAACATTGAGTAATCTTAACATGGCATGACCATTTAATCTTTTATGTACTTTAGTAAAACTTAATAGCTTTTCCCCATGTATTTCCAACACATTTCTTATGAGATTTACTCATATTTTTGTTACCAGTTTCCCAATACTGGCAGAGAGTATTTTTTTTTAAATTACACATTTTGATTTCTTCTTCTTAGTATACAGTAGGTACTCATTTTTGAATCTATCCCTGAATCCAGTCACTTTGCTGAGTTTTTTAATTATTAATTATCATAATTATTCAGTTCATTCTTCTGAATCTTTTTAGGAAGATAGCTACATTTACTACTTTTTGGAAAGAGAAAAATTACTAATATTTTTCCTCATTGCAGTGACCAGGACATTCCAGTAAATTGTCAATTTCTGTAAATATTCCATGTGTAGGGAATTCTTGCATTGTCCTTTACCCATTCCAGATAAAAATTCTTAGCAAGCTTGTGATTCAACAGTCTAATTTCTTTTTTTCTTCAGTGTCTTAGGTTTATGGATACTGAATCATCAGTATGAAATCACTTTGCATATAAACAGAAGGCAGAGCAATGCATTTTACTACCTTGACTTATGTGGTTCTATGCCCCTCACTTTGAGCATTGCCTCTTTACCCTTTCTGGTCCTGGGGTCTGACGAATATCTCTAAGCCAACTTCTGTCATCATTAATAACAGTCATTGGCAGGGGTTCCCTTTTTTTGCTCTCTGAGTGGCGTGTTTGGAGGAAAAAATGCTGAGGACATTGAAGGCCAGCTGGATGACTGTGTGACAGTGTGTCAGCTCATCAGGTCTCACCTGCTGCCTCCTGATTGCAGGCAGCGGGCACCAAAAGAGACAGGCCTGTGTGTCTCTGTTGCCCTCAGCTGCCTTCTGGCCTCACTGTCCGCATGCAGAACCTTGCAGCATCCAGTGATGATGCAGTGAGGTGTTGCCCTTCATAGTTTCATCTGGTAGCTTATAGTATCTTTTTCTGAACCAGGTTGCTCGAAATCTTTGCAGCACATGATGACCTTAGCTTCCTAATCCAAGTTACCCCCTTTTTCTGGATGGCTCTAACATCCACACCAAGGGCCACAGCAGCCAGAGTGAGCTTTTAAAGATATGCTCAACTCATGTTAGTTCTCCCCTACCCAGCCCCAAACAACCACCTTGAATAGATCCTGTCAGTCTTGATTAAAGATTGAAAGTCTCAACCCAGTCCATGAGCCCAGCAGGTTCTATTGCCCATCTATTGTTCTGCCCACCTTGGGCCACTCTGTACTGCATTCTTTGGGTCTGAGCCACACTGGCACTCTGTAGGTATTAAACATGCCATCATCTGCTCTAGGGTTTTCACGCTTCTGTTTCCCTGGATGGGCCTGCCTCATCACTCTGGCTGCTTCTACCGGGACAAATTCCTACCCTGAGTTCAGACCCCAGCTCAGAAACCTTCCCTGATGCCCTGGCTTGGTCTAAAACTCTGTTCCAGTCTCTCTCTGGACTTCTGTAGATCCATGTGTCCTCGTGATGGTGCTTCTCAGACTTCAAGTTTCCATGTGTTTGGACTGGCTTTGAAAAATTAAAAACTTCTCCATGAAACTGTGAGATCTGTGAAGGCAGAGATTGTCTATTTTCGTTGACCAAATATGTCTAGTTGCCTGATTTGGCAGATAGCCAGTGTGCAACAAATTTGTTGAATGAAAGAACACAAAAATGAATTAATGCAGCTTTCTCCGTATATTACTCTTGAATCCATTCTTCATCTCAACTTAGTAAAGATAATTGTTTTAACAGCAGCAGTGTGTGTGGGTAATGTTCTGTGCAGTTGGCCCACACATTTCAAAAGTTCGAGTTATGCCACTTTACTTTCATGAAAGAGCTACGCTGGTACCTGTTTTTTACTATTTGAAGGAAATCTGAGGAGAAATTTCACTTTTATGACAAAAGATGAAAAGCAAGAATAGCATCAGCATTTGTTTTGCAGCAACATTCTAGGGTGGTGTGCCCCATGGTCGGTACTGCCAAGGCGCTTTCCCAGGAACTGCTTTATTTAGGGTGCATATTTATCAGCTCATTCCAGCTCTTACACTGTTAGTCTTATTTTAGGTTTTATGTGTTGTTTGGTATAATTTGGTACGTTTGTTTTTGGGAATTGGGATGCACAAAATTTTTTCCACATAAGTGAATGGTAATTGCTTCCTTACTTAATGCCATTTTGACTCATGAAGGGTTTTTATTTATTTATTTAATTTTTAAACAATATTTGCTTCCCCTCATCACCTCAGATTGAGTCCCCATAGAATTTCCTTCCCCATGGCACCTATGTACCATCACCACGGTCCCCTGTGCTCCTCCCTCTCTCTTGAAGGGTATTATAGAAATGCTCCTTTTTGGGAGGGGGGATAGTAGGGGAAACCTGTGTACCAATCAGGGCAATATTTTATCTCAAAGATTTTATTTAAAATAATGAAAAAACGTTGTTTAGAAAAATGTCCTCTATTCATCAGCCTTTCCAAAAGAAATTTTGAGAAAAGTTGAGAGAAAGCAATATTCATTCAAACTCTGTATGGTTGAAACCTGATTTTGACAATGAACAAATACCACCTGGTCCTAGAAAGGAATGTGAGCTGCAAAATATCCAAAAGCTGACAGAACCTAGAGATGTTTGAGGAGAAGCAGGGGTGGGAAGACAACTAGTAAAAGAATTGCATTACTTTAAGCAGTGGAAAAGCTTATGGAGCGTTCTGCAAAAGCTAGTAAAATAATATTTTACTATGTTTTCTCCAGCTCTTGAAACCTCACAAATGCAAATGTATGACAAAATGTGAAAATAAGTATTGGCAACTAATTGCATTCTCAGGGGTGATTTAATTGAAAAGGAGCATAGTCACACTACTTCTCCAGAGTGAGATGTTTATGGCATCTGGTCAAAGTAGAATGAACATTTGAAAATCCTTTGACATAGCTGGTATTTAAAGAATAGCAATTGGCTAACATTTGTGGCTCTGTATGTTGAATATTTTGGCTCCCATCCCCTGGTATTCATTCTGAGAGATTTATAATCCTTTGGGGAATATGGTCAGTGACAAGAGTGGAGCTAAATCCTGAAATGTGGAAAAACTAACTTTCCCTAATATAAAACTGTTTTAAAAAAAATGCCCTCAAACCTTATGAATATGTTTCCAGATTTAAAAAAAAAAACCTGATGATTTAGAGAAATTATTTTTCTGTAAAGATCTAGCTACTTAATGATAAATGTAAACCTTCCATGCTTTGACTTCAAAATTGGCCTAGAGATAATTAAAAAAAAAAATAGAAACTTTGACCTTGGGGGCATCTGTTGTAACTATAATACATTACTTTAAAAAGTTGTGTTGTGGGTTTCAGTGTAAATAATGAAATAAAGGTGAAATGACAGAAGTCACTAAAGAGAAAAACTAAGAGAACTTGAAATAAGAAACAACAGTTGTGCTGGGTATATAAGCAGGAAATTGTTACCAAAAAGAAAATGCTTTGCAAGAATAGCAGTCCTCGATCATGCACAATGAAGAAATTCCAGCCAGTACTTGCTTCCTCAGGGAGCTGTCTGGGTGGGGAAGACATCCCTTAACTGAAAGCTTGTCTTCCTGCTTTCTTTCTATTCCTGAGTCTAACGCCTCTGCCTAAAGAACTCTCTCTATCTGGTGTTTTTCAAACCTTTAATCTCAAACCCACCTCTGTTCCTTCTGGTCCCCCAGGGGGACTTTCTGCCTCCTAAACCATTTAAATGCAGAAAAGAGCTTTCTTTCCTTTCCTAAGTTGTTTTTCTGTTTTTTTTTTTTTTTTGATTTCTTCTGTATTATTTTCCTTAATTATGGATTTAGAGTCTTCTTTACAGTTTACAAAATATCTCCCCCTTATTTTCCTGTAAGAAGTTCTAGACCTGCTAGTGTGGGGCATCACTGTGCCCTCAAACAAGGGAATAAGACAACATGAAGGGACAGTAACAAATAGTTTATCATTTTAAAACCAACTGTGGGAAATTTAGTGATGGTAAAATTTATGTCAAGAAGAAGACATTCAAAGTTGTGAGAACAGAACTAGTGGTTTTTTTTTTAAGATTTATTTATTTATGCATACAAGAACTGGGGTACAGGCAAGAGGTGTGTATGTTGGGGGGGGGGTGAGAGGATTCACCAGAGACAGAGTGGGGAACAGAACAGGCAGAATGACTGAAATACACTGCTGAGGGGAGCAGCGGGTGAGTCAGAGAGGTTTCCTGTGCCGTATGGGTAGCTCCCTGGCTGGGGATCAAAATCATGCTGCAGTGGCTGCGAATAGTTTCATAGGTTGCATCTTAACCCCTTGCGCCACCAGGGAGGCCCAGAACTAGTTTTAAATATTAGTAGGAAAATTAAATATCTTGTTATTCTAAACTGAATCTTGACTAGAGGACAGTCCAATATAGCCACAGGGAGAATCATTGTGAATGGAAGACGGAAGTTGTCAGTGATGTCACTATAGAGAGTGGTTCACAATGTTTTTAGAGATGTGGAAGGAATTTTCTGGCAAGGAGTAAAAGGAAGAGATTAAGTCTAAACCTTGCCACCACTTTGTCATCTTTGCTTGCTAGTAATCCCACTTTAGTTTCTTATTTTGTAGGTAACATATTGTCTTGAATTCACAAAGAAGATTTACGTTTGTGTCCATGTATAATATGAAGGAAGAGGTTGGGAAGCTTGAATATAATTTTCATTTTTTTTGTGCTAAGTCTTTACACGTGAGTGTGTGGTAGCTATGACAATAAAAACTAATGATTAGCAAGTTAAACATAATTTGAAGGTGTCTTCCCTCAAAAAGGACTTATTTGAGGTCACTGGTACTATGTTTTGAGGTAGGAATCCTAGGCTGTCTTTTATGAGCACCTTTAAAAAAAATAGTTTATTCTGAGCATCATTGGAAATGCTGCTTTAGTGTCTTACAGACTATTTCAGTTCTGACAGTGGAATTCTTACCAGCCAGTCTCAGTAGCAGTAGGTGTGTGAGTTGTGAATTGTGTGGTGTGTAATGTGAATTGTGCTGTGTTCTACAGAAAATGTTCAAAGAATTCTTATCAGTGGACATTTCCTAAGAATTCCTGCAGCGAATTCTGATTTTAATTTCCAGGTCTCTTTCTCTGATCAGTGTTTGCTTTTTTTTTTTTCCTCTTGGATTTTTTTTTTTTATTTTAAAGGAACAATTCCCTGCTACTCTCGAGGGTAGAGGCCAGCTAAGTGGACACTGACTCGCATTTTGATCACAAGTGTGAAGCTTTCTATTTTTTTCCTCCATCATATGCCCATTGGCCCTCATGGTCATGTCTTAATGGAATTTCCTCCTCTCTTCCCAACCCACAGCCCCAATTCCACTGACTGAGGGTTCCAGTATTTATTGCTGTGCTGCTCCCCCTCCATGGCATTCCTTTCTCCAGGTTTTCCCTGTTCCAGACTGTTCTAAGTACACTGTAAGAATAAATTTCAGAAGTGGGTTGTGTGGCACAGTTATTCTATTCAGAAACCACATAGACTACCTTTTACATCTGCATAAAACATAAATACCTCAGTTGATCTTCCAAGGTTTGCCCCTCAACTCTACTTAAAATAATAATGTGCTAAAAACTATTAGCTGGTTTAAGCAAACAGATCACCTTTAAATGTTGACTCTTAATTGGAGTATTGATTTGATACTTTGTATGGATTTTCATGTGTTTCTGCGCTACATTATTCATTTCACAAATTATAAGCCACTTGGAGAACTTAAAATTTAGTGTGCTGTCTGTGGGGAGGCACCTTTCCCAGTTCATGAATTCAGTCATTTGGTAATTTCTATGACAATGTGATCATAACTAACTATCCTGGGGCATTGTGTCTTTGTAGGGAGGAAATCAGACAGCTACAGTGATTGCATTATGTTCGATGAAAGATTTCAACTTAGCTCAAGAGACCTGCCAGTTGGCAATCAGGGATGTTGGAGGCCTTGAAGTTTTAATAAATTTGCTTGATACAGATGAAGTCAAATGTAAAGTGAGTAGTTTTGTCACATGGATGAAGAATCTGGGCCAGGCCTCCTCGTGGTCCTTTTGTTCGTGCTGGGTGTCTGCCACTCCCGCTGCTTCCTGCCTTATCTGCTGTTAATTACTGCTATTAATAATCTGCTATTATTTCTAACAACCTGCTGCTTCTGTTAACTGCACTGCTCTTCTCTTCTGATTCTTTTGTGTTACTCTGTTCTTAAATGATGAGTGTCTTTATGTAATAGAAGGATAATACAGAGGCGATGCGTCATCCCTGGGGGTAGGAAATATCTCTTTGAATAATTAAATTGGGGGAGGATTTTAGATAGACTTGGAATTTATAAAAATATAACACCAATTATATCTTAAGCACTCTAATTTTGAAATTTTTTTATTTTTATCTCTAAATATTTATTGTGTTTAATATTATTTTTTTTACATCATTGTCCATTTTTAAACAATATTTGCTTCCCCCCACTCTCCCAGGGGTAGTCCCCATAGTTTCCTTCCCCAACACACCTGTGCACCATCACCTCAGTCCCCTGTGCTCCTCCTCCATCCCTCTGATCCCTCTCCCGCCTCCTCCCCTGCAGGATGTCTCTGATTTATAAATTGTCCGTTTTTAAGTACTCCTTCTTATGTAACTTTTCTTCTCATTTAGATTGGTTCATTAAAAATTCTGAAGGAAATCAGTCACCATCCCCAAATCAGACGGAATATTGTTGACCTTGGGGGCTTACCAATTATGGTTAATATACTTGATTCTCCACACAAGATCCTGAAATGCTTGGCAGCTGAGACAATTGCAAATGTGGCCAAGTTTAGAAGAGCCCGGCGGGCTGTGAGGCGGCACGGGGGCATCACGAAGCTGGTGAGTACCGGGAGCGGCCGTCAGCACCCAGGGGCCCCAGCGGCCAGGCCCTGCTGCTCCCCCGCCTGCCCGGAACACTGGACGGCCGCGGGGCGTGTGCTGGGAATCGGCCTTTTGTGTAACATGTCCTTGAAAATGATTTTTGTATATATACATGAGCAAGTCACCAAGAAGCACGTTCAGTCTCAATTTTTGAAAAAACGTTAATATTAAAAAATGGTGGTGATTCTCACCTGCCGCTTTGGCCACACGACCACCTGCGCGCACAGCGCGGGGTCGGGGAGCGAGCACCTGCGCAGTGGACGCGACAGGTGGGTAACCCGGCCGGTGCGGTGACCTCGCTGGAGGGCCCTTCCTCAAGGGGACAGTCAGATGTGCAGACCCTTCTTCTCCTCACTGTGGCTTGTAAGGGGAACGATTGGACAAGAGCCTAGTGAGCTGAGACCAGTGAAGTAACTTGCAGCATGTGAAGGCGGGGGAGCGAGAGGGGGCAAGACAGGGGCGGGTGCTGTGGTGGTGGGAGATGTAGGGGGACTACACCTGAGGGGAGACGTCAAATACGGTACAGAAATGAACAACCATGTAAGAAAATAAAAACTTTTAATCAATTAGATGTAAAGGAAAATAAAAGGCAAGTCTCAAACATAGCTATCTAAAGGGAATTATATCCAAAATATATACAGAACACTTACAACTCGACAATACAGACAGAAACCCAATTAAACACGGGCGAAAGATTTAATCTCACTCACAAAAGAGAATGTAAAATGGCCAATAAGCTCATGAAAAGATGTTCGAAACCCCAAGTCATCAAGAAAATGCAAATGGAAAATATTAAGAAAGAAAATGTGGTCGTGGTGGCATTAAATTTCTAGTGAGGAGGAAAAGCAGCAGCTTCTGAATTTGGAGGGGGAGGGGCTCTGGGTTTTGGAGGGTTTCTTTGCTTCTTTGCATTTACTCACGGCTGCGAAGTAGAAAGTCAGTTTTGAAAAGCATTGTCATTTTCGACCGAGGTGAGTCTGGAGCAGCCGTGCAGCGTTTGCCGGGCGCCTTGTCTTACTTGGAGGGCCCCACGTCTGTCGCCCTTGTCTGTCCTTGCAGGTGGCCCTCCTGGACTTCAGGCAGAGTTCCACAGCCTCAGCGCAGTTCAGCCTCTACGAGACCAGGAACGTGGAGGTGGCCCGCTGCGGGGCGCTGGCCCTGTGGAGCTGCAGTAAGAGCTATGCCAACAAGGAGGCCATCCGCAAGGCGGGGGGCATCCCGCTGCTGGCGCGGCTGCTGAAGACGTCCCCGGAGAACATGCTGATCCCGGTGGTGGGGACCTTGCAAGAATGTGCATCCGAGGTGCCGGCACAAGCTCTGCTTCTCTTGCTTTCCTTTCCTTTGAGCTTTAGTCAAAAAGTAATTTTGAAGATTATCATGACTGCTAAGGATTTTTTTTTCCTCAAAAAACAAAAACAAAAAAACAAAACACCTATCAGAGAACAAACTAATAGATCATTATATTGCTTCCCGTGTGATACATTTTTGAAAATTATGGTTAAATCCTCATTGTTACATCACTATGTTTAGCTTGGACGATGTTGTTTATTTACTGTCTGTTCAGTTTCATTATTGATACATGTGAATAGATTCTTGTGTTCGCATTATAAGCGCAGAAATATGTACACTTGTGCTCCTAGGAAAGCTACCGAGCTGTAATCAAGGCAGAAAAGATCATTGAAAATCTAGTCAAGAACCTCAATAGCGAGAACGAGGAGCTGCAGGAGCACTGTGCCATGGCTATCTACCAGGTAAGGGGGCGCTGGGCGTTTGGGGTGGATTCCAGTGGAATCCTTTCTTGAGGTCTCATTCTTGGGGAGGAGGTTATGGAATCTGCATTTTTTTTAAAGATTGATTTATTTGTACAAGAGCTGGGGTACAGGCCAGAGGCGTGGGAGGGTGAGACAGAGACAGAGCAGGGAGCAGAACAGGCAGACTGACTGAAACACCCTGCTGAGGGGAGCAGCGGGCGAGTGAGTCAGGAGAGGTCTGCCGCGCCATGTGGGTATCTCCCTGGTGGGCCAGGAATCAAACCCACACTGCAGAGGTTGAGGACAGCTCCACAGCACGGTGCTCAACCAGCTGCACCACCAGGGAGGCCCTGGGATCTGCATTTTGACAGGTTCCCTGAGGATTTTCCTGTACACAGAGGTATAAGAGCCACTGTGCTGTGTTAGTAGCAGACACCCTATATGTCAGTGAGAAAACTGCTTCACATCTGATCATTGACATTTCTTGAAGACACTTCCAGAGCTTGTTTGCTAAAGCTGTTCCCTTAGTGGGAAATAGCTAAATATGGATGTGGTGTCTCTGTACTGCTTTTCATGATCCTGTTCCAATCTAGTGATCTCAGGAAATCTGTTTCCTACCAGGACAAGATGGGTGAAGGAGTGTGTGTGTGTTGGTGATGTGTGTGTTCCTCTTTTATCTTTTTTTTTTTAAAGATTTGTTTATTCATACAGGAGCTGGGGTACAGGCCAGAGGTGTGGGGGGTGAGAGAATTCACCAGAGACAGAGTGGGGAATAGAACAGGCAGACTGACTGACATACACTGCTGAGGGGAGCAGCGGGCGAGTCAGGAGAGGTCTGCTGTGCCATGTGGGTTGCTCCCTGGCTGGCCTGGCAATCGAACTCATGCTGCAGTGGCTGCCAATAGCTTCATAGTTTGCGTTTTAACCCCTTGCGCCACCAGGGAGGCCCTCCTCTTTTATCTTTTTATGATTTTGCTTCTTCTAATCTTCACTAACTTTTCATGGGATCTAAAGTTCATAATATGCAGAAAACAGATTAGAATGATAAAAGAGAAGCAACAATAGCTTTGACAAACTAGTATATGACTGGTTACTGGCCACACCAGCTTTTCCCTAACCAGAGGTTTCCTGAAGGAATGCACTTTAAAACATGCCAAGTGAGAGAATGTGCCTCCAAAAAGGTAGAGTCAGAGAAGGGGTTATGTCAGCAGAGGACTGTATTAAATTTTCTTGGGTTGTCATAACAAAACACCACGCAGGTGTTAACAATAGAAATTTATTTCCTCTCAGCTCTGGAGGCTGGAAGCCCAAGATCAAGGTGCTGACAGAGTTGTTTCCCTCTGAGACCTCTCTCCTTGGCTTGAGCATGAATGTCTTCATGTCCGTGTGCTTTCCCCGCTTCGCCCTCACGTGGTGCTTCCTCTGGGTCCTAATAGCCTCTCCTTGTAAAGGCACCAGTGATGTTGGAGTAGAGTCCATTTCAGTGACCTCATCTGACCTTTATTACCTCTTTAGACATCTCATCTTTGAATAGTGTCATCACATTCTGAGGTTTGGGGGTTAGAACTTCAACATCAGAATTTTGAGGGGTCACATGGCTCATAACAAGGATATATATAACCTCGACTTGCATACATGTCTGTATGAGTAACCATTAAGAGTAAGTAAGAAATAGAGTTTAATTTTTGAAAGTTGCTGCTAAACAAGAACCAAAAATTACACATAGACGATACCAATGGCAGGTGCCTTGTGGTTATCACAAGGATGATTTCTCTTAAAACCCTCCTGGATGGTGCATGACATGCATCTGCCACACATGGCCTCAGATACCAACCTGGCTTAGGAAAGAGTAAATCACATATGGAATTTATCTTTTAGCTCTATTACCCAGGAAGGATGATCGGCTGGGAACATCTATGCAGTGCATATTTATGTCGTAGGATACACAGACATGGATAAACATGTTTGAGTGTGTTCTTCGCTATTGACATTACCACTGTTCAGGGCACAGAGGCTACTGGGAAAATTGCTTGTAAGGGTCATTGAAGAGCCTGCTGAGCCCCTATCAACTCATCTATCTTCTCGAGTAAATTTCCCCAAGACTCTGAATTGCATCACTGCAAAAATCCCCCATCCATCATGTGAATTTCTGGGTTCCTTGCCTACCTCTTCCTCTGTCTCCATGGAAGCCTTGGCTACTTCAGGGTTGGTTTGGGAGAATTGCCAAGTATGTAGAAACTACTAGACATTGCCAAAATCATGTTAAGGGAAGAGACACATTGTCAGATAGCTGCCAGTATAGAGAAGAATTATATTTTACTTGGAGGATTGTTCAGAAAATGATACTCTCTGGAAGAAGCTTTATAGCTACTAGAATGGCAACCTCTTTAGCAATCACTGACAGCCTGACTTGCCTTGATCACTGACAGCCTCTGAATTGACTTTTTGTGTAGTGTGCTGAAGATGAGGAAACCCGGGACCTGGTTCGGATGCACGGGGGACTTAAAACTCTGGCCAGTCTGCTCAGTAACACTGACAATAAAGAAAGGCTGGCGGCTGTCACGGGGGCAATATGGAAGTGTTCCATCAGCAAAAAGAATGTGACCAAGTAAGAGAAAAGGTGTTCAATATTCAGTAATGAAAATACGACCATGGAAACACATTCATGTAATTTAATGCAATTTTAATACAGTCCATTCTAATGCTACTTCTGTAGTTTTCATAGCCGTACATTCTAGATTAAGTTGACAGAATTAAGAGATTCTCAGAAAGGAAACGGTCCTGCTTCCCATCCCACCTCTTACCAATGGTCAATTTCAAATATGATTTTATCAAATTTTAAAGTAATTCTATGCAAACTCTGTGACCATTTTATATTAATCTTCAAGTTGTCTCTTTATATATATTTTAGAGCTCACACAGTATCCTCCTTGATGTGATGATTTTCTTTAGCAAGACATTCACGTGTTCTTTCTATTTGGCATAAAATATGTTTGTTTTGCTTTGTTCTTGTAAAATTGTCTCTGAAATATGGAGTGGAAACCCTTAGCATAGTAGAATCCTTGCTCAACCTTCTCAGGAGAGGAATTATAATAGTATCAATATCATAAGGTTTTCATAGGGATTGAACGAGCATAGAGTAGAGACATATAATAGTTTTTTGTCTATTAACACGTCAGTTAACTTTATGACACAATAATACTGTTTTCTCTCCCCTCCCCTTCTCTTTTTCTTGTGATGAACTTAGGTTTCGGGAATACAAAGTCATTGAAACCCTGGTAGGACTTCTGACTGATCAGCCTGAAGAAGTTCTTGTGAATGTGGTCGGCGCCTTGGGAGAATGCTGCCAGGAGTTTGAAAACAGAGTCATTGTCCGGAGGTGTGGTGGCATCCAGCCGCTCGTCAACCTCCTTGTGGGTGTGAACCAAGCTCTTCTTGTCAATGTCACCAAAGCAGTTGGTGCTTGTGCTGTAGAACCTGAGAGCATGATGTAAGTTACCCAGGGGACAGAGATGTTTTGAATGTCGGGGGAAATGTGGGTTGTCCTGCCATAGTGTCATCACTTAGCATTGATGTGCCTGAATGGTGAAAAAGTAAGATATGTTTATATATGTGAAAGGCCTCAAGGTTACCAAATCAGAACACAGCCAGATGTTCTCTTAGATGGGGTGGACGGCTGAAATTGGGCATATTGGCAAGATTAAAATACCCAGTGACCAGTTTTCCTCGCAGAAACCTTAGTGCAATTAATACAGTTTTCCTCTGCCTCCTAGGGGAGAATTATCTGTGTCTTTGTCTGAGTTCCCAGGTAATTCTAGGTAGCTTTGCCATAGTACCTTTTTTGTTCCTCACTTCAGTTCTGCAAACTATGAACTGATGTGGAAGAAACAAAGGATTTTAAACTATGATCTTGGTCCTGAAGCAAATTATTGTCTAATTTGGAATAAAAGATTTACATGTGGTGCAATTTGAGAACAGTGCAAGATTCTATTATATAATATAAAGGGGGGAACTCATATGGGTTACATTTGTTGCTTTTGGGTTCTCCAGAGAATCAGAACCCAGCAGAATGAGCGTGTAGATCTATATATTTATATCTAGATATGCTGAGAGAGAGAGAGAGAGAGAGAGAGAGAGAGAGAGAGAGAGAGAGAGAGAGAGAGAATCACAGAGAGAGAGAGATTTTAAGGAATTTGATTCATGAAATTGTGGCAGCTTGAGGAGTCCAAATTCTGATGGAGCAGTCTGGCAGACAGGAAGCTCAGGTGTAAGTTGCAGTTTGAGTTTCAGAAGCAGTTGAATAAATTTTCATTCATTTTGTTTCTCAGGGAGTGTCATGTTTTAGTGACCTGCTGGCGGAACTCTTCTTGCCAGAGAGGTGGTCTGTTCTATAAGCTTTCAATGGATTGGATGAGGTTCACCCACATTATGGAGGGTAATCTGCTTTACATAATATCTACCAATTTAAATGTTCATCTCACCCAAAAAACACCTTCACAGGAATAGGTAGAATGTTTGACCAGTATCTGTGTCTCCCTTAGCCCAGTCAATTTGACACAAAATTAGCCAATACAAGTTCACCCTTTGTCAATTTGGCACTCGTACATGTATCTCCTTAAACCATCCTTAATCTATGAATGACACTGTAGTCCCCTTTAATTAGCCATTTTCCCTTTCTAAGGTTTCATTCACCAGTTAACCAACATCCCCAAAATATTACATACTATTAGATATTTTCAGGAAAAGAAAGTGGGGTGAGATGACATTCACATAACTTTTATTACAACATATTGTTATAATTGTTGTGTTCTATTGTTGTTAATCTTACTATGCTTAATTTACAAATTAAAATTTATCATAGGTGAATATATATTAGAGGAAAAAATAGTGTAGACAGAGTTTGGTACTATCTCTGTTTCGGGTTCTTCTGGGTGTCTTGGATTGTATTGCCATGGATAAGGGGGGGCTATGCTATCTAGGTCATACCTCTGCTACCACTATATAGCTGTCCTTTGTGTGACAGAGGTTGCCAAGTCTTCGGTGATGCTTACTCTTCTCCATGATATCCTGTAACTTAAATACTATGATGAAAAGCTTAACATTTTTTTATCTTCTTTTTAAAATTTTATTTTTTTTATTGAGGCATATATTAAACCATATAGGTTTAATAATATATGGTTTAATTAAACCATATAGGTTTTTTATTGAGTCATATATTAAAACCATATAGGTTCACACCTCCTCAGATGCATGTCACCACCCACCTCTACCACCACGGCATCCACTGTCCTCCATCATAGTCCACTGGGCTCTATTCACCCTTTGGTCCCCACTCTCCCCCTCCCCATGTCGTATAATTGATATGGGTAATAGTTATCGTATTGTTTTGTATTCTCTTTTAAATTTATTTTTGAGTTATCATTGGTTTGCATGACTGTATGATTCAGAGAAACAGGTTCACACCTCCTCAGATGTGCACCACACCTTACCCACCCCAGAACACCCATATCCTTTTATTATACACCACTGGGCCCCATCCCCGTTTTGTTCCTACCCCTACCATTCCCCTCTAGTAGCCTCAGTTCTGCAGGATTATTTCCAGATTTTGTCTTGGTTTAGTTTTATCAGGTCCTTTGTTTTGTTTCTCTATATTCCACATGAGTGAAATCATCCAGCATTTTTCTTTCTTCCTCTGATTTATTTCACTTAGCATAATCTCCAGTTCCAGTGATGATGTCACAAATGGCAGGAATATTATGAAACAACTTTATCTTACTGAGGTAACACTGGTTTGGTTTACACACTGTATCTGAATCAGAGGTATAGGAGCACACCTCTTCAGAGGCCTCTCCCGCACCACACCCATCACCAAGGCACCCATAGTGCTCCACCACAGTCCACTGGGCCCTCTACCCTTTGTTCTTCACCCTGCCCTTACCCTTCAGGTAGCCTTAATTCTACACACAGATTTCTAGAATTTGTTATTGGTTTGGTTTTGACCCTTTGTTTTGCTTTTCCAAACTCTACATATAAATGAAACCCTGTGACACTTGTCTTCCTCCTTCTAATGTATTCCACTTAGTCATGCCCTCTCCACCCCTGCTGGTGTGGTCACAAATAGCAAGAGTTCATCTTTTTTTTTTTTTAATCATTGAGTAGTATTCCATTTTGTATATATACCGTATCTTCTCTCTTTTTTAAAAAGATTCATTTATTTAGGCATACAAGAACTGGGATACAGGCCAGAGATGTGGGGGGTGAGAGGATTCACCAGAGACAGAGTGGGGAACAGAACAGGCAGACTGACTGAAATACACGGCAGAGGGGAGCAATGGGTGAGTCAGGAGAGGTCTGCTGTGCCATGTGGGTAGCTCCTTGGCCGGGGATTGAACTTGTGCTGTAGTGGCTGTGGATAGCTTCATAGGTTGTGTCTTAACTCCTTGTGCCACCAGAGAGGCCCTATACCACATTTTCTTAACCGCTCATTTGTCCTTGGGTACTGGGTTGTTTCCATCCTTGGCTATTATAAATAGTGCTGCAATAAATATAGGCGTGCATATATTCCATAGAATTACTGTTTTTGTATTTTTAGGTAGATACCTAGGAGTGAATTTGCTGGATCGTATAGTAGGCCTATTTCTAATATTTTGAGGAACCACCACACTGTTTGCCATAAGGGCCAGTCTACCAACTGTGTAAGAGGGTTCCTTTTTCTCCACAACCTCACCAATAATTATTGCTTCTGATCTTGTTGATATGGGCCATTGTCACAGGTGTGAGATAATATCTCATTGTGGTTTTGATTTACATTTCCCTGAGGATAAGTGGTGATGAATATTTGTTCATGTTCCTGTTGGCCGTATGTATGTCTTCTTTGCAGAAGTGTCCATTTAGTTCTTCTGCCCATTTTTTTGTTTGGGTTATTTCTTTTTCTTGAATTCTATGAGTTCTTTGTAGATCTTGGATATCAGCCCCTGGTCAGTTGTATGATGTACAAATATTTTTTGTTTCCATTCAGTAGGGTGTCTTTTTGTTTTATTGATAGTTTCTTTGGCTGCACAGAAGCTTTTTAGTTTGATGTAGTCCTATATGTTTATATACTTTTTGTTTCTCTTGAGGTTACATAAAAATCTTTAAAGATATCACTGCAGCTAATATCATGGAGTGTTTTGCCTGTTTCCTTCTATGTATTTTATGGTTTCAGGTCTTACATTCAAGTCTTTAATCCATTGTTGAGTTACTTTTTGTCTATGGGTTGAGTTACTTTTTGTCTTTTGAAAGAGAGTGTTTAAAGGAGAGAAAGTGATCAAAAGTGTCTAATTTTATGGCAAGGTTTCATAAGGTAAAACCGAATGTCTTTTTTTGTGTGACAAGGAGGTTGATGAATCCTTTTGTACTTGTGTATGTGATTTCCCCACAAATATATTTATAAATGCAGTAAAGCGGTTACAGAAAACACAGTTGTGGGTTTGGTGAGAATTCAAACAGCATTAGCATCATATTTTAGACATACTATTATTGATATATTTATTTATTGTATCTCTGTATTTATTTATTGTAAGTGACAAATGTCTCTCTCCTGTATAAATCTTAGGTAGTTCATAAGTTATAAACTTGTTTTAATGACTGATAGTTTCATGTTTTAGTGATTTGTTTATGACTGTGGCTAAAACTTAGATTTCATATCACATTAAAGTTATATATTCATAGCATAGTTTTATCAACTTTGTGCATTTTCAATTCTCATATATTTTTCATGAAGAAGAAGAAGGATCTTCATAATGGTTTGCCTACTGAATTAAAAGTTATTTCTTAAGAAAACTTATTTCATAAAATGATTAACTCTCAGAATCTTAGAACACTGCTTTTCAGTGGGATAAATTATTTCATATTAATTATATGGCTCCTAGGTTCTGAAATGGAGTAACAAGCACCCTGATATTTTAAATTCATGAAAAAATGGGTTTAATATTGCTGGATTTTCTTTTCTTGTTGAACTTTTAGTGTCTATTTAATATGTACAGAATTCATCTGGAGGTAATTTGACCTTCAAGTATATAAAATAAAACCAACATTGCAATAAGCCATTAACACTTGTGTTTTGGGGAATGTAATTTTCTAATAAATACTATAAAACTCCAAACAAATTAAAAATATTGAAGCTAAGAACTTAAGAAATATCTGTGATTGTTTTTCCACACCTCAGGCTCTTTGCTTTTTTGAATTTCTCTTTAAATTCTATTTTAAAGTAACAGTTGACTTACAGAAACATTGCAAAAAAGAGAGAGCAGAGTACAGAATCCCCATATACCTTTCACCTACCTCCCCTTAGTCTTAACTTCCTACTAGCTATAGTGAAACTATAAAAACTTCCTTTGTTTAAGTCTAGTTCTTTGACTTTGAAGAGTGTATTAAAGTTTTCTTCATATGCATTTTGTACGTTTCTGTTCAGTTCATTCCTAAGTATTTAATCTTCATTGTTGAGGGTTTAAAAATTCCCCCTACCTTTATATCCTTTATCTGATTGTCATCTCTATGAAAACTACTCACTTTGTATATTTGGGTGTTAATTTGTGTGTTAATTTGTGGAACTCTCCTTATTTGAGTTCATTTTATTATTAATTCTCTAGGTTGACACATTATGACCTATGGGCTAAATTCTGCTTTTGTAAGTAAAGTTTTATTAGAACATAGTTATATTTGCTCATTTATATTATAGTCTTTGGCTGCTAAGTTCCATTGGCAGAGTGTAATAGCGGCAACAGAGACTTAATGACCCACAAAGACCATGTTCTTTACTATCTGGCCCTTTATAGAAAACTTAACTGAATTGTGCTCCAGGATATTCCAAAATTTTATTTCTTCTATATACATCCTTCTTCCTTAAATTGATTTTATCTTCTCTGATTTTATTAGTTAAGTCTCTAGTACACTATTAGTAGTGATGTTAAGCCTCTACCTATTTCTGCCGTTAGTGAAAATTCCTCTGTTAAGTAAAACAATGTCTTAAGGATGAAAATGTGCATATATATTACCATATTTTAGAAATCTCTTAATTTCTTACTTATTGACATTAGTTTTCTGACACATCATGTGATTTTAAAGTGTTTTGTTTTTAAAAATCAGAAACAGGGCTTCCCTGGTGGCTCAAGGGGTTAAGCGCAGCACTGTGAAGCTCTCTGCAGCCTCTGTAGCATGAGTCCTGGTCCACCAGGGAGCTACCCACATGGCGCAGCAGAACTCTCCTGTCTTGCCCGCTGCTCCCCTCAGCAGTATATTTCAGTCAGTCTGCCTGTTCTGTTCCCCACTCTGTTTCTGGTGAATCCTCTCACCCTGCTCCTGACACCTCTGGCTTGTACCCCAGTTCTTATATGCATACATAAATAAATCTTTAAAAAATATCAAAAATAGGTATTGTCAAAGATTTTTTAAACATTTATGGAGAATATGCTCCATATTCTCCTTTATGATTTTTCTGTCTTTCAATATAATGGATGATATTAATGAGCTTCCAAACATCATATCAAGCTTGTATTCTTGGAATAACTTTCATTTGGTCACAGTACACTTTTTCCAAGTGTGTTGTAGGATTCAAGTTGCTAATCTTATTTAATGTATTTAAATAATATTCATGGGATTGTTCTGTAGATTTTTATTTTTAAAAAAGGTTGCTACATCAGTCTAGGTAAAAACGTTATACCTCCTGCTTTAAAAAGGAATTAAAGAGTTGTCTGTCATTGCAATACTCTGGAATAATATACAATGAAATCACCTAAATTTTAAGGATTTAATAGAAATCTAAACTGCAAACAGAGGAGCCAACTGTGACATTTTTTTCCCCTAGTTCTTCTGTGGAAACTGATTTATTTATACTTTTTACTCTAATGGGCTCAATTTTGGCTATCTACTTTTCCTTAAAAAATGTTCATTTAGGTTATCAAATTTATTTGAATGGTAGTTTACAAAATAATGCTTTATGATTTTTAAATTTTGCTTTTTTACAATGGTTATTTATCCATTGCCATTTTTAAATTTGGTGTATGTGAGCTCCTGTTTTTTCTCTAATCATAGCATCTCAGTTTCTTTATTTTGACTTTTTTTCTTGAAAAAGTTATGAACTAGATGTTTTGCTTTTATTTTCTGTTTCATAAATATCTTCTATGTTTATTAATTCCTTATTGATTTCTTTTTTATTTTTATTTATTTATTTTTAATTGCTGGAGAATAGTAGTTGCTTTATTTATTTTTTTTTTTAGATTTATTTATTTATTTATACAAGCACTGGGTACAGTCAGAAGCACGGGAGGGTGAGAGAATTCACCAGAGACAGAGTGGGGAACAGAACAGACAGAGTGACGAAATACACTGTTGAGGGGAGCAGCAGGCGAGTCAAGAGAGGTCTGCTGCACCATGTGCGTTGGCTCCCTGGCTGCTGCAGTGGCTGGTGATAGCTTTACAGCGCTAAGACTTTAACAAACCCTGTGCCACCAGAGATGCCTTTCCCTTTATTTTTTAAAAATAATAATGAAGTAATTTTTTTGTGAGTTTTCCTTTGAGACTGCTTTAAATGTTCCTTGTAGATTCTGATATAAAGTGTGTTCCTTATTATTTTTTAGGAATTCCTGAATTCAGTTTGCTTTAGTGCTTTAGTGTTCACTGTTTGTTTAGTGTTTTAGTGTTTAGAGGTGTTTAAAGGAATTTTTTTTAATTCCACAAGGAAGAATCTGTTTATTTTTTCGTTTTTATCAGATCTTTCTTATTATTTTAGTCAAACTCTATTGATTGTTTTATTTCTTTGTTATGGAAATTATTGATGTTTGCTTTATCAACTAATATAAAGCAAATTTTTGTGAAGTTTTGAATGAAGCTGTATTCCCTATCAGAAGTGTGTAGAGTCTGATGTATATGCTTAACTCTACTTTATTATGTTACCTAGGTCTTCAGTGGCTATTATTTTTTGTACACTTGATCTGTATTATACTGAAGACGATGTGTTAAAAATCTTTTTTTATTAGTGTGCCATCTATGTCTTCATAATTTTCATGTAATTTTCGCTTCTTATAGGTGTTCTGTTATCTGGTCCCTCAGTCATTTGAGTGGTGGCTATATTCCAAGTGCTATTCCTTGTGATGATTTCCTTCAATCCATTGTCCTTTTGTACAAAATCCCTGGCATACATGATCAAAATATGCTAAAATCCTAATGTCCTATGTTAATAATACTTCAAAGGAACCTTTAAATATAAAGGCCAGCTTTCAAATTTCAGTGTCTGCTTATGAGTTAAATTTCATGTTCTTTAGAAGATAATCAAAAAGAGGTACTTATATTAACATTCTGTGAATGCCCAGGATTCTAAGAAATTTTATATAATAATTTACCTAAATAATGTACTAATTCCCTACAATTTATACTATAAAATATTTTCTTTCTACACATTGTAAAATAAACATTTCCTGAACTGATTGTTATGTGGTCTAGTGTTATGTAATCATGTAATGAAAGACTTTTTAATAAAACATATACACAAGGATAGAATTAAAACTTACCATGGAATCTGTAACTCTAAATTTCCTGTCTTCTGTGGTTTAAACACAATATGTTGCATTTATTAGGTTTTTTTTTTCCCTTAACTTTTACTTTGTGTTTATTTGTTCTTTCTGAAAAGAGGGAAAAAGTAGAGCTATGCTTGTTTGTATGCAGAAGAGATTTAATCTCTTTGTGGCTGCCCAGATATTTCTTTTGCCATAGAGCTAGTTTTTCTGACTTTTCAGGGTTTATGCAAGACACAAAGCATAATGTATGTTTTGCATGTTTGTGTCAGTAAGGACCTTTTCATTCCTTCCACATTTCCTTTTTAGTTATTCATTTTACATCTGCATATGTTTTAAAACATGTGGATTTAACTGAGATACCAGAATGCCAAATGAAACATAATTATGTGAATCATTTAATCTTCTGGATCTTAGTTTTCTTAGGGATTTTTAAGTTGAGGATTATATGAATTTTATTCTCCTCATTATATGTCTCATCCAGCCAGTTGTGATATGTGCTAAGCTCAATAGCTGAACAAATGGGCCATTCAGTACTTTTTCTTGTGGGTGTATGCATGTGTTGATGAAGCTGAAACACATTTATTAAAATTTTAACTAGTGAACTATAATAATACACATTAAGAAAAGTGTATAGGGCCTCCCTGGTGGCGCAGGCGGTTGAGCGCCACACTGTGAAGCTGTCCACAGCCTCTGCAGCGCGGGTTCGATCCAGGCCAGCCAGCGAGAATCCCACGTGGTGTGGCAGACCCCTCCTGTCTTGCCCGCTGCTCCCCTCAGCAGTGTATTTCAGTCACTCTGTCTGTTCTGTTCCCCACTCTGTCTCTGGTGAATCCTCTCACCCTTCCGCATGTCTGGCCTGTACCCCGGTTCTTGTATAAAAATAAATAAATCTTAAAATTAAAAAAAAGAAAAGTATATGATGTAAAAGTACATGTTAGTAAATTGTTGGAAAGAGAAGACTCATGTAACTGTCACCTATGACTTAAGAAGTAGGGTATTCTCTTACCCTGAAGTCCCCCTGGTTATTCCTCCTAATCATGGCCCAGCCAGGACCCCTCTCTCCCCTCTGGAGAAGGCCTTTCTCTTGCGTTTTGTGGTAACTTTCACCTTGCTTTGTTTTCATAGTTTTATGTTTGAGATTGCATCCCTATCAAGTACTAGTTTTTATTTTTTTTTTTTTAAAGATTTATTTATTTATTTATACAAGCACTAGGCACAGTCAGAAGCGCGGGAGGGTGAGAGAATTCACCAGAGCCAGAGTGGGGAGCAGAACAGGCAGAAGGACCGAAGTACACCGCTGAGGGGAGCAGCGGGCGGCAGGAGAGGTCCACGCGCCATGTGGGACCCTCCTCAGGTGGCCGGGGAGTGCCATGTGGGACCCTCCTCAGGTGGCCGGGGAGCAGCCGGGGATCGAACCGGCGCCGCAGAGGCTGCAGGCAGCTTCGCAACCCAGCGCTCAACCGCTGCGCCACTGGGGAGGCCCAAGTACTAGTTTTTAAATATATATTGGAAACAAGTGGAAGCAACGAGTATGGCTTGTTTTTGTTTTTTTGTTATTGTTCAAAATTATAGGCTGGGCCTCCCTAGCAGTGAAGGGGTTAAGACGCAACCTATGAAGCTATCTGTAGCCGCTGCAGCATGAGTCCGATCCCCAGCCAGGGAGCTACCCACATGGCGCAGCAGACCGCTCCTGTCTCGTCCACTGCTACTCTCAGCAGTGTATTTCAGTCAGTCTGCCTGTTCTGTTCCCCACTCTGTCTCTGGTGAATTCTCTCACCCCCCACACACCTCTGGCCTGTACTCCAGCTGTTGTGTGCATAAATAAATAAATCTTTGGGGGAAATAAAAATTTTAGGCTAACAATTATAGGCTAACAAAATTATAGGCTAACAATTGCTCAATTCCATGCATTTTATTTTTAAAAAATTTTATTTATTTATGCGTACAAGAAATGGGGGATGTAAGCTAGAGGTGCGGGGGATGAGAGGATTCACCAGACAGAGTGGGGAGCAGAACAGGTAGATCTACTGAAATATACTGCTGAGGGGAGCAGTGGGCAAGGCAGAGAGGTCTGCTGCGCCATGTGTGTTGTTCCCTGGCTGGGGATTGAACTCAGCCGCAGTGGCTGGTGATAGCTTGATAGCACTGTCTTTAACCTGTGCACCACCAGGGATGCTCAGTTCCATGCATTTTAGAAGTGGTGTACACACATATAACCACAGCTCAGAAAGAGATGTAAAATATTTCCTTAACCCAAAAAAGTTCACTCATGCTATTTTCTGATTAATCCCCACGCCTTCTCTAAGCAACTGCTTTGTGATTTCTATCACTATGGATTAGTTTTGCATGTTCTGGGAATGGAATTTCTGAGTCACAGGATAAAAGTTTAACTTTATCATAAACTTCCAAATGGTACACAAAAGTGATTGTATAGCTTCACATTTTTGTCAGTGCCAACATTTAGTGATGACAGTGTTTTGTTTATAATTTGGCCCTTTTCTTACAGGATAAAATGGTATGCCCTTTTATATTTTGTTTGTGTTTCCCTGATAAGTAATGATTTGAGCAATTTTCCATGTGCTTATTGCCCACATGTATATATTATTTTGTGGATTTGTCAGTCTTTTGTCCATTTTAATTGGATTTTCATCTATTTTATTTATTTGAAAATGTTCTTTATGTGTTCTGGGTACAAATCCATTGTTTGATTTATGTGCAATGGAATACTTTTTTTTCTAGTCACCAGCATTAGGTCTACCTTTTGAGCAGAAACTTTTATTTGATGAAGTTCAATTTATGAATTGTTCTTTCATGATTAGTATGTTTTGTGTCCTATGATACACCTCAAGCTAGTTATGGGGTGAAATGTGAAAGGGGGTTTGAAGTTCACTTTTTCTTTCTTGTTTTTTAGAGATTTATTTATGCATATAAGAATGGGATACAGGTCAGAGGTGCGGGGAGTGAGAGGATTCACCAGAGACAGAGTGGGGAACAGAACAGGTGGATCTACTGAAATACACTGCTGTGGGGAGCAGCAAGCAAGACAGGAGAGGTCTGCTGTGCCAGGTGGATGACCTCCCTCGCTGATAATCAAACTCGTGCTGCAGTGGCTGCGGATTGCTTTATAGTGCTGTGACTTAACCCCTTGCACAACCAGGGAGGCCTTGAAGTTCACTTTTTCATGTGATATTCAATTGTTCCAGAATCAGTTATTGAAAACAATATTTCTCAACTCTTGGTTGAATTCAATTATATGTAAGTGGGTCTATTTCTGAACTCCTTTCTCCATTGATTTATTTTTCTATTCTCATGCCAGTAATACATCGTTGTCATTAGTGTAGGTTTGTAATAAGCAGCATAAATTTTAAGATGCTTTGGGTTGTTCTGGATGTTTTGCATTTTATGTACATTTTAGAATCATCTTGTTTAAATATTTTTAAAAGCTTTGTGGCATTTTAATAAATATTGTTAGAAATCTATAGCTCCATGTAGGGAGAATGGAAATCTTTAATTCTGTGCTTGCCAATCCACAAATATGTTATGTATCTCCATTTATTTACTTTAATCTTTCTCAGCAATAGTTAGTAACTGCCAGTATAGAAATCTGGTATATGCTTTGCTATATTTTTTCTAGGTATGTATTTATGCTATTGGTTTAATATTTTTAATTCATTTTCAGTTTTATAAGCAATAATACAGAATTCATTTTTAGTATGTTTGTATATCCAAATATACATATATTCTTACAATCAAGCTAATTTAGTCCTTCTAATACATTTTTATAGATTTCATAGGACTTTTTATATATAGAATTATGTTATCAGTAAACAGCTAGGGTTCTGTCATCCCACAGTGAATTGTACCATCAGAGGATGCTCTCATTACTTTTCTTAGGATCAGCTACCTTGTGCCCATTTTCCCCTACACTTTGAGATAACCCTTCTTCCTCTTTGGGACCTGACACCTCATACTAGGCCACTAATGAAATCCCGCTTCAAACCATGAATGCCCACATTGTTCTACCTCACTCAATGACTTTAGGGTTGAAATTTTCAGGAAGTATGGAGAAGGGATTTTTTAACCATCATTTTTGAGGGATATTTTCACTGGGTATAGACGTGTAGTTTAAGTTATTTTTCTGCTAACCTTTTATAAATTCCATCCTACTATCTTATACTCTTCATTGTTTCTTGTGAAAAATCAACTTTAATTTGTATCTTAATTCCCTATACATAATGTGCCTTTTTCCTTTACCTGCTTTTGAGTTCTGCTCTTTATTTTTGGGTTTCAACAGTTTGAATATGATATGCCTAAGTAATGTTCTTTATATATTTATTCCATTTAGAGTTCACTGAGCTTCTTGAGTCTGTGGATTATGACTTCCAACAATTTTGAAAAGACCTCAGTCATTGTTTTCACAAATATTCTTTGAGCTCATTATTTCTCTCCTCCTCCTGGAATGCCAATTGCACATAAAATAACATCCTACTTCTCTTATATTCACAACTTAATAAAATTCCACATTTTAAAATAATACTCCATTGATACTGAATCCTACTTTAAAAAAAAAATGCTTTCCCTTTTTCAGTTTCAGGGTAATTAGAAGTTTACAGATTCCTTTCTTTGCTGTGTCCAGATTTCTGTTAAGCCCCATCTAATAAGTTTTCATTTGTCACTATTGTAGTTTTCAAATCTAGCATTTCTACTTGGTCCTTTTAAAATTTCTTTGTTCTGAATCCAGTTATAAACATTTTTGAAAAGTGAACAAATTATGGCCAACTTATAGAAGTGCTTCTGAATCAGGAAACAACAAATTATTTTATGTCTTTAAAGGGAGTCATTTGGTGCATTATTGCTGTCATTAGAATCATACATGTACTATTAAAAACAAACAAAATGGTGTAGGTATGTATGATGAATAAAATAAAAGTATCAAATATTTATATCTGTCTGTGTAACTACCTGTCAAAATTTAGGAGATGATCCATGAATAAGGAAAAGCTGGATCCATACTTTCTTCTTATAGAACATTCAGGTAATGAAATGATTTAAGTATATGCAAAGTTAGTTATAAGAGACCAGAAGAAATGTTGAAGTTTTATTATCTTGGGGTAAGCATGGCTGTTCTAAGCATAACTTAAGATCAAAATCATAAAGGAAATAATGGATTCATTACATAAAATTTTAAACACTGAGGAATAATTAAAAAGAGAGAGACGAGAAAACTCTCCTCTGCTTTCAATGGAGGTGACCATTATGATAACTCTTTATTCAAAAAATTGGGAAGTAGAAAGAATTAAACATAATTTTTTTGCCTTTTTTGGAGGCACTGTGACTATACCCCAGTTAATGAGAGGAAGCTCTTCTTTATAGACAAATGTCAGCTAATAAATCACTGTAACTCCTAATAAATCTCTATAACTCCCAGTAAAGTAATTTTTAGGCAAGAATAATTAATGCATGCTAAAAAATGTAAAACAGGAAAAGCTTGTTGAGAGAGGAACTTCTCAGGTGACAAAATATGACCACCAAAATTACTATTCAATAAAAATGGAAAATCTGTCTTAAAACTGGAGAGATCTCGTGGTCTCCAGTGTATTGAAATGACCAAGCTTGGCACTGATGGGAGTGGACCAGCTGGCTTTGTGAGTCCCTTGCTCTGTTGCAGAGTGAGGTACCTTAGGAAAAACACCTAAGACGTGTTTTTCCAGAAATATGTAATTGGAGTCAGACTCAGATTTTAGTTCTAAATTTCTGCTCATAGAAATACAGAGAATAGAGGGAAGAGTAAAATGACACCTTGAGGAAAACCATCAGACAAATCCAAATCGTACAGCTTTCTGTAAGACAACAGGCCTAATCTTTTTTAAAACTATGAGTGCCAAAACAAGAAGGGTAATGCTTTAGACTAAATGAGATGAAAGACATAAAAAATTATAGCATATGATTTTTTAAATCCAAGCTTTGTTTGCTTTTTTAAAAGCTCGAACAAAAGATTTTAAAAACAATTGGGAATATTTGAATTTAAGCTGGAGACTAGCAAATTTTAACTCTTTTGAATGTAATTCATGTACAATAATAGTGTAAAAGAAAGTGCTTATTTCTAAAAGATGCAAATTAAAACTTTTTAGATGTGATTTGTTGTGACATTTCCACCCTACTTGTGAATGTGTTAGAAAAAAATGAACACACATATTGACAGATGATACAAATATGCTAAATTTTGAAGGTTCTGTCTTTTGGTGTTGATTTTAGCATTTAAAAAAAAACCTTAAGTTTGTTTAAAATTTTCCATAATGAGGAGGTAGAAAAAATTAAGACAAAATACATTCTTTTGCACTTAATAGAAAATTAAGACTGTAGCCAATGCTGGTGACTGGTAAACTCATGATCTATTTCTGGGAATAAAATTGACATAATTGTGAAAACAGTCTGTTGATATGTATTAAAATTTAAAATTATAAAATCCTCTCCAAGCTCATTTCTCAAGATTTGTGTATTGTAAAGGTTGCAAAAATGGACCCTGAAATGTTATTCATTTTTATTCCATTATTATGTAAAACTAAAGAGATTCTAATTTCTATCAAAAAAGATCCATACATATCTTACGGTGCATCAATACAATATGATCTAGCTATTGAAAAATGGTTCATATAAGTCCATATTTTTTGCATTCATTGACAGAAAGAAGCTCCATTAAATATTATTGAATAAAAAGGGCAGATTGTAGAATGTCATATATCAAAAAAATCCTTAATATTGTGAGTGTGTGCATGTTTGCTTAGAGACTGGGCCAGTCTCTACATAGTTGATGAGTAGTGAAATGCATGTCTTGTAATTGTGGTGACCATAAATACTAATGTGTGTTGATGCATTTTGTTTGATGTGAACCTCTGAGCAGCTGCCATTAATGCACTCATCTAATGCACGTGCGCTTTTTTCCACAGAGAAAAGAAAGGAAAAGGACAACCCACACATCATATACTTTGTGTCTGTTTTCTCTTGGTTAATAAAACTCTTGGAAATCATGTGCCCTAGGCTCCACCTGATTGCTGATGTGTGCAGCGCTGACTGAGTAGCTTTCATTTAAGGCTCATTACAGCGACTAGTTTCTCATGCTAAGTACCACACTGGTGCTGTCGTGCCCTTTCCCTGACCCCCTGGATGGCTCCTTACCCCCACAGGGTTGTTGCTCACACGTCACTGTTTCATTGGAACTGTCTGTCTGCACCTCCCATTCACCACCCTTTTTGCTCCTTCTCTAATAATTTATTTTGCTCCTTCTCTAATCATTTATCAACATTTCCTGCAAAATAATAGATTGCTCTTTCATTTCATCTCTCCCAAAAGAATATTAACTCCATGAGGGTGTGGATTTCTATTTGGCTTCATGATGGAAAAATCCTCACTACCTCAAAAATTACTTGGCACAGTGGGCCTCCCCTGGTGGCGCAGTGGTTGAGCGCTGGGCTGCGAAGCTGCCCTCAGCCTCTGTAGCACCGGTTTGATCCCCGGCCGCCGGCGAGGGTCCCACATGGCGCAACAGACCTCTCCTGTCTGGCCCACTGCTCCCCTCAGCAGTGTATTCCGTCAGTCTGCCTGTTCTGCCCCCCACTCTGGCTCTGGTGAATTCTTCACCCTCCCATGCTTCTGACTGTACCCAGTGCTTGTATAAATAAATAAATAAATCTTTTAAAAAAATTACTTGGCACAGTGATAAACACCAAGTTACTGTATGAATAATAATCTGGAGCTTTTCTAGTCATATTGCTTATACAATTATAAAAGGATAGATTTCCCTCCTAATTTACTGGGATCAAGGAATTCTGGAAAAGGCTTGCAGAAGTTGTCACACTCTTACCTTTTCTCCAAATTCAGACTCCCATAACCTCTTTAAAATAATATATCGTGACAAATACATAAATACTCTGGGCATGTTAGAAGAAAAGTAGAATTCTTTTCTAATTGCTCTTGCAGGAGTGATCCTTTACTTCTGACATGTATTTGTGTTTCTACTTGCACTGAATTGCCAGCCTAATTTCAATACCTATAGATTTCAGTTACATCTTTATGCGTTAAGAACATCTCAGTCATTTCTAGCGTTTGGTTTCAAGTGAGATACTTGCAACTCTTCTATTTACTTGAACACTTAGAGACTGTTTTGTAGGGTTGTTAATTGCAGTTGGTGGGGGAATCAGAACACATAATTTTTCAATTCAGTTCACCCTCTTCTGTGGGTGTGGTTGGAGGCACCCCAAAAACAGTTGCAATAGTAACATCACACAGTTACAATAGTAACATCACAAATGACCATAATAGAGATTTTAAAAATGGATTTTAAAGTTTGAAGTATTGCGAGAATTACCAAAATGTGACCCAGAGACCCAAAGTGAGCACCTGCTATTGGAAAAATAATGGCCCCAGCCTGGCTCTGTCCAGGGTTGCCATGAAACTTCAGCCTCATAAAAAACACAGTATCTGCAAAGTGCAACAGCATGAGGTGTGCCTGTGTGTTTTTCCCTATGCATCCACACCCATGATAAGGTTTCATTTGTGAACTAAGCATGTAAGAGATTAGCAGTAATAACTAGTATAAAAATAGGATAGTTATAACAATACTGTAATTAAAAATATGTGAATGTGATCTATCTCCCCAAATACCTGCTGGTATATAGTTTTTGGACCTTGGTTGATCACAGGTAATTGAAAGCACAGAAATGAAACCATAGATAAGGATGGGGGGATCTGTAAATGGCTAGATACAGAGGATGTGGGAGGTGGAAGAGAACGTTAAACCCTGAAGCTTGTGACCCCAACTTTGTGAGTTCCTGCGTTTGCAAATGTTTTTTGATAATATTTCTTCATTGAAGATCATGATTCTGTATTGGTCATAGGCCTCGTATGTTGTAACTAAGCAGCTAGTGAATTGCCTAGGACTTGGGGAAAACGTTGTGGACAGATCTAGTTTTAAAATTAAGTGAATTTTTATAGTTAATTATGAAATTTTGCGGGGAGAGGGAGTCCATATTGAATTATCCTTTAAAAAAATCTGGAAATGAGTGCCTTCTAAACAACTTCCACTCTAATGACAGGTTATGTCCAGAGCCTTATGAGCCAATATCTCAATAATGCAAATTTTGCTGCAACATTTGTGGAGGGTAAGGCAGACCTACTGTTCCTTAAGAAACTGCATGTGAAAAAATACAGAGACGCAGGGGTCGCAGCTTGAATTATGTTTTTAGTGGCATATGCAAAACAGTAAGCTTTTTTAAGTTTGTCACAT
This sequence comes from Talpa europaea, assembly GCF_964194135.1. NCBI lineage: Eukaryota > Metazoa > Chordata > Mammalia > Eulipotyphla > Talpidae > Talpa > Talpa europaea. The sequence continues at coordinate 75,021,669 of NC_140082.1, read as the reverse complement.
CTTCATGGTGAAGTGTTCAGTGTCTTTCTTTACAGATTCCATAAATTGGAAATTAAAACTTTGTTTACTCTCAGCAAGATACTGATGAAGATTTAGGGATGGGAAGCTATTTAGTTAAACTTTGGGCTAAAATACTCTCTCAATGTACTTTTTTCCTTATTATTTGCTAAAGAGAGTTTGTGCTTCCTATATACTATTTACATTACCAATGTAATACAGACCTTTTAACAGGTTTTGCAAAACTGATGTCCTCCTTGGAAACCTTTGGAAAAATACTTTTTCCCCCTGTTCAGCTCATCTTAACTAACCAAGACATGTAGATGTTTTATGTCAATTTTCAAGAAAGAATTTGAATGGCAGATTAAATTAGTGAGTTATCTGTGCCCAAACTCTATATGTGTTTAGCACAACTTAGATTAAAAAAAATCAAAGAAATGTTGATGTTCCTTATCATTTTTCATCTGCTTTGAGTTTAATTTATCTTTCTGAGCAATATTTGTAAAGCATATAGAGTTTTTTGGCCTTCTTCTCCAAGACAAGTACTCTGTGGACCTTTAATTAGAGGTTATGCTCCCTGGCCTGATTGATGTATAAACAGAAGACAGATGGTGTGGAGATGACTCTGATGATAATTCATTTTTCAGCTAGTCATGAAGATGTTATGATTACAGTGTGTTTAAGTAATTATAACATAATCTGCAATGTTAGTTTTGCTGGAAAGGGAACACATGGAAAACAAGTTATGTGTTATTCATGCCCAACAAAGGATGCACTGTAGTGTAATGATTTTAATTCCTAATGCTAGATTAGAACTGGAGGAGTTTAAAATATGTCATACTGCAAGGTAAGTCAATTAAACATAGACCAAATAAAAAAGGTAACTGCACACTTTGGAGGCATAAATATTTGTTTTGGAAAGTATTTAGATGTTACTATATGAAAGGAACCAGTATTTTTACATTTAGGTAACAGTCTATGTACAGCTAATTAAAAAATTACATGGATTGATTTGAAGTTTATATCAATTGTAATTATCATGGAGCTTGCTTTCTGTGCCATAGATCTAGAACTGAAATCAGAGAGCAAACAATTGAACAGCATGTTATATCCCCGCTGTTATTTAAAAACATTTTGTCAAATAAGGCACAATCAATAACATCACCTCTTCATGTGATAGCTGCTGTATACAAATACCAAATTATTAAGTTCTACACCTGAAACCAATATGTTAAATGTCAATTATGTCTCAAAAACATCCAACCAGGGCCTCCCTGGTGGCGCAAGGGGTTAAGCACAGCACTGTGAGGCTGAACACAGCCTCTGCAGCATGAGTTTGATCCCTGGCCAGACAGGGAGCTACCCACAGCTACCCTGTCTCGCCCGCCGCTCCCTTCAGCAGTGTATTTCAGTCAGTCTGCCTGTTCTGTTTCCCACTCTCTCTGGTGAATCCTCTTGCCCCACCCCCTGCCCGCACCTCGGGCCTGTGCCCCAGTTCTTGTATGTATAAATAAATAAATGTTTTTTAAAAAAGAGACATCCAACCATAATGTCACAAGAAGAAAGAATTCAAATTTTGTGACTAGACTAAATAAATTTTCATCCTCACTAATTTCAGTCTCCACCACTGTTTTGGGTTTCACAATAGGATCATTGACCGCTTGGATGGAGTTCGCTTGTTGTGGTCCCTGCTGAAAAACCCTCACCCTGACGTAAAGGCCAGTGCGGCGTGGGCCCTCTGCCCCTGTATTGAAAATGCAAAGGTAACAACAGGTTGCAAATCAATTCCTTGTTGAATCTGCTGTGCTAGATTGAATAATGTCACCACAAGTCACTGATTGCTTTTGACTGGCTTTTGGTCAGATTTATCTGACGGAAAATAATGCTGAACATTTGTGCCAAAATCATTTGCAAGCAATGCTTTTCCCTGGTTTTACCCACGGTGAATCAGGATGAGGTGACGACTGTTCTTATCTCTTAGGTGATAAAACTGTCTCCATTCACCTGCTACTGTCAGAAACACCTGATGGTTTCTAGATAGAAAACATTTATAGTTATAACGAGGACAGTGAAAGAACGCCAAGTTCTTTGTTACCTTGAAAAGTCACATAATTTCATAAATCCCACTTTCCTTATCTGTCAATAAACACTGGATAAAAATTTATATGAGGGTCTGGCCAGAGAGCAGCGGAATGCAGAGCTGGGGCTGGTGTCTCCCACAGATTCAAAACGAAATTACTACAAAACACAGTCAGCGACCCCTGAAAGATGAACAGATGGCTTATTTCGCTGACCATGATCCCGTCTAGCTCCATCCATGTTGCTGCAAATTACATGAGTTTATCTTTTTTGATTGCTGAGTAATATTCCATTGTGTATATGTACGACATCTTCTTGATCCAATCATCTATTTTTGGGCATTTGGGTTGTTTCCATAGGCTAGCTATTAGCAGGGATTTAGAAAACCTAAATAAGGGACCAGAAAAAAGACTAATTATAATAAAGTAAAAATTAAAATCAACAAGCAACTATAAACCAGAGACAATCTACGGGGGAGGAGGGAGTAGGATCAAAACAAGGCAGGGGAGGGGGGGCAGTAATTGTATGGGGAGTATAACCAAGATGAAAATGCATGCATTGTGCAAAAATGAAAAATGATGTAAAATATATATAAAATTTTTAAAAATAATAATTTTTAAAAAGATAAACAGATGAGTATGACAGACACTAGGAACAACGGAGCAACCGGAAGGGGTCAGAGAAACTGTGATGAAGCTGGGTTTGCCATGACACTAGGGTAGTGCCACCCATGGGGGGAAGGGATGGCCTCTGTACAGATTTCCTCTGCTGTGCGCTCAGGGGCACGCACACTGTGGAGACCCAGTACTGTGCTGGAGAAGGGCGTGCACAGAGCTGGTGTGTAGAACAGGAGCACTGCTAGATACTCTTGTAGCAAAGGCACAAAGTGGAAACTGTTGGCTCGAACCTCAGCCTCCTGATCTAGAACAGTTGGAGTTCACACCAGTGGGGAGACTCAGATCAGATCAGCTGTGTCTCCTTATAAAAGATGCTATTATTTGCAGCATCTTTAAAGCTGTGCTATTTGAAATACCTGCCTTAACCCCACCCAGAACAGCACCAAGGAAACCGAATGCACGCTCTCACACCTGGATCTTAATAACAGCATCAAGCACCCAGGGTAAAGCCCCATATTGAAAAGCAAAGAGAGCCATTCCCAGCTCATGGTCCTGTTTCAGCCATTGTCCTCAGCAGTGCTATAGAGTGCTAAGCCACCACCTAGAGACTGAGGCAGCCACCAGACTGTACAAGATAATTTGACTGAGGAGCTGGCCTCGGGGTCGGTATCACTGTAGGTCTCTATCACATATTTATACATTACATAACCATCAAGAGGTTAATATCGAGGTTATATTAAACAAGTCACTCAATTTAACAATTAAAAAATCCAATTAATAAACAGGCGCTAGATTTCAACAGATTATTGACCAAAGAAGATATCAAAAGGCCAATAGATACATGGCCTTTACTTTTAATAAGGGAGGTGCAGGTCAAAACCATAATGAGATGCCATGTCACATCTCTGAGAGTGGCACATACTGAAAAGATCACCAACAACGAGTGCTGGAGAGGATGCAGGGACGAGGAGCCTATTACTCTTGGTGGGAATAGAAACTGAAGCAGCCAATTTGGAAAGTGATCTAGATTCATCAGAACTAAACATGGAAATATTCTAAGTCCCAGTACTCCCACTTCTTGGCATCTATCCAGAGAACATGAAGCCATCACCCCCTATAATGCTTACTGCAGAGTTACGTACAATAGCTAGGACATGGAACAACCTGAGTGCCCACTGAGGGAGAGTTAGATAAAGACAATGTGGTTTATCCACACAGTGGACATTTACATAACAGATGAGTCAACAAAGCAAAGTATTTACAAAAAAGGAGTAGATGCCAATAATGAAGTGAGGTTTCTGAAGTTAAGAGGAAGTGATGGGAGGGATAAGAGGTCAAAGGGTTGAATAAATTAAAAATAATAAAATTTTGGGCCTCCCCTGGTGGCGCAGCGGTTGAACGCTGGGCTGCGAAGCTGCCCGCAGCCTCTGCAGCGCTGGTTTGATCCCCGGCCACCGGCGAGGATCCCACATGGTGCGCAGACCTCTCTGCTGTGCCCACCACTCCCCTCAGCGGTGTATTTCATCAGTCTGCCTGTTCTGTTTCCCGCTCTGGCTCTGGTGAAATCTCTCACCCTTCCCCACTTCTGACTGTGCCCAGTGCTTGTATAAATAAATAAATAAATCTTTAAAAAAAAAACAAAAACAAATTTTACTGAAAGTTTTATGAAGTCTTTTAGCACTTTATTTATAAAGTGCATTATTGTCTTTAAAAATCTTTTCAGCCCATTTCTGTTATAATTAATATTTTTTTCTGTAGACATAGATATTTCAAGATCCTTGTTGCTGAGATATTTCTCTTGAATAAAGGATAATATTCTATGATAAAATCTGGCAATGTGCTCTCTTTCTTTGTGGCACATAAAATGATAATTTTTTAAAATCAAATGCCAGGCCTCCCTGGTGGTGCAGCAGGTTAAGTGCCGCTCATGAAGCTGTCCGCAGCCTCTGTAGCATGGGTTTGTTTCCTGACCAGCCAAGGAGATACCCATATGGTGCGGCAGACCTCTCCTGTCTCACCCGTTGCTCCCCTCAGCAGTGTCTTTGGTCCATCTGCCTGTTTCTGCTCCCTGCTCTGTCTCTGGTGAATTCTCTCACCCTCCTGCACCTCTGACCTGTACCCCAGCTCTTGTATAAATAAATAACTAAAAAAAAAAATCAAATGCCTTTGCATTGACTGAATAATATGGGTAAAGATACCGGGAATGTCTATGTTGTGGAGGTTATGTGTATGGACAACTTATTTTACATCATTTTAAAATTAATCTTAATTTACATCGCCATCCAAAAATTATTCTAATTGACTATATACAATTTATCATTTCCAAGTGGCATTTTGTATATTCTTCTATTGTTTTTTTGTGCATTAAATTTGTTTTCTGACAAGATTATAAGTTCTGAGGCAGGAAGTGGTTTTTGAATATGCTGGGCATTCAGTTTGCGGTAAAATAATGGAATCCAGAAGAGAATTGCCAGATATTTTGGCCCACTTTCCCTTCCATCCCCTCTACCCCATTGAGGTAAATTAATGACTCACCTTTCTAGGGAAGATCATCTTTTACTTTGTTAGGTAGAATTTCCACATTTTTTTTCACATAAAATGGCGTTGCAAATAATTTTTGAATAAACATAAATCATAGGACTTGGCATCACCTTGAAATGAGTAACTTCTTTGTCTGGATGAATGGCACTGACAGTCATGCTGCAGAAATCAGCAAAAGAGGAGAATACAGCCAGACCTTCAGACAAGTGTCACTACCCAGGGTCTCTGCCATAGCTGCAGGGGAAGCCTCAGTGTACCTAAGTGTACTGTGTGTGTCTGCACAGTAGGGAGGGGGAAATATCAACAGTTGAAAACAAATGTTACTCAATTTTTATGTTGTTAACAGCATATACATTAGATTTTCAGATCTATCTGTTAAGAATATGAGATGTCAAAATTACTTCTTGTGAATGTATTTCATCTTTCCTTGCTGGAAGATATTTAAGGTTACTATCACTGACTGAGCCAGAATCAAAGCCATCAGTAATGAATGGTGGGATAATTCAGAGACTCATGATGTGAGCATTGTATTTGCATTGTTGTTAGATGCATGGAAAAAATGGAATGTAGGATTTTGTAGTAAGAAGTGTTGGCATTTTCACCAGTAGACCAGTGTCTCAAATAGAAAGCTGGAAAATATCCCTCATTTTGGAGAAAGTCAGTATATTAGAGCTTTTTTTTTTTTAAAGATTTATTTATTTTTATACAAGAACTGGGGTGCAGGCCAGAGGAGGGAGAGAGGATTCACCAGAGACAGAGCAGGGAGCAGAACAGGCAGATGGATGGAAACATACTGCTGAGAGGAGCAGTGGGTGAGGCAGGAGAGGTCTGCTGTGCCATGTGGGAATCTCCCTGGCCAGCCGGGGAATCGAACCTGCGCTACAGAGGCTGCGGACAGATTCACAGCGCTGCGCTCAACCCACTGCACCACTGGAGAGGCCCAGTATATTAGAGCTTTTGATAGTTGGTCAGTGATAAATAAAATATATGGCATGGAAAGGTATGTTTTGCTACCTTCAAATTATCTGTCTATGTTTGGATATGATTGGAAAATCATGTGAAATATGAATTTGTGATATGATCTTATATAAAATGTGAAAGGATATTTGAGAAAATCAGCATCTGTGGTTAAAAACTACCCAGTTTTCAGGACAAAATGTTGAAGGAAAGTGAACTAGCTACAAAAGATTCATGGCATTTTTTTTGTAAAAAATTTTAATTGAAAGTGTACCATTTAAGCTGCTTCCTGTTTTAGACTTAGGGAAGTTTGTGGAGTTTTTCTGTTTTCTCATTAAGATTTCTAAGAAGGACTGAGATGGTAAGATTTGGTCTCTGTGGTGATGTTATTTAGTGAATTCATGAGTCACAAGTTCAGTTGCAGATGAACAATTGCCTCGTGAAGTGTGCGAGAGATTTGTAATTGGAAGTGAGAAGCTGTCCCCTTCAAGCTGAATGATCAAAAACATTTTTTGTGAAAAAAGTGACTGAACATGTCTTCAGTATTAGAATTTACGATGTAAGGAATGCCACATAAAATCTGGCATAAATCCAAGTGTTAAGTTCCTTGTTCTAAGAAGCAAAACTCTTGTAGAAAGTCAACTCAAATTTGCTTTCCATGAACAAAAAGAGATTGAGAAATATAGGAATTCAGAAATAATTTTTGAATTGTGTTACATGTATAGCAATCATGTTTCTTTTTTTAAATATCATTGTGGGTTTTTTTGGGATATGAGTTCTCCTTGTGAATGTGGTAAGATAGTCTTTAATTTCCCTAATTCTATTTCTTTTCATTAATGGCTTTTAAATCTTTTTACAAAAATAAAAGTATAAATATATTCATTGCCTTTTCATATGCATTTCACATAACTTATATTAATTTATATTCACAACTTCTGATGAATTAGATAGGAAATAGTTATTTTATAATAAATATGCAATATACTTGTTAGTTATAAAACTAGGAAGAAAATTCAAAAAATATGTCATCCATTAATATATCAATGAGATTGTTTGACTTTGGAACCATCTCAAACTCAATTTTGCTACTTATTAAAAAATAACATCTAGAGTTGAATTTTGATCTTGAAGGAAAATCTCTAGTAATTTCAAAACCAATAGCCAAAGCATCTGTCCCAAACAGAGAAACCAGTCAGAGACATTTGAGAATGCTTCTCCAAAAGAGAAGAGAAAAAGTTAATTTCTGTGAATTTGGAATACATGCCTGGCATTTTGGCCAGGAATGCTGAGCCCTGAGTGTGGATGGGCCAGCTTCCCGGCTACAGGTGTGACAGAACACAGCTGATCAAACAGGACAGGAATTTGACATCACCGTCTGTTTAACTTCAGCTGCCCAATGAGCCATGCCCAATCAGGAAGCCAGAGGGAACCTGGAGGAGGCGTGTGTAGGGGTGTGGTGTCATGCTAACAACACTTCCATAAACACAGCTTTGAGCTTTGATTTGCTAATGTTTGGGCCCCAGCGGTGTGCCAAAGAGGTTACCCAGTTGTTCAAGAAATCTAAAATCTCTTCAAAAGGCAATCCCTATTTGGGATCTGCTATCATTTTTATCACCTGTAACAATTAAAAATATGCTCTTCGTCTGCTCTCCACTTCTTAAATTTCTATAAGATTGAAGTAAATTGTATTATAACATATTTTCTGTATGGCAGGTTTTCAAGTAGACACATGAAGAGCCAAAACAAAAGTGAGGGTGTTAAAAGCCTGTCTTCAGATCACATCTGGAAGGGCCGCCAGTCATAGGTCAAATCTATAGCTTTCACCTGTGTTCCCCTCCTCCCTGCTACCGCTCTCCCATTTCAACCTTCTCAGGCCCTATTCCAAAAGGGGCTACAGTGGAGGCTAGCAGTTTGGGAAGTAGAAGAGACTGAGCTATAGTGTATAAAATGGAAAGTCAACACTTTAAACACGTGTGAGCAAAATTGTATCAACAAATACCTCCTTATGAAGCCATTTCTCTTTAAGTTTGGAAGTATCGTTGTCAGTTTTCTGTTATTTTATTAAATGAATAATCTCACTCACTAAATTAATTGTATTCTATCCATCACAGGCAAGAGCTTCCAGCGTCACACACTGCACTTTGTCCCCATCACATACTGCATCACTGACTCAGATCTCACTGGGACCCCAATTTCTGGTTCCAAGTTTACATCTCTCCATCTCTCCAGCCACTTAGTTTCATATGAGAAGTAGCCAGAGGCAACAGTTAGTAGCAGTGTTTTCCTACCTTCTCTCATGAGTTTAGAAATCCTCTTGTACCTCTGTTTTCAAGAAGTGAGCTAGATTGGAGTCCACTTTCTGAACCTAAACTCAGTATGCTAATAACTGTCATTGTGCTTTGGAATTTTTTTTTCTTCTAGAAGTTTTATAGTTAAGGAATTGCATTTAGATCTTTATCCATTTTGAGTTATGTTTTATGTGGTATAAGATAAGGATCTTCATTCTTTTGCATATGGATAATCAGTTTATGGTATAAACTGTTACACATATGCTGTAAATATACACCATATGTTGGAAAGATTGTCCTTTCTTCATTGATATTCATGGCAGCCTGATCAAAAAATTACTTGACAAAATACCCAGGGCTTTTTTCTGATTCTCTATTCTAGTCCTTTGTTCTACTTGTCCATTTTTTATGCCAGTGCCACACTATTTTGATTACTGTGGCTTTGTTGTAGGTTTTGATATTGTCAGTTTAGCTTTTGAACATATTTTAGCAATTATTTTAAAACCTTTGTGTAAGTGTAATATATGCTTCTTAAGGGATGGCTTCTGGAGATGTATTTTACTCCTTTGAGCGAGCCATGTTTCGGTTTCCTAGTATGATTGTCAGCTTTTATTGAAAGTTGGGCATTTGGAAAAAAAACAGTCACTTCTCCTAGTTTTTGCAGGTTGACTTGGAAAACCTTTTCTAGTTAGTACTAAACTCCTGTCATTCCTTTTAAAATTAGCTCAGGTTGAAGGTGAAAATTCTTCTCAGGTCTTTACTGGGCGTTTTTCCTACCTGAGCCTAAGTATCTGCCTTTTTTTTTTTAATTTCCTCATATCACAGCTACTTGGAGTTGTCTTAATTTTCCAAAGAGGTTTAACCCAGCTTTTTGTTGCGGCCTAAGGTTCTACTGCATTCCTCTACCTATAAACTCTTGCCCCCAGTGTCTGTGAATGTAACCCCAACCCCTACAGTTTCATGCATTGCAATGCCTGGCACTGTCTTCCACAGCTGCCACCTGAGATACGGCACTGCCACAGTTTTCTATCAGAGTTCTGCATCAGATGAGACAAAATCAGCCTCTTGGTGGCTCACAGACAGACCGAGAATGTTGCAAATGATTTTCATTCTGTTGCTTCTGCCAAAGGAAAGGAACTTGGGATTGTGCTATTCCTCCTGACTAGACTGTCTCATTGGAAATGAGGTGAGATAGGGGACAGTAAAAATCCTGGAAATTTTCTAAGGTGTTGAATGTGATTTTTTCCCCTTGGTTTGGTGTTTATTTGCTGTATATCTCTGACCTGGTTTCCAGAGCCACAATAAAGCTACTTCAGCCAGTCTATAGTTGTTCATTTGATCTTTCCAGAGGAAACAGTTATCTGGAACTTTCTGAATCTACCATATTGGTAATGTCTGCATGCTTTCTGATGAGAGATCAACTGGTGATCTAATGTGTCATGTACAGCTCTCAAATACAATTTGCAAAATCCAAGATTTTCTCATTGTCTTTCAGTAGTTTTACTTGATCTATGTAGGCACATGTCTCTGAGTTTATTCTCAGAATTTGTTATTGTTAATATTTTTTCTCAAATTTTGGAAACTTTTGCCATTATTTCTTAGTATTCTCTCTACCCCTTTCTCTCTCTCCTCCTTTTCCTGTGTATGCTGATGTGCTTAATGATATTCTACAGGTTTCTGAGGACATTTTTTTCTTCATTCATTTTATTTTGGTTCTTATGATTAGATAATCTGGATTGACCTGTCTTCAAGTTCACCGATTCTCTCTTTTGCCTGCTCAAATCTATTGTTGGGCCCATGAAGCAAATTTTCCCTTTCGTTTTTGTACTTTTAAACTCTAGAATTTCTAATTGATTTTTTTCTTTATCATTTAAAACCTTTTTTTTTTTTTATGTTTTCTTCTTGCTTTGTTTTTTTTATTTTTTTTTATTTTTTTATAAATTTTATTGTTATATTCCCCATACAATTGCAGCCCCCCATTCTGACCCCAATCCCTCCCCTCCCGCCCCCGCCCCCCTAAAAGTGTCTCTGGTTCATAGTTTTTTGTTGATTTTGATTTTCACTTTCTTATAGTTATTCATTTTCCTGGTCCCTTATTTAAGTTTTCTAGATTCCTGCTATGAGTGAGACCATCCGGTATTTTTCTTTTTCTTTTTGGCTTATTTCGCTGAGCATGATCCCTTCCAGCGCCATCCATGTTGCAGCAAATTGCATGTGTTTATCTTTTTTGAATGCTGAGTAATAACTTCCTGTGACATGGTACTCAAACTTTAATTGTGCAGACGTGGTTTCCTTTAGTTCCTTGATCATATTTATAATAGTTTATTTAAAGTCTTTGTCTAATGAGTCCAATGTGGCACAGGCTTTCTGGGGCACCGTTTGGTACACACATTCCTCATTCTTTGTATGACTCATAATTTTTTGTTGGAAACTTAATATTTTAAATGATATAATGTAGAAACTCTGGAAATCATATTTCTCCATTCTCAGCATTTGTGTTATTGCTATTTGTTGATTTTGCTATTGTTTGTTAGTGACTTTCTTGGACTAATTTTAAAACGTTTGTGTTCTTTGTTAGTATGACCACTATGTTCTGTGCTCACTCAGTGGCCAACTAATGACTTGACAGATTTCCTTAAATGCCTCACACATCAAGGTCGGACAGAGATGAGCAATTAGGGTCATCTCATGTCTTTTCTGAGCATGCACATAGCTCTCTACTTGGCATTTTAGATTTAAAGAATATGTTAGAAGTTTTCAAAGCCCTCTATAAATGTCTCTTTTACAAGATTTTCCATTTAATTTTCCTGGCCAGCCACTTGTTTATCCCTACTGATACTTCCGTCTACTGCTTTTATGTTAAATAATTGCCACTGATTTTATATAGCTCACTATGAGAAAAGACTTTTCTCACCGAGTGAACCCCATAAACTAAAGAGAAACCTGTGGAGCTTTTTCTAGGGGTTGGTGTTTAGATCAAATAGTGATCATTCCCATGATGTGGATTTTTTTTGTGGGGGGGGGTCGCTCCAAACCCATTCTTTACTCTTGTGTCAGCTACCCTGCAGATATCCTCCAATGCTCTGGTTGCTAGGCTGTTGCTTTTCAAGACTACTGCAGAACTGGGGAGAAGGTGGGAACAGATATAATTTAAATGCCACAAAGCTCACTGTTTTTACTGAGCTTTAGCCATTAATTTTGAATAAATACACCTGTTGCAAACCTTTCATTAAATTCAAGAGTACTGAAAACATTGTTTTTTGTCTTTGTTCTTGTTGTAACAGTAAGGACCTCCATTCCAGAAGTGCTTCCCCTTTATTAACGTTTAAACTAACTGTTTAAAATTTGAGGTGTTTCACAATGATGTTATGATTGTGGAAGTAACGCCAATACAATTTGGCAATTATCCAGACTGGTTATTCTCTACTCTGGCTACACATTACCTTCAGAGTTTAAGAAATATTCAAGAGCCCCACCCCTCTTCTGTAGATCAAAATTGAGTTCTAAGCATTCATATTTCTAAAAAAAATCATCCCAGGTGATTACAATGTGTAAATGGACTGGAATCCACTGTTGTAGATCTTAATTCTTTTGAATTTCACAACATAAAATAGCATCTTAGGTTTCTGAGGTCCACAACTTGCCAAATGAATGAATGCGTGAATGAAAGAGGTTTTAATGATGTAATAAAGATAACTTATTCTGTAACAACAGTCATAGATGTACTTTTACCAATTTATTCTTTAGATTATAAAGCAAGACTGAAAAGGTGGTAAAACATTTGTTGCTACTGAGTTATTGAACACATTTACAAGAGTGAATGATATGTGGACTCAAAACCAAGTGGTTTTCATTAAGTTGATATTCAGTTGTGCATATTATTGGAAAAAATACACTAATAAGCAAGGGACCTTAATGTTTTCTCTTAACAACCCTAGTGGTATAAATGTTGTTATTAGCTCTATTAACAAATGAGGAAATTGAAGCTAAGTAATTTGCTCAACGCCATGTAGTTAACCAAAACAAAGCTGGGATATGCCCCAAATTGACTTAAATTCTCAGCCCAGTGGTCTCTAAATGTTGAAGCACATAGAAATTACTTAGAGATCTTCATGGGTGCAGGATGCCACCACCATACATTCTGATTGGTGTGGGGAGCACCTGGGCTTAGGGAATGTTAAAAATGTTATCCCTAGGGTAACTCTAATAAATTCTAATTTATTAATACTTAACTAATAACTCTATTTGACTAAGAATGTCGTTTAGTTGACTCTGTAAGCTCAGGATACACAATGGTGCCTCACAATTTAGACCTCCTTATTAACAGAATATTCCAGAATCAAAAAAGGACATAGTGAATTGGAAAAATTACAGTTGTCTGTGATATATAAGCAGCAGAAGTATTGTGTTTAGATCACAGGAGATAAGAAACTTGTTAAATTCTCTTCTAGTCAGACCACATCTGGATTTCTGCTTTAAACTCTGAGTGCATTTTAAGAGAAACTTTGGTAAAGGACAGAGTAGACCTATGAAAACCATTTAATATGAAAATTAAAGTTACACATTACGGAAGATGAAGAAGACCAGTTAGCTGGCTTCACATTTTAGAAAAAAAAATTAAAAAAAAATTAGTGATAGTTAGTGTAATGTTATATACAGGTTCATTGTTAGTTAATTAGACTTTTACCTGCCAAACTGGGAAACTAACTCCCAATTAGTTTTTCTATATTAATAGAAAAATAGCAGACCCAACAAATAAATTTGGAGAACAATCTCTTCATAAATTAGTGATTCCCTGGTTTGTTTATTGTTTGCAGTATAGTCTTTCATATAGTTAATTTTTTTTCTGTCAAGCCTATGGTTTCAAATGTTGTTGTTAGCCAGATCGACACTGTTCAAAATTATCTGACTGGACCTTAATAGATGTTCAGGCATATGTTTCACTTTTACTCATCTCAGTATGTGTGCTATTGAGTATAAGTAGGGAAAGTTTTAATATTTAAAAAAATAAAGATATGTGCATATATATGTATATATGCAGATATATGTATATATATGTGCACATACATGTAATTTATAAGTGATCACTATTTTATGATAATATGACTTAACATTGGTACCTTGTACTTGTTATACACTTCTTTCAAATAATTGACTAAGAATGTCGTTTAGTTGACTCTGTAAGCTCAGGATACACAATGGTGCCTCACAATTTAGACTTCCTTATTAACAGAATATTCCAGAATCAAAAAAGGACATAGTGAATTGGAAAAATTACAGTTGTCTGTGATATATAAGAAAATTATCTTAAGTTAGGCTAGAACATAAAAAAATCAGAACTATTATATTTATCTTACTTTTCCTGTGATTCAATCAGTCAGATAAAGCTGCTCTCAAAACATAATGCATTTTTTTGGCTATGTAAATCTTACTAAGGACTATATTTTTACTGGAATTCATTTATGTTTCCTTTATTCTGAAGAAAGAGTAATAACTGATGCTCTAGTTTTGATTTTTGAAGAGCTGACTTTGAAAGTGTAAGTTAATTCCAAATCAGCTCTCTCTCACACACAGACATTTGTTTGGTTATTATATTTTAAAGCTGTAGGACTTGTTAACTACCAGGAACAGAACAAGGATCTTATTGTGAAAGAGTCACACAAACAGTCTGTTCTCCTTGAGTATATATATAGGTTGTATTTAGAATTTTAAAAGCATTTCATTTATTGAATATACTCTTAGGACAAGAGTTGCCTGTTCAGTTCTGGTTTCTCTGACATGCTATTCTGATGTGAACACAGCCGTTTTTAAATGTTTTATATTCAACAGGCTTTTTAAAATATTTTTTCAAATACTATGTTACACTCGATCGTCTCTGCATGGCACAAAATGGCATTTTTTTATAGCCCAGCTGGCTAAAAATTTTTGTCTTCAGCCACGTTCCACTTGCCTTATATGTGCGGTGTGCACCTCTCACGCCATCAGAAACTGCGAGCCCTTTTCGCTGGAAGCAAGAGAAAGAATTTCATGACCATTAGTCTAATAGCTCTATACCCAAACATTCAGATTTCTGGTTTATTCATTAATCTGTAAATAATGTCTTAATATTTTCCTACTGGTTGAATTTTAACCAAAAACATTTTGCTACTTTATATTTTCTTATTTGTGTATTCACCTTAATTTTGTTTAATTTGAACTCCTGACACCTTCTCCTATTTATTCAGCAGTTCAAGCTTTACTTTAGCAGCAGAATGAAGTTGCTTCATATTCTGTTTTTATTTTACTGTTTTTGTTTGTCTTAGAAAATGTCATTGGTAAAATCGCTTCATCTCTGTTGGGGTGATTAAATCTCTACCTTGTGAAGAGTCTCCTGTTTATAAACTAGGTTGAGTCTGATAAAAATAATTGTTGGTGCTTCCAGATGTAAGCCAGTGTATGGTGAAGAGAGTGTCTTTCTGAGACTTCTGAGTTTCTGAGAAATCAGAAAATTGAAGGTTGATTTTTAGTTTTGTCACTAATGATTCATGAATCTCTAGCCTTCCCGTCTATAACATGAGGATGTCCTGGCTATGAAGGCAGGGCTGAGGATCCGATGAAATGGTACATATGAAAGACCTGTAGATTGCAAATACTCAAACTGTTGTTACTGTGTTTAGTGCTGTTATTATTGTTATTCTATGACAAATGAAAATTTGAATGGTGTATGACCAATATTGTACCAGCGGTGAAACTGGCAGAGACTAGTTTTTTCAGATATGTGAGAAGGTGGAAAATGGAATGAATTTGCCCAGTCGTTTAGCATTCGTTAAAGACAGTTTTGGCAGAGTAATTACTTTTTCCATCCTCAAATATACTGTCTCCCTTTCCATAGAAACTATGTGAAGCAAGACGTCATATGTTTAAAATCTCAAACCTAAAATGAAAAAAAAGAAAGAAAGAAAGAAAAGAAAACGAAAGCAGTCTCACCTTCAAAACAAATAAACCCTGGAAGAGCTTTCGGCTCAAGGCTGCCATTTCACTGTCCCACAGATTGTAAACATTACAAGACCTTGGTGGGCCGAGCCCATGAGCTCACTGAGACTTTGGCTCCCTGAATCTCATACCATGGACCTTAGGAAGTTCTTGGATCAGCAGAGGCCGATGTGATCACTCTGGATCTTTTTACCAGTTTGGCCCTGGTGCTGGGACCCACTGTATCTGCTGATAGGGCAACAAGAGAGTAAGAAGTCATCAGACTGTGACGTTGGCTCCATCTTTCCGATCTACATTCCTTTCACGTAGCTAATACTCTCTTTAAGAGTTTGCCATGGTAGCAAAGGGCCTTAAAGTCACAGTTCCCTTATTATTTTGTCTTTTCAAACATTTATTGAAAGTCCATTGAGTGACAAACAACAGACAACATCTCAAGTCAGGATTAAAACACAGGACCAGGTGTCTCTGTTCTTGGAGAATTCACATACGATGGGGAGAGGATCCCTCAGAAAATAATTGTAGAATCATAAAAAAAAATGGCAGCAGATACCTTTGGTTTTAAAAAGCCAAATAGGATTTTAAGATCAATACTATCATCAAGGACAAGGGTTATTTTCCGTTTCCTGTTCTGCCATCCTCAGGGTGACCTGTGATTCTTATTATAAAATAGGAACATTTTTCCAGTATATTCCTAGAAGACATCACATTAGAACTCACCAACCATAACTGGGCTGTATCTAGCCTACCCTTAAAAAAATATGGCAAGAAAATGAGATTTCCATGATTGGATAAGACCAGGCAAGATAAGAAAATAAATATAAAAAATTAAAAAAAACCTTAAAACGGCAAGTGCAGAAGGGAAGTTGTGCAAGTTAAGTAGATTAATAGTTCGAGAACAAATCCATTTCAGAGCAGCTAATTAAATATTTCATTTTGAAAAAATAAGATCCAGAGGCATTCTTTCCTAATGCTTGTGTGTGAGAGGCACCCAAATGTGGGAGAAAGAGGAATGGATTTTTGGAAAAACCATCTACAAGAATATGGAGGGGTAGGGAGTGACCGATAAATCCTAAGCCAGGGGTAGGGTGTGGTGGGGAGAATTCATGAAGATGTTATTTAAGCTGCTATGAAAAAATGAGTCAGAGTTTTCATGGTTGAGTAGGAGTTTGCAAGAGTTTAGAAGGACAATCGACTATAACCGTGTATTTCTTATTCTAAAGTGAAATGAGTTTTTTGTGGCCTTTCTATCCCATGTCTCTGATTTCAACAGAATAGGCCTGGGCTCCTTTGTGCCCTCCTCCTTTTGATATGGACTTTCTCATCCCTTCATCCCATTGTCCATTTCGGGCTCAATTTAGATGAAACTCTCAGTAGTTTATCTGCAGCATCAAACTCTGTCCTAAGAGGAGGCTCCAGTTTGCATTTTTTTAATTATTATGTTATTTTATATATTTTTACATCATTTTTCATTTTTGTACAATGCGTGCATTTTCTTTCTTTTTTTAAAGATTTATTTATTTATACATACAAGAACTGGGGTACAGGCCAGAGGTGTGGGGGGTGTTAGGATTCAGCAGAGACAGAATGGGAAGCAGAACAGGTGGATTGACTGAAATACACCGCAGAGGGGAGCAGCGGGTGAGACAGGAGAGGTCTACTGTGCCATGTGGGTCACCTCCCTGGCCAGGGATTGAACTCGTGCTATAGTGGCTGCGGGTAGCTTCATAGTGCTGCGTCTTAACCCCTTGCGCCACCAGGGAGACCCACAATATGTGCATTTTTATCTTGGTTATAGTCCCCCTGAAATGCCCACCACCCATTCACCCATGAACTATCACCATCAAGAAGATGTGGTACATATACACAATGGAATATTATTCAGCAATCAAAAAAATAAACTCATGCCATTCACAGCAACATGGATGGAGCTGGATGAGATCATGCTCAGTGAAATAAGCCAGAAAGAAAAAAAAAAAATATCAGATGGTCTCACTTATAGGAGGAATGTAGAGGATCCAAATAATAGATCATGGGGGAAAAAAGTAACTATAATGAAATAAAAATAAAAATCAACAAGCAACTATAAACCAGTGACATTCTGCAGTGGGGAAGATGGGAGTAGGATCCAGTTTGCATTAAGAACTCACAGGACTTAGACCCACAGAATGCTCCAGCACCATCAGACCTGGTGGCATTTTAATCTTTCATTAAACAGAGCCTGAAAAATCCACTCCCACCTTCTGTTGCTGTACCCGGGCTTTCCAGGGAGACCAAACTGGCAATCTGGGCTTCCTGGCTTCGTCTTTCACTTGTTTCCTTCCCCAGGGCGTTGGCAGTTCCTGAGAGCATGTGGGCTTTGCAGTGGTGGGGTTTGTCCCAACCTGTTTGTATTTGGGGGTCAGTAAAGATACTTTGTCACCTCTTTCTATTGTGTATGTTGTCCCTTCTGTCTTTTGCTTTGCTATGCTAGGTGCTCAGGTTTATAGGGAGATTCATCATTCCAGAATTCCTCAATTTTCTTAAGAAAAAAGGTTGATCTCTAATTTTTTAATTGACGAAGTGTTTGGTTATTGACACATCCCATTGACCTTTCAGGCTACAGTTTCAAAGTTTCCTAAAATTCTAAAAGCCATTGTTTTTGCTTTTGAATCTGCATGTGTACAAGCTCATTGGGACTGAGTATGAGGTTAGGATCCACATGATCACAGCACAGCAGAGTGGACACAGGATGAAGCAAATCTAGATTCAAAAGTCACTCCACCATTTACCATTTTTCCTTTCATATATTCAGAGAACTCCTTGAAATTTTCTCCATTAGAAGTAGTAGTATTCATGGAAATACTACTAACTATGACAACCACCACTACGAGTACCTCAAGGTTTTTAGTAATTTGAATTAAATTATGATGGTTATTTGTTTGAAGATTAATAAATGCTTATTTATTTTAGTCACATTTTATTGATTGTCCATTCATTTACAAGACTGTATAGTTTGTGTATAGCTTCATGCCTCCACATATGTACAATAAATGAAAACAATAAATTTTTTAAAGAGAGGTGTGGGGGGAGGTGAGAGAATTTGCCAGAGACAGAGGAATAGAACAGGCAGATTGACTGAAATACTCTGCTGAGGGGAGCAGCGGGCGAGATAGGAGAGGTCTGCTGTGCCATGTGGGTAGCTCCCTGGCGGGAGAAGGAACTTGTGCTGCCGCAGCTGCAGATAGCTTCATAGGTTGTGTCGTAACCCCTTGCCAGAAAACTTAATAATCTTGTGATGTGATAGCATGGTAAGATAATAAGGTGAGAATGTAGAAAACACTTGAAAATATAATAATTCCCTTTGTATTACGTACAAAGCTTTATTGTAAAATTTTAGGGGAAAGTGGAAAAATAACTTGAATACAGTAGAGTGCGGAAGTGTGTCCTAACTCTCAGGAATGCCCAGACGTAATGGGGATTTGCTCCCGCACAGACATGCGCTAACAGTCTGTCTGAGGACAGGAAACTTAAGAGACGGAGGGGTAAGCACTCTTCCTAATACTGACTGAAATTCAGGCTTACGAGGAGAGATTCCTAAAACACAACATTTTTATAGCCCCACCCCAGAATGAATCACTTTCTCAAGTAATGAGTCTCAGGATTCTGATTATTAGCACCCATGGGGAGCCACTGGCTAGGGCACGTGGGTGGGGCTGGAAAAGGGGGGTAAAGGCAGGGAAGGCAAGGCAAGGCAGAGAAACAATAAAGGACTTGTAACTACATGTGGAGTCTGGATTTTATCCTAAGGGCAGGGGCAGCTATGGAAGGACTTGGGAGGTATTGGGATGAGATAGTCACATTTATGACCTGTAAGATCTAAATTGACCAAAACATAACCTTTATCTTCAAAAGGGATGCAATATATTTGAACCTTAGTTTTTAAAATATAACATGGAAATATGATATAAAAATTAAGGTGAATTTATTTTTCCTGCTAGAGGTGTACCTCACAGCCTTGTCATTTCTTTCTGCCTTTAAAATATGTAAGGATTTATTTTTGACATAATCTTTTTTTTTTTATTGTTATTCAGGATGCTGGAGAAATGGTCCGTTCCTTTGTTGGTGGTTTGGAACTTGTGGTCAATTTACTGAAATCAGATAATAAGGAAGTTCTGGCAAGTGTATGTGCTGCTATTACCAATATAGCAAAAGATCAAGAAAATTTAGCTGTTATTACAGATCATGGAGTTGTCCCTTTATTGTCCAAACTAGCAAATACCGTAAGTAGCACATCTTATTTATTTTAAGTGCATGTTGTCACGAGATGTCATGGTGTAGTGACAAAAACAATAAGCTTAAATTCCAGAGACCTAGAGTCAAGTTTAATGTTCATCACTTACAAGGTATGACATTTTGGTCAACTTCTTTAATTTCCCTAAAACTAATATATGCGGAAGTGTGTTTTAAACTGCAAAATGTTAATATGTGAAAATTGAGGCTGCTTTTCATTTGTCGCTGCCATGTAAAGTTGGTGGCAAATATAAATACTCTTATGAAAGTACTTGGCTTTCATCTTCATCACTTTTGTAACTATTATTTCCTTAAGATAATGTTCATGCCAACTTTAGAAGTTAAATGTACCTCCTACAACTTAGGAAGCTTGGATATATCACATTCTTAAGCTAGAAGACCTTGGCACTCACTATATTGTTTATTCAGGTCTGTGCCAGGTAGAATGAATAGCCAGAAGAGATAATGACTTCACCATAACCAGGGGTATTTGAGAAGAGCTTGGACAACCACTTGGCCGAAAAGTCATAGTGCAAAAATTCAATCATTGGAAGGATACTTGGTCTAGAAAAATTTTAAGGCCAGAAATATGCTAAGTTTCTAAGAATATCTGCCAGTTTAGTTAAGGACATCAAGGTATGGCCTGAATCAAGAGCCACAGTTAATAAACTGAAAACGCTGTATCCTAACGTTTAGGTATAGTATACCTATAGAAAGAAGTTACATATAGAATGGACATAGTCTGCATAAAGTAATACAGGAAGGAAAGTGGCAGACTAAAACATGGCTTTGTTTGCAACATTGTTTTCTCCCTCTTAGAGAGTGCCCTATGTGACTCATATACAAGTATTCCTAAGCATAACGATAAAGAGTTAATTCATTGATCCCAGTATATTGAAATGCTCCCTTAAGAATATCCAATGTTCCTTAGTTATTTGTATTACAATTTGATATATTGTTTTCCTTAATTATTTGAGCTGTAATTCCTATAATGGGTGGAAATACTCAAAAGGAACTCTAGCCTTGAGCAACACTTATCCTGAACACCTATTGCCTTTGAATGCACTGACATTCAGTCCATCAAAGGAAAACTCAATATGGAACCTTGATGGATTGGTGACCTGTCAGAATACTAGTTCCCTTCAAGACACCTTCTGAGTAGCCAACTAGCCCTTCTTCTTGACCCTGGTGTCTGGGCAAGTAATAACTCTAGCACATAAGCCTGACCTGCAAAGCACACACCACGATCCCTTTCCTTTGTGCAGAATAACGATAAACTGAGGCGTCATCTAGCAGAAGCGATTTCACGTTGCTGCATGTGGGGCAGGAATAGAGTGGCCTTTGGGGAGCACAAAGCTGTGGCCCCACTAGTGAGGTACCTGAAATCGAGTGACATCAATGTGCATCGAACAACAGCTCAAGCCTTGTACCAGCTCTCAGAAGATGCCAATAACTGCATCACCATACACGAGAATGGTGCAGTAAAGGTACAGTTGATTGACTTCATGGTTTATTCCAAGTTAGGTGAAGGCAGGTTGTGAAAAGACAAGTAATGCTAAAGTTTTACCAAGGTGGGGTGGGAGGGTTACTTGGACATACGGAACTGCCTACTTGTTGGGTCATGACTACGTGTGAGCCATGTGTTATCACAGTTTATGTTGCCTTTAAGTTTTGTGGAGATAGAATTTTTCTAAATCAAAGAATATAAAATATGCTCAGAAAAAGGAAAAAAATCATTCCTTAGTTTGATTTGATTAAAGCATGTAAAGTGTGTGAATGATCGATGGCATTCAGAATTCTATTTAATGTTATTTACTTAGCACTTAAATTATTAATTATAGGCCCCAATTAAACAGCGGAGGAACTGTCAGAAGTAGGAACTAGACTATAACTTATGAGTCCTAACCTAATAGCAAAGGAGCAATTGAAAGTCATATTTAATAAACAATCTGTGCATCACTTTGGGGTTTTTGCCTTTCACCAATATACAGTGAAGAGTTTCTACAAATAGATTTCAATATATCTGCACATTGGAAACCACCTTGAGCTTCTGAATAAAATATTTTGATAACAATAAATATAAAACTGTTCATATAGTTTACCTATACCAGGAAAAGTAAAATATCACTTTTTACTGTAGCTTTTTCCCTTGGACAAAATTTTACTGAGGATTACCTCGATTTGCTCCTATCACCACTGGTTGTATTTATCTTTTGAAATGAATGCCCAAAGCAGGCGTGATCTTTTAGAAAAGAATTTTTTAAAAATCCAGTTAATCATATCTGCTCAAATTTGTATATATCAAAAAAAAAGAACTCTCTTAGGAGCAATAAGACTCTTAAAATGTTAAAATAATTTTTTGAAGTGATTATTTTAATTTATTCTTCAGACCTATTCTGGTTGACGAATATGATATTAATTTCTCTGAAATTATACCAAATTTACATTTAAATGTGTCAGCCTTTCCATTATAAATCTGTTTTTATAGCACATAAGTTAAATAAGTTTCTTCAAGCACAAAGCTGGCATAAAAAGCAGCTTTTAAGCTAAGCACTAATTTTAAAAAGTAAATTATAAGAGATATATCAGAATGTTAACTTCAAATTGCTAAAGAATGATAAAGATGCTGTCACTTCTATATGATAATGTTCACACTTCAAGAAAGGAGACATTTCTTACTTAAAATTGCACATTCTATTATTACACAAGGACTTGCACAGCCTAATGTGCGATAAGTATAATTTTAAACAAAATGAAGCTATAAAAATAAGAAGTCTGGTAAAGCATCTGACATATAACATGTGCTTAGGCAATTGTCAGTTTAAGGAGAGAATTTCTTTTTAAAATTTAGGGTTTAATATTAATATTAAAATTATTAAAATAGTAATAAAATTAATGTGAAAATATTAATATTAAAATATTAATATTTAATAAAGTTTACCTGTTGTGGTTCAAATTGACATAGATGCCAGGTGTATACACAACTCAATTATCTCTCCCAGTACAAGTCAGTAGATAATCCAGAATTGTTTATGGGCTGTATTCTGCTATGAAAGAAGCTGAAACTGTCTTCACCCGCCCATGCAGTTTGTATGTATTGGAGAAAGAGGGCTCTGAGATGATAAGGGTGTGAGGACAGGAAAGGAAAAAAACAAAGAAAATAGGGTTTGTAGAACTCTAGACCCTTTCCTACTTGCTTTCCTACCTGCCTGTTGTTTCTACTGGAGGTAACAGCATCTTTATGGGACTTAGTTTTTTGTGTTATCCGGTCATGACATGAGAGCCTTCCTGCCAGGTCTCCCTCTTGGGGCTGTAGGGGAGCACAGTGACCTGTGCTCTCTCCTGATTTCCTTCAAAGAAAAATGTATGGGCAGTGGTGTACTAGGTGTTAGAGTAACTGAGATTTGGTAGTGGCTTGGATATGGGGAATAAAGGAAAGGGTGAATCAAAAATCCCTCAGGTTTCACATTAGATGAAGAAGAAGATTCTACCGGTCAAGGTACTGCAAGAAAATATTTGACAGATTAGATGGTTAAAATACCTGAAGTGACTGTCACAGTAAGTCACTGCTAACATTTCTAACGCTAAATGCACATAAATTTGACCCACTCTTGACAATCCCTGGTGTCTTGGTTCTAACTTGTTCCTGCACATTCCTAGCTGTGTGGTTGTGGTGTTACTCCCCGGCCTGCGTGTCCCTGCTGCAACTGCCTGAGAGTGACGTGGACAGGGTCTTTGACAATCACCAGAGCCATCCTGTCAACTGTTCATAAGTGATTTATTCTCGAGCTGGGTCTTTTAACTAACAGTTTCTTCGACAGCAGCAGCTAACGTGATGCATTGTGACCATCTCATGCCAACTAGTGTTGGTTATTCTGTAACAACAGGGAAGGAGTCTGTGTGCAGTCTGGAATAGGCTGAATTCAGTTTAAATTTTAGGGCTAGTGCAATGCTTCACAGTAGGAATAAAATGGGAGCTATTAAATATTAAATTTTTTAGTAGGGCCTCCCTGATGGTGTGAGGGGTTAAGACGCAGCACTATGAAGCTGTCCGCAGCCACTGCAGCACAAGTTCGATCCCTGTCCAGGGAGCTACCCATATGGTGCAGCAGACCTCTCCTGCCTCACCTGCTGCTCCCCTCAGCAGTGTATTTCTGTCAGTCTGCCTGTTCTGTTCCCCACTCTGTCTCTGGTGAATCCTCTCATCCCTCCACACCTCTGGCCTGTACCCCAGTGCTTGTATGCATAAATAAATAAATTTTCTAGTAGTCACAATGTAAGATTAAAAATATAGGCAGGTAAACTTAGCATATTTTATTTAACCCAATGTATTCAAAATGTTATTTCAACATATAATCAAGGTGAAAAATGACCAAAAAGGTATTTTACATTTTTTTTTAACTAAATTCAACATCTGGTGTGTACATCTCAATTTAGACCAGCCATGGTTCATGTTCCACTAGTGGCTAGTCGTGTTATTATTGCAGAGAGCAAGTCTAGAGCCAGGGGAGGGGAAGATCGCAGAAGCAGCAGCGGAGAGGTACAAAGCCATGACCAAGAGTGGACAACATGTTTTTGGTAGAGAGTTCAGAGAAGCCTGGGAAATGTCTACATTTTTACTCACAGAGCATGTAAACTAGGAAGGCTGTCAAAGTAAACTTGAGAACTTAACAGGTTAACCAGGAGTTCTAGAAGCCAAAGTTTGAGCGAGTTTCGAAGGGGAATGTGTGTGAACACTGCTACGTGGGCAACAGGATTTCCTGATTCAATTATGTTGAAAAGAATACTATGTTAGAGCTTTCTATTGGTTCTATATGGTAGTGGCTTGGATATGGGGTTCTTTCTGTTCTATATGAACCAACAGATCCTTGCTATGGAGAATACAGTGTGATGGGAATAATTTTTTCTTGACCTCCTTATGATTCTACACAAACCTCCTTCTCAACAGCATCAGTCCAGGGTCTTGTATCATTACAACATCTTTTGAACATGTTGCAGAGCTATTGACAACTGTATTGGAAATATGAGACATCTAAGAGATATATTAAAGTTATTTGGCCATTATAACAAAATCATAACATAGGAAAATAGTATCAGAGGGGAAGAAGTTGCAGGAAAAACTGAAGCAGGCAAGTCCTTTCCAAAGTGAAAAAATAGAAGGAGGATGAGCATCTATAATGAACTCCCTTCCCCACAGTGAAAGTGAGTTTATTTTTGCAAATGTCCGCACCAGGCAGGTGAAAGCTACGTGATGGTCTCTTAACTTTTTGGAAAGCATCAGATGGAAGAGATTGCAGAAAATATAACTAAGGATAGGTTCAGAGTGGCAGAGTGAGGGAAGAGCAGCAGCTTGAGTGGAGCTGAAAGGAATGTCTTGATGGCTTCCAAGACTCCACATCTGTAGTGGCCATTCCAGAGAACCGGGGAGATGAACCCAGAAGCAAACATGTCCCCCTCGCTTCTGAAGTTGGCACAGGGAAAGGAAAATATCATAATGACTCTGAGTCAAATAAATGAACTTTAGAGGCCCAGAAACTCAGTGTCTGTATGCAATCTACATATAAAATATTTGAGCAAATTAATATTTTTGTTAATTAAGACTCAATGTAATTTTGTGGAATTGAGTGCTTTCCTCACAGTTCAGATATTCCCTGAGGATAGTCCACTGGCACCATGGCATTAAATTAGTAGAGTTATTAGGTACCAGTGAATTTCTTATGATACAACCTATGGACTGGTGTACAGACTTGTTTGCTAATTGACTTTTTTCTTTGTTCTCTGCACTTTAAAGTCAGAAATTTATTACTTAAGGGTTCCAATAAGTTAGACTTTAGTTGATATTGCAAACTTTAATGTTAAACATTTATCAGATATTTTCCTCATTTCATTTTTATTATTTTACCTTAAATATAATAGCTTTATGAAGTTTTAATTGACATACAGCATGCCCAGATTTAAAATGCGCAATTGCACATTTCGATATGGATAGATACACACACACACCCATGAGTCTATTACCAATTTAAGATAATGCTTCCCCCCAAATTTCCTTTTTTCAAAGATTTATTTATTTATGCAAGAGCTGGGGTACAGACCAGAGGTGCAGGTGCAGGAGGGTGTCAGGATTCACCAGAAACAGAGCAGGGAGCAGAACAGGCAGACAGACCAAAACACACTGCTGAGGGGAGAAGCGGGCGAGACAGGAGAGGTCTGCAACAGCATGTGGGTATCTCCCTGGCCATCTGGGAATTGAACTCGTGCTGCAGAGGCTGTGGACAGCTCCACAGTGCTACACTCAACCCAATGTGCCACTGGGGAGGCCCCCCCCCAAAGTTTCTTAATGCTTCTTTGTAAACGATCTCTTTGACTCTCTCTGTCCTGGGGAAACCACCTATGTGCTTTCTGTTGATATAATTTACTTTGTTTTTTTCTAGATTTTTTTCAAAAATTTATTTATGCATACAAGATTTATTTATGCATATTAATTTATTTATGCATACAAGAACTGGGGTGTAAGCCAGAAGTAGGGGAGTGGTGCGAGGATTCACCAGAGAGTGGGAGCAGAACAGGCAGATCCACTAAAATACACTGCTGAGGGGAGCAGAGGGTGAGGCAGGAGAGGTCTGCTGTGCCATGTGGGTTGCTCCCAGGCTGGCGGGGGATCAAACTTGAGCTGCAGTGGCTGGCAGTAGCTTGATAGTGCTGTCTTTAACCCCTGCACCACCAGGGAGGCCCTGTTTTTTCCTAGAATTTAACATAAATGAGATCATTCCTATATACATGTGATTTTTATTTGGCTTCTTGCACTTAATTATTTTCATATTCATGTAGGTTCTTACATGTATGAATGGTTCACTCTTTTATTGCTGAGTAGTATTCCATTGAATGTATCACAACTTGTTTATTGTTAATGGGCATTTGAGCTATTTCCAATTTGGGGTCATTACAGATAAAGCTGCTAGGAATGTTTGTTTACAAGTCTTTGTGGGGACATAAGCTTTCTCTCCTCTTGGGTAAATACCTAGGAATGAATGGCTGGATCCTATAGTGTGTGTGTGTTTAACTTTTGAATAAATCCTTATACTTTTCCAAAGAGGTTGTGCCATTTTACAATCCCACCAACTGTGTATGAAAACATTCTCACCTACTCTTGGTATGATTAGTCTTTTTTATTTTAGGCATTCTTATAGGTGTGTAAGGGTATCTCGTGATTTCAACTTCAATTTTCATAAATACTAATGAGGTGGAACATGTTTTAAAAACTTATATGCCAGCTGTATAACTCCTTTAGTAAATTGTTCATTGTTTTAAAAGAGGTATAATTGACATATAACATATAATTTCAGATGTGCAACTTAATGGTTCAATATTTGTAGGGTAATGCTCGCTTCAATGGATGAATTCGGAAATGTGCTTTCTTCAATTTTCTGGGAGAGTTTTATAGTTGTGGTATTATTTGTCCTTAAATGTTTGGTAGATTACATAAGTGAAGCCATCTGAACCTAAAGTTTTTGTTTTGGGGAGATTTCAAACAAGAAATCCAATGTATTTAATTAATACAGGTTGTTCAAGTTATTCTTCAGTGAGCTTTGGTGGCTTTTATCTTTTAAGGCATTAGTTTATTTCATTTAAAAATCTCTATAAAGCTGCTTTAGCTACATCCCAGAAATTTTATTGTGTTTTCACTTTCATTCAGTTAAAAATAACTTCTGTTTCTCTTTGACCTATAGATTGTTTAGAAGTGTGATATTTAGTTTCCAAATAGTTGTGGATATTCTGGTGGCTTTCTGTTACCGATATATAATTGAATTCCGTAATGGGAGAGAGCAGACACTGTGTTATTTGATTTTTTTTTTTAAACATGAGACTAGGTTGCAAACCAGAATATGGTTCATTTTTGTTCCACTTGAACTTAAAAATCACAATTATTCTGATGTGGTGGGGTAAAGTATCTTATGGAGTTTGGTAAGGTGAAATTGGTTAAGGCAAGTATTCTGCATCTTTATTGATTTCATGACTATTTTATTAAGTATTTGCCAGTTTCTCCTTGCAGTTTTATCAGTTTTTTTCATGTGTTTTGAAGCTCTCTTGTTACGTACATACACATTTGGGAACAGTATATCCTCTCAACGACCACTTTATCATCATGAAATGATCATCTGTATCCCTGATCACTTTCTTTGTTTTGAAATCTACCTTTCCTGCCACTAATAGACACTCCTGTCTTCTTTTGGGTAGTGTTAGCATACTAAATTCTATAGTTTTTCTATCCAGTTACCCTATTTATGTAATTTTTAATTTAACTATTCATAGGGAGAACTTAGTTAAGGCTTTATTATTCATATCATGGCTTCTGCCTTATATCAGTTCTAATATAATTTCTGAGTTGGTTTCAGTTGATTGATTTTTCTCTTTATCAAGGGTTATTGGGTATCAGAGCATGAACTTTATTATTGGTTTATAATTGTATGGTATCTGTGATTGGGTAGCTTTTTGGTATTTTTATAAATATCCTTGACTGTTAAAATGTAGTTACTTTTACTTTGAAATAATTTGATCCTTTCAGTCTTTGCTTTTGTGCTTTATTAGCAAGGCTAAGGTAGGGATGATTTTAGGGTAATTTCTTCTGGTTACTCTGTGCCTCCCCACTGTGATCAGGAGTGAGTGATGGGCTTGCACATTTTACTGCCCCTTGTGTGAACTTCAATGACAGTTCCACATGACCTTTCAGGTGGTCCTTTTCCCCTCTTAAGTAGTGACCTCACAGGTGTTGAAGATTCTGGGGACCTAATGCAGAACTTGGCAGTAATCTGCCCCTGAGAGTCTTATTACTACCATTCCCCCAACTCCCAAGTTCTGTCTCCGACTCACCCAACTCAGGGAGACTGCCATGCTTGGCTTGGGGTCACTCTCTGTTGCAGCCTGTGCACTCTCTCAAGGCATGGGCCAGGACAACCTCAGGGCTTACCTTTCTTGTTTCTTTTCTCTCAGAACCACTGCCCTTTTTGTTGTCTGGAACCCAGTGTCTTGAGAGTCATTGCTTTCTGTATTTTTTCATTTTTTAATTGTTTCAGACAAGAAGGTAAATCCAGTATGTTACTCTAAAACAGAATTCTTATTTTCTTTTATAAAATAAATTAATGGGGAGTGTAAAGGTATGTTATCCATTTTAAACATGTTTTACACATGAGGAAACTAAGACCCAGATTATGTACCCAAAACCCACACAATCCATACATGACATGACATAAATGATTGCAATGACTTGTTTAGTATTATTTCCTTCAGATGAGTGGATTTCAAATAATATGTTACGGCCCCTCAGGCTTCCCTAGAACAAAGCAGGGCCTAATACTCAAGATAAAGGAATGCCAGTGTTTGGGGGAGGAGGGGTGTCACCTGTTTCATTACACCAACTACTTTTTTCTATTCTGTATATTAGAATGGGCATGAGATCTTATTTCAAGACAGCTCTTTGCTGATTTTATTTTATTTTTTCTAAATTTATTTATTTTCACTTTTGTACAGTAATTTTTTGCTGATTTTAAACAATTGAGGGAAATTGCAGCCCTCAGCTGTGCCACCCTTCAGCAGCTGTGTCAGTGCAACCCAGAAGTCACCTGCTTCATATTTATTTAACACTTTGTCTCTCCTTGACAGGAAGCTTTACAAAAATAAGAATCAGTAGGCATGAAGAATTCTAATCTTAATGTTTTACATTCTTACAAGTTTAGTGCATATAAAAATGTGATACAACGATGGTCTTTAAAGCCATTTTCTTTTTTTTTTTAAGATTTTATTCATTTTTGCATAGAAGAACTGGGGTGTAGGCCAGAGGTATGTGTGGGAGGGTGAGAGGATTCACCAGAGACAAAGTAGGGAGCAGAACAGGCAGACTGACTGAAATACACTGCTGATGGGAGCCACGGGGAGATAGGAGAGATCTGCTGCACCATATGGGTAGTTCCCTGGTGATCAAACTAAAGGCCATGGAGGTGATAGTGCAGAGACTTAACTCCTAGGCCCCATTTTCTTTTCTTTTTAAGTTTTCTTTGGAAATCTCTAGGGAAAGCCTTTGCTGTTGAGGTGATTCAGTGGTCTTCTAAAATTACAGGGAGCAATTGGAAAAAACTGAATGTGCCTGGGGGCATCCAGATTAATAGAGTACTTGTCTTCTTCACCCTTGCCTGCTCTGCTTTGCTTCACAATAAACCTGCCTTGCTTCTGCTAAGTCATGCTTCTGCTAACACATTGTTGGCAACATCAATTTCCCTCCCTTTCTAGAAAACTAAAGGCGAGAAAAGATGAACTGCACGTAA
The DNA here is from genome assembly GCF_964194135.1 of Talpa europaea. Lineage (NCBI taxonomy): Eukaryota > Metazoa > Chordata > Mammalia > Eulipotyphla > Talpidae > Talpa > Talpa europaea. The sequence goes on along the minus strand of NC_140082.1, from coordinate 74,991,630 downwards.
GAGTAGCAAAAGAACTAGCAAAAAAAGTAGTGTCATTTTATTTATTCAGCGTCCTGTGTGCCAGACGCTATTCTACAAGCACATTTACTGAGATGACTTTTCTTCCATCTTTTCCATTATCCAACAAGATGGAAATTATTATTCTGCCCATTCCACAGATAAACTGAGTCTCATAGACGTAAAGTAACTTTCCCTAAACTTACTGAGTCATAAGGAAAGGATACAAGCAATCTGGCCCCAGAGTCTGTTTTCTGAATTCCCTTGCAAGGCAAGGCTGGTGCAGCCTGAGGCGCACAAGTAGATGTGGGTGCCGGTGTTTAAAGTTGTGATTAAAGGACTGAGCCTGGTGGAGAAACTGCTTTATGAGGCAGAACAGCTATCTGGAGAGGTACAAAGAGGAATGGGACTTGGCTGAGAACATACTTGTTTTATGGTGGAATGGTGTCCGTCCTGCGCTAGCCTCCCATCCTCTCTTGACAATACGTCCCAAATGCTGTTTCTCTCCTTATTTTTTAAGATTTCCAGCCTCTCTTCTTGCTCTTGCAGCTTTTGCATATTCTTAGCTTATGCCGACTCAAAAGCCAAGAGCCATAATGTGTATGTGAAAACCAGATAATCTTATGATTTAAGCAAAAATTTATATTTCTCTCTTTACAGTGAGATTTTTAATAAAGGGAACTATATTTTCCAAAGGTAGTATTAGTTGATGCTAGTTAACTTAGTTAATATGAATGGCATTTCATGCTGTGTTTGTGGACATGCGCATCTGTATACTTGCCATTTTTAGGATTAAAGCTTTAAGACACCAAACACATGAGCTTTGGGTTTAATGTAAATTTTTTTCACCAACCTATTTCAAGTTTCATAACCCCACCATTTATATGAGCTATATTCCAAAAACTCAAGATCCTTATAACTAGTCACCTTAAAAATATACCTTATTTTTAACTTCAAGAACATTTCCCACCAAGGGACAAAATTCTAAGTACTGCAAATTCAATTAATTGTTCTATTTAAAAAATAAAGGTCCATAATTCAAGAAATTAAATTGGAAATCCAAGTTCAAATGGAAGCCCTGGGACAAAAAGCTCTTGCCTCCTAGCAAATGAATAGTAGTACCCATTTGTAAAGTCATATAACTTGCTATGAGTCAGATTTCTCCCGTCTACTCACTCGGCACTCTGGGTATTATGGAATAAGCCCTGTCGTTCCTCCTGGGCCATGTTCACGTACTGTGACCCCATTAGAGCAGGTGTTTCCCCAAAGTGTTGTCTACTGAACAATATGGGACTTGTTAAAAACCTGTAGAGCTGCTGTTCCATATTCCAGTCAACTGCCAGGGCTCCATGAATCAGGAAATTGATTTTAACCAAACTCCCACAGTGACTGGGAAGCGCAGAGAAGTTTGGGAACCATTTATCTACAGGTATTTCATTTCTGTTAGTCACCTGGGAGGCTGAATACAAGGGGGAAAAAAAGGTCAACTTCCTCAAAGAGTAAGGTTAGGGAACCCCGGATGATGATTCATTCATTGCATGGAAATCTTAATATACCCAACAAATATGATGGTACATTCAGAATGCTCCAGTGTGTGACTTCATACTGAACAAGAGGAGTGTGACTGCAGCCTCTATGGAACGAGGGTGATTGGGCAGTTGTGGAGCTGGGCTTTGCAGTACCCTGGCTAAGGGCCAAGGCCGGCTATATAGTATATTCTCTTTGCTCTTCATCAAAGAAAAGACAAGGGCTTTATGTTGATAGTATAAAAAAAAGTAAGTTCCTCTAACTGAAAGAAGACTGAATTTACATGTTATCTATTAATAGTTTAAAATACTAGCTTCAAAGCTGTCAGCTTTGAAAACAGTAATGTAAGATCCAACACAACAGGCAAATTTATCAATCATTCAAGGAATCTATCTAAACATATAGATTACAGTGCATGCTGTGGTGTCCCACTGAGCATGACTAGGTGGCAAAGAGTCTCCACATAGTCAGAATTGCCTGAGAGGTGATGGTAACATTCAGCACCCAGACTTACCTAGTTAAAATTGGCCAGGGGTCAAGCAATAAGAAGGTGCTGGGACAAGGGGACAAAAGCCTTTTAACATCTCTCTCTTTTTCTGCCTGTCATCTCTCCTTTTTATATCCAATTTATTTCAGTCTTTCTCTGCCAGTTGGCTTTCTCTGTTTCCCCACAGTTGAGTTTATTCTCCCATTACCCAGAGAGGCCACATGTATTTTTCTCACACTCAATTAAAAAAATCTCAGGGAAATTAATCTGATTGGCCCAGTCTGGAAAAAGGAGTCTAATCAACTGCACACAAGAATACAATGTGGTACTTTACAAAATGGCTCCCAGGGATTCCCACAGGAGTGAGGCACCAGGGGAGCTGGGAGCGTTTGCACTGAACTGGGAAGACTGTAAGAGATTGTGCACTAATGTGACAAGTCAGGATTTCAATTTCTGGACCATTGATTAGAAACTGGTTAGGTAACATTCACTCTTATTATCTAGTTGCCATTTAAGATGTTTTCAAATTACATACACTTGTGTTGTGAGGTTATTACTATAAGTCTTTCAAAGATGTAAGGAGGGATTTTACCCAATGCTTCTAAGAGATTATATCTTGTTTGTTAAAAATATAAACCCTTGCTAATAGCTTTGATTTATTATTATTATTATTATTTTATTTTTATTAAAGAACTCTTTTGTAAGGCAAGCTTGTAAGTTAAATTGATGCGAATTATAAAATGCAAATGGTAACGATAATTTTTATAAAAAATATTCCAGACCTAGAGCCTCCCCTGGTGGCGCAGTGGTTGAGTGCTGGACTGCTAAGCTGCCCACAGCCTCTGCAGCGCCGGTTCAATCCCGGGCCGCCGGAGAGGGTCCCACATGGCACGCAGACCTCTCCTGCCGCCCGCTGCTCCCCTGAGCAGTGCATTTCGTTGGTCTGCCTGTTCTGTTCCCCACTCTGGCTCTGGTGAATTCTCTCAACCTGCCATTGCTTGCATAAATAAATAAATAAATAAATCTTTAAAAATATTCCAGACCTAGCTATTGCCAAGTGCTGGGAAGATTTAACATTCTGAAAATTATTTATTTTTAATTTTTTACTATTATCTTTATGATTTTTTCCCCACCACCATTCCCTGTCCCCCTCCCGCTCTCCATGGAGCCCTCAGGATGATAATTGAGGTCTGCTGGGATTTTAAAGTGTTTTATGTTATTGCATTACCTGCTATGTAGGTGCCCAGTATACGTATCATTTTGACTTACTTTGCTGCACATAAATCTCTCCAGTTTCTCCCTTTTGTTGAAGGGAGATTTTGTCCTTTCTTATGGCTGTGTGGTGCTTTACGGTATGTATGTACACTCACCACTCCTTCAGTCATCCATGAATGGATTTAGGCTGCTTCAGTGTCTTAGCTATTGTAAATAATACATTCTGAATTCTGAATAATGTATTCTGAAATTTAAACAGTCCATTTACTTCTTTTTCTCTTGTCAAATCAAATAGGTTGTGATTAAATGAGGTATATTATTAAACTGTCAAAGTTTAAGAAAAGACACTTCACCATTTTAAATCTATGCAAAAACAGTTCATTTTCTACACATATAATCCTTACATGTTGGTTTTGGGATTTTTTTTTTTTATTGAATTCCTGCAGCAGCTCAATGGGGGCAATAGCTATTACCAGTCCTCATTTATTTATTATTTTAAATATATTTATTATTTTAATTTTTTCTCTTACCATCATCCCTTATGTCCCTTTTACCCATTCTCCCTTCATCTTAGACACTTCACTTTGTTTATAAATGTCCACTAATTTTTATAAGTATTTTACTGTCAAATCACCTGCTATGTAAATGTCCAACATTTGCCTTTGTCATTGTCTTGCTGTATTGCTTGTGGTTGCTTTAAACCCCTTCCATTTTGCTATAAATTGTCTTTTTGTCTTTCTTTATGACTAAATAGTATTCCATAGTGTGGATATAATACATCTTCTTGATTCAGTCTTCTATCAGTGGGCACTTAGATTGCTTCCATGCCCTAATGATTGTAAATAATGCTGAGATCAGCATTGTAGAACATACAGTTTTAGGGGATGATGACTTCATGTTCTTTGGATCAGTGCCCTGGAGTAGGATTACTGGGTCATATGGTATTTGCATTTTTAGTTGTTTTTTTTTTAAGGTAAACCTAGATTACTTTCCAAAATGTACTGTTTTATATTCCCACCAACAGCATAATAGGGTTTGTCTTTTCCCATCCTCTCCAGTACTTGTTACTGGGGGCCTTTTTAATATGTGCCATTCTCACAGATGAGAGACAATATCTCATTGTGGTTCTAATCTGTGTCTGTCTTATTGGAAAATGATGACTGTTTTTCCATGTATCTGTTAATAAGTCCCCTCCCCCCATTAAGGTGAGGGTACATTTTCCAGGTGACCAAAAGTCAAAAATTCAGAAGCCAGATTAAGTTTAACAGGCGAAGAACGGGTATTGCTGGGCACGCAGTGGAGAAAGGATGTTTAATGAAATACCTTCTCCCCAAGCTTCAGGGAGGTGTTGGTTCCATTTTATTTGGGGAACTGGTATATCATCACTTCAGGGCAGAGTCTCAACAGCCATGAGCAGAATGTTCCTCATGTACCTCCCATTCTTGTACAGGTCTCTTTTTTCTGAACAGCACTCAGTTGCCATCTTGGGACTAATCACTTAGGCTGAGTACTGTGACTACCACACTTCTACCTCACATTGCTGTGAAAAGGCACAGGTTGGTGCAATATTCGACCACATAGTTACCTACCTATTGGTATTCTGGATACTGCTTTAGGGATTTTATTTTTTTTTTATTTTTTTTTACAATAATTTATTCCAGATTCTATTTTTTTTTCCAGAGGCATGTTTTATTTATTTATTTATTTGTTTTTGTTTGTTTGTTTATACATGCACTGGGTACAGTCAGAAGCGAGGGAGGGTGAGAGAATTCACCAGAGCCAGAGTGGGGAGCAGAGCAGGCAGAAGGACCGAAGTACACTGCTGAAGGGAGCAGCAGGCGGCAGGAGAGGTCTGCGTGCCATGTGGGACCCTCCTCAGGTGGCCGGGGAGCAGCTGGTGATCGAGCTGGCGCCGCAGAGGCCGCGGGCAGCTTCGCAACCCAACGCTCAACTGCTGCGCCACCGGGGAGGCCCCCTGCTTTAGGGATTTTAAACTTAGCAAATTACAGATTTCTCCTATCTATCACTATTGAGTCTAAACTATAAGTCACAGGGTTTATCTGGCATTCCAAGCAAATAATTTTTCTCTTGCTTTAAATTAGCTGCTACTTACTAAGAAAGTGTACTAGATGGCAAGTAACATTTGGACAATGATTTATCCATTCATTGTCAACTATACAGAAGGTTGCCTGAATTTTTGACAAAACCAAAACCTAATAACTTGCATCCAAAAACTTCACAGCAGTAGGGAAATGCCCTGATCATTTATTTTTGTTTAGTTTAGAGGAAACCATTGTAGGATAAAAACAAAAAAACATTTCCATATAAGTTGCATAAAGGACCTATCAGGTATGAGATCTCTTCCTTGAACTGATGAAGCCAGAAACCTTGGCCTTGATATTTGCTCCTGAGCATAATATTTTTGAGATTGTTATATATTATAGAAAGTTTGCTATAGAATCACTGCCAACAAAAAATTTTTAGAGTTAAGGAGTCCACACAAATTAGATTTTCAACTGGAAAGTCTTTTTCTTAACATAATCACGTTACTAAAATGAGGAAAGTCAGGCTACATTACAATTTTTCCGAATAAGAGTAAAAGAAAGTGACATGACTGATTAGCTTATCTTGTGCAAATTGTACACTCCAGGGCTCCTCAAATTCAAATAGCTTTGGATATCAAGGCGTTAGATTGGCATATGATGCTGCTGGCACATGTTAAAGCATCTTTTGGTCTCGGAAAAAGACTCTTACTGAGCTGTAGGTCTCTCGGAGCTGTTCAACAGAAGCTATGCCTGCAGTTGTGTGTGTGTGTGTGTGTGTAATAAATGATCCATTTCAAATAAATGGCATTGCAGCCAACTCTGCAGAAAGAATCACTTTCTAAAAGAGTGATTTCTTTTAGAGGGTCAAAAATGCTCAAACAGCACAGTAAAAGTACTTGTATGTTGCTCTTTTTAATGGAAAAGATTGCTACTGGTTACATTTGCCAAATTCAATCAGTATGCCAAAAAGTCGAGGAATCTGGCAGGGGCTAGAGAGAGCAGTTCCATCTTTCATCTGTATTTCTTTTCTGTATTTATCTAGCTTCAGAAAATGCTGGGAATGTCTTTTCCTTCCGACTTGGCCCTCTTGCTAAACCACAGAAATACACCGGTCAGCTTCTCCTAATTGTTTGGTTACTTATAGTGTAGTCAGTTTTTACAGTGGTGAGAAATACATTCTTTCTATTAGGGATTTATGAAAAGCACCAACAAGTGTTTATTTTCATTTACTGAAATTTATCTCAGGAGCAACAACAACAGAAAAAATCAGTTTTACTACTTGGCAGCTACTTGACTCAAAACAGAAAGACAGGAGGCCAGCTCATTACTTTTGGCCTTTAGCTGACCCCAAATGGTTTTCTTGTATAAGAAATTTTTCACAGAAGCGAGACATAGAATTAATAACAATAATAATAGTGGTGTTTCAGACTTCATGAATAAGTCATTTTGGGCACTCATAAAATATCTCCTGTTTTTCCCTTGAAAACACCAGCCCTTTATATACAAAAGGTAAACAGTGCTTGAATTAGCATGTTGGAGTCTTTAATGTATCAAAAATATGCATGCATTAACATTCCCTTCTAAGACTCCCTTTTTTCAATTTAAGATCAATCAGTTTTTGTTATGAAAAAATACAAAACTCTTAGGTTCTTTAGAACTGTGTTCTTTTCTTCAACCCATTGCTATGGTTCAAGGAGACTTCTCCTTGAAATGTCCTTTATGCAATTTAAAAGTACAGGTACTAACAAAAGTTACATTTTTAAGTCAAAATGATTATAGCTTTTGCAAATTTAAATCAGAGTAACTCTGTGGTTTGCACAGAAGTGATGGAACACAGTGGTGTACCATGGTTAGTAGTCAGTCCTTGTGTACGACATCCTTCTTAACAATACTTTTGAGAGAAAAAGTACTTCATTCTCTAGTTCTTTGTTTTACCTGTAAATAAAAGTAAAAAAAAAATTTTAAGGTTCAAGCTATCATATTTTATGATCCAACCTATAAGTTGAATCTTTGAAGAGAAAAAAATATATACCCCCTAATGCAATAAAAACCAATGTGCAATTTGAGAGGGTCTCTTCACAATGAAGGACTTAGTAGTTATACCTCAGCTTATTGTAAGAAGTAACTTAAAATATGTGCACTAACTACTGCAAATGTTGATATTTTCACTAGACCGTGATTTTCTGATTGGGGGAAATCTGATCAGATTTCTGTAAAAATAAACTACTCAGGTATTTTTTCTTTTATGGTCGCTTGCCAGTGAAACTACTTGTCAGAATGTTGACGCGATGTTTTTCATTCATTTTGCATGTAGATAAGTGGAAATGAAAACCTCTTTGAAAGTTGTCATATTTGCCAAAAGGGCTGAAATGCTGATGTAAGGTGTCGCAAGATGGCCGCCGGCGGGTCTGGGAGCTCCGTGTCTAGGGCAGCCTGATGGAAATATGGCAGCCCCAACCCCACTATGACTGGGAGAGGCAGTAAAGATGCCGGTTTATTTCGCGGTGAAATTATCCCTCTCTAGGGGGTAAACTTTTCCTACTCTAAAATGCACCCTCAGTTTGATTTGTGCAAATCCCACAAATCTTGGCAGTTTGGGAAGTTTGGGATGATGGTGGGAGGCAGACTCAAGAGCCTGACTCAATTAACATCCTGTCCAGCTCTTTCCTTCAAAGCCAAGACAAGTCTCCGTTTATATTTTTGAAATTTAATCTTGATTTACTAAACCACCCTCTTTAGACTTTTATTAAGTCAGCTTTCCACCTACAGTACCATATCAAGGGCTTGCTCTGATAATTACTCAATTGTATCTAGTAATCTAGTACTTGGTTATTAATCAAAACATAGCTGTTAATCAATATTTTTTTTTACATTTGGTTATTTTTTATTTTTAAATTTAAATATTTTTTACATCATTTTTCTTTTTTGTACAATGTGTGCATTTTCATCTCGGTTATAGTCCCCATAAAATTCCCACCACCCTTGTTTTGATCCTACTCCCTTCTCCCCACCGAACATTAATAAATTAATGACATGTCATTAATAATGACATAAAAATCACTGATATGACTTAACTGTATTTTTCATATTCATTGAAATCCTAAAATCCTTAATTGTGTTATTATAAAAATGATTTGAGAGTGAACCATCAAGACAAGGATTTTGGCAGTTCATAGGAACTAAAACATATGCTATAATTCATTAAGTGTAATTTAGGTTGATGTCCCAAGATGCTTTCTGTGGTCCACCTTAGAAAATGGATGTCAGAGGGAGAAGACTACTAATTAAATAAGACAGAGCACAGGGAAATGATCACTGCTTCTTGCCAGACAGACCTGGGTTTGAGCCCTGGCTGTGGGTGCTGATGCCAGGCTGCCCAGCCTTGGGATTCTGCATCCTTGTCCATTCTGCAGGGATTACAGTATTTCCCTCAAAGAGTTACAGGGGGTAGGGGCAACTCCTTCAGGGTGGATGTAGCAGAATGCTGCTATTGTTTTGTTTGTTTATAAATTGTGGTAATGTTGGGAGACCCCCATCATGTGTTACCCCCGTAGTGGGACTGCCAGCAGCTTCCCTCTCGCCCACTGTGTTTCCTTCCCTCTTTGTTCTTACCAGGAATAGAATTGAGCCACGCTGAGGCTATGAGTGTGAGAGGGGTGACTTTCCAGAATACAGCTCCCCCAGATCCAGGTGCTGTTTCTTACACTCCTGTGCAGACAGCAGCCATGGAGTCCTGGGCCTCCATGTCTTCAGTGTAGACAGAACTGGGGGCACTTGCTCTCAGCAGTACCGCTCCTCAGGGCTTGAATGCCATGCGGATGGCTCTGTCCCTGTGATGGGACCTGACGCTCCTCAGAGGAGCTACCGGCAGTACTGTACCACCCTGGAGAGTGGTTTGTTCCTTCTATGGTTTGGCCAGGATGCAGAGACCATGCTGCATCCACACATGCAGGTGTGCGGGCCTCTCTGCACCCCAGGCTGTTTTAAATTCGTGTGACAACGTGTAAACCCAGAGGACATCCTGCAGCCACTGACAGCACACAGCTATAGCAGCCTGCTCAGTTTTCCATCTACATCTATAGAGACTTTCTGTTTGATATAAGCTGTGCGGCAGTTTCCTCAGAGTTCACGTGACTCAGACAGGCATCCTCATCATGCAGAATTTGGGTTGTCACTGAACAAGGACAGATGCTAATGGGGAAACCACTGGGAAACTCCAGCATGTGTCTACCTGGTCAACTCTACTCCAAAATCTGCCCGTTCACCTTTAGGACCCTGGCATGGGTTTCTTGGCTGTGAACCAGGCCTTGCAGCATCTGACCCACGTAGCCGCCTCTCTGCCAGCATCTCGGGTCTTTCTCCCCAGCCTCCTCGAGGCACAGATAAGCCCACCATGTCCACCAACACCCACCACCTCTCTTTGGTGAGAGCTTGAGCACAGCTCATGCTGCCAGCTACAGAGTACGTGCCTTAGCCTGTCCTGAATCTCAGTATGACCGTCTGACTAAGTTCTCCTGAGGGGAGGTGAGAAGTGATACGTGCTACTTAGTTTTCTTGCCCAACACAAAGGAATGCATGTGTAGCCCTGGACCCCACTCATAGTCCTGAAGTCTGAGGGAGAGAGACCCCTGGGGCAACTTTAGACCCAGAGATGGCCAACATGTCAAAGATGGTAGTCATCCTAGCATCCCTGGGCCATTGGCTCATGCAGTGAACGTAAGGTTAAGTACACTTCTACATCCTTTAAATTTGGAGGACTTTATGTGAAAACAGTTTACCTGGACTCAAATTGATGTTCTCTTTGGATATGGCATGGTAAGCATTTGCTTCTTATGTGTGAAGAAAACATGTTGGTGGGGGGACGGGGCAGCTAGGCATTGGAATGTGCAGATAGAAATCAGAGTGGGAGTAGATGCCACTCACCTCTTCTGCTGGCATCTCGGTCTCTGCACAAACTGCAAATCCCTGCAGGTGGCCCCACTGTTACTCCTCTGCTGCATGCTCCCCAAGTCCCTACACAATACTTGGTGTCCTCACATCCATCTTTAAGATTTCACATTCATCTTTATCATTGTTATTGAGGTTAAGTTGGTTTATAACATTATATTTAGGTTTCAGGTGCACAGCGCTGTAATTCAACAGCCGTGTCCACTGGATCATGATTACCACCAAAAGTCCAGTTTCTGTCTATCACCACATAATTGACGCCTGTGTTACATTTTTCCCACCCCATCCTTCTTCCCAGTAACCTCCAATCTGTTCTCTGTTTCTGTTTTTTTTAAGGAGTTTCTTTTTAAAGATTTATTTATTTATTTATACAAGCACTGGGTACAGTCAGAAGCGCGGGAGGGTGAGAGGATTCACCAGAGCCAGAGCAGGGAGCAGAACAGGCAGAAGGACCGAAGTACACTGCTGAGGGGAGCAGCGGGTGGCAGGAGAGGTCTGCGCGCCATGTGGGACCCTCGCCGGTGGTCGGGGATCGATCCGATGCTGCAAAGGTTGCCAGCAGCTTCACAGCCCAGCGCTCAACCGCTGCGCCACCAGGGGAGGCCCTGTTCTCTGTTTCTATATGTGTGTTTGTTTTGTTTGTTCATTTGTTTTATATATATTCTACATGAGTGAAATCATATGGTATGTGACTTTCTTGTTTCATGTATTTCATCTAGCATATATCCTAAGGTTTATCTATATCATCACAAACGGCAACATTTCCTTTTTCGTGACTGTGTGTGTGTGTGTGTGTGTGTACCTACATGTCTTCATCTGTACCCATTCATTCATGGATTGATAAGTAGTTAGATTGTTTCAATATCTCAGCTGTTGCACACAGTGCTGTAATGAACATGGAGGGGTGCATATGTCTTTTTTGAGTTAGTTTTTTTATATTCTTTGAATAAATACCTAGAGATGGGATGGTTGAACCAGATGATAATTCTTTTGTCAATTTTTTGAGGACCCACCATACAGTTTTCACAGTGGCTGCACCAGGTCATCTCCCCAACAACAGTCCCTAGGGCTCCCTTTTCCCCACATCCTCACCAGCGCTCACAGCTTCTTGCCTTGCTCCTCAGGGAAGCCACCCCCTGTCCCCCTGCCCCCCCTCCCCCGTCCTTCTTCCTTCTGTGCTCTCCTCAGACTTGTAGGTCTCATCCTCTCTGTCGTCATGTCATGGTAGACTTGTTTGCCTCTGTAGACTGGAACATTCCTGAGGGCAGAAGTCACGCCACGCTCGTCCACTCCCGCCTTCCTGGGGACTAGCTCATGTCAGCCATGGCACAGAACGTAGTAAATATTTGCTGAATGAAGCAATGAACCTTTCTTCCCATTTTTAGTCCTGCCACATAACCATAGTACCCTAATATCAAAATACTCTGCAAATGCAACAACAAAATAAAAAGTATTTGGGGAAGGATACACATTTGTGATTTTTCTTCTACATAGCCACATAAGCCACAGAGCTCAAATTGTTTATTTTAATTTGTGAGCAGTATTGAAATGGGCTGAGTTCCTACAATACATTTTATTTTAAACTCTATATTTTTTCCTGTTGCTAGAGAAATTTAATTTTCCCCTGTCACTTTTTTTTTTTTCGGTTTTTACCCTGGAAAAGTAAGGTGATAAATACAGGCAATCATTACAAAGTATGACTATTGCCGGGCGCTAATGTTTTCAAATTGCTGATGATTTTTAGGGACACCACAAACTGGCCGCACTGTCAGAAGTATTTGGCAGTCATAACTGGCAGCAGGAAATCAGACTGTAAATTTAGAAAGCATTGCACCATATTCGGGAATGCACCTCAAAGTCACCTCCAAATACGTCATGGTCATGTAGCTGGGGTTGGGAGGGAATTTAACCACCCTTTATCATGTATTCTGTGGTACATGAAAAACTTCAAAAAACCTGGCTGGGCAAGAGAGTCAGTCTGGTGTATTAAAGTAAAAATTTCATTATAGATTCCCAACTCCCACTGCCAAATTGGAGAACCCATATTGCATTGATAGTTGCTTATACCCTTCGAGTTTAGTGAAATAATTTTTAAAAGTATTTCTATTATTCATTCCTTTAATGCTCACTGGGATAAGTTTCTCAGCAAGTGCTTATGTCAGAATAAATTGATAGACTGGCAAAGAGATACGGTTAGTTTTTCAAAAAGAAAGCTTTGACATACCGTAGGGTCACTGAGAATAAGCTCGGCGATGTGAGTGCAAAGGCAGCAGCAGCATTAAACCCTCTGCCCTGTGTGTCACGCAAGGAATTTTGAGAGAAGTTCGTACTGCTGCTCACATTACCAGTGACTCAGTACAGGTGCTCGCTGGCAGCTACCTTATGTCCATAGCCCCCCGAAAGCAAGCAGAGTCCTTATGTAGATTTCCAGGACTTTTTTTCTGTTTGTTTTTATTGTGGTAACAATTGGTTTACATTGTTCTTGGTATTTTTGAAGTATATGGTTCCCCCACCCCCCATGTAGATAACTGTAGGCCACCTGCCACCCCAGCACCCATAGTTCACTCTACTCCCTCTTCACTTTTGGACAAAATTCTGTACTGAAGTAATTTTTTTAAAAATGCACGTAGGGGGCCTCCCCGGTGGCGCAGCGGTTGAGTGCTGGGTTGCGAAGCTGCCTGCAGCCTCTGCAGCGCTGGTTCGATCCCCGGCCTCTGGGCGAGGGTTCCACATGGCACGCAGACCTCTCCTGCCGCGCCCACTGCTCCTCTCAGCTGTGTACTTCATCAGTCTGCCTGCTCTGCTCTCCCCTCTGGCTCTGGTGAATTCTCTCACCCGCGCTTCTGACTGTACCCACTGCTTGTATAAATAAATAAAATCTTAAAAAAAAAAAATGCACATAGGCCTCCCTGGTGGCCTAAGGGGTAAGTCTCAGCATTATCACCTGAGTTTGATCCCCGGCCAAGGAGCTGAACTACATATGGTGCAACAGACCTCGCCTGTCTCCCCCGCTGCTCCCCTCAGCAATGCATTTCAGTAAAATCCACCTGTTCTGCTCCCCACTCTGTCTCTGATGAATCCTCTCATCCCCACACCTCTGGCTTCTACTCCAGTTCTTCTAATGCAAAAAAAATATATATATAAATGCATATGTGGGTGTTTGAGTCATAGCAATAAAAGGAACAAAGGAAGCTTTGCTATAGTTAGGAACCCTGAGGAGGAACAAGAGTGAAAGCAGACAGAAGAGGCAGCTTATTCCTTGGCCACCTTTGGCAAGGTTCAATACTAGGATTGATCTTACCAAACAATTTGAAAAACAACACATACAATGACATCTGATAATGAATGCAAATAAACTGATGGGAATATCAAGCTAGAGAGATCTGGAGTCAGTGTGCCCAGGCTGTAGTGATGGATAAATTCTGTTGTGCACCAGAGAAAAGGAACTCAAGTACATTTCAAAAGGACCTGGGGTTGAAGTTAATAAAAAGACTGAAGGAGTCATTTAAGAGCCTTCTCAGGCTTGCTTGTTGCTAGAGCTAAAATATGCCAGGCATCTTAACATCATAATAGTGTTAATTGAGTTAGTCCTATGTTAGCCCCTGAGCAGGCAAATATGAGACTCTGGGCCTTCAGGAGAAGTGTGCTTGACCTCAGGTCCATGTGATGTGGGGGCAGCAGTGCACCATCGGAGGTCAGCATCTAGGAGGGTTGGCCACAGGCAGGTCCTGGTCCCTAGAGATAGCACATGGCATGCAGGGGAGCCACACATCCCCATGGGACCCACAGGGAGAGTTTGTAGAAATAAAGATGTTCCATTGAGTGGAACCATTACAAACTAGGACAGTTGACCAGGACTTGAGATTTCAGCTTGGGGTAAACATCTGGTGCGCAAGGGCCAGGAAGAACCAGTCACACCTCAGGGTATGCTCATATCGGGTTCCAGGACCAGGTAGACCAGCCCCTCTCTGTGGGCCCTTAAGTCGGGCAGTGTGCATGCTGGGTGAGAGCATGGATCTGGAGTTTGCATTCAAATTCTGGGTTTCCCAAGCTCTGTAACTCTGGGCAGGTTACTCAATCTTTCAGTGTTGCACTTTACTCATCTGTAACACTAAAATATTAACAATATTTAACTCCAGATTTGTCATGAGCACTACATGAAATAGTATATATGAAGCACTTTGAATAGTGCTTGGTATGTGATAGGCACTAATTGTTGAAGTGTTAGTTATCATCATTATTGCCGCCTTCCTTCTGGAAGGCTGCCTACCTCCCTGGCTTCCCTGGCTACATAATGGTGCAATGAGCAGGGAAATGTCATTTCTGCTGGAGGCTGGGTGGTGATGAACTGAGAAGAGTCTGCCCAAATTATAGCTTACGCACTGTCTGGGTTTCGCTTTGTGAAGAGAGAGACCTCCACCACCACTTATCCCCTGAGTCTATGGAATGACCAGGAAGTTGGGCGGCCATCCATCTCTGTCTCCCAGGTCCTGCAAGGCAGAGGGAGGGCCATTCCCCTGGGCCACTGGCCACCACATCCTTCACCACTCACTTGATGTACAGTCTGCGGGCTGGACGGCATCTTCCTCCTAGTACCTTTCATCATGTCATCTCACATCATCAATATCAGCAACGTTTTTTCCTGATGGAATAAAGGAAACCAAGACCTTCCCACCTGTTTATTATATCCAAAAAGAGGTAATAGGGAAAACATGATTTAAAAGGAGAATCTTGCTATAAGTGTAAAATATGCATTGAAGAAAGCTAGATCAGCACACAACAAATATTGACAGTGATAAGCTACTTTTGTACCAAGTTCCTAATGGATTTTGAAAGAAGATCAATATTGAAAATGAAACTTTATTAAAAATTTTCTGTCAGGAATGCTGGATTGGTTGTAGAAAGGCTTAGGGATGGGATTCGTTCTATTCTTTCAGGAGGATTCTGAAATAGGTTGGCATGATATATAAACAATGCTCTACATGTATCATTTTAGGGACTTCAAAATCCTTCCAAAATAGGATTTATTTCACTTGTTACGACCGAAAAGGTACCACTTTGGGATATAGTTGGAAATATCATAAGCGAAAAATTTGGCTACAAGTGATCTCTAAAATTTGTAAAAACATTTGAAAATCATGGAATAGTAAATAAACGTATCATTCATTTAAAACTCAGTCTTTTTAAAAAAATTTTATGTAGAAGAACTAGGGTGTTGGCCAATGGTGCAGGGGCTGAGAGAATTCACCAGAGACAGAATGGGGAACAGAACAAGCAGATCGACTGAAATACATTGCTGAGGGGAGCAGCGGGTGCAACAGGTCTGCTGCGCCATGTGGGTAACTCCCTGGCCGGGGATTGAACTCAGGCCATAGAGGTGAGAGCACTGAGACTTAACCTTTAGGCTACCAGAGAGGACCTAAAACTCAGTCTTAGTATGTCCTTCCAAATATCTTGTTGAGACTGTCAGAACTAACAATCAGTCTTTAGGATGTGGCATAGGGCCTGGTTCAAAGGCAGCTATTGGAAGAGTGACTGTGGATACAGCAGATCTGTGAGCAGCCAGCCATGAGGCCAACCTCACCAGCTGAGCAGCAAGAGGAAGTGTTTGGGAGTGAGGAAGATATTTAGGAAAGAAAGAGGTGAGAAAACCAAAGATTAGCCCTCTATCTATAATGAAGATGAGCAGAATTTTTGTATATCGTGAAATTGGAACGGGTCTGCCTAAGAAACAGGAAGGGTCAGGCAGAGTTCTGGGACCCTGTGTACTACTTTTTGTTCAGAGGCTCTATTTTATTTATATGAATTTTATAGAAGAGATAAGGTTTTGTTTAGGTACAAAGGGAAAAGAGTTTTATTTATTTATTTATTTATTTATTTTTATTTTATTTATTTTTTTAAATAATAAATTTTATTTTTATATTCCCCATACAATTGCAGCCCCCCCATTCTAACCCCAATCCCTCCCCTCCTGCCCCCGCCCCCCTAAAAGTGTCTCTGGTTCATAGTTTTTTGTTGATTTTGATTTTCACTTTCTTATAGTTATTCATTTTCCTGGTCCCTTATTTAAGTTTTCTAGATTCCTGCTATGAGTGAGACCATCCGGTATTTTTCTTTTTCTTTTTGGCTTATTTCGCTGAGCATGATCCCTTCCAGCACCATCCATGTTGCTGCAAATTGCATGTGTTTATCTTTTTTGAATGCTGAGTAATATTCCATGGTATATATGTACCACATCTTCTTGATCCAGTCATCTATTTTTGGGCATTTGGGTTGTTTCCAAAGCTTAGCTATTGTAAACAGTGCTGCTATAAACATAGGGGTGCAGGTGTTCTTTGGAATTGATGTTTCTGTGTCCTTTGGGTAAATACCTAGGAGTGGAATTGCTGGATCATATGGAAGCTCTATGTTTAGTAGGTCCAGAAATCTCCACACAGCTCTCCACAGTGGTTGGACCAGTTTGCACTCCCACCAACAGTGCAGAAGAGTTCCTTTTTCTCCACACCCTCGCCAACATTTGTTGTTGCTAGTTTTTTTAATATGTGCCATTCTCACTGGTGTAAGATGGTATCTCATGGTAGTTTTGATTTGCATTTCCCTGATGACAAGTGATGTTGAACATTTTTTCATATGCCTGTTGGCCATTTGCATTTCCTCTTCAGAGAAGTTTCTTTTTAGCTCTTCTGCCCATTTTTTGACTGGATTATTTTCTTTGTTGTTGTTGAGTCTCATCAGCTCTTTGCAGATTTTTGTGATCAGTCCTTTATCATTAGTGTTGGGTGCAAAAATGTTCTCCCAGTTGGTGGGGTTTCTCTTTGTTTTTGTTATTGTCTCTTTTGCTGTGCAGAAGCTCTTTAATTTGATGTAGTCCCAGCTGTTTATCTTTGCCTTTACTATCACTGCTTTGGGTGATGTGTCTGTAAAGATGTCTTTGATGTGCAAATCACGTAGTGTTTCGCCTATGTTTCCTTCTATATATTTTATGGTTTCAGGTCTTATGTCTAGTTCTTTAATCCATTTTGAGTTGATTTTTGTGTATGGTGTGAGGTAGTGGTCAAGCTTCATTCTTTTGCATGTAGCGACCCAGTTTTCCCAGCACCATTTATTGAACAAACTTTCTTTGCTCCAATGCATAGTCTTTGCTCCTTTGTCAAAGATTAGTTGACCATAAAGAGTTTTAATGCTGAAAAAAATGTTGGTTTTTTTTTTTTTTTAATACTCTCTAGCTTAGTTAGCATGCTTAGGGCCAGTCCTATGTTCTGAACAGTTAATTTGCTCAAAATCATGCAAGATGGTCTCTGAAATAAACAGTCTTTGAGAGAAGAGTAAGAAAAAGTTCATTCTGTTCTAAAATTCATTGTGTTTCCTTCATTTAAAGTTGAAGTTCTTATATAGATGCCATTAAGAAGCATTTTATATAATTTTAGCAAAAAAGAATAAAGTTAATATTTAATTATATATTAAAAACTTTAAGGTTCCCCCACCCCGAGTAGGTGGAAACATTAATTTTTGAAAATTTATGGTAATGTTGCTTAGGTTTCATTTTGAAAGATCTTGGACATTAGAAATGTTTTTAAAAGAGAAATTAAGAAAGCACAATCATATTTGACTTATTCCTCCCCACAAATTGAATGAGAGAAGGAAAACATTTCCCAAATGGGTAGCAAATGACAAGGCAGACTTTTAGGGTATACTTGATACCAACAGGGTGCAATGAAAGGAAGGGCAGAGAAGCCTTGAGAAGAAGGTTAAGTCAACTGGAATTTTTAAAAAGTGATCATTGAGCCAAAAGAATCTTTCACTTAAGGTTATTTCCCAAGAAATTAGTCATTTATTTTTATCCTTACAAGCTTACTTCCAACTTAGTAGCAATAGAGAAAGCTATTTCTTTGACACTGAAGAAAAAAAATTGTGGCTCCTCAATTCAGTCTTGTGCTTTATTTTTTCCATATTAATCTGCTTTTGAAAGCTGAAAAGAAATCAAAATAAAATTGGGAAAATGGCTTAACTATAGGGCTTTTCTGTTTTCCATTGCTTGGCTTCATTTCTTCTGGATATCTTTCCATATTAATACACATGAATTCTATATCCAGTAAGGCATTTAATATATTAATATGTCTCTGATTTTGAATTCCTTCTAATAATGTGCCAATTTTTTTGAGATACATATAAGTGCAAATAAGAATTTAGACTGATTCTATTATTGAGGAGTATTGTGGAAATTATTATCCTTACATTTAGACAGCTGTTAACCTGACCTGATTATATTAAATATTTAAAAATTTTTTCTTAGCTTGGTAAGATTTAATTTTAGAGTTCTATATCAGATTTTATAAATTGCCAGCACTTCCTAGAGCAAAGTGGTAAACAAAACCAAATCCTTCCATGGAAAACGTCTTCAAATTATTAAGATAATTGTTTTTTAATAAATAGTGCTATGTAGGGCCTCTACTGGTGGTGCAGGCAGTTGAGCGCAGCACTGTGAAGCTGTCCACAGCCTCTTCAGTGCCAATTCGATCCTGGCCGGCTGGCGAGGGTCCCACATGGCGTGGCACACCTCTCCTGTCGCGCCCGGTGCTCCCCTCAGCAGTGTATTTCATCAGTCTGTCTGTTCTGTTCCCTGATGTGTCTCCGGTGAATCCTCTCACCCTCCCGTGCATCTGGCCTGTACCCCGGTTCTTGTATAAATAAATAAATAAATAGATAGATAGATAGATAGATAGATAGATAAATATTTTTAAATAAATAAATAGTGCTATGTATATTTTATTTTAAAATATTTCTATGCTAAATGATGAACTGTATTAGGTTAGGATATTATTCTCATGATCTTACCTTTAATAGTAAGAAAATTGGTATTATCAAGAGAACACTTCAACTTTCTGTCCTACCAACAAACATTCCTGTGCTGTGTTCAGTCTAGACTTCTCCTCTCTGGTGTGTGATTATTTCTCCTTTTTCTGGTTATTCCCACCCATTGTCTCATGATCCCATTTTGTCTGTCGCCAAAAGTGGAAATTCTGACATCGGCTCTTCCCTCTGCACACTCAGTCTTGCTCTCCCCTTGCCTACTAGCTCATTTCTTAAGGTCTCATCAGTGGCTCACAGCCGCTATGGAATCCACCTCATCCGGGGGGTAGCATTCTCTGAAGAGCCTCATTGCTCCAGCTGCCCCTGACTTTTCAGCCTACTGCCATTGACCTGTGCCTTCAAAAGTCAGATATTGCTCTATCCGTAATCTCCAGGATTTTCAAATGTCCAAATTTGGGGGACTCTTCAGTCATCAAGTTAATAGTCTCCCCAAGGCATGTTGTACTGTTAGCCTCACCATTTCCTTCAAATTTCACCCTTTCTTGGTTCCTGTGATTCTATCGTCTCCTGGTCCACTTCCGACTTCTCATCTCCTTTGCAGGCCTAACTACTTTCTGGCCAATCCACTTGTTATATAGGACTTATTTTTATTTTTATTTTTTATATTTTATAATGATAAGTTTATCAGGAAAAGGGAAAGAAAAATAGAGTCTCCTGTGTGGTTACAGGTGGGCAAGAGAGCTGCCATAGCACCTTTGTAAAGGGAGAGGTTTGTGGAAACAAATACCTGCATAGTCACCGGTGGGCAGGAGAGCTGCATTTGGCCCACTTGTTAGAACTTTTAAAATAGTGTAAGTAATGTATGTGCACTGGAAAAAAATAGAAACTAAAGATGAACAGAAGGGGAAAATATCAACTGGAGCCGGCTGAGGGAGATCTCTATGAACCCTTTGGGGAGGTAGAATTTTACGCCTACAGTCTTGGGGAGCTGTTGACATATTTAGGGCAGTTGTTCCCAATGTCTTTCAGAAAATTGCTCTGGTTTGAGAATGTAGGGGGATAGGGCTGGAAGATGAGTTAGCAATAGTTCAGAGATAATGGTAACTTCAACTAAGGTCGGGTCACTGGGGATGGAGAGAAATGAGTGGATTCAAAGGAATTTAGAAAGTTAAAAACAATAAGAGTTGGTTACTGTAATAACACAGGAGATGGGGGTGAGCTTTGGTTTTTATAATATAAATTAATAAATAACATAGTTTAACTTTGCCTTTCCATGGATATTTAGAATTGTGACCACTTCCTTCTTCCTACAATTTCTACTTTGCATGGAAAACATAGTCCAGATCTGACACATTTATCCACTTTTACTGTACAGTAGCTCCCCCCCACACACCTTATCCACAGGGGATATGTTCCAAGAACGCCCAGTGGATGTCTGAAACCAGGCAGAGTACTAAACCCTATATATATTATGTTTTTTCCTATACACATACCTTTGGTAAAGCTTAACTTAGAACTTAGGCACAGTAAGAGATTAACAACAGTAATAGAACAATTATCACAATATATTGTAATAAAAGTTTTTGAATGTGGCTTCTATCAAATTATCTTATTGCACATAATATTTTTGGAATGCAGTTGACTGACTGAAACCTCAAATTGGTGGGGGGGCTACTATATCTATTTCCTTCCTCTGTTTACCTATAGGTTCTGATGTCCTTCTGGGCTGACTTTGGAGGAAACTCTAATTGAAGAATTCCTCACTCTATTATAATGGGCATGAGTTGTATTAAGGCTACTGTCTTGCAGTACCTTTTGGTTCCCTTAACGGCACCACAAACCTCCCGTGAACATATTAACTTTCATTAGAGCAAGACTAAAATTGCTTATTTGGATCCACCCAGTTGGAACTCTAGCTGAGAAAGTGAACTAACAACAAATTTTACTTAAATTTCATGACTCAACACCAACCGACTTTCAATTTGAGATAAAAGCAGCAGCAATAACAGCAAAGATCGCCATTGATGAGCATGTAGTACAAGCTCTTTTGCATTCAGTGTTTCATTTAGTCCCCACATCTTTACTATTAAAATACTTGCATCTTATGGCTAGGAAATCTGATACTCAGGGAGAGTGACCCCAGCCCAGACACAGTCGGGAGGAACCAGGATTCAAACCTAACCCAAGTGTGAGCTCACAGCCACAACATTTCCTAATTTATGCGAACACACTTAAAAAGCAGAAATTCCAGAGAATCTTTTTCACTTTGATCTATCCAGCAGCAAAATGCAATTCTAAACAGTCCTGTTCACATATGTCTTGTTAGCCATCCTTATCCTATAATTTCTTTAGCATTCTTATCCAAAAAACCTACAGGTTAATATTCTTTATATTTGATAAGAATAAAAATTGAAGAGAAAACAGAAGTCATCCCACATGATGCCTTAAGCTTCTACCCAGACTGGCATGTGGAGACTTGATGCTTCCTTCTCTCTAATATGGGGTGCAGAGCCCCTAAACATAACCAGTAATCAAAGTGCGCTCCACCTAGCATTCTTTCGAAGAGAGTGGTGAGGGCTTACTTTATTGTGTATGTCATTTCTACCACCCAACACTCAAGACCCAACACTCTCATCTTGTGTGTATGTGAATATCTCTCTGTGCACAAAAGCTCTCTAGTAGCAGTAGTTTTTCTAGTGAAAAACACAACGTGGAAGAAAAGCCAGAGGACCAACTTGCCGAGTGTGGGTAAACATCTGCCCAGAAAGGCTCTAGGTGGGACAAGCAGAACCCACTGGTCAGCTCTGTGCAGATGGACCTTGGGCCATGTAAACATTACAGACACTCTGATCACCAGGAGGTGGACAGACACCACTTAAATGCGAGCCCTTGAGTTCACTTCATTGCCCAAATAGAATCAAAGGTTTTGCTCAAGCCAACAAATATGAAGTGTGTTTTGAGGACCATGGCTCTGGTGAGCTATCATATGAAATGAATTACCAAGGCTCAGAGTCAGGATGTGAAAGAAACCGCTGTGGAGTCTCCACTGCCATGGCAGCCGAGACCAGCCAGCAAGAATAGCTGGGAAACCTTTGTTCAGGGCAAGCACACTCCAACGTGTTTCTTTTTACTGGGCTGCGAATTTGTGCTACAGCCATGCTGCGTTGCCTTACAAGTGGGAAAATAGCAAAGGGGGTTCTCAGTTCAAATCAGCTCTGGAAACTCATGCTCTTTCTGAAAAACCTGCTAAGCTCAGTGTGCATGCAGGTATTTCAGAGCTCATTCAGCTCGAGTTCAAATTCCTATTTCCAACCCCAAACAAGGTTGAGTCAAACCACAAGAAAATCTGTTATCACTCAAATTGGTACATGTGTTTCATCCAGTGAAATATATAAAATCATGAGTTGTTAGATATAACGTAAAAATTGAATGCAGACAACAATTCCCAAGGCACCTTTGTCTCACCTTCCAGAGGATGTGAATCGGGGTCCCAGCTGTGGACTGAAGACAGGAGCCTTGAGATCAAAGCCTTTGACACTGGCGGAAGTGTTGGTGTTAGCTGGCCCACAGTCCGTGCTCTGTGCCCCCCTCCCATGTCCCTGTTCATGCCAATGTTGTAAAAAAGTTATATGCTTGAATGATGTTTTAAAGTCCTCTATGCAATTAAGTTTTAGAGCAAGGGAGTTAGTGTTCCTCCAGCATATATATGAAACTCCCAATAAATTTAAGTTCCTTGGGTATGTTTGGGGGAGGGGGGATTAAAAATAGGAAAGTTTGGGAAATGAACAAACACTTCAAAAAGTTAAACCCGAGGTGTTTTTTCCTCTTTAAATATTACAAATCTTTTTATAGTTGGAAAAAGTATACAGATCAAAAGATAGATACCCAAAAAAGTATATCAATTCCATGTTCACTTGGAACATGGAATATCCAATTTGCATCTCACTTTCCAAAGAAGTATAGTCCTTTCAAGTAATTATCACAAACGTGTTACAAGCCACCTTCACCTTGCCCCGTGTGTTGTGATTTGAAAACCCTTGCCGCTCCTTCCTTTTTGTTAGCTGCCCATCAAATGCAGGATTTTGCATTATGTTATATGGATGTTTATTTAAATCATTCCTCTAAGTGCCCCAGTTTGCTTGTGATATTCTTTAGAAAAACAAAATCATATACCCCTAAGCCTGTGTCAAAACAAAGACATATACAGTATGTGTTGCCCTGATGGTTTGGGGAAGTAGCTTATTTTAATCAATTTTTAAAAATGCATTTAGCTACCTGGCCTGTGGGTGTATAACAAAGCAATGAGTAACATTCATAGACAACAGAATAATATTCAGGAAAAACAATAAAGTCACAATGCAGCATGCGGAGAGAAGTGCTAGGAGTGCTTGTCAAATCCATAGCCATTCATATCCCGAGCCCAGAGAAAATCCTACAGTTTCAACTCTGTACCCTTGATGTTCCTGGCAAAGGAATGTTCCTGGCTTAGGAGAAAGAGCAAAGGAGAATAAATTAACCTGTAAAGAATAAATCACACCACCTGGCACACAGTAAGCCTGGTAGCTCATAAAATCACTTCATGTTGTGTAAATGTTAGTAACCTGTGGGGCTGAAGCCAGTGAGTCACTCAGGTATGTTTAAGGAAGCCACTCACTGCCCCCTGCATGTGCCATTCCAAGCCATAGTTTCCTCTTTTAGCCATTTAAAAAAAAAAAAAGTCACCCTTTCCGACAAAGGCCTTTAAAATCCTAAACTGGTGGCTGCCACTGGTGATTTTTAAGTGAAAAAAATCCACTCACCATCATATGGGATGTAAATTGAAGTCTTGTGGTTAATGCAAGAAACATGGGCAAAATTAATTCCCCAAGGAACACGGTCCTCTGAGCGCGTTCAGGACGAGGGGCTGGAATGGAGGAAAAACAGAAGCACGGAGAGGCCACCCGCAGTGATCACACGTGGGATCTAACGTGAGGCCTGTGTGTGGACAGCAGGCTCTTGCTTCCGCAGCTCTTATCTCACTGACTCCTGGAGCAATTGCAGGTTCTCTGTGACACAGGGAGATGCCAGCAGCGTGCCAGATGTTATGACTAGTCCATTTCACAGTCACAACTCACTGGTTTATGTAATATGGGGTTATGTAACTGGCATCAAGGACTCGGGAATAAATTTAACGGACTCTTGGAAATTCGGAGAGGGGCCCGCATAACAACAGTGGGGTCGGAGGGAGTCTGGGCAGATGCGGATTGGGTTTCAGCGGGGCGTCAGGCCAAGGGGCTGCTTTGCAAGGGAATCAGGCAGGGGGGTGGTAACACCTGATGCCAAGTGGAGTGGGGTCATTGATACCCCTGGAGGTCAACCAGAGATGAGGTGGGCCTGGAGCAAGTGCTGACAGTGGCTAGACAGCCCTTAGGGCCAACATTCCTGCTTCCTCATTCCTCCCAAACTAACCAGGGCTGGGTTCCAGAGCATAAACTCCAGAACCAGACTTCGTAACTGGCGAGAAATCACCATGAAAATGAATGCCATTTATGGAGCCCTCACTTTGTGCTGAGTGCCGGCTTTACGTGACTCACATGCTTAACCTGTGTGAAGGCAAGCCACCTCAGGGTCCAGTCCTGATCTGAAAATGCAGCAGATGCAGAGGCCTGGCAACCAAGTAGCCATTGAAAGTAATTTTAAGGCTAGCTTCATCCTCTCTTGAAAACAGAGAACACAATCATGCATGTTCTTTTTTAAAATCCTGCTGTCATTCTTACATTCATATTGACATCTCTCTCTCATCCTAAAGTTGCTCCTAAAATAACCCCCAACTCCAACTTCTGCAAATGCTCTCTCCAAAACAGGGAGCTCCCCTACTCCTCCCTCCTTTCCATCCCCATCTGTTGTTTTCTTCTGCACAAGGATTCCTCCACCCTTTCTGGTATAAATTCTCAGCCTACACTTCTCCAGTTTTCCTTCTCACACCAGGCATACAGGAATCCCTACAAAACTCAGGGAACAATCGGACAAAAGGGGGGGGGGGGAATCAAAGGAAGTAAAGACAAAGAAGTCGATACAGTTAAAATATTTTTTAAAGGTGTATATTATCTCATCTTTATTACCCCTCAGGAATGGGCGATCCTATTAACTGGTCTGCATATAAATCACGGAAACCTGACTCCACAGCCCACCCCTTTGGCTGCTGTTTGACCCTGCCTTTTCCAGAAAGGAGCTGAAGGCTTAAGGCTGATCTCCACTCAAATAGTTGGGATCTGAAGCTGGAACTTTATTTCACTTCTCCCCCGATTTAAATTCTCAAGGGATTGTATAATTTACAAAAAAAAAAAAAAAAAGAAAGAAAGAAAATTGACCAGAATGCTGTGTTTCAATAAAAAGAATACAGATTGGAAAGCAGCACTGAGGGGAAAATAGGTCCATCTGAGAGTAGAGAAGTATTCACATCAGGCTTTCCTGTGTCAGGACTGGGCTGCTCTTCCTTAATGTTTAGTGATGTAGCAGAGGAGTGAAATTTCTACCTTCAAATCCCATACTCAATACTAGAGAGGAAAAAAAAAAATACTGGAGAGTCATGGAACGTTCCAATGATGGAGAAGGAAAACATATGATTCAAATTAATTTTTGAGGTCTTATCAGAATGTTCATTGGAATCATAATTGATAGAGTTTTTTAAGTTCCAGTTAATTTACTTGACATTTATTTAGTATCTTCTATGTATTAGGCACTATATGACATTGTAAGTTTCTTTGACAGTCCCTGAAAACATGTCTCTTTAAAGGGGAAGACTATAAATGTAGCAACAGACATTTGAGTAAATTGCTGAGAGTTCTAATAAGGGAGAAATGGTATGTTGCTTAATGGAAATTAGTAAAAGCCTTGGGGAAAGGCTAGATGGGTCATGAAAGTCGGTAATATTTAGAAAGTCAGAAAAGGGGGTGGGAGGGCATTCTAGGTAGAGGGATGGCAAGAAACCTAAGGAAGTATGACCTTAAATTGACATTGTTGACATCGAGTTGACATGTCCCTTAAGTTGACATTGAGAGTTCACTGAGAGTCTCTACTAAGGGACTGATATATTAGATTGGGACATGATCAAGTGGATTGTAATGTAGAGAGATTAAATCAGAGAGGACACACCAGTAGTCCAGGCGTGGGTTGCTGTTGGCTTGTCCTGAGAGACAGAAAAGTCAGAAAGGATATGAGATGTTTCAAAGCAGGATCTGTAAGATGGAGATGACCAAAGAAAGGAGAAAGAAGGATCTAACTCATCATCATAAAATAAAAACATAAGCATTTCACGAGAAGTGCCTGTATCTGATTAGGCATCATTTACATTTTGGTGACTTTTAAGAATATTTAACTATAATGCAGTGTTAGTTCAATGAGCAAAGAATAATATTTAAAACCAGCCTAATGTTCTCTTTTTGGATTCATGATTTGATTCTCCTTTCCCTCTCCTCCTGTTTTATGCGTGACAGCTTCTGCTGGATATGGTCGGGTCCCCGGATGAGGAGCTCCAGGAAGCTGCAGCTGGCTGTATTTCCAACATCCGCAGGCTGGCTCTTGCTTCAGAAAAGGCAAAATACATTTGAAACCTGAATAAACATTACAAACGACCAAATTTTACATGACACAGAACATGTCACTCCCATGGCCAGGAAGCCTAAATTGGGAAACTTTTATTAGCAAACCCTTTAACAGCAGACAAATGTCTGAAAGAAAATATGCATTGTAAGATGCAAAGGATGTTGTTCATCCCAAAATTACATGGGTACTTTTGTTCTGTGTATGTTTTAGGGACATGCCATGTAATGAATTGACAGTCAATAAATGTGTGATAATTTTCCAGGAATTTGAGATGAGCACACAGTCTGTATTTGTGAAGATTTTAATAAAAACATGTGACCCTCCCCGTGTGCAGCTTCGTGGTTATTCACGAATTCCTTCTGTTAAATCTATCTAACTGGCCTGTCATGATGCTTTTGTCTGCTCGATCACTTGTAACCCATGAGAGAGTTCTGAGGAGATGTGCTGATTTCATAAACTGTTATTAAATAGAATTTAGAGTTAAGCAGCTGGACTGGGGGGATCATCCCGAGGTCAATCCAAATTCGCCTAAATACTATCAAACATCTGAGAACATAATGTATAACCGTCACTGTAGCAGATAATGCTAATCACAAAAACATAAGCGGCGGTGATTTCTCTTTTTTACTTTCTGGACTCATCACGCATAAACACTGATAAGTTTTATTTCCCTCCCAGAATTCACCAACATTTTTATAGAAAGAATTAATTTATGCTGATGTAAGGATAATATTACTTCACATAAAACTTCTGTGAGTTTCTGAACTTGTTTTCAGCACACAAAGTACTTTTTAAAAAGTGGCTACAAAGGATTAATAGCATTTTATCAGGTTATAGAAACATTAGAACCCACTTAAAAGAATCACATATGTAATCTCAGTGTGCTGAAATGTTTGGGAACTAACTGTTCCAACCACCTAAATAGTAGCCAAGAAAATAGCGAGTGCACACCAGGTTCCTGACGACAGTCTCACTTAGTGCTTTAAAGAGCAGGCAAACGGATTTTATTGAAAAATATCAAGGACTGTCTATATTTGTCATAATTTGGAGATCATAAACCTAATTGAATTAAATGTAAATAATTTGTGTGAAATGAAAAGGCTGTGCGGGAGGAAAATCATACCAGCGATAGATTCTCCAACAAAATATACGGCCTTTCCGAGAATTTTAACTTTTCATCAAACAAAAATTCATCTTCACTTTTTTAAGAGGGTTATAAAACAACAGTGGGAACAAGGGACTGTTATTAATGGTAATTAAGAATTGAATTTTAAAAATGGTTTAAATCCTATAACTTTCAACAGTAACTATTTCTAATGTTAATGTCACCATTTTAGTTGTTTCACTAACATTAAAAATGAGCCTAGAAACCTCAGATTATGACAGCCTCCGAAAGTTAATAAGTATAGTACAATTACAATATCATTAAAGCAAGCTTCCACAGTTGTTTTAGGATTTTAATATATTATGGGAATTAGAGGGTCATGGAGTCAAGAGAAGCAACAGCAAAAAACATCAATGTCAGAAAAAGAATTGGATAGGGCCTCTCCGGTGGCGCAAGGGGTTAAGACGCAACCTATGAAGCTGTCCTCAGCCTCTGCAGCATGAGTTTGATCCCCGGCCAGGGAGCTACCCACATGGCGCAGCAGACCTCTCCTGTCTCGCCCGCTGCTCCCCTGAGCAGTGCATTTCAGTCAGTCTGCCTGTTTTGTTCCCCACTCTGTCTCTGGTGAATCCTGTCACCCACGCCCCCACCTCTGGCCTGTACTCCAGTTTCTTGTATGCATAAATAAATAAGTCTTTAAAAAAATTGGATAAATGGTGGGAAAAGAGTGGAATTACCCTTCCCAATAGGCCAAATAGAAGGAAATTCTCCTCTCTGTGCAGTTATCAATCACATAAAATAAAGCAAAAGAAATGAAACAGATATCTTGAAACCGATAATGGAAATTAATGTGAAAATTGACCTGTGTGTTTCTAAGTAGGAATTTTCTTTTTAATTCTTAAACATTGGCAGTGTTGTACCTTCAGAGTAAACAAATGATAGGCTAAATTTAAAGATCAGTTTTTGGCTTCTGTGTGTGTGTGAACTGGCAGAAAATTCTGATCTTGCTACAAACATGTCAAAGCCAATGAAAGTTCCCGAAGTTCCCTGAGACCAGTGGTGCAGAGAATCACACCATTTCTCTGCCTCCACTGGCTGCAGGAGCACTCACTTTTCAATTGGCTGGTTTTTGTGAGATTTTTTTGGTGTTACGTTTATTTCGAGCTGTTTCAAGCTGGCAACATTAATTCCTTATATGCAGAGACAAGGTACTTCTCTAGGTTTTATTCTTCCCCAGTACAGTGTGGGGTGATAGCCAACTGTTATATTTTGAAAGTCATGTAAGGTGGAAGGAATTTCAACAGATATTCTTTGATCTTCCACTGTCTTGGTTTGCAAGTTTTCCTTTCAGAAACTAATGTCATCCTGCTGTTTGTAGTAAATGTTCTTTTGACACGATCAGGATGGCTTGCACTAAAATTAACTTGTTTCTTTTAAAGACTTTTAAAGCTCAGAAAGTGAATGGTAGGTCAGTTTCCTTAGGAGATGGCATTGTGAATCCTGTTATTTTAATAGAATCTAGGTGTTACCATTATACACCTCTGTAGAATTTGCATGGAATTGAGAGACTGCGATCCAGAATATCTGGAAAATTTATTTCCACTCAGGAAAATGAGAATTTCAGGCATTGATAAAGAGACAACCGAGAGCTCCGAATAAATCCTTCCCTTTTCTTTTAGGTTTCAGTTAAAAGGATAAATAGAATTTTCCAAATAGCTGGAAATGTTTGATCTCATTCCATGGAAGAGAGGAATGGACTAGGATAGATACGTCCATTCCTGTAATTCAGTGAAAACAATATGAAAACCCACATATTTAGGGACCACACTGTTACAGTGTGCCCAATGAGGAAAAAAATGTACTTAAGTGTACATGTACTTAGGTGTAGAAAGTGGAATTCCTTCCCTGAATGAGAATGGATTAGAAAGGGAACCAAATTTCGTGTAATGCCATGATATGCCTGCATGCGCGGCTCTCGATACTTCCCACCCACAATCCCACTTAAAATACAGGAGAACTGTTAAAATGGATTATCTCATATCAAACTTGGGCCTATCCAAATGGGCACGCTCATCCTACAAGGGCAATTTGGCAATACACACCAAGAGCTTTATGATTTGTGGGCCTTTGGAATATGCCCAAGGTTTTCTCTCCACTGGTGTTTACCACATCATTGTTTACAAGAGGTCAAAATGTTAGGAAAAATTGAGTTAATTCTATTATGGTTCGATCACATAATGAAAATGTTATAGAATAATAGCTAATCATAAGGAAAAGTTCTCATAAATTGTTAAATTGCAAAGCAGGTTTTGAAACAATACAGAGTATGAACATATTTAAAAAATATTATCTACACCTACCTTGTTACAATGAAGCAAAACCAAAGTACATATACCAAACAGTGATTATTTGTGCAAGTAGTTGTTTCTGAGGGTGGAATAAAAATAATTTTTGGTTTTTGTTTGCTCATCTGTGTTTTCTAATGTATTTAAACAATGAACATGAATTACTTTCTTTTTAAATAAAAACACTCCTGATGGATTTATTATTATTATTATTATTATTATTATTATTATTATTTGGAAATTTCTAAGACAGACATTCTTCCTAGTAATAACTATGCGAGATCTTCATCTTACTAATGGAATACACAACCCATACATAAAATAAATGAGTTTTTTTTAACAAAATAAGAATTGTAGCTTCAATATTTAAAATACTAAAATATTTCAATTTACAAACCCACATTTGTTATAGTTTTCAACCACAACTAATAATAGTACAGTATAATTGAAGTAAACCGAAATGGCACATATGTACATTCAGAATATTTCCTTATTTGGTTTGTGTTAAACAGCTGAATTCTGTTCCAAGAACATAGAAAGCAGATAAATAACTCAAGAGATCATTGATCGATTGCTTGATACCATGTTGTTGTTTTGAAAAGGGATGATTCTGATCCATTCATTTATGTACTCCATTATATATGCCTAAGACAAAAAATACCATGATTTATTAACTCTTTTACATATCTTTACCTGAATAATTCTAATAGAAATATACTCTAGCCAAATGTGCCAGCCAATAAATATAGTGCAGCCTCATAGGCTTCTGCTCTCCTTTAAACTATTTTATTTTTCCTCTGTGCCATTCCTTTATCGTCTATTGCTATGTTAATTTTCCTCTTTCCAGCGATTTTTTCCCTTCTTTCTCCTTTTTCCTCCATTCTAACTTCTGTGTCTCCCGTTTCCATTTTCTCTTATAAATGGTTTTTACATTTTCTGCCTCTTAAAATGTTTTATGCTTTAATTTCTAGAACTGCAACATGTAAAGTTACTATCTCAATATGTTTCTGATATACAATTGTCATGGCTGACTTGAAATCATGGAACAGATGGAATCCTTATATTCCCAATATATTATTTTCAAGTTTTCAAGTAAAAATAATCTTTATATCTGTCAAGACAAAAGGGAGTTTCTTTTGCCAGCTCACCACCCTGATTTACTGGCGAATGAAGGACAGCCTGTGCAAATTACATAATGGGCCCATGATGTTTAGAGTTAAATTTTGTTATTATAGTTTAGATTTATGTCCTAATTTGTTTCCTCATGGGAGGTATATTAGTGTTTATCAGTATGGTTCATATTGGGCTTGAAGAACAAACAATGTCAATATTTTATACTTTAGAGAATGAGTCCCTGATCAGGAAATGAACACTACCTCTCTGCTGTTAGACCATGTTAGGTCCTAGTTTATCTCCAGCTCAGGGCTGCCCATTAGAAATATAAGACCAACTCACTGTGTAATTTAAAATTTTGAACTCAACATCACTAATCATCGGGAAAATGCAAATCAAAACCACAAGGAGATATCACCTCACACCTATTATTTTGAAAACCTAATGATTCCAATCTTTAATTATAAAGACAGGGTGGCTTGGGTCATCCTTTCCAGCAGTCGGGGGACATGAGATGCTCACCGTCTGGCTAGAGGGGAGCCTTTTCCAGCAGCTTCACAGCCACTGACTCATAGACAAAGAATCCCCTCAAGTTGCTCAGTCAGTTCAGTATATTTTTAATTCTGAATGAGCCAAGTTCTCCCAGTGTGTGATTCAGTGAGTGCAAATTAGGCATTTAAGAAGGTATAGTCATACTTTTGGAAAAATAGTCAGATCTTGTATCTGTGCCACTCATAGTACCAAAGTGGCCTAAAAAATGAACATAACTGTCATAAGTTCCAAGTGAGATGTTTAGGTTGTGCTAACGGGAGAATGTGAGTTTTCTGCAATTCCTGTGTACAATGCAGCATTTTTAGAGAGAAAAAGCGGCTGAGAGCCTGTGAAAAAACTGTGCTGGAGCTGTGAAAATATTTCTTTGGTGGCAACTGCTATAAAAATTTGCTCAATTTGCATTGTGGATGTAATCCAAATTTACATACAAATAGGCACACGAAGTCGGCAAGACTGGCTCCCTCCCTACTTGCAAATTCCACTCTCTGCTTGGGCACAGCCTCTGCCTCCCACCGTGTACCTCTCCATCCAGAGAAATGGCAGCCCCCACCCAACCCAGCCTTGCTTGAATGTCGACCACACTCTGGGAGGGTGGGGAGGGTGGGCCTCTCACTGTTAGACTCTGGTTTTGCTTTGAAGGGAAATGTATTGCTTTTTAAAGCTTTGATGGTCATTCCTTATCTTCTTTTGCAAGGTGTAAAACATTAAAGCACCACCTTAATTTTTCTGTCCTGTTTGAAGCGATAAACAGGTGGTGACATCGATTTAAAACAGAAGACAAACTAACACGTTATAATCTCCGAGGTCAACTCATTTGGATTATTCTCTTTAACTGAACTAATTATGAGCTGAAACAACAAACTAGAAGGTGCAGAGGACAGCAGAGTCTTTTCTCTCTGCCTCTCAGTACCGTGAATGTGCTCCTGCCCAGTCCTGTGGTCTGTCTTCTCAGATGTGCCCCTGTGCACAAAGGAGCTCAAATGGACTTGCCCTGCACACTGACTGTGTGAGATTTTAACTTCTTGAATAATAACATTAATACTTTCCTCAGAAAAGATATCTCTTATTTATGCAGCGAGGAGCAACCTCTGAGCAAGCAGGTGGCGCTCGTAGCCAGCTCAGCGGTAGAAGGTGGAGCTTCCACACTTCACGCCCTGAGCAGGGGCTGAAGGGAAAGAGCTGGGGCCTTGGCAGTTAAAATGTCTGGCACTCTGGCAGTTGAATGACTGGGAGGGGTGTGTCGGGGGAAGTCCACAGCTTGTCACATGCAGCTTCAGCTGGGACCTGCATCTCTGCTCAGTAGATTCTACAGAGGGTAGGAGAGACTTCTAGCATTTGGATATATGGCAGCCTGAAAACGCTCTCTCTCTCTCTCCTTTCCCTGTCTCCCTTCCTCCCTAGCAGCCTCCCTCCCTACCCCTTCCCGTCATACTCTCCTCCTTTTTCTGACTCCCACTGTAAAGAAATCTTGCCGATGTTTCTTACCATGTGTCTGCTTTTGGATCATCTACCGTGTTCTTGTTTTTGTTTTTTTTTTTCTTTCCAAGAGTTTATTTTTTTAAATGATTTTTTATTGAGGTACTAGTGGCTTATAACACTGTATATGATTCAAAGGTGTAGGATCACCCCCTTCAGGTGTTGTTACACACCACACCACACCAAGCCATCTATGGTCCTCCACCATTATCCAGTGGGCTCCCCCTGACCTCAGGTAGCACAGTCAAATTTCTAGAATTGGGACCGTATGGTATTTTTCTTTTTCTTTCTGGCTTATTTCGCTGAGTATGATCCCTTCCAGCTCCATCCATGCTGCTGCAAATTGCATGAGTTTAGCTTTTTGATTGCTGAGTAATATTCCATTGTGTATATATACCACATCTTCTTGATCCAGTCATCTATCGCAGGAATTTAGAAAGCCTAAATAAGGGACCAGGAAAAAGGCTAATTATAATAAAATCAAAATCAACAAGCAACTATAAACCAGAGACACACTACGGGGTGGGAGGAGGGAGTAGGATCAAAACAAGGGAGGTGGGTGGGAATTGTATGGGGACTATAACCAAGATGAAAATGCATACATTGTGCAAAAATGAAAAATGATGTAAAAAATATATAAAATTAAAAAATAATAAAAAATAAAAAACAGATTAAAAAATTTCTAGGATTAGTTATTGGTTTGGTTTTATTTGACCTTTTGTTTTGTTTCTCTGTATTTCACATATAAGTGACATCATCTGATATTTGTCTTTCTCTTTGTGACTTCATTTGCTTAGCATTATCCTCTCCAGTTCCAGCCATGTTGATGCAAATGGCAAGAGTTTATCTCTTGTTATAGCTAAGTAGTATTCCATTATGTGTGTGTATGTGTGTGTGTGTGTATGTGTATTACATCTCCCTATCCACTCATCTGTCTTTGGGTACTTAGGTTGTTTCCATAGCTATTGTAAATACTCCTGCAGTGAATATAGAAGTCCAAATATCTCTTCAAATTACTGATTTTGCATTCTTTGCCTAGGAGTAGAACTGCTGGATCATATGGTACATCTATTAAATAATTTGAGAAATCTCCATACTATTTTCTATAGAGATTGGATGAATCTGCATTCCCATCAACAGTGTATGAGTGTTCCTTTTTCTCCATCCTTACCAACATTTGTTTATTGTTTTTTTTGATATGGACCAATTTACTGTACTGATTCCACTAGTATTCTAGTGGAATCTTTAGGGATTTCTGTGCATATTATGACTTCTGAAAATAGTGAGAGTTTTATTTCTCTCCCAATTTGGATTCCTTTTTATATCTTCCTTTTGCTTAATTGCTCTAGAACTTCAATGCTGTGTTGACAAGTATACCATAATCAAATGAGAGTTATTCTGGGGACACAAGAATGGTTCAAAAATCAACAAAAATTCGGGCCTCGCTGGTGGCGCAGCGGTTGAGCGCTGGGTTGTGAAGCTGCCCAAAGCCTCTGCAGCACCGGTTCGATCCCCGGCTGCTCCCCGGCCACCAGAGGAGGGTCCCACATGGTGCGCAGAACTCTCCTGCCGCCCGCTGCTCCCCTCAGCAGTGTACTTCGGTCCTTCTGCCTGCTCTGCTCCCCGCTCTGGCTCTGGTGAATTCTCTCACCCTCCTGTGTTTCTGACTGTACCCGGTGCTTGTATGTATGTATGTATGTATGTATGTATGTATGTATGTATGTAGAAAGAAAGAAAGAAAGAAAGAAAGAAAGAAAGAAAGAAAGAAAGAAAGAAAGAAAGAAAGAAAGAAAGAAAAGAAAACTTAATGGGTGTCAAAAATTCTGTTTAAAAAAAATCAACAAAAATTCAAAAATCAACAACATAAATCGCCATATCAACAAAAGGAAATATAGTGCATACAACTCTTGCTTTTCCTTAAGGCAGAATGGAAAAGATAGGAATAAAAAGTTCCAAGCTTGAGAATGTTCTCCAACCTGCCATGGTTTGTTGTAGCTATCCTGTAGGATAGCCTTGTTGCTATTATGTGCCTACTTATTCATTCAGACCAGGGCAGATTAGTAAAGGAGAGTTTATTCCTGTTTCTCTTCCACAGCACAAACTCCTTGAGCCAGGTATAGTACTAGCTCCATCCATAGCACACTAACTTGGCCATGTGGGTTGGATGAGATGGAGCCACTCATGTTCCAGTCTCTACATGACCCAAGTAAATCAGCATAAATACATATATTCACTTGGCTCTTCAAGGATGGACACACCAAAACCTAAACCTATCTATATTATTACCAAAACTGGTTCAATCAGCATGAAGCTCATACAATTCACTCAGTGACTTGAGGAACAGAAACTTCTCAGAATGATGTGGTATGAAGAGAGGAGATTTGGAATTGCTGTAGCCATTTTTCAGCCAGGAGGGAATCCAGCTGAGAAGAAAGCCAACATACAAAATAGGACACAGCCCGGATAATCTCAGAAAAATAGAATTCCAATCCTGATGAAATTTTACTTGAAGTTTACTCTATTTTGGACTTTTGGTTATAAAAATTAAAATTCTTTTTATTTTAAAAAACATTTTGAATTAGAATTTCTGCTATTTGCAGTTGAATGCATCTTATTTCCTGCTGATTATGGTACCAGATAACAGTCTTGCAGAGAAATATATAAAATCCAGAACTGGTTATCTAGTCAAATGGTAACATAGTCAACAGTAGCTTGGTTTTTATTAATGCAGCTGATTAACTGCTTCCTGATGTCTTTCATGTCTACCGTACATATATTATCTTTCTCACTTTTGATGTGGTCCCTACACATTTATGCCCCTTCTTTTTGTTCATCCTTGGTGATCTGGCTGCACATCTTTCCTTGGTTCTCCAATTTGCCTTTCAGAACTTTGCACAGTTCTACTTTGCCAATTTGGCTGACTGTTCCCTGTCCTGCACTTTCCATACAGTTTGTTCACCTGCCAAAATTGTTTGTTTAAAGAGCATCCAGCTCTTCTGGCTCATTTCTTCCCATCAGGTTTTTTTTTTTTTCCAGTGCTTTAAACTTTGATTATTTTTTCTTCATCAGCTTCTTCCCTTTTCCTTAAGAAAGAAATGTTATTTTTTTATTACTTTCACAGGAGATTCACTGATTTTTTTAGTTCTATATTAACTAACATTATTGAAAATGTAATTAGAAATAAACTTTCCCTTATGATGCATTTTGCAGCAAGTAGTTATCTCCAGTGTACTTGAATGTGTGGCTGACACATTCTGTACAGCAAATATTAGAGTAGCTAGAAACCTGTCTAATCACCACGTGCAGTTGTAGGTTACATGTCTTTATGTAATTCTGTGTGGGATGAAATAAAATAAAGCAGATGTAAATGTATGTTTATATTGTTTTCTTATCTTAAAGTCACTATGATAACCAGGTTTGAAAATTAAAAATTAAATCATCACCATAATTCCAGGAGCCAAAAAATGACTTAATTTTTCATAACTTCCCTCCTTTGCCTTCTCCCCCTGACTCTCACTCACACTGACATGATTTCCAGGTGTTCGTGGGAAGGGAAAAAAAAAAAAAAACAGAAGTTGTCTGCAAAATTCTGAGGGAAGAGAAATATCTGTTTAGTCAAAACAATTTAAGGATTATTTTGATTGTGGAAATATAGTCCTTAGGATTTGTGCAAAGGGTTCAGAGGGAGACAAAGAGAATTTAATGGCTCTATATAAGAGAAGTAAGAAACTGCAGTGAATTACCTATGAAAATGGCTGCAATTATTACCAATTTCACCCTTCTCCACCATATGGACACCACTTTGCAATGTGACTGTATAGCTCACGCCATCAAGTGCCATCAGTAACTTGCTTTGACCACAGGATGTAGCAGAAGAAATGGTGAACCTGTTGATGCTAAGGCTCAGGAAACCTTGTGTTCTTCTGCTTGTCTCTTGGAATCTGACCCCACCTCCATGTGAACAAGCCCAGACTAGTCTACTAGAGGATGAGAGAAACTGCACACAGCAGATTCAAGTCAACCCAGTTGTCCCAGTTACTAAAAGAAAAGTCAACCAGTAGTTGGAACAGATGCTTAGATGGCCAGCTGAGTCCAGTCCAAACTGCTGACCAGCAGAATCACAAGCCAAAGAAAGGGTCGTTTGGAATTTTTTGTTAAGCAACAAAAGCTAATTGATGAGATATTTAAATCTCAGAAGACAGCATCACCAGGGTGAAGACAGATTTGCTGGGAGTGGGGTGAGACTATGGGAAAGGAAAATAGGTGGTGGGATAAAAAGCACCACAAGGCAGGTGACATCACTGATTGTGAGAATGGCTGGGAGACAGCTGAGATGTGGTAATTCAGAGTGAATGTTCTTGTATCCTGTGCTAAACCCCAAATCTTCAGCCAGCATCTCCTACTCATTTTGCCTTGGATGAGGGGTGCTTTTCAGAAGTCGAAGTAAAGGGATATTGTTACACAGCTAATATCCCAAGGGGGTGATGGGGAGAAGGAGAAAGGAAAGGTTGCAAAAAGTGAAGCTTGAGAGAACGGAACACTTAGAGGAAACAAAGACCAGAATCATAGGGGTATTGGAAAAAATCTGTTCCACTCTGGAATTCCTGAAAATACCAGAGTGTTGTTTTTCACTCTATGTAGGTTCAAGCAAATTTTATCTAAATCTTAGTGGTTAAGGTTGATGGAGGAAAGAACAGAAAACCTAAAGGAGGCATTGCAGGACTAAAACCTGACTCACACAAGGAGGTGGGGGTAGATGGGGTTAATGTGACCATTGACTCAGCTGTAGAAATCCAGACTCTTAGGGCCAGTGCCTTATCATGAGGCATGAGGTCCAAGCAGGATCAGACCCTGTAGGGAGTATCTGGAGTACTGACCTGAGGGTAAAAATGGAGATTGGCTTATTTCGCTGAGCATGATCCCTTCCAGCTCCATCCATGTTGCTGCAAATTGCATGTGTTTATCTTTTTTGATTGCTGAGTAATATTCCATGGTGTATATGTCCAACATCTTCTTGATCCAGTCATCTATTTTTGGGCATTTGGGTTGTTTCCAAAGCTTAGCTATTGTAAATAGTGCTGCTATAAACATAGGGGTGCAGGTGTCCTTTGGAATTAATGTTTCTGTGTCCTTTGGGTAAATTCCTAGGAGTGGAATTGCTGGATCATATGGATCATGCTCAGCGAAATAAGCCAGAAAGAAAAGAAAAATACCGGATAGTCTCACTCATAGCGGGAATCTAGAAAACCTAAATAAGGGACCAGTATAAAGACTAACTATAAGAAAGAAAAAATCAAAATCAACAAACAACTATGAACCAGAGACACACTATGGGGGTGGGGTGGGGAAAGGAGGGATTGGGGTCAAAATAAGGGGGTTGCAATTGTATGGGAAATATAAAAATAAAATAAAAAAAAAAAGGCCTTCCTGGTGGCGCAGTGGTTGAGTGCCACACTGTGAAGCTGTCCGCAGCCTCTGCAGTGCTGGTTCGATCCCGGCCAGCCGGCGAGAATCCCACATGGCGCAGCAGACCTCTCCTGTCTCACCCGCTGCTCCCCTCAGCAGTGTATTTTGTCAGTCTGCCTGCTCTGTTACCCTCTCTGTCTCTGGTGACTCCTGTCACCCTCCCGCACATCTGGCCTGCACCCCGGTTCTTGTATAAAAAATAAATAAATCTTTAAAAAGAAATTAAAAAAAAAAAAAGATTGCGATTGGGCCCACCCTGGAATCTCCTGTCCCTTTCAGGTTTTGCCAAGTTATCCGACATCAGCAACAAGCAGGCCACTCCACTCTTTGACCCCTCCCAAAGAGAAAAGGACCATATCAATGTCAGCACAGGCTGGGCAGCACTCCCACTGCTCACCTGTGCCTATGCAGGTGCTTCTTTTCACCAACTCTCTCTTCTGCAGGGCAGCAGCTTCTTGCCTGCCCACAACCTGTACCTGCCAGGACGTCTCTTCACTGACCTCCCTCAGCGGAGGCTGCTCTCCTCAAGGTCTCTCTCAGCAAACCTGTCCCCTTCAGGGCAGCTCTTCCTGCCTGCTGGTGTCTATGCAAGTGCCCTTCATTCTTCCGTCCCTTTCCCTAATAAACCTGCCCTTTAAATATAACCAATGTCTCTGTCTCACGGAGAAACTTGCCTGGGAAACTTGCCGCGTGTCGCTGAAACGGGAGCTCTGGTGACACCTTTCCCAGAGTGACACTAAGGACCCCACACTCCAAACCCACAGACTCCAAAAACCCCAACAAGGTCACCTATACAGACCCACATAGACCGGAGAGAAATTTTAGCCATTAGGAGTTAACTTTAGGTTACACGGCATTTCTATCTACCATACATAAATAGTTTGTATTTTGTTTGGAAAGTGTAAAACACCAATTTATCTCTGGCAATAGTAAAAAAAGATTGTCATTGCTTCATTGATATTTCTTAATATAAAAAAAAAAAAAAAAAAGATATTTCTTAATATATCTGGAATTGCTGAAGAAACCTGTTCATTGATCTTGGTAAAAAATCCTAATAACAGCAAAGCAAGTATGAAGTTAAAACTGAATTCCTGGATGTATTTAAGGTGAAGGGAGCAATGCAGACAAGCAGGAAAATCCAGAATATTTGGAGGAAAGAAACAGTTTAGTTTGGCTGATTATAGTGGGAGAATATTTTCAAATACCATGTGATGTGTTTTTTTTCTCCTTAGTATATCTAGAGTTGGTTTCTTTGTTTGTTTGTTTGGTTAGTTAGTTGTTTTCGAAACTCTTCAGCCTTCTATCCATGAAGCCAAGAAATGAAAGATAATTTTTTACAAGACAAAATGCTACTGTAGGGCCTCCCCAGTGGCGCAGCGGTTGAGCGCTGGGTTGCGAAGCTGCCCGCAGCCTCTGCAGCACCGGTTCAATCCCTGACCACTGGACGAGGGTCCCACATGGTGCGCAGACCTCTCCTGCTGCCCGCTGCTCCCCTCAGCAGTGTACTTCGTCAGTCTGCCTGTTCTGCTCTCTGCTCTGGCTCTGGTGAATTCTGTTACCCTCCCGTGCTTCTGACTGTACCCAGTGCTTGTATAAATAAGAAAAGAAAAGAAAAGAAAAGAAAAGAAAAGAAAAGAAAAGAAAAGAAAAGAAAAGAAAAGAAAAGAAAAGAAAAGAAAAGAAAAGAAAAGAAAAGAAAAGAAAAGAATGCTACCCTAAATAAAGGAGTCCTTGCTCAGTTTGGAGTTTCAATTTGGATTTTAAAAATAAAGTTCATAGGTAAATAACAGTCTCCAAAAAAAATCAGACTTTTAAGGATTAGGAGGTTTTCTCAGACTTTGTATGCAGAGTTTATAAAGGAGAATAAGATTCCAGAAAATTCCTGCTACACAGAGGAGATAGGAAGAGATACCTGGGCTTGTAAGGAGGAGAGGAAGAGAAGGTGCCTGTGAATATGTGGCCTTCTTGGGAATTTGAGGGAAATAAAAAATATCAGATATGGCCAGAAGGTGTCAAGGCTCTCAGAGAAGTCCACGTTTCAGCAAAACACCGTGGCCAGCTCGGCTGGGGATGTCTAAGCTGGTGAGCTCAAAGTGACTTGCAAGTCCTCACCACAGGCTGTGTGGCACAGTCAGAAGGTCCGAAGGGGACTGCCCACACTGAGAAGACTACCTGAGATTCCTGAGGAAGGCAGCAGTGGGGGAACCTCTTAACTACGATTCACGACCCCTATAGGCATTAGCACAGGTGCTAGTACAACCCCCCAAACACCAACCACAGGTCAGCAGCCACTTTTCCAGGATGCCCAGTGACGGCAAAAGTCCAAACTCCTACTTTGTGATGAAGCAAAGGAAGTTGGTGATGAGGGAGCAGCAGAACGACATAATTTACCTGCTGGTTCCTTTGATTCCCTGCCAACAGGTGCCAAGACAGAAGGAAGTACGGGAGAGTAGAACATTCAAGGAGGGGAAGAGCTCTGAAATTTATAATAGTTAATGCAAAGGAAAGCTCTCCAAGGAGGTTAAACACTTAATTGGCAAAATCACATTTTTCAACCACGAAGACTCTCACACACAATCGAATACCATTCTGCGATAAAGATGAACGCTGCCATTTGTGACAACATGGATGGAACAGGAGGGGATAATGCTAAGTAAAGTAAGTCAGAAGGAGAAAGACACAAAGAACATGGTTTCATTTATATGTGAACTAGACAATCAAGACAAAGGATTAGTCAAGACCAAACAAATATAAAACTTTACCAATCTATAAGTAAAATTAAGGGTAACAGAGGGGTTGGCCGAGGGTGGAAAGCAAAGTGTGGAATGGAAACAAGGGACTATGCATGTCTTACTGGTGGGAGTGGGGGATGACATGCATCTGAGATGAGGTATCTAAACCTATATCTCTTAATGCCATACAGTGCTATAAAACAACATTAGCTTAATAAAATTTAAAAATCCAAAAATTGATCATGTACAAAGTACCACTCAACAAAACACAATACAATAAAATTACACACGCAATCAATAACTAAAGATAACCAAGCAACCATATACTCAGAAATTTAAAAATCCACTTCTAAATAATTCATGGCATAAGAAGACATCACTGAAAATTCTCAAGCAGAAATGATTGACAGTTTAAACACCACATATTCAAAACTCACACAGGATATTTTCCAGGGAAAAATCTTTCTGAGCAAACTGGAGCTAAGCTTTTTCTGACAGAATATTTTGATCCAAAATGTTGACAATGATAGAGAAATTTGCTAAAACACATTACCTCTTCCATGTACATTGGGAAAACTGTTATTATTCTTTCTTTCCCTGGTTGTTTTCATGAACTCTCAGCTAGAGTCCATATGCTGTTCATTTTGTCTTTATTAGGCATTTTTGTAGCAATCTTTATTGGAATAACCAGTCCAGCAATGGTCAGTCTTTCTGCACTGTCACCTACAGAGGAATATTTTCCTTATTCTGTTAGGTAGCTATTGGAAGAGTCTGTTACTCTCCTCTTGAACTACTTCACAAAGAAATCCAAATTGACCTAGGTATTGCCAACCTCATTTTCTGCTTGTGAGCTCTGTCATTAGCTTCACAACTCTGCACATTGGTAACCTCCTCTTGTTAAAGCATCTTCATATACGAATTCTTAAATCTATAGAGATGAGAGACATTTGTTCAAAGCCACGCAACACTTTCTGTCAAGCAGTAACTCAACTGAATTGCATGCTCAGCCTGGTACAAGGAATAAGGAAGAAATAAAGGAACATTTCGGTTTGTGCCCTGTTTAAAGAGGGTATGCAGAGTCTTTCACTTGACTTGTCTAAAGGGGAAGATAATAAATTCAAATAAGGAAGATGATTAGAATGACAGCAGCTTTCAAGTGTATTATAAAAATAACATTATTATTTAAAATTGATTTCTTCTCATGGGTATTTTAAGATGGACATACTTATATAGATCATCTGT
Source organism: Talpa europaea (assembly GCF_964194135.1). Lineage (NCBI taxonomy): Eukaryota > Metazoa > Chordata > Mammalia > Eulipotyphla > Talpidae > Talpa > Talpa europaea. The sequence continues at coordinate 74,948,986 of NC_140082.1, read as the reverse complement.
TATGGGATTTTACAAATGGCTGTATAAAGGAAAATCCATTTCAGTTTCCTTTGACTTCATTCTAGATCACAGTGTTGGCACTTTCACAGAACAAAGGATGGACTTCCCTAAGCATGTTTCATGACAATAATTTTCATTTTATTTTGGTTGGCTAGATGTATATTGCCTCTCCAAGACCTCAATTATATAACCTGGGATTTCCACATAGTTTTTGACAGAAAAGTAGAACAAAAATAAGTTATGCAGACAAAATTTGAAACACATGATATGGAATTGAAAGGACTTCGTTGAAAAAGTTGTCTGACTTAGTGGTAATCAAATCTTGAAATAGATTTCTTCTTAAACAAGCAAAAAGTTCAGAGCATTTGGCTATGGATCGCTGTTTTTTCAAGTCTGAAAATGTTATATAGCTCCATCTCTGGTCTATAGTATATTTACAGCTGAACTTTGAAACTGATGCCGTAAACATCAAACTCTTCTTCCAATCTTGAGTTATATTCTCCATTAAGCAGCATCTGCAAGACTCTGGCTCCAGCCTCACAGAGAGCAAACAAGGCTTTGTAAACTTCATGGAAAAGAACAAGATTTTGAAAACCAAGAATTGTTGTAACAGATGTTCTGCCTTTGTCATTCCAATAGGGTTAAGCTGCTTTAATCTTCTAAGCAAAAGCACCAACTTATATTAAATGCTTATTTGGTATCTATTATTTCATACTTTGTAGGCTCACTCTATTTTGGGGTCATAGATGCTTATGAACATCTGAAAGTCATGGATCTACAATATTCTCAAAACTTTGACTGTCACTTTAGTCATAAATTCACAGACCCATAAACTCATCACAGACTCCAGTTAAGAATCCCAACATTGGGCCTCCCCTGGTGGCGCAGGCAGTTGAGCGCAGTGCTGTGAAGCTGTCCACAGCCTCTGCAGCGCTGGTTCGATCCCGGCCGGCTGGCGAGGGTCCTACATGGCGCAGCAGACCTCTCCTGTCACCCCCGCTGCTCCCCTCAGCAGTGTATTTCAGTCAATCTGCCTGTTCTGCTCCCTACTCTGTCTCTGGTGAATCCTCTCACCCTCCTGCACATCTGACCTGTACCCCAGTTCTTGTATGTATGAATAAATAAATCTTTAAAAAAAAAGAATCCTAACATTTAGGAATCTGAGAATGTAAAATCTGTAGAAAATGAGACAATGTTGTTATTTCTTTAACTCTTGGACTACAAGGCCCTCTTAATGAATATTGGCTGTACATAGGGATCATCCATTTTAGATAAAAATATTAAAACAATTGATGAGGATTTTTAAGGAAAAAAATTAATTATTAGAGGGATTTTACTATTAGTAATCTTTCTATCAAAAATGTGCATTCTACAAAGTGCATAGCTAAAGTGTTACGTCAGATTCCATGTCTGAATGGTTTTATTTTTTCTTATCTCTTCTAGTAGATTAGAAAATCTTGATTCACAATTATAGGTCATCAGAACTGGCAGAAAATTTTGTCAGAGTGTTTTATGGCTCTGACAAGTGGTTCTGGATATTTGGATTGAAATTATGAAGGAATTTCCAACTAAGGACAGCTTTCAGAGTTCTGTCAAAGACTAAATCAAGGAACATGTCACACTTAAAAGCTAGACTGTTGTATGTTCCAAGTTGGGTGTTGGGGCAAATAGTTACTATTTATTGGTTCTGTTTGATTCTGGATAGCTTTCCTACTCCTGGTACAGCACATGGATGTGGCTTTATAAAGTCCCCAATATGATGTCACTATTTTTCTCTAACGAAGATTGAAATTTGAGCATTTGGTGTTTGAAAGAAGTCATAAACTTATAGTGCACCACAAGAAATTCTCATATTGTCAACATTAAAAATTGTCGGTTTTGACTCAACTGATAGAATCAGACTATTAATGAAACCACCTCCTCTATGCTTCCTTTTTTTTATATCACTACCTGAGTCCTTTAGCATGTCTTTTAGTTCTCCTTGTATGAACCCTTTACTTCCTTTGATTAATTCCCTTAGTTATATTTAATTATTTTTGAAGCAATTATACATCATGTTTTTTTTTGATTTCTTGTGTTTCTAATTGGTTGGTTGTACACAAAAAGCTACAGATTTTGTATAATGATTTTGTAAACTTCCACTTTACCATTTCACCTATTAATGAACTGCATAAGATGCCTGAAGAAGAGTTCAGGGTAACAGTCATAATGATACTCGCTGAACTAAAAAAAAAGAAAAAGAAGAAGAAGAAGAAAAGAAAATAGAGGGTGATATAAAACAGGAATAGAATGAAGACAGAAAATATGAAGCAGTTACAATTCAGGTCCAACTCAATTGGGAACTGAGGAAAGATGATATGATGAAATCAAATGTTGGAAAGACAGAATTTTTAAACAAAATGGAAGACCGATGTTGCAAAATTTTGTTAGCATTAATCTACTAGATATGAGAGATTATGAAGGAAGGAATTAGCTCCTATGTTCTACTGTCCCTTTTCTATTTAATCCAGGACAGTTAAATACTTTGGGATAAGGATAAATTATAATCTATTCAAGGAAGTTAAGAAAATGCATTTCACTAGGAGTGCATTTCAAAGGAAGCAGTTACTCTGTACCATAATATATTACTGGTCACTGAAATGACCATGAGATAAATGTGTGCTAATTAGCTACTAATACACTAATTAGGCACAATAAAATTTGTAAATAATTTGAAAATCAACTTTGAGATGCTATTTTATCAAATTTTATTTACTTGGTTTTAAGCAATAAAGCAGATGTTTGGCAGAACATTATTCAAATAATGAGCCTGGCATCTTCCTAATGGCTAAATACCACAGTTCCTTTGGTCTTCTAAATTTCAGCTCAGCGTTCCTTTAAATTATCTCACATAATATGTAAACTCAAATCTAAGTGGTTCTTAGACCTTTTAGCATTTCAAAATTTAGTCTGTTTTAAAATTTTGGCAAAAATACTTCAAAATGACTCCATGATATTTAGTGAAACTGTCACGTTATTTTGAAGACTTGGAATACAGATGAGTATCTATGTAAATGCTGAAATTGCTTTCTCTTTGGGTAAATTAATTAGAGAAACACAAGAAGGACTTACTAATAAGTTCTTCTAACTTAGTCTATGTCTTCCATCTAGGATACAAAAAAAATAGGAATCTGACTCTGTGATATGTGGTAGTGTTTTAAAATCTGACATAACCAAGATAATAAGAAATTGCAAACTAGGCATGATTTTAAAAAATGATTAGCTATCATTTTTTCCACATTAAAGAGTACTTTTCTGTAAGTGTTATATAGATGCGGTATTGGAGCATCAGTATATTTTTTAGACAAGAACATTTTTGTACTTGAAGAAAACTTAGAGGTCACTTTATTTAGCCCCTCAATTTATAGAGCTGGAAGGTAATCCTCAAATAAATTGAAGCGATTTGCCCAAAATCATGCAGCAATTTAAGCATCATCATGATAATATCTAATACTTATGTAATTTACACAGCATTTTACATTTACTATGTCCGTTAATTTTAGTGACAACTTTGTTAAAGTATGCAGCACAGTTTTCATCATATTTTTTTAGATGAGTAAAACAAGGTACAACAATGTTAAATAATTTATCCAACATCACAAAACTCTAAAGGGACACAACATACCACTACATCATTCTACCTCTTCACGACATCAAATCAGCCCAGCTATGCAAGTTAAATCCATGGTGAGCTGCTGCTATGCACCCATCAAAATCAGAATGTCTAAACTGAAGGAAAAAACGTTGACCTTACCATGTGCTGATGAAGATGTGGGGGGAAGGGAACTGTCATAGTCTGCTGTGGCATGCAACATGGGTTAGCAGCTTTGGATCACAGTTTGGCAGTTTCTTTAAAAGTCAAGCATATACCTACCCAAAGGTCCAACCTTTTCAATCCAGGGTATTTACCCAAGATAAGAGCTGGGGTTCATACAAAGGCATGGACATGACTTACAGCAGCTTTCTGTCCTAGCCCGGAATTAGAAACTCAGCAACTTAGAAGGTTCTCAAAAGTCATGCTGATTGAAATAAGTCAACAAGAGTGAGTATGTATTTATAATTAGGGTATCACAACGATACACTGTCTCAAATAAGCCTCACCTCAAACTTAGTAGGATCCACAAGTGTTTAGGAGTTTATCTGCTTCTCTCTCTCTCTCTCTCTCTCTCTCTCTCTCTCTCTCTCTCTCTCACACACACACACACACACACACACACACACACACATAAAATCAGTGTTTTTGCATTCTTTGGATACCTAGGAGTTGTCATCTCTGGGCTCAATTTATAAGTTCACCTTTATCATAGGTGTATATGTCTGGGAAAATACGGTCTACACAGAGTTCTGTGCTAACCACGATTTCAAGCATCCATTGGGTGTCTTGAAACGTACCCCCCTCAGATAAGAAGAAATTGCTGCAGTTACCACAGCTCCTTCTAGACATCAGGGAGGAACTGAGGTGCTGAGGAGTCTGTGGCTTCTAGGATCTCGCTCACCAAACAAGGCAGTGATTTCAGGAAGCAAAGGCTCTCCTTGGGGCCAGCCTGGGAGCAGGGTTCTGAGCTGCACGTCTCACAGACGTTTTGTGAAAACTATCCCCAGGAGCTTGTGAGTTTCTTCCACGTTTTAAAGGGCCTGTTAACACTGAGCCACATGAAAAAATAATAATACTCTGGAGGGATTTTCCCCCCTCCATGATGTGATTAACATCTGTAACTACTCAAATTATGCTCCAATGAGGAAAACTTAAACAAGAAAGGTTCTCTTGAACATTAAAAGAATCGACTTGTTTTGTAATCTGTGCTTTTATTTCCAAAAGTCCTTTTATTCCTGTCTGATTCTGCAGGATCCTCTGGTGCTTCTTCGCAGCCTGCATACTTTGATGTTTGTATCAACCTTATTGGTGGATGGTCACAAGTTTTGAAGTATTTTGAAAGTGATTCTTGCTGCTAATAGCAGAGACACATGCACTTTGTATGTCAATCCTTTGATGATGAAAATATCTGACAGGATTTGGACACTCACACTTTTGCTTATAGTTATTCTGCCAGGTTTCATCATCTGAATTTGGCAGTTGGTCTTTTTTCTATCTTTCTTTTCTTTCCTTTTAGATTTTTTTTTCTTTCCTTTGATCTCGGTATGCTCTTACAATGAATTTTAATTTAATAGTCACCTAAACAAAAGGAAAGCTACTCAAAGTTAGCAAAAAGAGGCACAAGGCATTTACTAGAAAAATCTTCAACTTGAAGTCAGACAGGCCCTAGTCAGATTTTAAGACTACAAGAAGCCACCTACCTCCTAAGGGTATCTTAGATTCCTCAATCATAAAGTGGAGCCATCAGAGGTGGGATTTCTAAAATGTGTTTAATATATGAAAATCTTTAAGAAAAAGTAGAACCTCAATGTTGACTCAAAATGTTTTCTAACTTGGACCTCCCTGGTGGCGCAGCGGTTGAGCGCTGGATTGCGAAGCTGCCTGCAGCCTCTGCAGTGCCAGTTCGATCCCCGGCTGCTCCCCGGCCACCAGAGGAGGGTCCCACATGGCGCGCAGACCTCTCCTGCCGCCCGCTGCTCCCCTCAGCAGTGTACTTAGGTCCTTCTGCCTGCTCTGCTCTCCGCTCTGGCTCTGGTGAATTCTCTCACCCTCCCGCACTTCTGACTGTACCCAGTGCTTGTATAAATAAATAAATTAAATTAAATTAAAAAAAATCTTAAAAAAAATGTTTTCTAACTTCATGTTAGTGAGCTATGTACAAACATAAAATTAGATAGGAATTCTTTTTGCTTATACTTCTTATACCAAGTAACATACTTGGTATATTGTATGAGTCAATTGTATGAATCAACTACTACTAAAATAATAATGCTACTACTAAACAATAAAATAATGTTGCATAACAGAGAACTCCAGAAGTCTCTGTCATTTACAAGCTCCATGTATTTGGCTGATCTTAGCTGGGCTGGGTGGGTGAGGATTTGCACCAAGTTACAAATAGATTTAGTTTGCGCCCTCCCACTTTAGCTCCCTGCCACCCCCCCCCCCCTTACTATCTGGGATAGTATGTTACTTGGAGCATGAGGTTTTTTTCACTTTTTTAAATTTTTTACACCACTATTCATTTTTAAGCAATATTTGCTTCCCCCCACCCCAGGTGTAGTCCCCATAGAGTTTCCTTCCCCAAGGCACCCTTGCACCATCACCTCAGTCCCCTGTGCTCCTCCCTCCCTCCCTGGGATCCCTCTCCCTCCTCCTCCCCTGCAGGATGTCTCTGGTTTATAATTGTCTGTTTTGTTGTGTTTTGTACTGTTATTATTTTTTTACACTGATGTCTTATTTGGTTCCCCTATATTCCTGCTATAAGTGAAACCATCCGATATTTTTCTTTTCTGTCTGGCTTATTTCACTGAGCATAATTCCCTCTAGTGGAGCATGAGTTTTTTGGTGTTTTTTTTTTTTTAAATGACATATCATGGAAGTGCAGAAGCCACGCCAAATCCTGCACACTTATTTATCTTCTCTTCTAGTGTCATGTTCATTAATATTCTTGCCAAGTCCAGCCTGGATAGGGCAGGGAAACATAATCTAATGCAGGTACTGCCAAGTCCCCTGGCAAAGGGCAGGGAGGTATAAATCTGCAAAGGGAGGAAGTGTAGAATTGGGATCAATAATTCAATCATCACAGTCTCTCTTGGATTGTAATTACTTCTTTTGTGCGCTGTAACCCCCAATACTTACCAGAAGCTTCATCCAATCATGGCCTTGGGCTTAAAGTGCAGGACCTGCACTCCGCATTTGGACCAGATGTGGCTCTTCTTGATCTCTATCCTTATAAACTAAAACAAACAAAAAGAATTCTGTCACCCTACACACCTAGAACTCACAGAGAATCAGGAATAGGAGTAGCAGTGAACACTACTTTTTTTTTTTAAAGCAGTGAACACTATTAACTGGAAAAAAAGGGAAGACTAAGGAGCATAAGTGGTCCCTGGTCCACAGGGACCCTGAAATCCCATTTTGAAAGTACTGATTAGTCACTCCTCCCTCCAGGAACCTTCCCTGATTTGGTCCTGGCTCTGCTCCCTGTTGATGTCCCACCTCATTGTTGCTCATGACTTTCCTGCCTGAGGCATGACCTTTTTCTGTCATCCTTCCTGGTCACGTTGGAAGGGAGTATGGAGAATACTGTCACCTACTTCCTACCTGTAGAAAGCTGGGAGAGCCCAGAATACTTCTAGCATCTCAAGGTCAATCTTGTTTAGTCTAGCATGGCAATGCTTTTGCCACAGAGCTCCCAGAAGCCTATTTTTTTTTAATGCAGTTAATTACAGGCAAACTCCGGGTGCCAAAAACCATACTTGTCATTTTGTGAGGTGTGTCCTGATAGTTACAAACACCTTCATTACATCTGGCAGTCATTTTGTGCAGGCAAAGTACCTACTACTGAGGTTTCTCTTTTTTTTTAAGATTTATTTATTTGTATACAAGATTTATTTATTTTATACTGTTGGGGTACAGGCCAGAGATGCCGGGGTGGGGGTGAAAGGATACACCAGAGACAGAGCGGGGAACAGAACAGGCAGATGGACTGAAGACACTGCTGAGGGGAGCAGAGGGCAAGACAGGAGAGGTCTGTCCCACCATGTGGGTTTCTCCCTGGCTGGCCAGGAATCAAACTCGTTCTGCAGATTGCTTCATAGGTTGCGCCTTAACCCCTGCACCACCAGGGAGGCCCTGAGGTTTCTCTTAATGAAGATGTCTAGATTCTGTTATTTCTCTGCGGCTGCTGAAAGACCTACTGGTCTTTCAAATACAAGGTATTGTTCAACTTTAACTTTTTAAAAAAATTTTTAAATTATTTTATTTTTATTTTTTTACATTTTTTTATTCATGCATACAAGAAACGGCATTTAGGCCAGATGCGTGGGAGGGTGAGAGAATTCACCAGAGACAGAGCAGGGAACAACAGAGCAGGCAGATTGACTGAAATATACTGCTGAGGGGAGCAGTGGGCACTACAAGAGAGGTCTGCCGTGCAGTGTGAGATTCTCGCTGGCCAGCCGGTATCAAACTGGCGCTGCAGAGACTGTGGACAGCTTCACAGTGCTGTGCTCAACCGTCTGTGCCACTAGGAGAGGCCCATCAACTTTAATTTTTTTTTTTTTTAAAGATTTATTTATTTATTTATACAAGCACTGGGTACAGTCAGAAGCGCGGGAGGGTGAGAGAATTCACCAGAGCCAGAGTGGGGAGCAGAACAGGCAGAATGACCGAAGTACACTGCTGAGGGGAGCAGTGGGTGGCAGAAGAGGTCTGCGCGCCATGTGGGACTCTCGCCCTGTGGCCGGGGAACGAACCGGCACTGCAGAGGCTGCGGGCAGCCTCCCAGCCCAGCGCTCAACCGCTGAGCCACCAGGGAGGCCCCAACTTTAACTTTTATTGGAAATTACAAACAGTTTTGTTCATCAACCCTACAGCTTCCGGGAAACTTAGGCTTTCCACATTCCCTCTCCATTTTGTTTGTAAGCTGGTCAATTCTTTTCTGAGTTCATCACTTCCTTGTGCCTTTCCAGATGCAGGGAACGGTAGCCCATTCACATGATCAGCACCAATTCAAGCTCATTATCCAAGGCCACAAGTTCATCAGGTCCACACCATTTGCCTTCTATGTTGTTAAAAGTGGTTGTTTCGCCAGTGTTTCACATCCTCATAATGCAGGCTGCCTTTCTTCTAGCTTCTTCTAATGTTCTACCTTCTTTAGTAAGACAGGAATTAAAGTCTCAGGACACAAGGCTGTAGGGTTCTATAATAAAGAGTGAGTGGAAAATTGGGACAAATAATCCAATTTGCCACACTGTTATAAATCCACACATTTGTAAATTTGTAAACAAGATACTCATCAAACAACAAAACTCAAAGAAGAAAAATTAACAATGTAACGTTTTGCTTAAAATAAATCAGAGCACAAATATTAATATGACACTGCTACATGTTTGCCCTTTAGAGTACCACCTTCCTACCACATGCCAGGCCAGGACAGAAGTCTCTTAGCCTGTTGTTAACTTGAAATTCCTGCAAAGTCATTGCTCATTTCATATAATGTGAATTATTTTGGCCTCTACTTGGCATGCATTGCCATTTGCGTATTAAGACTGCCTTTATTCCTTTCTAATCAGTCTACCTCAATGAAAGTAGTATAAAGGGATAGTGTGTGAGTCTTTGGCTATAAGTGTGATTCTAAGATAAACTTTCTGGTGATCCAAAATGTGCTTGTGTGTTCCAGATTGTTCTCAGCTTTCTGATAGTGATATTATTAGCTAGGGAAGACTGAAGCACCCCTTTTGGGCCCCCATTATGTGTGGGGAGCCACACAGACATTGTCGACACCAGAGTCAATGCTGTGTCTGGGCCAGCCCTTGTGGTGCTTATTATGACTGCAAGACACATATCAGCAGCAATGATCTGGGAACTTGGGGGTGGGGGAGAGGAATTTATTTCTCATAGTTAACGTATGGTACAAGTCACAGCCAAGGGCCTCGGCCTCCCAGAGAGGCAGAGAGAGGTGGAGTACCCAGAACTGGGCTCTGCCTTGACAGTGTCTGATGTGGTTTTGCTGGTTCAACTCTTTATTGAAGAATTTAAAGACTAAGCAGAAACTAGGATGTGGATGCAAAAGTAGGGTTGGTTAAACGGTCAATTATCTAGGTCACCTAGAGCTTCTCCAAAGGGAAACTCCATGGGCTAGGGGTGTCTTGGTTCTTTATCTAGTTGTTTTGCTAGTAAACTGGCAATATGTTCTTTCTAGATGGGTGTTTTTGAAATGGATGCTTAATGTCACGCACTCATTACCACCCAAAATGCTTATTGTCCAACACTTATACTACATGGTGTTAAATATTTTAATGACATTTTTTGCTATGAAAACACAAACATTTCAAAATATGACCACTCATGTACTACTGAGAATATGATCTGTTGATCCCCAAGCTGAAAACATTGATCTGAAGAATTAATAGGGGTTTTAAATGACATGACGCTGTTTAAAGAGCTTAACACAATACTTGAGTAAGAGCTCAATAATTTTTAGTTTCATTCCCTTCCTTTTTCACTTTATAGATTAGAATTTCATAGTCCACTGTGAGCATTAATTTGTTCAGTTCTGCCTTCAGGTGGAACATCTGTATAAATCTAGCTTCGGGAATATTTTTAAACTGAGAGATTTTCCATCTGTTTTGGAGTTATAGCCATCCACATTATCCTCACTTGAGCTCTTAATGATAGATGTGTGATGGAAACAAGACGTTTTAATGTGTAAGAACTCATAGCCTCCCCATTCCTGTCTGTACAGATTTGACCCCTCCTCCACCATTTTAGGAATTCTTTCTCTGCCAATCTAGTTCTTGGCATTTTTGTAAAACAAAATTTGGAGAAAGGGAGAGCAACCAAGCCAGAGATGCCTGAAGAAAAGGGAAAGGCTTTCTGCTTTCTGGGTCAGCCTTGGGTTCTTTTTTTGTGGAGAATCCAGGTAATGAGCAAAGCAGAAATGAAACTATAAAAAGAAGCTCAATTCTAAATTGAACCAAATAAGAAAAAAGCTTGAAGCAAGGGCAGAGGAAGAAGACAGAAAAGCCATAAAAGGTGGCTGTCACGAGAGTTTGGAAAGTTTGGGGAGACTGGAACAAAGATGTATGAAAGATGAGAAATGATATTTTAGAAAGTATTGAGGGTTACAGCACAGCTCACCTTAAAGGTTTGGAGAAATACAAATTAAATACTAAATTTACTTTTTGGTTACTTAGGCTAAAAAATATATTTCTTCAAAAGGAATACTATGTTCAAAATAATTCATCTGAATACCCTCCATCCTCCAGAAATAAACATACTTTAAATTTGGATCCTATACAGTCATTCTTAACCAGTCAACATCAGGATTACATAGGGTTAGTCTTGATCACACTTAAAATCTAACCTGGAAAAAGGGAAATATTCAATTCTAGCCTATTCAATCCATCCTGTCTTGCCTAAGGGGCTAATAAATCATAGGGAAAAAGAAAAATATCAGCTAATAGGAATATAGGGGAACCAAATAAGGGACCAGAAAAGAAAAAAGAGAAAACTATCAGGCATCTATAAATTGGAAATATTCAGCTGGGGAGGAGGAGTAAGAGGGACTAGAACAGTGGTTGGAAGAGCACAAGAGAAAATGGTGATGGTTCATGGGTGACTTAGTGGTGGGAATTTTACGGGGACTATACCTGAGATGAGAAATCAAACAATGTACAAAAATGAACAATGAGGTATATATATATATATATATATATATATATATATATATTTAAGGATCAGGGCTAAGGACGGTAGGGAGCACACTAGAAACCACATGTGAAAGTCATAACCAAGGGTGTATGCTCACTAAAATATAGAAACCTAATCATAGGATTATAATGCTTCCTTTCCTCCCCCCACAACTTGCCATCACATCATAGGACTCATGTATATTAACAGAGTGTACCTGAGAAAGTTGTGTATCTCAAATGATATTTTAGAATAAGTCTGTAGGGCTAAATAGATACTTCTCTGAACACATACAGGTGGGCAACAGGCATGAAAAGTGCTCATCATCAGGGAAATGCAAATCAAACCCACAATGAGATGCAACCTCATGGCTCATATCATAAAGTTGAGAAGCAATAGGTGTCAAAAAAAAAAGGGAACCCTTATAAATTGGTAATGGCAATGTAATCTGGTCCAGCTGCTATGAAAAACAGTATGGAGAGTTCTCAAAATATTGAAATTAGGTCTAACATATGATCTAGCAATTTCACACCTCAGTATCTATTTGAAGAATGCAAAAACACTAATTTGAAGGGATATATGCACTCCTATGTGAATATATCATTGCAGCACTTTTACAATAGCCAAGTTATGGAAACAATCTAATTGGTCAAAAACAGGTGAGTAGATTAAGAAAAATGTGGTGTATATTCAGTGGAATACTACTCAGCTATAAAAAAGGGTCTGTAGGGAAACCTGAAAATATTGGGTGTTTACTATGTACAGGACAATATAGTTGTTGCAGATACAGTGGTGTTTAAACAAACAAAAGTTCCCCCCACCCCTCTTAAGGAGCTTCTATGCTAGTAGAGAAATGGAATAATAAGTAACATAATTTCAAGTGTGATAAGTGCATGAAGAAAGTAAGATAGAGCAGAATGTGAGAGGAAGCTATTTTAGATCAGGAAAGATCTCCCTGAGGGCTAGATCTGAATTAAGGCCTGAAGGGATGATAAGGTCTCTTTGTGGAAACAGAAAATCCATATCCAGTCTTTTTGGGGGGATCCTGACCTGCAGGACCTCCATAAACACCATGCATACCAAAGAAGTTGATGCAAACAAGGTTTGATGGCCAATGTATTAGGAATATCAATGGATTGATCTGTGATGGCTAAGACTTACAATGTTGGATGAACAAGAGCAAGTTATCAAATCTCTGAATAAGTAAAGTGATAGGTCTATAACCAGAGTTTCTTCCCTTGATAGTTTTTCAGAGATATTCTTCTTATGTTTGTGATGTTTCCATTGAGATTGATTTTCATGGGCTGACTGGTTAGTTACAATTTATTATGTAATGTTCTTTATTAAATAAGATGTTTGTAATTGGTTCATACATCTCCCATTTACCTGAGTGATATGAGTTATTACTATATGCTTACCAAGTATATTTTTTCTAGGCAATAAAATACAGGTGTCTGTAGTAATTTTTATTTCAAAAATTGGACTTTCAGTCAACACGTTTAGTCCTTAGTTTGACATTATTTCTACAGAAAAGCCAGCTCAAATGGTATCATATTATATCACTTTGACAGGCAATGTTCTTTCCAGACAAAGAAACCAGATTCCACATATAATAATTTAAAAATTGGAAAACAATAGTTTTCACACTTTTTATGAGCAGTGGAACTTGGCTATTGTAAAAAATATAAATTGTAATATATTGTAAAATATATTGTAAAAAATATAAATTCATATTTATACAATATATTGTAAAATATATTGTAAAAAATATAAATTCATATTTATATGAATATAAATTTATATGAATTTATATCAAATATAAATCCATAACTTGGCTATTGTAAAAAATATAAATTCAGTCCTGCTTTTAATGAAGTATGATGCGAGATCAGCCCCTGCCATCCCCATGCACATTTCTATCATTCCTAGATCTATCTGTAATTGCAACTTTTTTTATACAGTCCTTTACATTGCAGGACCAGAGGGGAGGGTACTCTGAAAGCCCAAGCAATGGCTTACAAACTGACCCCCCCAGAAGTAGTTGTGTAGAGCTACCTTGGAACATGGGTCAAGAGCCGGGAAAGAAGAAGAAGCAAAGACCTCTCTTTGCTGGAGTAGGAGTGATCAAGTGTTGACTACAGTACCTTGTTTGTCACAAATGATAGACTGTATTGTGGTAACATACAATCCTAGGGATACCCCAAATGTTTCTCACCGGAGGCATTCCATCATAAACCCAGGTCTGGTTGTCACCATTGAGTGATGCCACAGTATGAAGTTGAGGACTCTGCTGTTGCTGCATTGGGGAAGAAGCACCCAACAAAGGGTTTTTGGATCAGCCCAACAGTGACATGTCCCGTTCATATTGCAGTCACGTGGCCCACTCTAACTTCAAGGGAGCCTGGAGACACAGCGAGTACCTGAAACAGGTGGGAAATGCAAAATATTTCTTCCATAAAACACTATTGCTGCATCAATGAGAATAGTTATTTGTTTTCTTGTGTGTAATGTTTCCAAGGTATATTTTATTTGAAGAAAGAGTTCTCTGGCCAAAAATAAATGGAGGAAGGTACTGATTCAATGATAAAAAATTTTATTTCATGTCTAAGATAACCTAATTTTGGTATATATCTGAGAATATAAAACTTTCATTGACCAAGATGAGGGAGGTTGTTGGTTGATTGTTGATAAACACACTGACTTGTCAGAATCAAGGGAAAAAAGGACATCATCACATCCGGATGTTGAGTTTTTGTTCAGGGACCCAACTTCTAGAATGGAGCATGAAAGATAGTTATCTATTACTCATACTACCCTATTTTAGTTGACCTTCTCAGAGGTCAACTATAGAGGGTGCAAACCTAAGATCTACCTTTCCCAGACTCCCTTGCAGTTTGATTATGAACTCGATTTAGATTTTACAAACCAGATGCACTCTTTTGAAACTTGGCCAGGATTTTTTTTTTATAGAGGCATGTTTTATTTTATTTATTTATGTGTTTGTTTATTTGTTTTGTCCATACATGCACTGGGCACAGTCAGAAGCGTGGGAGGGCGAGAGAATTCACCAGAGCCAGAGCAGGGAGCAGAGCAGGCAGAAGGACCAAAGTACACTGCTGAGGGGAGCAGCGGGCGGCAGGAGAGGTCTGCGCGCCATGTGGGACCCTCCTCTGGTGGCCAGGGAGCAGCCGGGGATCGAACCAGCACCGCAGAGGCCGCAGGCAGCTTCGCAACCCAACGCTCAACCGCTGCGCCACCGGGGAGGCCCTTGGCCAGGATTTTTTAAGGACCTAATATATGGCCAATTCTTTTTTTAAAATATTTTTAAGGAGGTAACATAGGTTTATATCATTATATAAGTTTCAGGTGCATGGCATTAAATTTGACATCTGTATACATTACACCATGATCACCCCCAAATGTCTACTTTCCATCACTGACTACAATTGACCCCTTTACTTATTTCGCTCACTCAAAACCCCCTTCCACTCTGGTGACCACCAATTTGTTCACTGGATATAACAGTTTGGTTTTGTTTGTTTATATTCCACCTGTAAGTGAAATCATATAGTATTTGTCTTTCTCCATCTGACATTTACCTGAGCACAATACCCTCAAGGTCCAACCATGTTGTCTCAAACAGCAAGATTTCATCCTTTTTTATAACTAAGTAGCCAATTGTGTCTGTTGGTATACACCTGTGCACCTCACATCTTCTTCATCCAGCACAATGCAATGAAACTAAAATTTAATGACAATTGTTAAAGTCCCTGTCACCACCAATTTTTAAATCTTATTCAAACCATTCTACATTTGAAGAGATATTTTACTCCCAAACTGGAATATTTCTAAAAATAATGATAATGAAAACTAAAGTGGTCAAAATCTATGGGATATAATAAAAGTATTAATCAAAAGGGGACAATGCTTGAGGGGAGAAATTAAATACTCTACAAAAATTGACAATGATGATGGGCCTCTCTGGTGGCACAGGGGTTAAAGTCTCAGCACTAACAAGCTAGTGCCAACCACTGAGACGTGAGTTCCATCCCCAGCCATTGCTCCCCTCAGTAGTGAGTCTCAGCAGATCTGCCTGTTCTGCTCCCCACTCTGTCTCTAGTGAATCCTCTTACCCCTCTCCCCCACCTCTGGCCTATACTCCAGTTCTTATATCATAAATAAACAAAAATAAAAATTAAAAAAAATATTTTCCTATAAAAATAACGATGTAAGAAAATAAATTTTAAAATGAATAAATATCAAAACAAAAATAAAACAAAAGAAAAGCATATCTTTAGATATAAAGTCCTGTCCAAACAACAACAAATAAACAAATAACAGGTACTTCCATGTGGGATTTGGCATTTGAAAGTCAGGTAGAGGTCTTGCCTCTTAGTTTTGCTGCTTCTTCTGTCAGGCCTCCTCACAGACATTTGAGGTTTTTGCACTGGGGCTAACAGATGTCCCAGCATCCCCATGTCCAAGTTACGCCTGTATTGGGGCGTGGTGCTGGCTTCCCTGCAGCTCATGGGATCAGAGATCTGGAGCCAGCACCAGTGGTGGCCTCTGAGTCATGGCATTTCTCGACCAGCACGAGGCGCCAGTGTCCTGGAGCCAGAAGCTTCCTGATGGGGGATGGGAGAAGCGCTCTTGGTGGAACTGCTCTGTGGTGTACTCGGGCTGTCATTTCTCAATGATCTACTGAGAGTTGACTTACTCAGCACCTTCCCTTCCCGGTCTTATTCTCATAATGATTTTGTATGTCATTTAATGTCCTGTCGTAAATCCCTGCCTTATTAAATTACATAGCTTGCATTCAGTAAGTCCTGACACATGACCCAAATGTGAAACAATTATAATTTTTATCTTATCAAGAAAAAGAAAAGATGATACTGTGTAGGAACATTTTGATAAATTTACTCAAAAGATCTCCCAGGACAAGTGCAACTCTCCTCAGACCCTATTGTGGAGGAGGCTGGGTTTTATAAATGACCTGAACTTGGCTGAAGATGAGAGAAGAGGAAAAAATAGCCTGACAAATGTAACAGCATCTGGATTTATGGCCATGGTCTAGTCACTACAGAAATCCCTCTTAATTTGTTTTACAAATCTCTCTAGACCAAGAATACTGCACAGGTAGTTTCCCTCAATTCCTCATCATGTCTGCACCCCTCTCTACAATGAGAGTGTATCAGTGGGTGCTATTTTTTTTTCTACATTAAGAAGAGGATGGCTGGGCCTCCCTGGTGGCGCAAGGGGTTAAGACACAGCACTATGAAGCTATTTACAGCCACTGCAGCATGAGTTCGATCCCCGGCCAGGGAGGTGACCCACATGGAGCAGCAGACCTCTCCTGACTCGCCCGCTGCTCCCCTCAGCAGTGTATTTCAGTTAATCTGCCTGTTCTGTTCTCCACTCTGTCTCTGGTGAATCCTCTCACCCCTGGCATCCCTGACTACACCCCGGTTCTTGTATGCATAAATAAATAAATCTTTAAAAGAAGACAAAGAGGAAGACTGAACTACATTATAGCTAAATTCTTTATGGCCCTTGGAACATAAATGCGGACTTTCAACCATAAACATAAGGCAGTATAGATACAAGTTGATTCTCAATGACACACAAGAAACTTAAAGTTATACGGGACTCCCCAGTGGCGCAGCGGGTTGGGTGCAGCGCTGTGAAGCTGTCTGCAGCCTCTGCAGCGTGGGTTCGATTCCTGGCAGGCCAGGGAGATTGCCACATGGTGCCAAAGACCTCTCCTTTCTCTCTCGCTGCTCCCCTCAGCAGTGTATTTCAGTCCCTCTGCTCCCTGCTCTGTGTCTGGTGAACTCTCTCACCCTCTGGCCTGTACCCCAGTGCTTGTAAAAATAAATAAATCTTAAAAAAAAAGAAACAAAGTTACAATAAAATGTTACTTCAATAAAAGATATTAGGAAGGAAGGCAGACAAATAGGTTTAGAATGAAACAGATGTGTAAGTTTAGACAAATTTGGAAACAACTCTCTAAATATGCACATAATCAGAAAAAAATCTACTAAATAAAAAAGTAGTGCTGATGTTCTAAAAAATGGCATTTTTATAGAGTCATTTGGAGATCCTTCAGACTATTAAAGTCTTTTAAATGAATGCTTGTATTCCTTGAGTTACCAATTTATTGAGGGTCAGCAAAAAGGGGTATAATACTATTTCACTGTAAATATGTCAATTTCATGAGTGCTATAATTTCAAGAATATAAAATCTTGTTTTCTTCCAAAGAAAAAATGCTGCTTACTACCTAATTGGTTAATAGATTCACATTTGTATTTCAGGGATTTGGAGGAGAGCTACCAATGTAACTAACAGTTTGAAAATACAAACTTTGAAGGAAACTTGAAAGTTTCTAGAATTAAAATGCTGTAAGAAAATTAATAGATAATTTCTCACATTTATCGAGTGATTCTGTCTGTTCACAATTTCTAGCATCAATCAGAAAAAATGATTTTATAGAAAGCATGAGAATTTTAGGTAAGACACAAAATTATTAATGGAATATTCCTTTTTTTGATGATATGTTAAAATATATTGGGTAGAATACCGTTGTGGCCTTGGGTAGACATGAAGGGTGGGTTCAACCTAACAATCAATGTATCTCTGCATTAACAGTACTAACTATAATTAAGGTTCTTTAGTGAAAATCAACTCAAGCACTTTACATCTTGTGCCATTCTGTTTTCTAAGGTTTGGATGAAATATTGATGATTACATTACCTTTTCTGAAGAAAAAATAGTGACATTCTTGGGGTCTGTCATATTGGCTTTCAATGTACATGTAAGAACCTATGAAATTAAGCCAGTTGTTAGCTATTTATCAACTCATTTTTAAATAGGAAAGAAAAAAGCTGAAGTTCAATATCTGTATTGTTCAATAGAAAAGAAAATTTCCCAACTAGAGATATCTTGCTTTGACTAGGTGAACAGGTCTTCAAGTGTTGCTTCCCTTCCAGTCTTAGCAAATCCATTTCCAAGACTAAATTTATTTAAATCATGTGAGGTTGACAGACTGAACTTTACATGCCATTACTGGTCACTGATAGATGGCCCATAGGGGGTGCAGTGAAAGGGATTTTCACTCTTCTGTCAACCTCATTTTTTCAAAATATTCATCAAGTTATAGAATTGGTTCTGTTTTTGGGTTGTTTTGTTTTTTTTTTTCAATAGCATGACAGTGTAAAGCAACTGATGCTGAATTATTCAACTGATAACTTTTTAGACCAAATACATTTCAGGGATGTAGGGACATTGGCTGAATCAATGAAAATGCTAAATAGATGTTACCCAAAAAAGGAAATGCCCCCCCATAATTAACATTTG
This sequence comes from Talpa europaea, assembly GCF_964194135.1. NCBI lineage: Eukaryota > Metazoa > Chordata > Mammalia > Eulipotyphla > Talpidae > Talpa > Talpa europaea. The sequence goes on along the minus strand of NC_140082.1, from coordinate 74,930,300 downwards.
AGGTCATTACTAAGTGAATTCTTTCCTCTGAACATGGGAATCTAATAAGAAAAATTAAACATTAATCCTGCCTTCCATAAGACTATATATCAGAACAACCACAAGAAAAAAAAATGATGAGAAAAAAACCTTTATTTTACAGAAGAATAGCACCTCATTGAGAAAAGGAAGGATTGAATTAGATTTTAATCACTGTCAATCCCTAATGAAATGACTGACCCAGGCAAAGATTGTCAACTAGTGTTAAAAGCATTAAGTGCATGATTTATGGGGAATCTGACATTCACAGAGTGCCAAAGTAATACCACAAAGATTTCTTTCTAGGCACAGGAGAAAAACGTAGTGTACATTCATGAAGGGATCAGATTTTCATCACCCTAATCCAGTGGTCAGATTTAGCCCCATGAGTGGTGGAACCATCAAATATTATGTCTCATGAAGTGATATACAGTGAAGTACAAAGTGTGGCTTGTTTTAGGCAAAGTCATTAATGTGAATCCAGCTAACTTTTAGACCTAAATTTCAGTACGAGAAAGTAGAGGGAGTGGGGGAAATTTCAAAGACGGCACAGCACACGGTACCCAGGCAAATAAAGAGGTGAATCATTCTGTTTGGTTCCTTCGCTGGTCTATTCAACAAGTCAGTGTGTTCAAGGGGAATAAATCAGGGACGATATTAGTTTGGAAAAGAACTGAGAGATACAGCTGGATCCCATAGATAGATCTGAATTAGATCTAGTTTGCACAAGATAACTCTAAAGAGCACTGTGGGGATAATTAAATACACTTGACTATGGATAGACCACTCTATATTAGATAAGATAAAAGTTTTGACTTTATAAAGATGAAGACTATGAACTTAGAAATTGAGGCACAAAACTACTTCTAAGTTATCTCATTACAATAAAAATGCTATACATTTATAAACTATCTGAAAACACAATCCAAAAGATACTCTCCATGATAGAAATAATATAAATATACAATTATAACATACTTATAATTCAGAAATGTTTGTAATTATTGTATTATAATAATTATAAAAATTCTTTTATTTTCTTATTTTGGCGTCTCTTATTTTCTCGCTTTCTCAAGGCACGTACATAGCTCTGTACCAATAAAATACATTCAAGAAACTGAGCATGAATGTTTCATGGTTCAATTACAGTAGAGTTTTAGACTCTCCTAGTACTCGGTGCTGATTACCACAACAATTTCATAGTACTTTATTTTTTATTTTATTTATTTTATTTTTAAAGATTTATTTATTTATACAAACACGGTACAATCAGAAGCGCGGGAGAGTGACAGAATTCACCAGAGCCAGAGCAGGGAACAGAACAGGCTGACTGATGAAGTACACTGCTGAGGGGAGCAGCGGGTGTGGCAGGAGAGGTCTGCGCGCCATGTGGGACCCTTGCTGGCAGCCGGGGATCGAACCATGCTGCAGAGGCGGCGGGCAGCTTTGCAGCCCTGTGTTCAACCGCTGCGCCACTGGGGAGGCCCTTCATAGCACTTTAAACAGAGAATTTTTAATCCTAGGTAAGGACTATTGGTGCAGATTTGTTCATTCCCATTTATTGCTAATGATACAGATGACCATAAAGGGCCAGGCAAAGCCAAACCAACACAAACCTCAGAAATCTGACTGTAGAATTGAAACTACCAGAGGGGGAGGGGACAGCAAAGACGGGAGGGGATTATGGCGCCCGATGGTGGGTGTGGTGTGTGACATACATAGGAGGAGGGAAGGGTGTGATCCTGTACCTCTAAATCCTGTACCTCAATAAATGTTACCTCAATAAATAAATACATTTAAAAGTTATTCTCTTTTAAAGAAAGGAAGGAAAAAACAAGGGCGAATGGGAGGTAAATGGGGGTGGACTAGTGAAAGAGAGAGTAAGATGTCCATTTTCTTTTTCTTTTTTTTATTGTTTATATCACTGTTCAATTTTAAACAATATTTCCTTCCCCCCACCCCCTCAGGTGTAGTCCCCATAGAATTTCCTTCCCCAAGGCACCCGTGCACCATCACCTCAGTCCCCTGTGCTCCTCCCTCCCTCCCTCTGATCCCTCTCCCTCCTCCTCCCCTGCAGGATGTCTCGGTTTATAATTGTCTGTTTTTGCTTTGTTGTGTTTTGTACTGTTATTATTTTTTTACACTGATGTCTTATTTGGTTCCCCTATATTCCTGCTACAAGTGAAACCATCTGATATTTTTCTTTTCCCTTCTGGTTTATTTCACTGAGCATAATTCCTTCCAGCTCCATCCATGTTGCTGCGAAAGGCATGAGTGCATCTTTTTTGATTGCTGAATAATATTCCATTGCAAGTGTTATTAAAAAATGCTAAGAGGGGCCTCCCTGGTGGCGCAAGGGGTTAAGCACTGCACTATGAAGCTGTCCTCAACCACTGCAGCACAACTTCAATTCCCAGCCAGGGAGATACCCACATGGCGCAGCAGACCTCTCCTGACTTGCCCGCTGCTCCCCTCAGCAGTATATTTCGGTCAGTCTGCCTGTTCTGTTCCCTACTCTGTCTCTGGTGAATCATCTCAGGTCCCCCTCTGTCCTGTACCCAGTTCTTGTATGCATAAATAAATAAATCTTTAAAAAAAAAAAAAAAGATCTGCTAACAGAAGCCTCATCTCCAGCCCTGGCTCCTCATCAAGACCCTCCCCTCCAGGTCCCTCCTCTTCACTCCCTACCTCCTCACCCACCCCCACCCCTACCCCATCCTCCACCCAGCCAACTCCAAATCATACCTTTTGGAAGCTTTTTCTGTCTTCCCATTTTATCCCTATACACGACTTCAACATACTATGTCGACTGCCTCCTCACTTATCTGTTTCTCTCCAGACTGTAATTTTCTTCAGAAGAAAAAGGGCAGAATTTTGAAACTATTGTATCTCAAGAATTCAGCACAATGCCTGGGATAGAATGATGCTTATATTATTGACTCATTCAGAGGAAGCCCTCCAAGGAAACACAAACTAATACCTATAATGGTCCAAGAAAATGCTCCAGCCAGTAATATTACATCTTTGTAAGTCACAGAAATTAAGGAAACACATTCTGAAGTAAATGATATCTAAAACAACCAAACGGAGAACTCCTGCCAAGAAATCTGGCGACCTCAGGAAATCAATACTCCACAAGATCAGCCAGAGATTCCCTATCTCGCAGCCTCTGCTGTGTACGGATCTGAGAGCAGAGGGCAGAGCAGAGGGCAGCGTCAGCTGGAGGGATATTTGCTTCCTGAGTGAGTAGCATTCAGCACCTCACGTCAAGCAGCTCCTCGGTCTTACTAGAAAGCCAGGCTTGAGCCCAGGGCCAGCTCATCACGACTGCTTGTCCACTACTGAAGCCGTCACCCAAACCCGACCTCACGCTCAGATGCCTCACTGCAAAAGGCTAGTACTTGGGCTGTACTTAGAGCACTGTTGGGAATGCAAAATGAAGTGGACACATAAAAGCCCTCAAACAGTACTTGGCATCAGAGATCTTCATAAATACAAGTTCTTGGTACTGCTCTCCCTCTAAAGTGGAAGATTCGCATATCCACCCAGGGCTTAGAGCTGACAGTCCTCCTAGAAGTCTCTGCCTCCCTCCCACAGTGAATCAGCTGCAGTGTTCATGATTGGCATTTCCCACTGATCCAGCCTTACAGGATGAAAATGAAAGCAGTGGGCATAAAATGCAGGGCTCCCAGTACCTGGCATTTGCCCATTTCTGGGTTTCTTAGAACATTCATTTCGTTTGCTCCTCCCAAACTTCAGCCAAAGTCACAAAATCTGGTACTTGTCTCAAGGATGTGACTTTTAATGGATATCTGTCTTGTGCTGTTTAAAAATAAAAAACATACAACACTCTTCATCTGCCCCCTTCAGGTAAAGATGACATGTAACAATAGTTGTGAAAAGTTACTTTCCTAAAGGATACTTATGATTTAGAAATGGGGAATTGTTTACCAAAAGACACTCATGATTTTGAAATGTACCATGTGTTTTTGTTCCTGAAAATGATTCACATTGCCTATTGAAACACTTATCACACTTGAGGAACTTGGAAGTAAACTTTTCAAATCTATTTTAAAAATATCTCTTTCCACAAATTTTTGAAGTCTTTTTTTTTTTTAAAAGATTTATTTATTTATTTATACAAGCACTGGGTACAGTCAGAAGCACGGGAGGGTGAGAGAACTCACCAGAGCCAGAGCAGGAAACCGGAACAGGCAGACGGACGAAATACACTGCTGAGGGGAGCAGCGGGCCAGACAGGAGAGGTCTGTTGAGCCATGTGGGACCCTCGCCCGGCCGCCGGGGATCGAACAGGCACTGCAGAGGCTGTGGGCAGCTTTGCAGCCCAGTGCTCAACCGCTGCGCCAGCAGGGGAGGCCCTGAAGTCATTTATTATTTTTTTTATTTTTATTTTTTAAAGATTTATTTATTTATTTATACAAGCACTGGGTACAGTCAGAAGCGCAGGAGGGTGAGAGAATCCACCAGAGCCAGAGCTGGGAGCAGAACAGGCAGACTAATGAAACACACTGCCAAGGGGAGCAGCGGGCGGCAGGAAAGGTCTGCGCACGATGTGAGACCGTCGCCTGGCGGCTGGGGATTGAACCAGCGCTGCAGAGGCTGCAGGCAGCTTTGCAGCTCAGCGCTCAACCACTGCGCCACTGGGGAGGTCCCTGAAGTCATTTTATAAAAATAAAAATGCAGCATTTTGTGATTAATTTATAAGAACTGGCTAATTACAAAGTAGACATACAAGCATAATTCAAGGAAACCCTTTATGTAATTTGTGGCCAGGACTGAAAACAAGTCTTTAATGCAGTCAGATTCTGTGATTCAGTCTTTTCCTGAATTTCTCTTTCACAGATGACAACATTAAAAACAACTCTCTATTTCACCTGAGCTTGAGTCCTACCCTTTGTATCATAATTAAACCATTTTTTTTTAATGTATGAAGCAATTCAAATGATATCGCTTTCACTATAGATAGCCTTGTTGGTAATATTAGATAATCACAAATTCATTAACAATGGCATTTTTGTGGGAGCAAAAAATATTTTTGTATCATTAACAGATAAAGCACAATTATTTAAAAGTAGTATTTATTTCATTTTTACTTTAAAAACATTTTGTTTCTCTATGTTCCACATATGTGTCTTTCCCCTTTTGACTTATTTTGCTTAGTATAATCCCTGCCAACTGCATCCATGTTGTCAGAAATGGCAAGATTTCATCTTAATTTTCATGTTTTTTAGTAGAAGAGCAATATTATTATTTTTAATAACAGAGCAGTATCCCATTGTCTGAAGCTACCAGAGGGAGAGGGAAGACAAGGGGAAGGGAACACACCTGCTTACACAACAGCAGATAAAGGGGCCCCTCCCCAGGGGGGAACTCTTAGTCACCAGAGCCTGAGCCCAACTCAGGGTCACCTCTGTAGCAGATTTGGTGGAGGGTAAGGGTATCTCGGAGGTGGGTGTGGAGTGTGGTACACCTGAAGGGGGTGATCTTTTACCTCTAAATCATATGCAATGTTGCAAACCAATGTTAACCCCAAAAATTTTCTAAAGTTTAATTTTTTGTGTTTTATAAGATACGTGATCTATGTGCACAAGAGTATATTTACACCATTTATGAACAAATGACTATACAGTAAATGTTTTAGAGCTGCCTGATCAAAATATAGTCACTGATAAGGATACACAATCAAAAGAGCTTACGGGGCCATATCTCTGGCCCAGTTTTTCTAAATTTATGGCTTGAGAAGCACTTGCGTAGTATCACCTGAACTTGAGTGTGTACAGTGGGGATCCCAAGTCTGTATTTTGAGCAAATACCCCTGTCTAAGGTGAGTCATAGGCTCTGTGTCAAGAAACATGGCATTGGAGAAAATACAGAGGATTCTGTGGAGACCACTCATGCCAGTGAAAAAGGCATGTAAATGGTAGCCATATGCCACCCCCCAGCACCCACAATCAGCTGTTTCCTCCTTAGCCCTGTTAATGAAAAGAATTTGTAAAACTGACCTTGCCCAAGCATGTAAACCTCTGACCTTGGTGAAAATATTTCCTAAAGGACACTTGTGTAATGATTGCTCCTACTGAAAATGCACGCTGCCCTGGTAGGCTTGTAAAGATGACCTGGCTTTCTGCAACTTCAGGTGTTATGGCAGGTGGTCATCATTAGGGGATAAATTCATAGGAAGTGTGATTTGATTCATCAGTTGGCCCAGGTTTGATAATTTTTTAAAATAAGTATAAAATAAGTAAAGCAAGTATATTAGCATAAAAATAAATACATAGCTAACTAAAAAGAACTTAAAAACCTCTCCCAATAGTCGGTACCACCTTTAGGCCCAGCAAAGGGGACATTGTCATGTATACTCGTTAAAGTACTTACATCACACACACACACACACACACACACACGCACACATGCACACGCGCACACACACACACGCAGAGAGAAAGAGAGAGACAGAGACAGAGAAACAGAGAGGCAGAGAGAGAGGTAAATGTATTAAAGAGCACACGGTACCTCTGTCATTTGGGATTTACAGTGCAACTTTAAACCTTAACATCTGCTCTTGTGACTAACACCAATCAGGGGCCAGGGAAATGCTTCTACACATTGTTTGCCTTATGTCCTCAAAGTCAAAGGTGATTAAATCCACATGTTGTAAAGGTTTGGATGCTGCTAAGAATATTGCAGGTGAACACTGCTCCCAAGAGCAGGAAGAAAAGACAAATTCATCCTTCCGGATGTTTCTCTGAGTGCGAGGTATCCTTACCTCATGCAGCGTTGCTTCCCAGTAGTGCTTGGAGTCATTTTCTTTTTTTCCAATTCACGGTTCTGGATGTGTTCAATAATTAGCAGATCTTTGCAAAAGTTGCATCTGGCGACAAAAGAACATTCTGCAATTAAATGTCTAATATCATTGCTAAGTTGTTAAGTGTCTAGATCTGGTAGCCATACTTTACAGTGACAACCTGCTGGTCGCTGAACCTGGCCACTGCAAATAATTTTGTTTGCATAAAATATTGTAAGTTAAGTTTTATTTAAATTCTTATCTTCCCTGTCATTTCTCATAACAGTTTAATTGTATGTATAATTTGAGTATTTTAGAGTAAAATGGCACTTCAGAAGTTACACATTAAAATAACTTTAACAGCAAATTTTCTATATTTATGTCAATGCATATTCTTGATAAAATACATTCAATTTTTGAAACTTTCAGTAAAATCAACTTTATTTGTAATCCTTTGGAATGCAAATTATGAGAGAATATTGTATATTGATTACAATAATACAGTTAGTCATTTTTTGCTGAAGTAAAGAAAAAGTTTAGTGGAATAAATACATAATAAAGTATGAATTTTGTCTCTTTCATTTTATTACCCATCTAAACATATCCAGCCCAACAACAAAATATCCAGACATATGTAATAACAATTAAACTTATTTGTCTTTGCTATTTTTCCAACAAAAATCATAACTTTACAGTTTTCAATTTTTCATCATGATGGTTATTTGTCAAGGTAGAAGAACGGAGCATATTTTATTTAAGTGTTTTAATTTTGATTTATAACTTTTAAATATTTAGACATATGGTATGTGGGTGTTCATTTGTACTTTTGCCTTGGGCTACACAAATGTTAGAGGCAGGCCTGACAACTATAACAAATGAAAACAAGACAAAACAAAACAAAACAGACTAAACAGCAAGAAAAGGATCATGGAGTTGCAGGGGTCACTTAATCAAAGCTACTGGTTTTCACCACACTTCAGATAAGTCACTTTTGTTGCTGCTGTGTCTACTGCCCACACAAAGCAACATTTGTAGACTGTTAGGTTTACCCCACAGCATGCTACTTCTCACTGCTGAACCACTTCATTGCCCACTGGAAGGATGTTCTCCAGATTTAGAGAACCCACAGTATATTCAGCAATTATTGGCTTTTGAGTGTGACCCACAATGAAGAATCACATGAAGAGCAGCTTTTCTACCATGATGTCAAAGCTGCACAGTCACCATATTCCAGGTGACAGTGAGGTCCCACTTCCCCTCACCCTGGAAAAATGTCACACACAGAAGGTAAAACAAATGCATTGGTGTTGAATTTCCAGCTGTTAAGTAAAAAACTTATTTACCGATGTGCAACGGTATAGTTAGCTGTGCCTATCATTATGTAGTTGAGTCTTTAAAGTTCTTTTTTCTTATCCTTCCTGTGAACCTTCAAAGAAGCAGTTAGATGGAGTTAGTTGGTGATTCAGCACACAAGCTTCTAGTGCCTGCCTGACTCCTCAAATTTTCCTCCACCAGCTAACAGATTGCGACTTAGAAAGATTCTATGTCTAGGTATCCTCTCCTGCACAGTGGGTACTGATGGATCTTACGCTTTAGAATGTCTGTAAGAATGACATGGGCTTGCACATAGGCATGTAGGAAGTGTTTTGTGTGTATTATGCCAATTTCTAAAATATCCTTAATTAGGTTCCATTTGTAAGAGTCTGAAAGAGCAGGGCAAGGATGTCTGCCTTGAACTGACTACTCCTGCAGGTTCAAGAAAAAAATTCTGACATTTGGGGATTGCAAGTCTCCCCTTATCCCAGACTTGAGCTAAATTGCACAATTAATTGATATATCACACTTTCCTTTTCCCCTTTCTGCTAGCCCAGATTCCTTCTAAACGGGGTGGGAGGTAGCCTGCAACACTGAAGCACAAGTAACAAAGATAAGCGACTATCGAAGTGTAAAGATGGCTGATGATTTAGGATCACTGCCTGGGCTCAGAGGCCCACGTCTGATGTAAGAAGTAAAAATGCTGTTTTTCAATCAGGCTCAAATTTCTGAAATAATGATCTCTTTTTGCCTGTTTTCGGGAAGGATGCCGGTAATATGGTCACAAAATTTTTAGCAGACATATAAAATGGCTATTCTATTGTCTTCACGCTCCCTCATGCATTTCTACAGATGATTTACAGATTTACTGAATTGAAGCAATCTTTATTTCAGATATCCTAAAACTTTTTGGGTGAGGCATATTTGTTTTCCTGTGCTTTCTTAACAGGTTTGTAAGCTAGTCAATGGTCATGTCTTTTAAATCAAATATGATGCAGTTCTTGGCACAGGATTTTGTGTGCAGGTGCCCCATAAATATTTTTGTTGATTATTTAAAAAGAAAACAATGAAAACATGCTTCAAATTGTATGGGAGTATGGAGTATTTTCTTGGGAGGGGTGGAAGGAGTGGATCAGAAAATAGTAACCCTTAAAAATTAGTTACTATTTTTCCATGACTACAAAAAATTTAAGTATCAAAACTCAAACACCCGTTCTGTGCCTAAGACTGTATCAATGCCTTTAAGAACATGGTTAAAATCAATTATAAAGAGGACATAATATAAAAAATTATAGGAGCCCCCCTGGTGGTGCAAGAGGTTAAGATGCAGTACTCTGAAGCTATCTGCAGCCACTGTAGCATGAGTTCCAGCCCCAGGGAAGGAAGCTGACACACAAGGCACAGCAGACCTCTCGTGACTCGCCCACTGCTCCCCTCAGCAGTTTATTTCAGTCAGTCGGCCTGTTCTATTCCCCACTCTATCTCTGATGAATCCTCTCACCCACTGCACCTCGGCCTATATCCCAGTTCTTGTATGCATAAATAAGTAAATCTTTTTAAAAATCATACAAATAAGTAGGCTCATTATTTTTCAGGAGAAGAGAGAAGACTGCACTTTTACATTTCATCTCTCCAGTTCATCCTGGTCGTAACATCCTCTAGTCACCTGAAAGGCACTTTGCTTTAAGCACTCCCAGGATAAGTAAAATCATCTTAGTGCAGGTATGCATTTCTTAGGGTACAGGCTAAGTTCCTGTAGCCAGGAAACCAAAACACAGTGTCTTAAGTAAGGGGAAGCTTATTTGTCTCCTGTAATAGACCAGCATTGAGTAGTCTAGGTCAGAGGCCAGCAAGCCCTTGGGTCAAATATAACCTGCTCTCCATTCCTGTTTCTGAAATAAGAATAGTTTTTACATGTTTAAATGGCTGGAAAAGAATCAAAGGAAGAATAGCATTTTGTACTACAGTAAAACTCAATCTTCAGTATCTATTAAATGCATTTTATTAGAAGACAGTGATACACATTCATTGATTAATTCACAGTCAAGGCTCTAAGTATGGTTGCTTTTGTACTACAGTGCCAGAAATGAATAATTGCCACAGAGACCCAAACAACCTAAAATGTTTACTGTTTGCTCCTTTATAGGAAGTTCGCTGAGCCTAGGCTGGGAAGCTGTCACTCATAGTGCCTTCAAGGGACCAGGTTCCTATCATCTCGTGACTGCTGTTCTGTAGGTGGTTATCTGATCATGCATTAGAAGTGGGCCGCTGCCATGTCTGTGTGCCAGCCTTGGATAACAGGAAAGAATTAAAGAGGAAGGGAGGCAATACCTTTTTAAAAGCTTGTTAAACAGAAGTAGCACACAGCACTTTTGCTCATATGCACTCCTTTGGTGAATTTATTCAAATGTCCTAAACATAGATGAAATGAAGATGTAAATGAAATCAGGGAAGATGAAATCTGAAGAGAATCCAAACAAAATTTTGTTACAGTCTGAAGTACAAAGAGTAATTAAATCTTAAAAATCTACTGAGTATCTTAAGTCCATCAGGTTCCAAATAAAAAGAGTCATATCAACCCATAGCCAAAAATCTTCACTCTATTTATTAAAATGGTCCCTTTCTGATTTGAAGGCATGTTGATTTTCAGGCTCAAATGATCTGGAGGAAATTCTAGTGCTTCAATGTACATTTTTTTTTAAAGATTTATTTATTTATTTTATACAAGCATTGGGTACAGTCAGAAGTGCGGGAGGGTGAGAGAATTCACCAGAGCCAGAGCAGGGAGCAGAACAGGCAGACTGATGAAGTACACTGCTGAGGGGAGCAGTGGGTGGCAGGAGAGGTCTGTGCGCCATGTGGGACCCTCCTCTGGGTGGCCGGGGAGCAGCTGGGAATCGAACCGGCCTGCAGAGGCTGCGAGCAGCTTTGCAACCCAGCGCTCAACAGCTGCGCCACCAGGGAGGCCCTTTCAATGTACATCTTAAGGATAAAATGTTCTCTGATCTCCCCTCAGGATGCCAGGACCCTACACTGTGCATTTCCATGTGGATAACATAGTAGAGACTCAATAATTGTTGCTTATTGAAGGTACTTTGGTATCAAGGGGAAAAGTGGTGTGCTGAGACTTCAGGGTGACCTTCAGGTTCTGCCTCAAGCCCTGTGATGTATAACAAGAAATCAACTAACTCATCTGGATCTCTGTTCTATCAATTGCTTGTTATTTACATTTCCTGAATTCATATGTAGCTAAGTAAATAGCTACAAAAATTCTTAAAATGTTTTCAGAAATTGTGGTGAGAAAATATTGCATTTTAATCCAGAGTGAATTTGACTGATATGTATATAATTATATCAAAGTTTCCCAACTTCCTTTTTGTGAAAAAAAAAATTAATTCACATACCATAAGGAATTAAGCAAGAAGAAAGATGCATTTTACTTCTTGAGATCATGGGTTCCGGGAATCATCAGTTTACATGACTTTGTATAACTTGTGGTTGGTTATCACTTTGTACAGAATGTATTTGAAACACTCTGTGCAGCCTGCTCCTCTGTGCCTGAAAGTGACCTCCTCCTGAGCAGGACAACCATAGATTAAGTGACAACTTCATTCTAGGACACTACTGAATTAGCCTTCTAAATTCAAACAATAACCAGGCAATGCACATCACTATTTCAATACATGGCATGTTCTGAAATTAGAAACAGATTAATATTGGAAGTCTTTGGGGGTGCAAGTATAGTTTAAAATTTTGAAAATTAAATTTATTATTATCTATTGAGTGTTTTGCAACATCTATCCAAGTCTTATTGTACCAAGCTATATATGGAAAGGAATTCACCCATTTGTGAAAAAAGTTATTTCAAATCAATAGGAGAAATCTCTTTAATAAATGCCATAGGAATAATGGGCCATTCAATTGGAGAAGGAAAAAAAATAGATTTCTACTTCACAATATGTAAAAATTAATTCCAGAAGGATTGATGAGCAATGTGAACACACTTTTTCAAAGTATTAGAAGAAAATATGAAGAAAAACCTTAGTAGGAAGACACAAATCCCAGAATCCACAAAGGAAAAGACACATCTATTGCCTTATATTCATGTTTAAACATTACTTAAGGCAAAAGACAAAACAGGCAAAGGTAGACTTCAGACCAGGTAGCATATTGGTAATATTTAAAGCATATGTATAAAGGCATATAATTTATAAAGGATCTTTATAAACCAATAATGCATCTAATAAGGATATAAGCGAAGATTACCAGCAGTTTTCGCAATTAAAAATTACAAATGACTTATAAATGAAAAGGTTTTCAAACAATGAGACATTATTTGATTCATCATATAGATAAGCATAAGAAGGTGGAACATATGCAATGTGGGGGGGGTGGCACTGAAGAAATGGGGACTTTCCTTTGCTGCCAGGGTTTGCTTGGAGGAGAATTTGAAGCACCATCAAAAATGTTAAATCATGTATAATTTAACTCAGAAATTTTGCTTTGGGTAGTTTATTCTAGAGTAAAACATGTATAGACAGAATAATATGCAAAGAAGTTTAACGTTTATAATAGTTAAAAATGGAAAGACAAAAACATTCGTAGGGGAATGGCTATATAGATTATGGAACACTACAAAGAGTGGCATTTATATGCACTAATAAGAAAGTTCCCTATGCAATAATTTTAAAAAGCAAGGTTTAGTTTAATAGGCTATATGTGCACATATAGAGAATGGTCTCTTCTATCCAAAAAGCCCCTAACATTTTGTTTGCATTCATGCATAGGAAAGCATGGGCAAAGGTGGAAGGATGCTGAAGAGGAACTTTCTTCTGTACTCTCTCTTAAAGAAAGGGTTATCCATTCTGTATTTGTAATTCAGGTTAAATTATAAACCAAGCAAAAATGACTTATATACCACTTCATTACCAGTTCTTCAGCTGGTTCTTCTACCATCTGCTATGCTGTTCCACTTAGACACTCCAAAATACAGCTCCACAAGTCAAACTGGCCAAGTGTGAGGTGAATCTGCTATTTGTTCATAAATTTACTATTTTATACCATTTAGACAGGAAGCCAGTCCCTCCCTGGCTTTGAAATTTGTTTCATTGCCTGCGTGTAATGATTGGAAAAGAGAGTTTAAAGCAATCACTGTTTTCAAAGTTTGCCTAATATTTGTTGCAAAATGTCAGGTTCCTTGACAAAACAGTAAAAAGATAAAATAAAGTTTCCCTTTTGTTTTTCATGAAAGTAAAAACTACTTATATTTATAACTACATTCTAAGTCCAACAAAATGGATTAAGATTTCTGCCAAATGTTTCGTAACATTTTTTTTTTCTAGAGTTAGCAAGAGCAATACATTACTTTCACATTAAAAATTCTTCATAATGTTAGGCAAGTTTATGGAGAATTTAATATCTTTGTTTTACATTTTAGTTAATTGAAGCTAAACATCACATGAACCAGAATTAAGATTAGGATTCAAGTTTTCTGACTCTGGCTGTTTCCCCTCACCCCCATGCATGGCCACCCCCCCAGAAACTAGACATACTTTCTTTAATCTTTTGATAATGTTTTCTCAAACTGGAAGGTTTACTTGAAGATTATAATGCAGCATTTCTTACACTGACATTGAGCTATCACCTTAAAAGCCAAGTAAAATTCATTTTAGCAAAAGATGAGATTTAGTATGATGAAAAATGTACCTGAATTGTGGATTAAAATGGAGAGGAAATTTTACTCTTGCTTAGAAGATGAAGCTACCAAGAATAAAATCTCAGTCTATCATAGAATATGTGGTCATGTGTATATTAAAGAAGGATTCTACACACTATTTCATTTTTTTTCATTTTTCTTTCCACTGTTTTTTTTTTTTTTACTTTTAAATGAAATCTAATTACTAAACCATAGTCTAAAGGAACGATCAGGTATTAACTTTTCAATGTCTTAACCTGAAAGTGGGATTATCTCATTTCCACACAAAATGAAAGGAAACATGTTACAGAAAGATTTTTTTTTGCAGTATGTTCTGTATCAGGCTTTATATTTACATGTAAATTTACCTTAAGTTAAAATTCTCAATATGCATTTTAAAATTGTGTAACTACAGCCATGTTAATTTGTCCTACATCGACCTACAGTCAGCAAACTGCCCAGTAAGTCAGGGAAGCGCTGTGATACTGCAGCTCGGACATACGCTTGCTGCCTTACCCCACGCAGCTCACCAAAATATATGGCAGAAGGGCATGTTTGCAGCTGACTCATTCTGATGTCTGGTGATCACCATCAGCCATTGAAACCATAGAAACGAACACCCCCCTCCTAGGAATTATCACAAGGGTGACTTTTTTTTTGGTGAAACGTGCTCTCGGAAGCTTTATGGGGTGTCTAACTTGAAGTCCCCGCAGTGAGGTCTGCAGAGGAATGTCTGTGCTGAACCCACACCACACAAGTCAAATGCAGAGCCAATGACCGGATATGAGCGCTGCAATTGAAAGTTATGTAAGAGAACCGAGGACATCGGGAAAGCTGATCAAATTATAATATTTATCTGTACGATGAGAAAAATGTCAGCTCACGTCCTTTTCTGCTTTAGAGTGCGCCGTTCTCCGGTTGGCTGTAGCGTTTTGGGGAGACAACAGAATGGGAAATTCGGGGGTGTGATCCGTCTTGGAAATAATAGCTGCAGTAAACATTTTAATCACTGCCAGGGCATTTAAAAGGAAGATGCTTAGGTGGGCACTGGCCCGGCGTTGGCCAGCAAGCTTTAGAGGAGAAAAAGACAAATGATGCTGTAACTTTCAGGTTGAGAGAAATTTTTCCTTCTTAACAATGAAAAATAAAGAAAGGTCTCGGTGCGGCGGCGAGGCGGGCGGCGAGAGCGCGGACCTGCGGTTGGTCGGCGCCAAGGGATCTTTCCCGTAGAAAGAAGCGCTGAGCTTCCATTCACCTAAACCTCAGGCTTCAGCGTCTGAGGTGGCGGTGGGAAGCCAAGAGTCCTCGAGAGGACCTGACAGGCAAGCTCTCTCCTCGCGCAGCGTCCCAGCTGCGGCTCCGAGTTCCATCTCCCCTGCTTCTTGCAGCTCCCTGGCCCCGGGCTCACCATCTCTCCCACCTGGTCCCTTGGGTGGTGGACCTGGGCTCACCAGGACCCCTCCAGCCCTGCGCCCGGCGGCGAGCACAGCCTGCCCAGCGTCGGCCCGGGACGGCGAACGTGCGCCTAACTTGGCGACAGCCGGGGTCTCAGAAGCCCAGCAACGCCAGAAACGAGGCTCTCTCGGGGCGCAAGCACCCCCTGCCAGATACGCTCACGCGGTACAAGCTCAGCCCGGAGCTCTGGTTAACTCGACTCCAACTGGTCTGGAGGAAAATACAGGGCGCGGGGCAGTGGTCCCTCCAGCCCAAGCACGTGCGGTGCAATTCCCCGCGCTCGCGCCGGCTAAGACGCGGGATTTGCACCAAAGCCTCCCCGCTCCCAGCGCCGGAGCCAGGCGCCACTTGCGGCGTCTCCAATTTCGCCCCTGAGAGGGGAGGAAAGAGCCCCTTTCGCTCCGCGCCGGCGAGGCAGGGGGATTAGCAGCCCCGGCCTCCCGGGGCGGGCGCGGCGAGGCCGGGGCATCCCCCGGGGCGCCGGCGGCGGGGCTCGGCCGCGAGGGTTAACAGCGGGCGCAGCCGGGCGGCGCGGAGGCTTCCTCTCCCGCCCGGGAACGTGGATGTCGCGCCCGCAGGATGTTCGCCGGCTGGGCCGGGCAGTCAGGAAACATGAGAAGACCTCGCCATTCCTGTTCCCGGGCCACGCGCGCCTGTCTGGGTAAATAAAGCCGAGACGCCGGCGGCGGCGGCGGGGAGCGCGCCGGAGCCCGCGCAGAGAACATGCGGCGGGGATGGGAGCGCGCGTAGCCTCGACGCGGGAGAGCCTGCCCCCGCCGCCGGCCGCCGGCCCCAGCGCGCCAGGTACGGCCTCGAGTCCGGCCGCCCGCGGGGGCCGCCCCGGCCTCCGAGTCGCTCCCTCCCCCGGCCCTGGACTCCCCGGCGCTCCCGCCCTCCCCCCACGTCCCTCCGAGCGCCGCGGGGACGGGCCCCGGGAGCGGCCGGCCGGGGGTGGAGGGTCCGAGGCCAGCCCGGGGTCCCACCTGGCGGCGCCTCCTTGGCTTTAAAATTGTTCGCGGGCGCTGGGCGGGGCCGCCCTGCGGGGGGTGAGCTCCCCGGGCGGCGGCTGGGAATCCACCAGGGTAAGTGGGGCGCTCTGAAGGCCAGAAGAGGCGCTCGGGACCCGGCCCGCGCGGCTCTCACGCCCGCGGACCCCTCTCGACGCGGCGGGGTTCTCGGGCCCGGGTCTCCTTCCCCACGCGCCCGCGCTCGCCCTCGCGGCGCGGGCTGGGGGCCGCGGGGAAGGGCCGGGTCTGGCACAGCTCGGCGCAGACCCTCTAGACCAGAACCACGCCATTGCTTTCCCGAGGACAGGGCGGGCGTGGGAGGAGGCGGCGGGGCTGGGCGAGGGTGTGATTACAAATGGAGCAGCGTGAACGCAGATCACCAGGCGCACTGATTGGCAAAGTCCAGGCGACTGGAACGCGGGCTGTGAGCACGGAAATCGGCTTGCACACTTATCGCCGGGCGCTGTGCACACCCCGACACGTACCTGTCTGCGCGGGGGGACGCAGCCTGCCGCGCGCCGGCGGCCGCAGAGGTCTTACTGCCCCTCGGCGCCAGCGCGGACGGTAGACGGCGCGGGGTCGCCGTGGCCACGGCCCCGAATGTCGCGCGTGGCCGCGGCTGTGCTCGGGGGCGGGGCGGGGGGCGTCGGCGCGTGTGGGCGCGGGGCGAGGCTGAGCATCTGTGTGTTGGGGGGGGCAGCCCACACTGTAGTGGGACGGGGCGAGGGGTGCTGGCGGCGAAGCGGAGGCGACTGAGCAGGAAAGGTAGCGGCCCCGGGGCGCGAGGCGCGCAGATGGGGCGGGCTGGGCGGTCACTCGGCTCCCGCGCCGCGGCGCGTCCTGGCCCCCAGATGCCCGCGCGCGGCGGGCGGAGGCTCCCGGTGGCCGCGACCAGGGAGGTGAGCTTGGCGACTTGCCCTGACGGCGGCAACCGCAGGCCGGGTGGTGCGCGCACGGGGGTGCCTGCTTCCCCTGTGACACCTTTGTAGCTTCGGAAAGGGCTGCTCGACACCCCCAGAGAGGGGCGGCGGGAAAGGGCTCCCAGCTCGCGGCGGGCGCCTGCACCGCGGGAGAGCGCCCTCCGGACGGGGCCCGCGGGCCTGGACGCCGGGTCCTCTGGTTCAGGGACCCCGCGCGTCCCGGAGCGGGCGCGGCGCGAGGAGGGCCAGGAACACCTAGGGGACAGGGGCGAATGTGGTGCTTTTGTCCCTGCCGCCACGCAACTTTTTAGCTCTGGAATCCGCTAACTTGCCCTGCGCTTGCCCGAGCCCAAGGGAGGCTGCTCGGAATGAGGACGCAGGGGCTTCAGCCAAACCACCCAGGATCTAGAAAACATGAAAATCCCCGAAATCCCGGTATAGTCTGGGACTCATTAACTAGGGCTTGCGGATGCGGCTGTTCAGATCATCCAGTTTTTTCCCTTCTTTCAACCCCTCCTTACGACCCGAGCGGGAGCTCGGAGGGCGTTAGTCTTCAGTTGCCCTTGAAGAGCCGCGCGTGGCCGCGCACCTCTCCGGTTGCGCTGGCCGGTGCGTTTCTTCCAGATTAAAACAGAGACAGGGAGACCCATTTAGGAATCCCTTTCCTTTGCCTCAGCGGGTAATTGCTCCTGGTCGAGTTCCTGGGGGGACTCTGTCGCCGCGGCCCGAAGATGTCTGGGGCGCGCCCCGGGAGCGTGCGGGAGTGGGGAGGGCCGCGGGGGGCCGGGTGAGGGGCGGCGGCTCCCTCCTGCAGGTGCGGTGGCGCCGCCCCGCCCGTGGGCTCCGGCACTCGGCGCCTCAGCCCGATTCCGACCCGAGCCGCGCCAGGGGCGAGCGCTCTCAGCGAGTAACGTGATGCACCTTCGTCTCCTAGACCCCGAGCCCCGCGGAGCTCCAGGCGGCCCGGCTCCGAGGCGCTGCGGCCGCGCCGCGCGCCCCTGCCCGCCCGCACCATGAACACCATCGTCTTCAACAAGCTCAGCGGCGCGGTGCTTTTTGAGGACCACGGCGCTCCGGAGCGGGAGCGGGGCGGCAGGCCCTACGGCGGCGTGCTGGACAGTCCCCACGCCCGCCCCGAGGTGGGCATTCCGGACGGCCCGCCCCTCAAGGACAACCTCGGCCTGAGACACCGGAGGACCGGGTACGCGCACCCTCCCGGGGCCCCTACCCCCCTGCGCCGGAGGAGGGGTCGGTGAGCCTCTCGGCCTGCGAGCGGCAGCCGGAGTGCGGATTTGCTGCCCGGAGTTCCCGAGAGGGCAGGTCCCCGCCTCCTGGACACGGGCATCCTCAGTTTAAGTTATTAGTTCTTCCAAAAATGGGGGGTGGGGGGTGGGGGAGCGGGAGTCGACTGGGCAGAGGCTTGATGAAAACTGAGGTCACGAGGAACTGTCCCGGGGTCCTCCGGCATGTGGACCTCAGGGCGAGGGTCTCGCGCCCCTCCCGGGAGCGCGGGTGCGGACGCACAGCCGAGGATGGGTGCGTAGGAACCGGGCAGGGCCGAGCAGTCGGGGATTCCCGGGTCGGGCCAGCCCCCTGGGCAGCCTCTCTTCGGTCACTGCAGCGCCTCGCCGAGGCCTCCAGACTGGCCTTGCAGCGGCCAAAGTGGACGGCCCTGCGCTGGGTGCCCTGGAGGCGCCAGCGGCTCGGACCCCGGAGGGCAGTGGGGAGAGCGCGCGGCCCCTGGGGCGGGGGGGCGGGGTGAGCGGCTGGGGGGGGCGGGGCGGGAGCCCGCGGGTGGGCCGCGGCTGGAGCTGCGGGTGCGGGGGGCTGTCTCCAGCCAGGCCCCGTCCCCGCGCCCGCTGCGGGGGGAGCCGTCCCGGCGGGCTCCACCTGAGGGATTGCATCAGCTGCTTGTTCCGCGGCGCGGCTGGTTAGTGAACTGGAGATTGGATTTCGTCAAAATGTTACTACCAGTCCTTTTGGATGGAATTGTATTTCGAAGTGTTTAAAGAGGCAAAAGCCCTGGAGGCTGCGACGCAGGCGCGCGGGGCTCCTGGAGCGGCCGCGCGGCGACACCTCCCGGAGCCTCCGGGGAGCGCAGCGCGCGACGCCGACGCCAGGCGGCTGCTCGGCCCGGCCCCTTCCTCCCGAGATAAGGCTTTGCTGAGTTACTTCACTTGATGGGACGGAGCTTTCCAGACTTTTTAACACTCCCTTATGTTGAGAAAGGGCCCCTGGAGTGGTTTTTGGCTTCTGCCTCTTTGCTCCATAAACCGCTCCTTTGGAAAGTGTCCCCTTTGCCCAGCGGATCTAAGCAAACTGGGGTGAGCTCGAAGAGCCCCCCACGGCCGCGGGCGGCCATCACCCCTTGCTTTATCCTCGCCGCACAGGGCGAGACCCTTCTTCTGACCACAGGCTACGGGACGCCCCAAGAGCCAGGCGTGGATTCCCTAGAAGACAAGTCCAGGGCTGACCCGGCTTCTCCCGGGTTCCCGGGGCCAGAGTCTCTCCAGGGCGCGGCGCGGGCGAGCGGGGTGGGCAGCCCTGCCGCGCTCTCTGCAGCTTGAACATTTCCTACCAAATCAGACCCCATCCGTCTCCACCCAGACCTCTGACCTCTGGCTACTGCCAACGGGTCCTTGCGACACCCGGGCTATTTAAAGAGAGATGCCCAGGGAAGAATATCCCCCCCCCCCCAAATGTGTGTGGCTCCCATTCCTTGCCTCGCCCTAGCCTTGGGCGCGGGCTGGGGCCCAGGGCGGGGCCGGGGGCGCTGGGTGCGGAGCACCGGCTCCTGGGCCCAGTGGCGCGTCCAGGCTTAGGGGGTCCGGGCGGGCAGCACCCACACGGGCTGCTCACCCGGGCCTCCGCCTCTCCCGCTGTCCCAGGGCCCGGCAGAACGGCGGGAAGGTGAGGCACAAGCGGCAGGCCCTACAGGACATGGCCAGGCCCCTCAAGCAGTGGCTTTACAAGCACCGTGACAACCCCTACCCCACCAAGACCGAGAAGATACTCTTGGCTCTGGGCTCGCAGATGACGCTAGTGCAGGTAATCCGGGCCCACCAAGGCCTTGATGGGTCGGGAGCGGGGCGGACTAGCCCAGCGGCTCATGGTGGTGTGGAACAGAGGGTGGCTGGTCCAGCTGAGGCATGAAGAAAGCTGGCAGGGGTGCCAGGGTCTGTCGTGGGGCGTCTCTGGGCTTACTCCTCACCATGTCTGGTCCGAGGGGGACAGAACGTTGTTTTGTTAGGGAGGTAGTGAAAAGTCAATGGCAGGGTTATAAGGTGTTGGAGAGTCTGGATCATACACAGATGGCACAGATAGGACCACGAGAAGTGATTTTCAAAGTTGAGAGGACATCAGAATTGCCCAGAGGATTTGGTAAAATCCAACTTGCTGGGCCCCATAGAGTTTCTCATTCAGTAGTAGGTCTCGGGTGGTGCTAGTAATTTGCATTTCTGACAAGTTCTCAAGGTGATGCTGACATGGCTGGCTTGAGACCACACTTTGAGGGCCAGCAGAATGGCACCCCACATGAGGGCTCCATATTAAAGGTCAAGTACAAGGTGACTTTCAATTTTTCCATGACTAACAGAACTAGAAGGTGGGTGGAAGGTCACTAGTGGGTTTGGGATATATTTTTTTTTTGTAATAATAAGAGACATTCTGGGAATTAGCTAGACTCCACGAAATGTTGTTGCTGGTAGCGTGTGTGAGATGTGAGATGGTTGTGTTATTTTGTCAAGTGTAGAGAAATAGTGCAAATTTGTTTCTTTTTAAGTGAGCATCACCACTTTACATTTCACTAGCTTCGTCCATACATTGTCTTATTGGATGTTCACAATCATGGCATCTAGAAATGAAGAGAAAGTCAGGGATAGAGGTAGGCCTGGAAGTAATATAATTCCAGTCAAATACTCATTCTGTCACACCACATTTTTCTTTAATAAATATGACATAAACTTTTATATATGTAGACAGAACAAACTTATTCAGAGAGAGGAGGAGGCGTTAAGTGAACTGAGACTTTCGTATGTTATAGTAGCCCTACATCATCACATTTGTGAAATTTTGGTCATTCCATTAAATGTCTGGTAAGGAAAAATGCCCAAGTAAAAAACATATAACTATAGATAAAGTAAAAATGGCTTTCCAAAGTATTTAAAGTTGCCATTTAGTAATTATTGGAGATTTTGTCAAAGCATGAAAGTTGACATGTATTTAGTTTTATTAAAACTATAATATGTACTTGTCTGCTCATTTCAGAACACAGTTACAGAGAAAAACTTCTATTTTCTTTCATATAAACAGGCAATAGTATTAATAGTGCTTTGTTGTAGCTCGGGAGGGGGAAATTAATTTAGTATTCTTGGCTTAATATTTAAACTAGTTATTTAATAGAAAACTGAATTTTCAATGATTTACCAAAGTTAGTTTCTAAAAAATTTTCCAGTCAGAAAAACTTGACTTATGAAAATAAATACATGTTCAAATTTCAGTTTAAACAGATATGCTATTTATTTTAAAGTACACTAATTTATGGAGCTGTTTTGTTATTTCATAATGATGTCAGCAATAAAACATTGAATTCTTCTGGTTGATTAAATATGGAAATAGTTCCATTGCTTACCATTTTCACATACACATTTAGAACATTTTTATTTATGAGAAGTTATATTTGTCAAGTGAAGAGACATTTAAATTTTGGGGTATAGTAGTTTGTTGAATTTCAGTATGACATTTAAAATACAGTATCAAATTATTGTTACCTGTAATTATAGTTAAAATACAAATAACTTTAATTTTTGCATTAAGATCTTGGTGAAGCTACATTTTTCCAATTTATGTGAAATTTTATTCATGTACTGAAAATGTTTCTTATTACATTTTCTTTCTCTTACATTATTCCTCAGGAAAATCCACAAAAGTATGTAATTTTAATGAGGCAAAGATAATTATAAAAAGTGATATGTTTTATGATTTCCTAATTTCCTTGTAAACAAATTTGGTTTATGAAAGTTCAAAGTGATAAATGGAAAAAATTGCGAGTGTATGTGTGTGTGTGTGTAATCTAATTTGGGTGCAATTAATATTTTCAATTAGGCAAAATGGAATATCTAGGTAAGAAAAAATATGTTTAAATAAGTAAGTACATATATGCATATCTGTTTACTCATATATATTTATATATAGGGTATTTGTATAAGTCAAACAAACGTTAAACATCCAAACCAAATTCTTTATGTGAAACCAAATAAATTATGTAAGAAGAGAACCATAAAACTGTGATCTGAACAAAACTTCTGATTCCTGAAAAATTGGACCCCTACTTAATGAGTCAGGTTCTGCCAGTGAATAAATTTCTCCTGTACAGTCAGGCTTATTGAGAAGAGTGAGCTCGTCTTATTCATCTTCTTCCCCCATGTCACTCCAGTATAGTACTTTCCATATACTAAACCATCTACTAAACTTGTAAATCTACTAAACCTTCCATATACTAAATCTGTTTCTAGAGTAAATAAGCTCAAACCAGGGGAAACCACTATAATACAAAGCAGTTCTCCAAAACATCTTTATGAATTTCTTAGGCATTGAAGAGAATGTCTTAAAATCTAAGATATTCTAGTTTTAAAACCCATCTCAGATACATAGCAGGCAGCTCAGTATCTTTAATGCCATATGGTAGCTCTATAGAACAAGCAAAGTACACATCATTTTATTATTTTCACTGTATCTGGAAATACATCATATTTTTATGTTTGTGGAAAAATATAGTGTACCTTTATTTCTGGCTCCAAACTCCTATTTTTTATTTATCGCAATATCTCCTATTTCTGTTCCTTATGGTTAATGTTAGCAAGCTCTCAACACAACTGCTTTATTCCTTAAATATAAGAATGTCTTGTGTTTTGATAATCTCTTTTACATTTGACATTTTCCTTTTGGTTGTGTGTGAAGCTGTCAAACTTCTCATAAGAAGTACTTTTGCCTTCTATTGCTACTCTTAAATTGATAAGGAAGGGTGTGAAATCTGGTCATCAATCTCCCTTGAAACCTAGAAGCAAAGGGCCAAAATTTTAGTGTAGGAAATGTATTTCAGAAACTCTAAAGTATTTTTCTGATGAGAGAAGTTCTAAGGTCATTACTCAGCATCTACATTGAATTCATCCCTGAAAGCTGAAGCAAAAAGAATTATTTCTCACTAGACTTGGCAACTTGTCTATATTTGCTATGTTTGACTCGCATTTGCATTATCAACCTGGAATTTTCCTGATGAGAGATAAGCATGCTTATAAAAATTAACAGGGAGATATTTATGTCTGTGTGTGAGTGTGAGTGTGTGTGTGTGTATTTCAACCTTAACCAACCCAAATATTCCAATATATTTGGTTCCTATGATTGACCATTATTCAAATATTATCAACATAGACTCTGTATTCTCAAAATATAAGCAGTTTTATTGTGGAATGGTGAAGTAGTATGTGATTAGGATTTTGTATAATTGTAAGATATGGAGTTTACCAAGGAATAATTGCCTTTGCAGAGTTTTATAAAAGAAGGGCAAGTGGGAACTCTATCTGGTTTCAACATTTTCCCTTACCGTATGTATATATATTTAATTTCTGGATTTTAAAAGTGAAATGTCACATTAGGACCATTTCTTTCATGGTCACCACAGAGAATGCAGCACAAGTATAGTTTGAGACTACATTTTAATGGTTGGGTGTTCATGCACCGCCCGCCTCCCCAGGCCTCGTAAAGATGTTTCAAATGCCTACATATGTCCATGCACATATGACTGAAACTGGAATATTTTGCCTGATATGAGTATTTCTGATGAAATATGTATGTAATTAGCAAATGCCAGGATATGGCAACTGTTAAATATTCAACAAAATCTCAGATTACTTCTTCATATTATTCCAGGTATTACACTTAATGGTGTGGAAATGTGGTGTTCAGTATTTCAGAGCAATAGTCCAGAATAAGCTTGTTAATTGTGTATGTTCAAAGGTGGAAAGATGCCAGTTAATACCTTTGGGTTTACTATAATGATTGTTCTATCAATACGACGAAGTATGTAAACATGGCTGTTAGAGTAGGATGAAAATTTCCTAATTTTCTTATCCAGCTTCTAGATATTCTGTTCTCTAAGCTTTCGTTATAAAATACATGATTTTAAAGCTCTGAGTTTGACATTGAAAAAAATTGCAAAATAAAATGCATGCAAATTTGTTAATCAAATATTTGTATTCACAACTTATTGCAAATATCTATTAAGCAGCTTGGACTACATCCAGCTCTAACTTGTACCATAAATTTCTGGATATAAAGTCTTGGTAAATATATTAACAAATTGGATGGCAGTTGAGCTTATGAAATCAGTTTAGAAAGAGCCTATGTTAGACATCAGAAAACATTTCTTGAAAAATCATAGAATATGTAATTAATATACTGTGATAAGACTATGTGTGTAAACAATACAAAAAAGAATGTGACTCCTATATATGAAAAGCATGTTAATTCTCCATGACATATAATGACTCCCATTTTTTGTATGTTAGAATTTTAGTATGTTAGTATTTTGGAAATTATAAGGTTATTATATTTTAGTAAAAGTTTTAAGAGGTGTGTGACAGTGATGACAAAAATTGAAGAAAATATGAATAAATAAATATATTCCATTCAAGATATTTTTGGGTTGGAAGAATTTATATTGCTAAAATGCCCATACTACCCAAAGCAATCTACAGATTCAGTGCAATCACTATCAAAATTAAATGGTGTTTTTCACAAAAATAAAACAAAAAATTCTAAAATTTGTATGAAACCAAAAAAGACCCCAAATAGCCAGTGCAATCCTGAGAAAGAGCAAAGCTGGAGGCATCATGCTTCCTAATTTCAAACTTTATTATAAAGCTACAGTAATCAAAACCATATGGTTTGGCATAGGACAGATCAATACAGCCGAAGAGACAGCCAGAAATAAACCCACACATATATAATTAATTTATAACAAAGCAGTCAGAATATTTAAAGAGGAAAGGATAGTCAAGTCACATCAATACATGGTGTTGGGAAAATTGGACATCCACACACAAAGGAATGAATCTGGACTACTATCTTACACCAGATACAAACATTAACTTAAAATATTTGTCCTGAAAGTCAGATCCAAAACCAAAAAACTCTGAGAATAAAACATAAGCAATAAGCTCTTTGTCATCAGTCTTAGTGATGATTTTTTTGGATTTGATACTAAAATTATCCCAAAAAACAGTTGGTCAACAAGCACATGAAAAATGCTCGTCATCACTTATTACCAGGGAAATACAAATGTTGTATAGCTGAAACCAATATAATATTATTTGTCAATTATATCTGAGTTTTCAAAAAAAGAATGTTCTAAAATCTCTACTTAGTAGTAATGAGAACTTAGATAGACATTTGGCAATAGAAAGAGGTTTGAAAAATGTAGTGAGGAAATGTATGTGGAGCATTTTGTGCTTTTATAATGGATGTCTCCCCAGACACTACAGTTAATTGTGTGTGGTTCTTCACAGCTAGTCTTTCTGTGTGTTCAGTTTATCTATTTCTATCACTTAATGCCAAGGCTTAAGCGCTCGTGTGTACATGTGTGTTTGTGTGTGTGTTATCTGTCAGTAGAGGTTGGAGAAGACAGAATATTAAATCACACTGAATCAATAATAATAGCAGAGCTTGACAGGAAGAGGGATTGATAAAGACTAAGACTTCTGAAATTCTTGGTGAAATATTAGTCATTGCACATAAATTTAAAAGGACAGTTATCATTGCTTAAGGCACTAAGGAGGTACTATTGAATATATGTATAACATATGATATGTCTTTGTATATGTGTGTATATTACATACACTTATAAATTAAAACGTATTTCACCCATGAGGACAAGGAGAAAATGCATTTTCCGTAAAGCAGAATTCACCGCAGGTCCATTCAATAATTAGGGCTTGAAAATGTGCAAAATTTGCATCTTTATAGTGCAAATGTAAGAAAAAGAAATTTCCCATGTGTACCTTGCACACAAACCATTATAGTAATATTGGGGTCATGTTCTAAAACATATTGGCAGAAAGACCTAATTCTCTTCCCACACTTTGTTCTTTTATAGCCAAATATTGGCCTTTCAGTATCTATATATATATATACACAGTATACACACACACAACTATATGTATTCTGACAATAGCCTGTCTTAGAAAAAATATCCTTCAGTATCATTTAGCCTCTAGAAGTCCAACAGCACCTTAGAAAACAGTGGAAGTAACTTTCCTTAGAAGTTTTTGGTCCTTTACCCCTTTTTGCTCTGTCTACTGTCATATCTGTGCATTTGACACAGATCTGCGCTCCCTCTCCCTTAAGTCTGATACCATTTTTATTTTCTCGCTGTGTATCTCATCTGTATGCTTTCCTAGTGCCTTAATCTAAACTTCCACAGACCACACACATCATTTCACCTTTGGGCAGTTCTTCTTCCTTCTTCAGAACGCCACTGTCCTTTTCATGGTTACACAGCTTTGATGATTTTGGGTCACTTTTAACTCTTTTCTCTTTCTCACCCACTGCAGAGTCTCTGAGATTTGACTTATATTTGTTTCCGTGACCTCTTTATTGGGAACATATTTCCCTACCCATTATACCTGACGTAGTCCTTCCAAGCCTAGCTTAACTTTCTGTGAAGTCTTAAGTCACATGTGAAAGTAACTGCTTCTTTTGGATTCCTGTATCATTTCATTTCAATGCCTCTTAAGCCATCTATCATATTCTTCCCTATAGCAGTTATTTATACTCTCCTACTTCTCATACCAGACTGAAAATTTAATGGTGAGTCTTCTTCATTATTTTTTTGTTCCCAGGATACAGCAAGTGCTCAATATTTGTAGTAAGTGCTGATTATGTTTGTTGAATAAATGAATGAGTGAATGGTATGAATGTTCAATTCTATTACTTTCTTCTGAGAATATATAATGAGTAGAGATATGGACAGAGGCTTAGGCCCTATCTGGGAAAATAATGCTATGATGCGTTACTTTTCTGTCTTGTTAATTGAAAAATTATACTTTTTTAGGTGTCAAATTGGTTTGCTAATGCAAGACGTCGGCTTAAGAATACTGTTCGACAGCCAGATTTAAGCTGGGCTTTAAGAATAAAGTTGTACAACAAGTATGTTCAAGGAAATGCTGAACGACTTAGTGTAAGCAGTGATGATTCATGTTCTGAAGGTGTGTTAACGTTTTAATCTTGCTTTCTTTGCTTTGCTTCTGTAATAGACTTGTTGGTTTTAAGGTTGATCTCACAAACTGTGATAATACCCTTGTAACTTTTTTATTGCATGAGGTAACTTCATTTTCCAGTACTGTCAATACCAACAAAATTATGGCTGCTTCCTCTTGTTTATAGATTTATTGTGTGTCAGAATAACAATTTCTGTGCAATTCATTAAAATTAAATCCCTTAGGGGGAGATTACATAGATTCCTGCTTTTCTCCTGCTTAAAAAATTAATCTTGAATATCAAGTAAATTTTATACATTTTAACTATTCTTTATATGTTTGTACACACACATACATACTAATGATTAAGTATTACAATTTGTTGGTGGGAGGAAAGTACGTGTACATCCTATCTAATCATATTTTTACCCCTTAGATGGAGAAAACCCTCCAAGAAACCACATAAATGAAGGGAGCTATAGTAATCCAGTTCACCATCCTGTGATTAAAAATGAGAGCTCAGTCATAAAAGCTGGAGTGAGGCTGGAGTCAAGGGGCAATGAGGACTACGTGTCACCCCCAAAGTACAAGAGCAGTTTGTTGAACCGTTACCTTAACGACTCTCTAAGACACGTCATGGCTACAAACGCCGCCATGATGGGAAAGACAAGGCAAAGAAACCATTCGGGATCTTTTAGTTCCAATGAATTTGAGGAAGAATTGGTGTCTCCCTCGTCATCAGAAACTGAAGGCAACTTTGTCTATCGCACAGGTAAGTCT
This sequence comes from Talpa europaea, assembly GCF_964194135.1. NCBI lineage: Eukaryota > Metazoa > Chordata > Mammalia > Eulipotyphla > Talpidae > Talpa > Talpa europaea. The sequence goes on along the minus strand of NC_140082.1, from coordinate 74,902,053 downwards.
GTGTTTCTTGTGATATTTTGTTTCAAACAGACCCAAAACTGCCATAGAAGGGCTATATTTTAGCAGGTGTAAAGACAAAACTTTTGTTACTTTTGCATCATCTTTCTTTTTGTTTTTAATTACCAGATATGCTCATTAGTAGGTGATGGTCTACTGGGGAATTTTCATCTTTTTTAATAAAGTAAGAATTTTTATTCTTAATAATAATTTTATTCTTAATGATAAACATTCTTAAAGGAGATATGTATTGGTCTTAATGAATAAATTACAATGGAGAAATACCCTGGATTTACCCAGCCATGCAAATACTTTTTATTCTATCTTTTTTCCTCAGTTATTTCATTGTTAGTAGTGGATAGGAAAGTGAGTGTATTTTGTGGAGGAAATTGCTTTGGGAATTTTCCTTTTATTCCTGGAAAGCAAAAGGAGGGCTGATAAATAACTTTGAAAATTTTACTTTTATACCAGAAATGGTGATTTGATTTCTCCCTCTCCGAAACTTTCAAGTGGAACAATGAGTGTGCTAAAATTTTCTATCTTCTTGACTTCAGTTCCCAGAGAATGTTGCTTATGAAAAATGAGCAAGTTTCTTCAGAACAACGGTTATGTGTGACCTATATCTGGGCTAGCTGGAGTCTGGTCCTAGATATGCCAAAAATTAGAGTTGGAAATGTGAGAGCTGGAAATAACTTCAGAAGGCATCTCATTCACCCATGTTCTGTCACAGATAAAAAACATATTTACTCTTCTATAGATCAGTCATGCCTTTGAGCTCCCACAAGTGGTAGGGGGAGCATAAACACTATAAAGACCATGGTTACTGTTTATATTACACCTACTGCCACCAGTCATTAATTGAGTGTTAGGATATGCTAGATCCGGTGCTAAATACTACACAAATGTTACTATATTTAGTCCTTATAATATCAGAGAGCTCAATATGTAAACAATAGTGTTTTACAAAGGAACTTAGATTTAGTCTGTTAACGTATCTTCAGATTATGGAGCCAGAAGTCTGATTTTTGAAGTGTCTGTGCATGTGTACATGGAAATACATATTATCCACAAGGAGTCAGAGGAAATCTCAGTGCATTTTTAAATAATTAAATCAAATTCATTTGCTGTTTGCATCTCTAATTCCAACAATGAAAACAGCTCCAAGCACTTAGGAATATAAAACGAGTCTTGTAAGTAGTAATAATTGGGTCTAGAAAGAAGTAAAAGAAGCAATAAAAGACTATTTAACCAATAACAAAATTATTAAAATATGTATTAACATTCTAACTAACGTTACCAGAGCAGGACTTGGAGGTAATTCAGAACTTTATGAAGGAAAATAAATCAAGCTATTCAGGTACATGTAATTGGAAATAGAATCAAAATAAAATAAAAAGATAAACTGGAATGCAAAAAAGGTAAAGAAGGAAAAAATATAGTAAGCTTAACAAGCAAAAATGAACACAGATTAAAGTTGGAAGTGAGAAAGGAGATATAGCAATACAAATTTACTAAAAAAAAAGTTTATTAAACTATGATGTATTATGTACAATTACTTGACAATGCTATGTGTGAAATATAGATTAAATTATATTCATTATGAGAACAGTGTTCAATGATTCCAAGTTTAGAAGACTTAAAGTGTTTAGCTAACCCAGTTCCCAAAACATACTTTGATAGATACATTGGATTTTCCTCTAAACTTTGAAGAAATAGTTCATTTCTACGCATTATATGTGTTTCAGAACATATAAAAACATGGGAAGTATCTTAGCTTTTAAAAATGTAAATGTTTTCTTAATCCCAACCAGATTAAGATACCATAGAAAATTATGCTTGAAATATGTATTGAATTTGGCATTAACTGACCAGTATTTTTATAAAAAATTTTATTGGTGATATTAATACTGATCATAAAACAATGTGAGAAATATTGATAATGTAATGTTACATGAAAAACTTCTAAAAAGTATGGAAACAACAATTATGAGGATACAAATGATAGAAACATAAAAACGATTTTTGGAAACAATGACATTTAATTTTGATGAGGTGGCATATAAAGTTATCTTTTTTAAAGATGCCTTACAAATTTCCTTCTATTTCCAGTAAGACAAGACCATAGACCTTTGAAATGTATGAGTGTATGTCTTCTGAAAATGCATGCTTTTCAAAGGTGGCAAATATAAAATCAAAGAGAAAATAGCATGCTTGTATAGTTGATGCTTTTCAAAGTTAAATATCTTGGCTATTTATTTTTATTAAAACATTCCAAATGCACTTGGTCCGTATTATGGACTACTCACTTGCCAAGTTCTATTTTTAAATAAAAACCTTTTTTTTTTTTAGTTGTGCAAGCCATGAGAAAGCAGCCTAGACACATAAACTTCTAGTTTTTCATGCATGTGTATAAACTTAAAAAGAACAGAATGAGTTTTTTGTTTTTGTGGATGGAGAATTAAGAAAGACTGGTGGTCTAAGATTGGCCTGCTAAATTTTACAACTAAACAATAACTGGCTGTCTTGTGTGGGAATGGAATGGACTGTGTTGCTGCGATTGTAACTGGGTTACCACTCAGGCATAAATAGTAGAACAGGGGACTTCAGTAAATACTTTCTGAGCAACTGTGATGGTTTTCTCTGGCATACAGGCTTATTCTGAATTCCTTCAATTCCTTTTGGTTATATCTCTCTTTTCTCACCTAAATAGAAATAGTCTCAGTCTGCTATTAAACTCCACTCCCTTCCCCTGCCCCAAATGCATAGCAACAACAACATTTTAACTTCAAATTGTTTTTTAAGAATAGATCACCTTTCAAAAAAATATAGATCACCTTTAAGTACAATGTATTGGTTTATTTGTGCTAAGAAATGGTATCCATTTTCCATCCATTTTGTAAAAAAAGTTGTTATCTAGTGATACATTTTATTAAATATGGAATCAAAAAATCAAAGGAAAAAGTTGGTGTGTGGAAGATTAATGTATGACTACATTTCATTTCAGATTTATGGATTCAAGGAAGGAGAAGTCTGGTTAGATTAATAAAGGAATAATTCTAATTGAAGATAGTAGTAGATATCATCAAAGCAAATACAAACATGTTTTGACTGATTTTTACATATTTCCTTGTAATCCACAGTTTTCCACATCATTGCAGAATCATTTTAGACTCCCAATAAATATTGGCGATTACATTTCTGACACCAGCAATTAATTGGAATTGATCAAAATGATTAGGGTCATTGTTTTTAAATACATTAAGTAATCACCAAGAAAAGATGGTCATGAGTGTCGAATTATATTATCTAAATTAAAATTACAGTTCACTGACAGTCTGCTTTCTGAGGTTTCAGAATAAGGACCCTGGCACACTACCCTCCTGTTGAATCAGTGCTCATATTCTCTAGATATTTGTGAAAAAACTATCTGCTGTCTGAACCACCTCACAGAAGGAGTCCTCATTGGAGCCTTTCCTGACTTGAATCAGCATTTGACTGACCCTCAAACCATGTCATCTTTTTTTTTAAATAAATTTTATTTTTATATTCCCCATACAATTGTAACCCCCTTATTTTGACCCCAATCCCTCCCCTCCCACCCTCTACCCCCCATAGAGTGTCTCTGGTTCATAGTTTTTTGTTGATTTTGATTTTCACTTTCTTATAGTTATTCATTTTCCTGGTCCCTTATTTAAGTTTTCTAGATTCCTGCTATGAGTGAGACCATCCGGTATTTTTCTTTTTCTTTCTGTCTTATTTCGCTGAGCATGATCCCTTCCAGCGCCATCCATGTTGCTGCAAATTGCATGTGTTTATCTTTTTTGAATTCTGAGTAATATTCCATGGTATATATGTACCACATCTTCTTGATCCAGTCATCTATTTTTGGGCATTTGGGCTGTTTCCAAAGCTTAGCTATTGTAAATAGTGCTGCTATAAACATAGGGGTGCAGGTGCTCTTTGGAATTGATTCAAACCATGTCATCTTTACTGAAGGGAGAGAGTAGATGTTTTGACTGAATATGTCAGTGAGGGGAAACTCAGGCAAGTCTTGAAATGAAATGTGTAGATTTCCTCTCTTCTCTGCTTATATTGAGCACAAGTCCAGATTTTCTTCTTTCTTTTTATAACCCGCAAATGATCAACTTATAAGTAGCTAGTACATTTGAACAGTTGTTCTTGAGTCCCTGCATGCTGGGATATGATTCATAAATTTAACCTGCTCTCCAGATACTGGATTTTGAACCTTATCTTGTTAAATTGTCTAAAATCCCTGTTAATTGTACACAGCTGGTATACACAGCTGGTGTAGCAAAAACATATACGTGGTTAGGACTCTTTTCTGTGTTTTTGTGAATGAATCAGACTAGCTCTTTCTCCACATGACTGAGGTATAAATATCTATGAAGAAATGCAGATGTTGATTAAGAGAAAAGAAGTCATTTATTTGGAACATAGGAGTCTTTGGGAGATAGAGATCATTTGATTGGCTTGCCACAGTAACTAGAGACTTTAGTTACTGGAGACTGAGAAACTAGGAAATAGAAAGTTTGGGAGGATGACAAAAAGTCCACGCCATTTCCAAATGTTTTTCTTGGTTAATGAGGACCTCCTGGGGGCCTGTCTTTCTGTACACTCCTGTACTTTACAATTTTAGCTAGAATTATCAGTAGTATAAGCCCAGGTATGTTCATAAGTTCAATAAGCCATGGATTTGCCTGAGATGTAATCTTAATTTCTAGCATGGCTTCTTTGGAGAAATGCACTCTCAATTCTTAAACTCTCAATTCACAAGCCCCGGCTGGGACAGAGTCCTTTTTTATACCAGGTGCTCTTTCTTGTATGCAGTCCACATACCAAATGTTTTGAAGAGCTGCTCTCCTCAGACCCTATTCTGGAAGCATGGGGGTCCTGCATTGCTTGCTAGACCACTCATCCAAGAAACCATGCTTAGTGAAGCAGAAGAAAGTTTAAAGAGGTGTCATGGCACAATATTTTGAACAGTAGATATTTACTTCTAATTTGTGTTTGGTCAGTTTTAGGTTTTGTATTTGGGGGTTGTTTAGAGAAAGCCACACGGCCGTCAAGAGAAAGTTTTATCAAGAGCCAAATGCCAAGGGTAGTGTGTGTTTCTCTGTGTCCATTAGGTTTCTTTGGGGATTTTGTTGACCAGTATATCTACTTTGGAGACATTTTTTTTCTTTTTTCATTACATTTTTGTGTGTGTGCACACATTCTTGTTTTTAATGGAAACATGAAACTTTACCATTCTTAACTATTCCAGACATTTCTTTTCCTCTTATGCAAATGATGGCTGATGCACCCTAGCTGAGAATAATAAAACCCACCATCACCAGCCCAGTTAGTCACATTTAAAAGATGCTAGAAAGGTATTCTCTTCTTTGTCTTGTATCTTTACTACCATAATACTTCACCTATCAAACATCATCTGGAAATGAGATAGTCCAAATGAGCTCAATTTTCAGCTAGAAATTTAAGTACTGATTTTTTTAAATATAGGACTTTCTGATGTCTTAAACTATTAAACAGCATTTGTGAGTGTGCTTCAATAGCCTCTCCCCTAAGCTTTCCCATCCTCTTATTGCCTGCTTTCCAATCAGTAATTTTAGGATTAACCACAATTCTAAATGTGTCTGTAAATCCCTTGAATAAAGAGTGATGTCAATTCCTATACCCTTTTTATTTATTTTAAAGGGATCTTTCTTGATTACTTATTTCAAAGCTGAAATCATTTACATGAAATTTTATGAACTCCTGACCTTTGGCTAGTCATAGAATTATAGAAACTTAAGCATTATTGCATTATTCTATAGATTTTTAAATATTTATCAAGGACAGTGATAGCAAAACACATTCATAGATTACTTCTAAAATTCAAATTACTTTGATTTTTTAAATTAAATGCTTTTATGGATTCACTTGCATAAATTTAAATGAAAGTGTATGTGTTCTGCCTATTGAGATTCATGGCAGACAAAAATAGAAAACGAGAAAAAACAGAAAAGAAAAGGAGAACAAATACTCGTCTGAGCAGTTAGTTGACCTCAGTGGTGGATTTTCATTCACTTTTTCTTGTTTGTTGTTTGGTATCTTGTGAGAACCTGAAAAACGCAAAATATAAGTGTAGCTGCTGAGACTTACAGCCCCACACAACACACATACATAAATACAACACACACAACATACATGCACCAGCATGGCTTACAAACAAATTGACGGTACCGTACCAGCAGCTTAGTTTAAAAAATGTTTCCATTTTCAAAGCTGTATTTGATCCTGACATGTTTTTTTTTGCCCTTGTGTGTTCTGTTTTCTCTATGTCACATGAAACCTAAAAATGATAGCAACATGGATTTCTTATTTGCAGATAAACTGTCCTGAAATGCAGCTGCGTTTTGTCTCTCCCTTTGTGATCCTTGCTGCCTTGTGTGTATTAAAAGCTCTTTGAGGCCCTGAAATGGTGTTTTACTATTTTTATAGTCCCCCCAGCTCTTTATGCTGTCTTTCACATATTTGTCCCATAACTACTTCGTAATGAATAAGTTAGTGTTTTCGTGATTTACTCTGTCTCTTAAATCAGAAAAGACATTTTAAGGTGCATATGTATATGTGATTTGTATCTGTTAATGTGACAAGAGAAAGAAAATGGTCCTGAGTAAATTTAAATGAGTTTGAAAAAAAGCAGCAAATGTGAAAAATTTAAAACCTGAGGGGGAAAACTGAACAAAATGCAGCTTAAAACTGAGCTGTTTAGCAGATTTAAAATAAAAACTTAGAAAGTATAAAATGAAACTAAACCAGTTTTCAAGCAAAAGAGTGGCTTTCAGGAAAATGCAAGGATATTAATGGAAAGGTTACTTAATTTAAAGAAAAGCTACCAAAGAATAAAACATATGGCAGATAGAAAAATAAAAAACTTTTCTAAATCTGACACCACTAAGTAATGCTATTTATTATCTGTCTCTATCTAGTACACAGCCTGGTAGGTGGGACTTACGGAAGCAAAGATTTAGACCCACTGTTTTTAAATTCTTAAGGAAGCACAGATTTAGACACACTGTTTTTAAATTCTGCTGTCACATCCACTCCCAGCCTTAACATGGCAGTTTTGACTTTTTAAACTTGACTTTTTTAATCATATGATAGAATTGAAGAAAGTCTTACAGAAATTTTACATTTTCTCTTTCCTTCATGTGTAACATTAAAAATCCTGTCTAGTTTACATATGTTCCTGTTAAAAACAAGCTTATCAACATGAAAATTTGAGTTTGCAGGGGCATTCTCTACATTTTGGCATTACTGTCGATTGCATTCTGCCCATTGTAATTGATTTTCTGACACCCTGTGCATTTAAACCTGCTGCAGTGGCCGTTCACACCCTGGTACAGCCTCACAGAAGTGCTTGTTCATGTCACTATATTTAAGAATCTGTCAGTATTTCCATTAAGAGGCTTTTATTCATTCCCCAGGGCTTCTAAATGTCATAAAAATTTAAGCCAACTCAATGCTGGCATAAAAGGGCCTTTTTCCCTCTTCTCCTATGTATAAGGAATATAAATGCAAAACTCCCACTAATTCTAAATTTAGTTAGGTTTGTAAACTCTTTACACACTGACAAGACCAAATAAGATCCATGACATCTATCCAGGCTGGGGCTGAAAAGGATGTCAAAAAGTTTTTACTGTCTGTGAAAATAACAAGACCTTCTATTTAATGAATATGGAAGTGGTTTCTTTTCTTTCTTTCTTTTTTGGTTAGTAGCTGTAAGCTTTTCCTTTCTACCTCCCTGCTTTGTTTCTAAAATTAAGCAGGTATTTTTTTTTTCTATGTCAAAATTTGTCTTGTTGATGTTAACAGCTTTTACTCAGGATAAATATGTGTTTTCTTTTAGTCCAGAACTTTGGTGATTTTACAGTTTAGAAGTTTGTGTTTATGTTTTGTACTCAAAATAATGTCATTTATAATTGTGAATTTTGAGGACTCAAAAGCAAATAATTTTGTTCACGTTGGTCCCTTTTACAAAATTTGAGTTTTTTCCCCCAGTTTACAATTTAAATGGAGGATGTCATGTTTAAATTATAACTGCATCATGTATCTTTTCTCCCTTTTTTGATGATCCATTTCTCTAATCTTTATTGTAGTAAAGAGGAAAGAAGTCAAGGATTTTTATTAATCTATCAGCATTACTTAAAATAATCCTTCAGTTCAGCCCCTCTACTTGCCTATTAGGAAACTGATTGAGGCTCTATACCAGGCTGGCATTGCTGGTCTTTTGGATACGAGTTACTTATTTGCTTGGAGAAGTAATCCTAATACTTTGGGTAATTGCAGGTGCTTAATTGACTTTAACTAAAAAATACGTAAGTCATTACTATGAAACTATGAAACTGTTAGGGGGAAAAAGGTGTCCTAAGCTAATTCAAAGTATATATGCACATTTTAAAATACAGGTTGTATATATAGGCTTATACGCTAGGCATCATCATTTCATTACTAAGGAAAGTAGCAATGCTTTGCAGAGATTCTCTATTATTACTGCTGACACGTGTGTGCAGGAGCAGTAGAGGAGGAGAAGGTGGAGGAGGAGTAGAAATTGAACATCACTCGGAAAACAAAGTCTTTGAAAATGACTTGGTATCTTCCCTCTGCCTTGATATACAATGGAGACATTGAGCCATTATCTAAAATGTGTCAGAAAAAAATCTCGAATTGGGAAGTAGCTTGGGGAAGATAGATGACCTGTAGCTTTAAGCAGCATCACTCATCTACTTTCAATAGTTTTAAGTCTTCACTGGCAAAAAAGGGAGTTGTGAATTATTTTTTCCCTGCCCTTCAGACTCTGCAGTGTGAGGTACACAAAGGTGCCTCAAAGTTGAATTTGCTTTTAGCAATTCCCCAGGTGAGGCACTTGCCTAGATGTAACTCGAAAAAGCAAAATGGAATTTACGGTCCACCATCTTACAGTCTGGGGGGCGCCTCAGTGGCCGTGTAGTTAGGGCGCTATCAGGCAATTTTGTCTTTGATCAAGCTTCATTTAAATAAAGAGAACCAAAAAATGTAAAATAGTGATTTGGACAGAGAAATGTTTGGGTAATATAAAATCAAAATGGAAAAAGCCAAGAACCCAAATGAAACTCTGTAAATCACTGAAAGGCAGTCAGAGATAACCAACCGCTCATAAAGTAGGATTTCCAAGAAACTGTTTGCTCTTGAAATTCTTACGCATTTGCCTGTTTTTAAAATTTAGAATTGGTTGTCCCTTCAAAACTCTTAGTATGGCAGAGACATTTCAAGTAAGAATGTCCTGTTCTGCCAACACTGTCATTATGATACTAAAATGTACCCTTTTGCCGAGGGCCAAGAATCAGGGTTTCTCCTTCCAGTTTCTACACTGATTTGGACAACAGATGCGTCAACAGCAAAGTGCTATTCAGCATCATTTGTCACGTGGCTGAAGGGCCAGGAGGATGGCTGTTTGGCAAGAGGGAGAATTCCTTAAATGTTACTGGGTCTTACATTTCTAAACGTAAAATTCCCGGCCAGAGATTGCCTGGTGCCAAGTGCCTTTGCTGTGATGTCTACGCCCAGAAACTGCTAGAGGGCTGCAATATTGTGGCTGCCTGAAAATCCACAGTGCCTACTCTGGTTTGCAAACTGAGATCGAGAGCATTTTGCATTGTTTTGCATTGTTTTGCATTTTCTTTGATCATTGTCTTAGTTGCATTCATTTCTGTAACTTTTTTCCCTTGGAATTTTCTTTTGAGCCACTAAATCTACCCTGTTGGATCGAGGAGTTTCTTCAAAACCTCGTCAGTAGTGCAGTTGGTCCTGTTTGAGTTTTTATTGTGTCCCCTGGGTTCCTTAACTTCAGACCTTTTCAGAATTATGGCACCAATTCAGATTTACTCAGAACCCAAGAGGCCTCCAGTTTATCTAACCTGTGTTCTTTTTCTTTCAGAAGATTTTTTAAATCTATGTGTTTTTCTTAAAATGTGTTTTTAAAAGTATGAACATAAATCATCTGGAATAGTAATTTTCAACTATCTTGAAAGGTGTTTGAGGACTATTTCATGGTTACTATGATTGAAGCAGTAAAATTTAGTTTATAGTTACAATAACTTTCCTCTCATTAGAAAATATAAAAAAGCTCAACTTTATGATTTCATGACATATTACCAAACCCCCAAATACCATTCCTCAGCCCCACTCCCCTAACACACACACACTCAGTTAAATGTTAATAGGAAGCTCAGAGAAGAATCATAAAGGCTAATGATCTCTGTTCTATTGGGCCTCCCCTGGCCTCTCAGATGCTTTAATTAAAACGATAGTGTGAAAGTATGGACCGAGGCTGGGTTACAGCCATACAAGTTAAATCTGTATCTTGACTACAGTTCAATTCATGTTGCCTCAACTGCGGTTCAGATGACTTTTCTAGGCCCACATTCTCTCCCCAGTAGGCCTCCTTGCCTGATCTGAAGTTACCTGCTTATAGGTTTGACCACAGGATGTTATAAAGTGGAAAGAGCAAAGGACATTGCCTCAGAAATCAGGAGCCCTATGTCTAGCCAGAACTGTTGGCAACTGGGCACATGTTCTAAGGCGAGTCCCGTTAATAACTAGGTCCCTTTTGCTGTAAAATGAGGGTGTGTGACTAAGGAACCCACACATTCCTTAAACCACTGATAATATGAAATTTTATGAAAAGCATAGGGAGAGGAGGAAGCCCACAGCTTACAGAAGTGCATTATCTCCCTCAGAAACAGAACTTGGACTAGGAACACCAGGACAGGAACAGATGAGAGAACCTTTGGGGAACAAGGCAACAGAGAGCCCCCTGGTGGCAGGTGCTGGCCTCTATACTGTGTGTTGCCCTTCAGACTGGGTTGGGAGGCCCAAGCTGGAGGGAGAAACAGTTCTGTCTGTCACCATATTCCTTATGTCTGCGTCATTGTAGGAAGACCTATCCTAACATTATAAAAAAAGCTCTATATTTTTCTACTAACTTTACTATTTTAATCGACATTTATATACCCATAATCTACCTATATATTTTTTGTAAATTGTAAATTCATTAATGATCAGACTCTCCCCCAAAATGATAGCCTGTCCCTCAACACAATTCATTGAGTCTTTCCATTTTTCCTTACTGATTTGAAGTGCTTCCTTATTAAATATTAACTTCCTTTATTTGTGTGTGTATTTCTAGATTCTGATATGTTCCATCAGACTTAAAAAATTCTCCTATATCTGTAATACGCTGTTTTCATGCTTCCTTGTGCATTTTAACATATGTCAGCTTTCAATTTTTTCATAATACTGTCATCTCGGTTCTTGAATTTACTCTTCCAGTTGAACTTTGGAATAAGTTGACATGTTCTTTTTTAAAATGCCATTGAAAATTAACCTGGTGTTGCATTAAACTTATATATTAACTTTGGGAATGCTTTTCTCCTCCTTATATATTTAATTTTCATTCAATACAATTTGATAGCTTTACTTACATAGGGTTTGCATATTTCTCATTAAGTTAATTACTAAATCATTTATTTTGTTGTCCTTGTGGATTAGTTCTCATCTATTACAAGTTATCCCTGATACAAAGAAAATTTGTTGGGTTTTATTTTTTTTAGATTCAGTTGGATTGTTATAGTACATGCAAGCATATACCCTTCAAATAATGGAACTTTTATGTATTTATTATCCTCCCCCTTTCATGGCATTGGCCACGTTTTCTAAAACAATGTGGAGTAATAGCAGTGAGAGCAGACACTAAAGGGAATTTTTGTTTTCTTACATTGTACCATTAAATATATTTGCATATTGGTTTAGTATAATCACTTTATCAAGTTAAGTGATTCTCTTTCCATTCCTAGATTATTTAGCACACATATAACTAAATAGACTATTGCATTTATCAAATGCTATTTCCACCATTTTTAACATCATGACCTAGTGGTTCTCTTTTAATCAATATACATTTCCTGGTGTTTATCCATTCTTAAATTCCTGAGAAAAAACTATTCTTGCTCAATATACCATTTTAAAAATATATTTCTGGATTTAATTGACTAGCATTTATTTAATAATTATATGTAAAAATTCTCATATCTCATGTCTTTAATTTTTTCTTTTCTAATGTTCTCCTTGCATACTTTTGAGTTAGGTTAGCTTAATTTAGAGTTAGGTTAAATTAATTTAAATTAGAGTTAAATTAGAGTTAGATTAGACTCGTGGAATAGGAAATATTTCTATTGTAGAAAAGTCTAATTATAATAAAGTAAAAATCAAAATCAACAAGCAACTATAAACCAGGGACACACTGGGAGATGGGGGAAGGAGGGAGTAGGATCAAAACAAGAGGGGTTGGGAATTGTCTGGGAACTATAACCAAGATGAAAATGCATACATTGTGCAACAATGAAAAATGATGTAAAAAATATATAAAATTAAAAAAATTTTTTAAAAAGGTCTAAAATAAAGTATGGATTTAGCTTTCCCTGGTATCTTGACAGTTGGGAAGACGCCATCTGGGAAACCATCTTGCCTGGAATTCCTTGGTTCTCTATTCTTTCTCTCATGTTTTCATCTTTCACCTCTAAATCATGAACAGTTCCCTCAGCTTTACCTTCCAGATGACTCCAGGGTCCCAGATTACTTCATCGTTGCCCCCTCCTCTCATTTAACCAGTCTTTCTCTTACAGTTTTCCATTTCCTTTTGGTATTTTGTTTTTATTTTCCAAGAACACTTTTTTTTCTTATTGTTCTTTTTTTGTAGCAGCCACAGCTATGTGGTGGTCAGAAGCCGCCTGAATCCCTACTCTGCATTTCCTAGAAGCCTTCCTGTCTTTGCCCCGAGCGCTCCTCAGGGCGGCCCTGCCCTGCTATCCTGGGCTGGCATACTTGGCTCTGCGTTGGGCTCATCAGAAGTCTGTTCTTTCACTGGTACCTCTAGGGCTCCCCCTCCAAGGACAGCTTGCTGTCTGACTGGGAACGGTTGACTTGGAATGTCTTCTGTGCCTTCGGCAGAAGCATCTTGGGCTTGCCCAAGGTCTTGTTTACCGCCTGCTTCAAGTTATGGTTCTCTGCTTAGATTTCCCTACCACTTTGATAGCCTATGCATTTCATCTTTTAATAAGTTTCTTGACTATTCTGATTTTGTGATGGGAGCCTTCATTGTTTCCAGCAGTGCTAAGCATTTTTTTGTTTTCAAATTTATATTCTGTAATTTTAATGGGATTTTGAAAGAGAAATAAATAAAACATATCATGTGCACCATCTTTAAGGGAATGCTAATACAGATTTTTAATAGGTGTGTATAGTACACTATAGTACAGTATAAGTATAGTAGACTATAGTAGATCTATGGTAATGCAGCCTTTTAATAGGTGATTTTTAAAAAAAAATTTTGCATAGAAAATCTGGGGTGTAGACTAGAGGTGTGGGCGGTAAGAGGACTCAGCAGAGACAGAGTGGGGAGCAGAACAGGCAGAGTGACTGAAATACACTGCTGAGGGGAGCAGCGGGCGAGACAGGAGAAGCCTGCTGCACCATGTGGGTCACCTCTCTGGCTGGGGATTGAATTCAGGTGGTAGTGGGGAGAGCGCTGAGACCTGAGCCCTAGGCCACCAGGGAGGCCCTTAAAAGGTGATTTTTATCATAGAAGATGTTTCTTTTGTTTTTAATACCTTTTAGGGGGAATTTGCACATATTCAGAATTATATGTAGATTCTAAATATCAGAGGAATAATAGATTCCTTTTATTTATTATTATTAATAGTAAATAATAAATATAGAGTTACTTATAGAATGGAACATGGGGATTCCTGGAAAATTCCTGATAGGTTTTATGTACACATTATGATGCGAAAACTTTCCAGACTACTCTAGTACTTCAAATAGTGAGCTAAATATAATTTAGTTTTTTTTAAAAAGCCGGTAATTATAATAATATGATATAGTGGTGCTTGGCAATTGTGTACCTACAGTTTTCAAATGCGATTAGAATTTGAATGGTTACTATTTTACTCTGTAGTTAAGCTCATGGCAGGGCATGCTACAACTATTTTTTCGTACTATTTTCGTACTATTTTTTCAACTGCTTTTTTCTTCCAGTGGAAAACTTAAGTCCTTTGTTTGAATGTATACTATTGGGAATTTTAAGTAAAACAGAGCTAAGAATTCCATTCCTTTTTGCCAATCTTTCCTTTAAACAAAATGATCAGTTAATGGAGCATTAAATAATCATATGCTTCATTTTGATTTTTTTTAACTTTCGTACTTGCATTACTTTAATCATTTTCAGCTAGATAAAATAGAAAGCAAAATAAAAAATATAAATGGAAGGAAAGTGTTATCATAATTCAAAAATATTAATAAAGCACCTATTAAGATTTGTATTTTTGATTTATTTTGAAAATGTCACAATATTTTTGCTTTCCCCTTCTCTCTCACTCTCCCTCCATTTTTGCCTTTTTCTTCTCTACCTTTATTTCACATTGTTTTCTCCTTCCTTCACCCCCCTCCCCCATTGTGTGCTGTCTCTGTTCCAGGCTATCCCCTTCAGGTTCCCCTGCAGTTTGGCCAACTGTGACTGAGCTGACTGAATATTTTACCACCCTTCTGTGTCTCTGGCAGTGGTGGACTGACCACGGAGTACTTTTCTATGAGTTTTCTTTCTTCCCTCAGGGATATGCTTGACTGTTCAGCTGTCAACATTTGAAGACAGTGCTTTTTTACTATAATAAATGTAAAGTGGGTCACTGTTCCCAGTATCTCTCTTAGACTAGCCCTGGCTTTTGTTGGAGTGCAACCATTCCAGGGTGCTTTGCTTGCAGTGACTTTATTGTTATGGGTCTTTCTCTGGATTACACAGTGAGTACTTTGTTACCTCCTTTGAAGCACTGGAGTCTTTCAGACAGGTCATGAGCTTGACTCACCATTGGACAGAAAGCATGGACAGCAAAAATCCAGCCAATCACTGCAGTGTGTGCCTTCACAAGGCTTTTCCTGGCATAGAGGGATTTGAAAGATTTTCTTTTCCAATGATCCTGTACATGTTTTGTTGGAGATGTTAATGGGAAGCAGCATAGTCAAGCACTTATTCTAAGAACATAGTAAGCAAAGCCCCTGAAACAAAGAAGGACAAGAGAATGCTAGAAGGCCAGCTTGAGGTCATGGCACAGACATTGTCAGGAGCAGACAGCTTGCATGTCTCGGTCAGAAAGTCTTCTCTGTCTTAAACCTTTCTGCCTTCCCCCTTCCCACCCCAACCAGGAGAAAGCTCTGATTTTGTGGGTTCAGATGATCACATTGAGCCCACCCAGATAATCTAGGATAATCTCCCTATTTTAAGGTCAACTGATTGGTAATCATAATTATATCGGCAAAGTCACTTTTAACATGTAACATAACATAGTCACAGATGTGAAAAGTCCTGGGGGCAAAATTTTGCCCACTCCAGGAGACATCATTTAGCAAGGGGATTTGAATGAAGTTTTGCCAGTTTAACCTCAAATGTTTAGACACTAAGCATTATCATTAGTGTGATGTTTTAATTATAAAGTATGCAAAGTATACTGTTTTAAATACTGTTGATATGGGTAATCTAAATATGTTAGTTGAAATTTTCCATAATTATTTACATATGAGCACCCCCCTCCATGTACATATTGCCTTTATACATGTAGTTAATCTTGCTTTCCTTAAGGATGCATATATTTTCTCTCATAACATGACTCAAGCATTGTAACTGACAAGCATCAGGTAACTGACAGTGTGTTTCTAAGGTAGTTGGCTAGATAATTCCCAGTGGAAAGATAAATGTTTACTATACACAGTAATGCAATCTACCATTATTATTTTGCCTGCGTGTGTCATAACTTTATGATCTATGTATTACCATCATTTTTTTTTTAAGGACAAGAATTTGCATCCAGAAGCTGCGATGTTGCAGAGCCAGGCTCAAACTCAGATCTGCTTCAATCCAAATCCTGGTTCTTGACTACTATATTTTACTTTTTCCCAATCCAGGGGAGTGTTACCAAGGTAGAAGCTTATCTTTGAGAGGCTCTTCAACTTTTTTTTCTAAGTCTTTTGCTGCTGACTCCTTCTCATCTACCCCCAGGGCTCCTATGACCTGCTAGCTGGATCCTCTTTTCCAGCACAATCAGAAGCACTTTGAGTCTCCCTTCAATCCTCCAGAGTTAATGGTCTGTCCTGACCTTGGTCTAAAACTGCAGATCTTTATTTCAGGACAGCTGACATCAGTGAGGTGATGAAAAGATCATGGTCAAAATAGCTTACACTAAGGCATCATAATTATAACGACAACAAAACAAGGCAGGTACAAGCACAGTAGTAAGTACTTGACATGCATTTTCTTACTTCATTCTCTTCAACCACCCCATGAAATAGGTTCCATTATTATCCTATTTTCCAAGGGCTATTTTGAGAACAGAAATTATAAATTACTAAGTGATTGAATGAGTGAGTTTTATGGGAGCCTCCTTTGGCTACGTTGGACCATCTTAATCCTTTCCCTGTTCCCGAAGATTATGATCAGCCCATGTAGCTCCTTCATTTTTGATAACAACTCTCAGTTCAGAATTGATCTCATCACCTCCTCTGTTTTTACTGCAGGGACTCAGTGTGGGCATTTGCGGTGAGGAACAATGCCATCAGAGTGGTGCTTTCACTGTAGGACAGGGCAATGAATGGCATTTGGGTCTTAGAACCCCAAGAAGGAGCCTGGAGCATCCTGTGGCGAGGAGAGGGATCCAGGGACATAACAGAGGCCACAGAGAGGCAAGCATCTGTCTGATGCAATTCTGAGAGCCATGGAGACCAAGTGCATGATGAAGGTGGATAAAGCACTGGCCCAGAGCGAGAGTGAGGAGGTCCTTGATGTTAGGGGGACTGTCCCTATGAAAGGGGCAGCCTATCTGTTGAGAAAACAAGCAGAATTGCTGTCAGACTCCTTTGGCCACTTCACTGAGTGGCTCTAGAATGCTGATAGGAAAGGAGACAGCACTTGCTTGGAACCCCAGGTCTAGATCTGCACTTAAGGCCCTTCTTGGTGCATTGACTTAAGATTTCTATTCCAGACCCTTGTGCCTAAATGCACACAAAGTAAATTTGGGCCTTGAATTTCATAATAGATAGATACATTTCAGAGACATCAAGTTTCCATTGGATCAAGTTTTAAGATAGTGCATGTACTTGGTATTTTAAAATAATCCTGCAATGAATTATTTGTTGTTGTATGAACAATGCAACTGGACTTAAGTTCTTTGTAAGTTTACATTCGCTGATACTGTCCTTCTCTTACATTGAAAGCTGCATAGCAATATCAACTGCCTTTACTAGACTTGCCATTGTGTGAGCAGGGACACCTATTAGAATGTTGCATGATGGTCATAAAATGCCACTGAAATCACTGGAAATATAATACTGAATAGGTGAACTGTGACTGTCATAGTTAGAAAACCCCCCAAATACTGTCTTTCTGTATGTGTATGGCCTCACTTTTTTGATTTTCCTATATTTAAATGGAGATTGCTACTTTATGAGAATAAATTTATTTAAATTTCAAAGGCTTTCTCCAAAAGTGGCATTTAATAGCATTTCATTAAAAAAGTTCACTTTTAATCTGTATTTAAAGCCAAAGTTTTCTTTTAATTTTAAAACTTGTCCTTGAACTAAAATAACATGGAACATTTTAAAAACATGGCTCCAAGCTGCTGTAGATACATTTTATTTAAACCACAGAGACTGAAGTTAGAATTCTCAGTGCCAGACAGACTACAAATTATAACTGTAGCAAAACTGAATTTCTGGAGGTTGTAGTAGTACCAGCAAGACTGGTTGTTTTTTGGGAGCTGTTCCTCCCCTTGGGCTCTGCTTATGAATGACTTAATTCCTGTGTAAGATTAAATGTCATGCCCATTGCATGCGTAGTAAAAGCAATTGAAGCCTCTTTTGTCCTTGCAAAATTTTGATGTACTCACGTTCAGAGGAGAAACGCAGTCAGTAGGAAGAGTCCCAAAACAGAAATTTAGTCAAATAAGGCTAGAACACAGTGAAACTTCAAAAGTTGGAGGGATGATAAAATATCCTTTAAAGCAGGATATCATTGTTTATTATAGTAAGAAAAGGGGGTAATAGCCATGATTGAATTGTGAAAATATTTTCACTAAGGTCATTTTTGGATTTACTATTCTGGTATTAGGTTAGGAAACGTAGTGCCAGATTAGATCTAATAATATATTTTGTTGCGCCATGTACTGTAGAAAGTGGATGAACATCTGTTATTTTAGTTGATCCTCATTACAACTCTATGAGGTAAAAATAACGATAATTATTCCTGTTTTCTCTCGGGGTGGGAATGACCCACTGACGCACAAATACTTAATGGCAGAGCCAGAAAGAGAAGTTGAGTCTCTCAGCTCCTTGTTCAGTCTCTTTCCACTCTATTTTACAGTGTTTTCCACCCTGGTAAAGTGTACTCAAAATAAAAAAATCATTTATAGAGTAGAACTCTCTAAAAGCAGTGACTCTCAGCTTATTTTGAGCTGTTCCTGCTTTTATACATGGGCTGCTTTGAAAGCTGGATTTAAAAGCTTTGGATCCTCCTCCAGAAAAATGCACACCTAGACCCCTGCTCGCATACTTATGCCTCTCCCAGATGCAGCAGGGGTCTCTCTGACCTTTTAGGGCTACATAGGAGTCCCTCGGGCACTTTATTCCATGCTGTGGAAAGTTGGCCCTTCTGCAGATTTCTGATGCGCTCGAGGGTTCTGTCTCCAAAGCGAGTTCAGTTTATGGGTAGCATTGACAGCCCACACACGTGTGTTCCCCCCTCCCCACCCAGCCCCGTCCCGGGGATTCAGATGTGAAATGGATTTCCTTATTCAAATGTCAGAAGACCTCCCTCATTCGCAGAAGGCCTGTGCTTATAGTAGACTGCATGGAAAATTTGGAGGGAGAAGGAGGGTCTTACATCATAGCAGCTCATTTCACTGCCTGTGGGGTTCAGCGCCTCTTCTCCTCGTAAGCATCTTTCACCTCCCCACATAGGACTCTCCCCACCTGCTCTGCCCTGCTTGGTTCCCAGCCTCACAGCATCCTCCTACTTCCTTTTCCCCTTCCACCTTTTCCTACTCACCCCCAGCTTCCCAGTTACTTCAACATCTCCTAGATTGTTTTTTTTTTTTTTCCTTTTTCTTTTCATGTTGTATCCTACAAATGAGTTCTCTCCAGCTTCAGCTCCAAACTCTGCAGGCCTCTCTCTGATCTGTTCCACTTCAACTACCAAGATGCTATGCAAGGCCTTGGATCTCATAACCTCCACCTTTCTTTTCAGTCAGTTGTGATGTTAAATTGATACTGAACGCTGGCCTCGGTTTCCCCCAGCTAATAAAAGGAAACAGAGTTTGAGAAGGAAAGTAATCTGTTGACAAACTGAGGAGGGCAGCAGACTCCTGTCTGAAAGTCCACCATCCTGCTCTTGACAGAGGTCAGGGTTATTTATACATGGGAGTAAAACAAAGGGGGGATGGGAGAGTGTCCTCATGTCCTTGGATGCAGGCATATGGAGATTTCTGGTGGGCACCAGCTTGCTTCGTTAATACCTGATGTTTAACTTCCAGATGTTTAACTTCCTTATTATCTTCTCAGGGATGTCCTTCCTTCTCCTTAGAATGCAAGAAGACAAACTTGTTAACTGCAACAGATAGGAATGCTTATTTGACGGGGCAGGAAGAGAGACCTGTCCTGTTTTACTGCATCACTATGGCTATTTAATTTCTTCAGTTATATCTGTTTGTAATTTTAGGGGTTTCCAGGACTCCCTCCTACAATGCTGCCATCATTCCCCTTAGGTTTGGGGTTTTTGGTCTCCCTGGGGCTGTGTGAGTTTAGAACATTCTTGAAGTTCCTCTGTGGAGCAGAGCTGGTGACTAGGCACAGAGCTTCGCGTGGCCCCGTGCAAGGCTGTGTCCCGGTGTCAGAACACTGGCACGGGGACTTGCCCGTTCTGCTTACCCGGCCACCTGAGGGTGGTGGTGACTTTTCTGGGGGAAAAAAAGAAAACAAATCAATAAATCCAACAAAAATCACTGTTTCTTGCTCATGTCCACTATAGAGAAAATGATACATGTATCATTAGGAAAAAAGAAGAAAAGGAATAGAAAGTGGTACACAGTGGTATAAAAAAATAGATTTTGTTTTTAGGCGTCTGTTGGACCATTTCTCCTGTGTGATTATAACCCGACACTGCTGTTCTAAGAGATGCACTCTCCTGCCAAGGACGGCCAGTCCTTCCTTTGGTGCTCATCTGTGATTTCAAATACTGTGGCCTGAGCACTCTCTGCCCCTATTTCCAGGATATTCTAGCAGATATCACACCTTACTTGAAAAACAGTAATATAATTGGGCTAGAATTAATCACATTCTAAAGAAAACTCCTGTTCAGTCTAATACTGTGACTTAGAACAATCACTGGTATACCCAGATGGTAAGAAAAAGTGACAGAGGTCTGAAGTTAGGGATAGGCCAGAAATGTCTTTATACTTATTTGAGGAGGGCAGCAGACTCGTGTCTGAAGTCATGTTGAAATCCTGAAGCCTGGGCCTCCCCTGGTGGTGCAGTGGTTGAGCGCTGGGCTGCGAAGCGGCCCACAGCCTCTGCAGTACCAGTTCGATCCCCAGCTGCAGACAAGGGTCCCACATGGCACGACAGACCTCTCCTGACAAGCCTGTTGCTCCCCTCAGCAGTGTGTTTCATCAGTCTGCCTGTTCTGCTCCTCGCTCTGGCTCTGGTGAATTCTCTCACCCTCCCACGCTTCTGACTGTACCCAGTGCTTGTATAAATAAATAAATAAATATTAAAAAAAAGAAAAAGAAAAAAAGAAATCCTGAAGCCTGTCCATGCTTCCCTCCAGCATCAGAGCCCTGGTGCAGCCCTCCAGCCCTGCACTGGCCCTGATGCCTCAGGGCACTCTCTGGTCAGTCAGGGGGAGATGGGAGCCCTGCAGTGACCCCCCCAGGCGCAACTGCAGGCGTCCTTTGTCTTCTTTAACCAGCTTATCAGGATTAGATAAGTCCTTTTTTGAAAGTCCTTAATTAAAGTACTTAAAAAGTACTTAATTCACCTCTTTATTTTACCGCTGAATATTTAAGTTTAGACACTTGAGGAAAATTATATATAAACATCTTACTTGGAGGGATGGTCTGTCTTAGTATTTAACTATGTATCAGATCAATCTATCTTAATAAAGAATTAGAGAATCTGCTTCTGAGAAACGATAGTAATCAGAACAAAGACAGAAGCACATATATGGCTTCCTGGCAAGTACAGGGAATTGTGATGTCAGAGATAGAAATAATGAGTAACAGGGAAGAAAATTGAGAAAAGAAAGATCTAAAAAATCTCCATAGTGACGTGAGGAAAAGACGTGTGAAAGGGTATTTGGATTGAGAAAGGAGAGATCTGAAGAAGAAGAGAAAATTCAAGTGCACGGAATCTTATTTCCAGATAAGGTCCTGCATGGTAAGGATCAGAGAGCTTTGAACTTCAGGGGCTAATTATTGACAAGTTAAATCTGAAAGAATTTGTGGATTTGAGCAGTGCTGAGTGACTCTTTAAACTGCTATTCCTCATTATTTGTTGAGGACTGCGGGATTCTCTGTATAAACCTGTCCTGTCTTTTCCCAGAGCCTATGAATAAGACCAGAAGGCATCTTTAAAAGAAAAATAGGTAAAGTGTCCACCGAGTCAGTAACATCAAGGACTATTTCCTTCTCCTGCCAATGCAAAGTAAAAAGATTGTGAGATGGAAATGCAGTCATTATAGCCAATTAGGGGTGAAGCTGGAATAAGAGATCTCTTTAAGCCAAGGATTAAGAATAGGAAACAAAATACATGACCACAAGTTAATCCCTAACTGATCTTTAACTTATTCATTGCAGGAAATTTCTAGGAATCGGCTTTCACAGGGATGCTATAGGAAACTGTGGATGTTAATGTACTGTGGAATGTTCCTCAGAATTCACTATGTCGCTGTAGGATTTAAGGACTGATAATGGAGTGGTTCATTTTTGTTTAGAGATTCCTTAGAACTGAGGCATTCAAGATGGTAGCCACTAGCCACATGAGGCAACTGAGCATTTGAAATATCATGAATCTAAATTGAGATGTGTTTAATTATATGGGGAAATTATACGAAATAGCTCATTGATAATTTTTATGTTGACTACATATTGAAATGATAATATTTTGGTTATATTGAATTAAAGAAAATATTTTATGAAAATAACTGTATTTCTTTTCACTGTTGCAGTGTGTCTACTAGAAAACTTAAAATCATTTATGTGGTTTGCATGTGTGGCTTGCATTATAATTCTGTCTTAATGGTCATGTTGGGAGGCAGCATCTCCAGCACATCAATAAAGTGAAAAGACATCAAGGAGAAGGAAGGTAATTCCAGATGGCTGAAAACCAGCTAATACTCTTCAGTCCATTCCATCAGCCCAGAATCCTAATCTTAAACCCTGCTGTCTCCATGGTCATAAATGTATATGGCATAGAGCCACATCTGAGTATCAGGTCTTATTGCTTGGTGTGCATGCCACATTAGCTGTTAAATATCTTGATAATCTCTGCATGGAAGTATTTCTTAACTCTTCAAAAGTTCTTCAAATCAATGCAGAGAAGCAATGGTTTCCCTCTTCATGAACAGCATATAGGAGACAAATATTTAGAAAAATTAATTTTGGCTAACACCATCCACTCTTCCCCCTTTTTTTTAATTGGGTTCTAAAATCTGCATTTTTACAAGCATCCCAAATAATTTTGATGAGCACTGAACTTTGAGAAATAATACTCATGTTAGGGTTATGAAGGAAGGGGAGGAAGTTGGAGGAAGAAAAAATATCTTTGTTTTCTCTACCTTGTTTTTTTTCTATTGTGTGCATTTTCCCTAGCACCATCCTTGATACCCCTGTGATCCTTCTTCTTCCCTCTTAACCTCAAAGCCTCACTTCTTTTATTGTGTACACTAGTTTTTATAAATACTCTCCTTTGTCAAAATATCCTCTGTGTAAAGATTCAGTTTGTTTTCATCATCCTGTCTTGCTTTCCTACACAAGTCTCTGGAACTCCTTCCATTTTGCTAAAAACGACAACATTTTATCCTTCCTTGTGGCTGAATGTTAGTCCATCGTGTGGATCTGCCACTCTTTTTGATCCAATCTTTTATCAGTTGGCACTTAGGTTGTTTTCCATTTCCAGCTATTATAAATAATGCTGCAGTAAATACTGCAGAGCATATAATTCTTTGAGTGTTTTGTTTCACATTCTTTAGATAGATGCCCAAGAGAGGGATTAATAGATCTTACAGCATTTCCATTTTTAGTTTTTTATGGTAATCCAGATAGCTTTCTGAAATGGCTGCACCATTTTGTATTCCCACCAACAGTGTAATAGTGTATTTTCAAGTCGAGTAACTTGATTCTTCTATTTCTTTCCTTTTCTTTCTCAAGGTTGCATTTATTAGGCAGTCAGAAAAAGAATGGTGATATTCACAATCTATATTGCGTTCAGTTGTCAATAAAAATTACTTTGTTTCCCATTTTAAAAGTGTTGACCTTGATTCTTTTCATTTAATAATATAATTTGGAGATGGTTCTAAAATAGCACATGAAAAGTGTTATTCTCCTATTTTATAGCTGCATAACATTCGATGTCAGTTGCAAATTTTCCTCCACAGGTTTGGCATCAGTTTGCATTCACACTGTGTAAGAGTGCATATTTCATTGGTCTGTCTGACACAGTGTTACTAAACTCCTAGATTAGGTTATTGATATGAGTTATATCTGAGCATCTCTTTACAGTTTTAAAGCTGTTATCAATTCCATTTGTTTCTGTGTGTCTATGTTAATATTCCTTTTGCTATGGGGCTTTTGTTGATATTGTTATTAACTTGAAGAATATTGTATGCTGTAGAAAGATTAACAGTGGTGTTTAATGTATTAAAATTATTTTGTCCCAATTAGTTGCATATGTTTTGATTTTCCTCCACGTATTGTCTTAAAAAATACACAGTGGCGCAAGGGGTTAAGTCTCAGTACAATGAAGCTATCAGCAGCCACTGCAGCATGAGTTCGATCCCTGGCCAGGTAGCTAACCCACATGGCGCAGCAGACCTCTCCTGTCTTGCCCTCAGCAGTGTATTTCAGTAGATCCACCTGTTCTGCTCCCCACTCTTTCTCTGGTGAATCCTCTCACTCCCCACACCTCTGGCTTAAACTCCCACTCTTATATGCATAAATAAATCTTTAAAAAATACAATTATGTTTATTAATTTTTCTTTTTATGGCTCTTAGATTTTAAGTGATAATAGAATGACCTCAGTTAAAAACTTTAAAAGGATTGCCCTAAGTTTTCCTCTAGTATTTCTATGTTCTGAATCATTTTTTAATCTTAATTCTATTATCTATTTGGACTATATCTTAGTATGAGATGTGAAGATGTGGTTTGAAGAAAATAAACAACTTAATTTTTTCTCACATGCGTTATCAGTCACTTTTTCTTCTCCCTTCCTGGCTGAAAATATCACATTTTAAATTGAGTCTACCTTATTTTTCTATTTACCTTTCTTTTACTTCTGTTCCAGTCCCACACTGGAATTATTGAGACTTTGGAATTAGTCTCCCTTTCTTCTTTTTTCATAATTTTTCTAACAATTAGTGTTTGTTTGTATTTCCAAATTATCTTTATCAACCTGTCTACTAAAGTAAAAAACACTTTATTTTTATTGAGGATTGTGTTACTTTTATGAATTAATTCTAGAAAATTGATATATTGGGGGGATATATTTGTTCATTTCTTCTTTGTATTTGTTCATTTGGCCATCAGTGTTGTTTTGTAATGTTCTAGATAAGGTTTGCACATTTCTTATTAAATTTATTCCTAGGCATTTTATCCTTTTGTTGTTTGTGAGGTCTTTGCATCCACCACATTTTTATACTGGCTATTGTTTTTTATATGAGAAAACCATTGATTTATGTATATTAATACTGTGCTCTCATACCACCATAAATTTATCATTTTTTTCACTTTTTCAATTAACTTTCCAGTAATACAATTCTTATTTGCAAATAGTGGTGGTTTTCCCACCTTTCTGAACATTTTGCTGTGAATTTCTTTTTCTGACTTATCATATTGAATTGCATCTCCAGTAAAGAGTCAAATAAAAGTGGTAATAGTCTACATTCTTGTCTTGTTGATGACCTTGTTGCCAATACTTGTAGTATTTTCCCACTGTGTATGCACAATGCCAACTATTGGGTATCCATCAATGGATAAACCTTTTAGACTTTGAAGATCTGGGTTCAGATATTTTTTTCTCCCCCACTAACTAACTGAGCAACATTATGTAAATCATCTAACTTCTCTGATGTATTTCTATATAATGTAAGAGAAAGAAAAATTCCTACCTCCCAGAACTGTGGATAATAATTGTGAAAACTTTTGATATTTTGAATATTCAATCACTTAAAATCATTGTGCTTTGTAAATGTCCCTTGTTATTCCTGTTTCCTTCTACACAGAGGCCTTCTCTACAAAACTCTTTTAGGAATTGTAAACTGGATTTTCCGTTGTGGCTCTGAGCCTTTTTTCTAATTCCATTCACAACACAGCTTCTACATATATTCCAAGGTTGGAAAGAAAAGTGCTTTTTGAACGATGAGCACATTCCTTTGCTGACATTTAACCAAAATGTATTCCAAACCTGAAGCTTTTTGGAAGGCTACGAAAATGTTGGTCACCTTCTTATAAAAAAGTGAAATAAAAAATGTTTATGTACCTCAGCACTTCCTGACAGAGCTGGAAGTGAGGTGTTGTTATTATGTGGTGTTTCATTTCTGGGAAAAATGAAACCAGAAAATATAGGAAATTTTTCAACATTTTTGGTTGTGAAAACTTTCCATTTAAAACCTTTTTTTCCTACTTGGGTTAACATGGAGTGGGCCATATAAGTTTGATTCAACAGCAGATCTTTTGCAAACTAATTCTGGTCAGTGATCCATAACTAACATTTTCTCCTGTATTAAATTCTGCATTTTAAAGAATAAATTCCCTGTCTGGAGATATGGCGGCTCTTCTTCTTTCCTTACACAGAGTATTGCCCCTTGATAGCCTTGACTGAATGTAAAGTAATGTGTGCATGTAGGATTTTTGCCTTCCTTGTTAAAAATGAGCTTTCTGTACTAGTTTCTGTGCCATTATTTCATGGTCAAATCTGATAAGAATTGCACATGTGCTTTCCTTTGTTAGCAACCACCCAGCAAGGAGTGCCATCCCTGAAAGGGTTTTCCTTACTTTGAGATTTGATGCTACCGGTGCCTCCTCCCCTGGTTGCCTGAAGAGTAAAAAGTTTGGTCATTGTTAGTCCCCCTGTGTTTTCTAATACTTCTTCCCTCCCTCTTCTAGACAGCTCTCACAGGACCTAGGTATCAAGCTGTGAAAGTTATTTTCCCCAGCAGCGGCCACCTCCTTCTCTTGGCTTGCTGTTGCATCGGTGGCTTTGGAGATGCCTCTGGCTTGTCACGTGGCCGAGCTTCAGAAAAGAGTTTCAAACTCCCTCATTTTCCTGGACTCCATTCTCTGTCTACACGTTGAATCTGAGGAAGCTGCCCTTTCTAGAATGATTGCGGATGCAGTTTTGCATGAAAGCTAACAAGGCCTTAATGTATTCTCTCTGAGATCAGTATGAAGGGGACACTCGGGGCTCCAGCACGTGTTATGGATTTGTTTCTTCAAGGCATGCACATTTGAAAACATATTCCTTCTTTTATTTATTTAAGTAAATTCATCTTTTGTGAATTTCAAAGTGAAAGCATAAGAGAGAAAACAATGAGGTGATGTGCCGTAAGATACATCCATTCTGTTCTTCAGAGGGAAAGGCCTTTGAAAAACCGTTGCTTGTAAGACATAAATAGAGCTAGCAGTAGAGCTAGCATTGTCCACTTTACAGAGTGCTTATCACAGCAATTTTAGTAAATTAGAATAAAAGCCAAATTAGAAGCATTAAATGAATCCCTCAACAACTAACTTTACAGATATAGACTGAACTGCTAGAGAGACCTGGGCCAGCAGTAATATGTGACTTCCTTAATAGACTGCTATGGAAGGGCTCTATCCTTAAGTTAATGAAATAATAAAATAGGAGTCAGGGAAGAAAACAGTCCTCTTCATTGGGCAAAACTCTTCATAATTGTATAAATTAAAATGAGCAATGTAGAAAATGATGGTGGGTGTTCAATTTACCATTTTTTCTCAGTAGACAAACTTAAGAGGACAGAGATTATCTGTCCCTTGCTCACTACTGTATTACTGGCTGTTAGCAAAATGGAATCAAGATCTGTCAATTGATGGATTTATTGATTGATCACTAGGGAATGTAAGTACTTCCACCTTTGAAACAATCTTAGTATGGAGAGGAAAGTATGTCTATCTTTTGTTATGTAAATATAACAGCAAGCAAAGTCAATATGATGGACCAGAATCATTTCTCAAGTAATCAAGAACAGACTCTATGCTGTGGAAATGGTTTACATTACTCAAAAAGCAAAATTTTTACATTTAGTGTAAGATACAGTGGTAAAACATTGAGCTTTTGCTTTTTTACTGATAGTGTAAACACTACTCCAAGATGTAGTCTCTGGAAATAATTTAGTTAACTCTGACTTTTATATGCATGTTCTGTTCTGGAGACTTGCTGCAAAAAATTGATGGAAAGTTATTTTCTGTAAGTGACAGTTTGTTTACAGAAATTCCTTGAAATCTTGATGTTTATTGAAAAGACTGAAATAAATGTTGTCTGAAACTCCCAGTTTCAGAACTACTCCACACCTTCCAAAGTAGTACCATACTTTGTTAGGAAATCACCTAAAATCCGTAAGGTCATTGAGATTGCTCCCTTTGTAAAATGAAATATTTATGTTTCAATCCCAAAACATTTTGGTGTTTTAAGTTGAGGGTACATAGTAAATTATTCCAAAATTATGGAGGCCAAATGTCATTCCCTCCAAAAGTTTGTGTAATATCTATTTATCTGCGGGCAGATGACTGCAGACTATAATCAGAGGCAGACTTTGTCAAGTTAAGTCTAAGTAAACACAGCTGAACATAAGCAAGTTGGACTACAAGGTTTTTTTGAGCTTTGCCAACAGCATATGACCTTGGAGAATGCTACTTTTTTTTTTCCTACAATCTGCTTTCAATGGAAAAAAGAATTCTTTTTGTTTCAAATTAACAAGTGATGATTAGAAGCTTGTTATGTTCTAATTTTTAGATGCAAGACAAATGAACATCATGCACAAACCCAACCAAAAGCCACCTTCCTGGGGAGCTGGTCCCCATTAGGGAGCTGGATATTAACTAGGTGGGTAATGGTGGATGTCAATTCAATGGGATTTCTTTTAAAAGAAAACCTGTTTTTTGTTTTTTTTTTTAAAGATTTATTTATTTATTTATACATGCACTGGGTACAGTCAGAAGCGCGGGAGGGTGAGAGAATTCACCAGAGCCAGAGCGGGGAGCAGAGCAGGCAGAAGGACCGAAGTACACTGCTGAGGGGAGCAGCGGGCGGCAGGAGAGGTCTGCGCGCCATGTGGGACCCTCCTCCGGTGGCCGGGGAGCAGCCGGGGATCGAATCAGCGCTGCAGAGGCTGCGGGCAGCTTCGCAACCCAGCGCTCAAATGCCGCGCCACCGGGGAGGCCCAGAAAACCTGGTTTTTGTTGTTGTTTATTGCTTTTTGAGATTTTGTCTTTGTGCCATTTCCAAAGGTTAAATGTGTGGTTTCAAATGCCACTAGAAAATGAAGTTTATTGGTTTATCCATTCTTTAAGAAGCATCTGTCCTCAATAGAAAAGAAATTTTGTGTTATCATTAAATTTGGTTTTCAATAGAAAGTCTCATGAACTGCTTCATGTTTTCCACAAGTTCTTGTCTTCTTATTTAAAAAAAAAAATACATTTTTTCCTGTCACCTAATGCCTTCTTCTGTTAGCCTAAGATAGAGCCCAATGTTAAATTTTTTTAAAGAGCACTTTGTGGCTAAAATAAAGTTCCTACTAAATGGTTTCGGATAAAAGGTGGACTTTAAGTGAGAACTTTGATAAAAATGGATTAGTAGAGATTTGCCTTAAAACTGCTAACTTTTCCGGATTCTCTGACTGGCTAGTGGCCAGATAGATCCTCTGTTGTTTTACTTAAGGAAACTGTTTCTACTCTGCTTTACCCTTTGGCTGTCCATTTCCTTCTGAGAGCTCAGTATGCATGAAGGGTGTATGACTGATAAATATTTTTAAATAATTCATCTTTCAGAACTTTGGTATTTTATACTTTTTCTCCCTTAAATCACACATTGAATAGTATTGGCTGAGCATATGGGGAAAGATTTAAATCTATGTGTGAAAATATTCTGCAGTTAGAGTCATATAAGACCCAGCCATATTTACTTATGTATATATTTCTTTATATACTCTTTCTTGAGTGCTGATGAATTCCCATGTTCAAATGAATGTTTTGAGGAGAAAGTATAAAAACAGTTCTGAATATGTTGCTAACAATCCCACAATGCAGTATTTTAATTTTGTTTTTTGTTAAGAATTGTGTCTTCTGCCTCTGACATCTACACCCACACGCCAAGGTCCTCACAACAGCTCTTACTCAGTTGTCAACTCATTATGGCCTCCAGAGTATCCTTCATCTGCCCCTTTTGGTCCCTAACTTGGAGAATGGTGTCCCCATCCACCTACTCCATCCAAGGCAGAAACCTGTGAGATATCTCAGGCTCCTGTCTCTTGTACCCAAGCTCCATTGAATCATTCAACAAGTCTATGCCCTTGGTGTTTCCCAAGTCTTGCCTTGCCACTTCCACCATCACTTCTGCATCCTACACTCCATGCATCTGCTCTGGGTTCCTACATGCTCTGGCTTGGCTTCTCCAATTTAGTCTTCCATGAGGGCCAGAGGGATTTTCCCTAAGTCCAAATTTAATCACACCACTGCTAAATCTCCTTTAGTAGCTCCCCATACCATTTAAGGTAGAGTTCTCCATACTTCTCTTGGCCCCCAAACCCATACCTCCCTCATGCCTTGCCTCCTGCTAGTTTCTCTTGGTTCATTTTTCTGCTGACCCTTCACACACCTCATTCATTTCAGCTATGCCAAAAAGAGTATCCTACGAAGAGTTTCCCCCTTCGTACAGCTTCCTCCTTACCTGGAATGCTTCTCTCTGTCTTCTTCACCTCAGAAGTTGGCTTATGTTGACTTCACACTTGTGCTCTCCTGTCCTTTTCCTGTCTCGGCGCTGAGATAACAATGGCCTGAGTGGAGCCAGCTGATGTGAGTGGAGGCAGCTGCCTCTGTCCCAAGGGTGTCATCTCCTCTGCTCCTTCCATGTCCACCTCCCCAGCCTGTGTTTGCTTTTGCTCCTCTCTACTCTCACAGCACTTTCCACACTGAGCAGTTGTCATTCATTTATCAAATTGTGGGTTGCTTAGGGATAAGATCCATGTGTAATTTGTATTTCTAGGGCTTAACATGGTATCTGGTGTATTAGTCGCACTCAGTAATGGCCTGTGCAATGCAGCCATGGGCAAGAGAGTAAAGATAACATGGAGAAGAGCAAACTCTATGACAGTTAAGCTAAGAGATTGTCTTCTGGTCCCAGCCCAATTTTTTTTTAAATAAGTTTCAGGATTTATTATTTTTTTAAGATTTATTTTATTTATAGAAGAACTGGGGTACAGGCCAGAGATGCAGGAGGGTGAGAGAATTCACCAGAGACAGAGTGGGGAGCAGAACAGGCAAATGAACTGAAAACACTGCTGAGGGGAGCATCAGGCGAGGCAGGAGAGGTCTGGCGCGCCATGTGGGTATCTTCCTGGCCAGCCGGGAATCGAACCCTCACTGCAGAAGCTGTGGACCGCTTCACAGCGCTGCGCTCAACCCGCTGCACCACCTGGGAGGCCCCCAGACCGATTGTTGATAACAATTTGGCCTTGGATCTGTCAGTCATCTTTAGTTTCAGTTTCCACACTGTAAAATGGGGGAAATGATTAAATTGATGTAAATGGACACAAAGAGAAAGTAAAATAAAATTGCACATTTAGGACTTGCAAAATGCTACATAAATAGTATTGTTGCCATGAATTGTATTAAGTCAACTGCCCCTTAGTTATGGCCAAGAATGGAGGGCTCCATGAACAAAGTATATTTTTCCATTTGACATTCACAAAATATAACTTGGTTTGCATTTGAATAAATGCAAACTCACTGTAAAGTGGTCGCACATTTTCTGTCAAAACACCAGGTACTCAAATATGACCAAAAAATTCCAAAGGAAATAAACTGCCCCTCCCATTCCGCTATGCAAGAGAGAATTTTTTCATAATGGTCTATCTCTTTGTAAAATAACAGGAGTACATGAAAAAAAACTATACATTCTTGCTCCACTCAACTTAAGAATTTAAGAATAGTTGTTTAGGAGAAAGCAGTGATAGAATTAAAGTCTTCTAAGTGATGTGTGTTTTAAGAATTATGTTAGGTATGCAACTAGTTAGAACTTCTTAGAAAATTCTTAGTAACAGAAATTAGAGAAGTAGCTTTTAAGATTTGGGAATTTACAAAGCAGTTCTCCCAAATTCAAATGCCATAGTCTATCTTGAGTAAGAATCTCCATGTTTAAAACTTTCTCCAAGCAATGAAGCATAAATACCCTAATGTATTTATATGATTGCATGGGTAGCATGTGCAAGATTATGCCAATCCCCAAAATGAACAGCAGAAGACCAGTTGCTGACATAATCCTGAAATGCTCATTCTCACTCTCATTGAAGATTTCATCCAAATGTTTTGCATATTATGGCTACTAAGCAACTTAAGTGACCTTCTCCGAGTCATCACAAAACTGGAGCCTCCATAATAGGCACTTTTGAGTCATATAGACATAACATGGCTGCCCTTAACCTGGCTTAGACAACTCAGCTACAAAAACTGTTTTGATTTGTGTTACTTGTTATCTATTCCATTTCAAGGCAAATCTTCATCATTCATCCAAATTTGCTGCCACTGCAAAAAGTATTTGCAATTGTGGAATAATGGTGGCTGGTAGTTATTACTACTAGGCTCCTGGTGTCTTACAATTTTTATTTTTTTAATTTCCACAACAGTCCGCATTGTTCAGTATTTTAAAATCTGTTTTGCAGAGAGAGAAAAATGAGGCTAAGAAAATAAGTAAGCCAAAGCTTAGAAGCAGAAGGACTGAGTTTCTCAGGTTCCAAATTCTCTCTGGCCAGTGCATTACCATTCAGGGAAAAGTGTTTTAAGTAAAATTTCCCTTCATAGCTTGCAGCAATGAGCAGGTGCACTAATTTTCTCCATTCAAGATAAACCACGGAAGATACCAGCCCCCTTAAAAGCAGCTGTAGGAGTCTGAGAAACAGATTATTCTCTCTGTGTCTTAAAGAATACTAAAGTTAGCATGGAATTTCTATTTGAATAATTCTTCAAGTAATTATAAATTCTGACTCCCATTTATATTTATTTATTTTTAAGAGATTTATTTATTTACACATACAAGAGCTGGCGTACAGGCCAGAGATGCAGGAGGTGAGAGGATTCACCAGAGTCAGAGTGGGGAACAGAACAGGCAGATCGACTGAAACGCACTGCTGAGGGGAACAGCAGGTGAGTCAGGAGAGATCTGCTGTGCCATGTGGGTAGCTCCCTGGCCGGGGATCAAACTTGTGCTGCAGTACCTGGGAATAGCTTGATAGTGCTGAGGCTTAAACACTTGCGCCACCAAGGAGGCCCTGACTCCCATTTTCAAAGTAACCATTTGATGCTTCCAACACTTGCTCTGCACAGCTCCTGTTGCTTCCTCATCAGTATAAAAATAACGATTTTTTTCCACTTCTGGGCCCACTTTCTGCTCTTCCTAGCCCTGCTGGTTACTTTTATTGCTACAATAGTAAGTCACGTGAAAATTAAGTGCGTTTTTAACTTGAGGCTCCTCATCCTCTTTCATGGCTTTTCCCTCTCCTACGGGCACAAGCACAGACTGCATGCTCCTTTCACTTGGAAATATCTTTCTGTGCATCTTCTATTCCAAGTAAAAGTCTACATATTACAATCTCTAATAAGCTATCATATGGGATGGTTTTTGTAGAGATCCTAAAATTAGACCAAGAGTCAGCTGTATAATGTAGCCACTGACTTAGAGCTTGAAAAATTTAGAAATATGTCTTCTCAAATCCTTGCTGACCCCCTCTGCCTTCCCACCTCCTGTTCTGGTCTTATGCTGAAGGATGGGCCACCAAGTGCTGTGCGGAGGCTGGAACAATGGCTCACGTTTTTCCTGGGTGTTGTGTAAGGTCTTGTGTTCAGTTCATACTGTGGGCGACCTAGGAGGACACGTCCCTACTGTACTTGGTGGATGCCTCAGCCCTCTGGACTTTGGAGCCACATGCTGAGTAGTGAACAGCACACTCCTGAGGTATGTTGAATGGGTGTCTTACTGGCCAGTGGGTGTCTAACTGGATTGTGGGCATCTAACTGGGTAGGCATCGGAAATGAGGAAGGATGTCACAAGCAACAGTCACCCTATTTTCCCAAGCCCTTCATAGGGCTTAGTTTCTTGTTAAAAAAAAAAAAAAAAAAAAACACTACTCTGTCCTCAAATCCCAGGAATGGCCTGTACCTACCCCTCCTGCTTCCAGTTCCTGAGTTTGTAAAAGTCACCAGGACCACACTGCCCATCGAGGAAAGGAGAGGGTGCATGCCTGCAAGAGGCTGGGAAGCTGGCAAGGAATGTGTGATTTCCCTGGCAATTTTTACAAAAGAAAGGGAGGGAAAAGGGAAGGGAGAGAGACAGACAGACAGACAGACACAAGGCAAATTTTATTATCAAGATGAAAATGCGTAGGTTTTTCACTCTTGTCTATGAGAGCCAAGCTATTTTGTATAATACTTTTATTTAAAGCATTAACTACTGTCTTCTCATTGCTCATTCACCATCTATTTCTTGATGTCTGAAGAAAATTTAGAATTGTGGGATTTCATTTTTAAATCACTTTATGTATAGTGTATTCCATCACCAAACCCCAAGGGTATGAGTAAGTGGATATGGTTTGTGCTAGGAATGTAATTTTAATTTTTGCTTTCTTTTCTTTTTTTGGACAGCTATCTGCCTTCCACCTCTTTTTTGTTTATTTTTAAATTGATTTATGTTATTGATCATTAAGATAGTCCATTTTCTCCAAAGTCGTTAAAATATATGAGAAAGAGTACAAAATATAGAGAATAATAGAGAACTGTTTTAAGTTTGTAAGAAGTATTAGGTTCCTTGTCCCTTTCTCTATATAATTTTTAGCCAGTAAAATATTTTTTCTTTTTTATTTTTAGGCATCTGATTTACTTATAACATTATATAATGTTTATAAAACAATAGCTCTGGTGTATCTTGGTATTTAAATACACTTAAATCTTGTGTCCATACCCTTATTTTGTATTTAAATTCTCATGAATTGGCTTTGCAAGAACTTTTCTGTATTTTATATTCATTCTTTCCTGGTAGTCATTGAGTTCTGCTATTGTTTAAGTATAAGATCATAACAGTGATTGCTATTTTTATCATTTCTTTGCTTCATGTCTAAGTATTATATGTTTATTATCTTATTATGATGCTCACAGGAAGACACTCCCACCCCCACCCTACTGACCCTAACACCTAAATTCTTAAGGCTATGGTGTGGAGCCTTTTGATTTCAGACTTTCTAGATCTAATTTCGGTAGGCCTTTGGCGGTGGGGTCCCAACACAGAATGACCCCACGTGTCCAGCTCACCTTCCTCATGCTCCAGTCAAGAGTTGTCCTGGGTTCTCAGCCCGTCCCTGGATCTCTGGGACTTCAGGACTTTTGGTACTTTAGGCCTCTTCAGCCCTTGGTTCCAGATGCTCTGACTTGCTGCTGTGGTTCAAAATAAAGCCCTCAGCAAGCCTAGCCTGGGCCTCCTGGATCTTCCTTCACAACCAGAGTCAACATCGCAACTGCCACCCTCTATTTTATTTATTTATTTTTTAAAGATTTATTTTATTTATTTATGCATACAAGAGCTGGTACAGGCTAGAGGTGGAGGGGGTGGTGAGAGGATTCACCAGAGACAGAGCGGGGAACAGAACATGCAGAGCTACTGAAATACACTGCTGAGGAGAGCAGTGGGCGAGACAGGAGAGGTCTACTGCGCCATGTGGGTCAGCTCCCTGGTTGGGCATTGACCCTGTGCTGCAGTGTCTGCAGATAGCTTCATAGTGCTGAGAGTTAACCTCTGTGCCACCAGAGACCCACCATGCTCTATTTTAGTGATGTTGGGCTTGGTGCCTGCCAAGTTGCTTCCTGGAGGCTTTGTGTACCCCTTATCTCTGTTCCTCTTTAGAAATCACATACTTCAGCCACCTCTCATGGCTATGCTAAAAATAACAGATAAAAATAACCCCAAACTCTGTAAAACCTCATCACTATGTTGATGAATAACAAAACAGTGCTCTGTTTTTTTTTGAGGCAGGCCTAAATAAAATATTCTACTAAGGGCAGCAGAAACTAAGTTTACTTTAGTTTACAAAAGCTTATTATCTTGCCCTAGAAAGAAAAAATTCTGTGTTAGTTTGAATAATTAGTTTTTGATGACCCCATGTGGATTGCTATTTGTC
This sequence comes from Talpa europaea, assembly GCF_964194135.1. Taxonomy (NCBI): domain Eukaryota; kingdom Metazoa; phylum Chordata; class Mammalia; order Eulipotyphla; family Talpidae; genus Talpa; species Talpa europaea. The sequence goes on along the minus strand of NC_140082.1, from coordinate 74,866,255 downwards.
ACCCTTTTTTTCCCAAAGGAAAGATTAAAAAAAATACAAGACTTAGAAAAATAAAGGTTCCCTCCATCACTGCAATACAGAGCCAGGCCAATGTGTTTGTTTTCAAAACAGAAAACACAGATCTTATAACAGTATATTATTATCTTAGCTGTTCCAATTAGAAGAAGGATGATTTTATTATTTTGAAGTATTCTGAAATATATTACAATGAAAATCTTGGTTTCCTTTATTCATAAGTATATATTTTTAATGGCATTCCTTGAATTATATATTATAGCATATATATATATATATATATATATATAGTTTTACCCCACCTCAGCCCCAAAATTAATTTTCAGGGGTCTATATTCATGCATAAACAAAAATAGACAATAAAAAGTATTTTTAAGCTGGAGTCATAATTTCTGAACAACATTTTCCTACAAAAACGTTACATCTGCTATTCTGCGAAAGTAGAATCAAGAACTTGGTTCACTGGCTACAGCCTTATGCTGTTATTGGACCCAAATACTAGAAATCAGTGATGATTTTTGAAATGTGCCAAGGAAGTGCAGCCTTGTGCTGCTATAATGCAGTGAACACCCAGGAATTCCATCCTGATTCTTAACTAAAAGCAGGGGAAGCTCCTTTACCACTGACATGAGAACACCCGGGAGCATGTCCAAATGCAGGGCCCTTGGGGGTATCTGTGATCCACATAGTCACAGTCTCAGAGATGGAATCAGGAGCCTGCCTTCTGAGAAGATCCCATAGGAATTTTATTCTCTTCTCCACGGCACCCTAAGGAGGTGGCTTAGAGGCTAAGGTGTGATAGAAGAAACCCCATGTAGGGCTTAGCACCTCCATGGAACTTGGGGTGGTCCCCTTGGCTGGTGAAGGATGAGAGGGTGTCACTCCTTCATTTCAGGTGCGATACTATCAGAGCCTTTTCTATGTGCCAGGCTGTTGAAGAGCTCCTTCATTTCAGGTGTGATACTATCAGAGCCTTTTCTATGTGCCAGGCTGTTGAAGATCTTTACACTTCTTACCTCATTGAATCCTCATAGCAACCCTGGCAAGCGGTGGTTGCCATTACTCCCATTTTATAGGTGAAGACATTTGGGTACAGAGTACAGGTCACAGAAATAGTGAATTGGCTATTTTCCTATTGTCCTAGGACACATCCTGTACTTAGATAAATTATTGTACAAAAAGGTGACCTTTAATCTATAAAGAGCTGGCTCTTGCTCCCCATCTCCCCCAAACAGGTTGACTTGTTAGGTGTAAGTGACTTATCCTTTCTCTTTTCTAGAAATCTCTTGTATTCTAAATGTTGATGATGATACTAGAATAGGATCTATATGCCATTGGAACTTAATGGCTTGGGATGTAGATTCCTGAGCAAAATTTGGAGTGCCTCCCTCTGGTGAGATTAAACTCAGGAGGAGTCACTGGGTGTTCTCTTGGTCCAAACGGTCATCAGACCTTTTGAATAGGGAAACCCGGGCACCCCAGCCACAGCCTTCTTCCCCAGGGCTCTATCTCACCTTTATGCCTAATTCCTTTTTAGCTTCTCCTGCCCTTCAATTATTCATCAATAAAAATTGTTCCCATTCTCATTTTAAAGCCCCCCCCATCACAGTTTAGATTTTAAATGACTGTTTCTGAAATTAAAGCAAAATATCTTAGAACCTTTAAATGTAGACATGTGTGAACCCAGGACACAGCATGCCAAGAATAGTTTTAATATCCTAAGTATATTAAAAACTTTGAAATGTAGAGGACTGGTAATACTGTTCATCTTATGTCTCAAGTATGTTTCTTTTCTATTAATAAATACACCAGATGAACTGTGACTAGAGAAACTGTCATTTGCTACTCTTCGGAGAGATCCAAGGAGTTTGTGAACCTCATTTCTCTTATTGTGTCATTTCTGGTGTTTCTGCAGTCAGCTGGGCTGAACACCAGATCTCCCAGTCTGAAGTGTCATTTCTGGAGATGGTTATCTGAAGAATTCGAAAAGCATGGCACACATGCGAGCCAATTCAAAGATACTCTGTGTTTCATATAGCAAAGGAAAAATATTTTTTGATGGTTTTTGAGAGATACTAAAGATTCTACAGGTGGGTGGATGAGGCCAGAGTGTCCCACCCATTTGTAGATTATTACAATGTACATTTTTCTGTTTAAAAGTTTCCTTTGCTGAAGAAAGTCACATTAATACTTCGTAACCTAATGCTATTCTGTTATATATTTATTAAACAAGTCGACCTTCTAAAACTGCAGCATGGCTGTTATAAAGTTAATCCCCGGGGAAATAATCCTTGTGCTGGTAAAAAACTTAGAGGATGAATATCAATACCGGGGCATTAGGACACAATTATGGTTTAGCTCAGAATCGGAATACGTTCATACAGTTTCCAGAACTAGTGGACCAACTTGCATTAAAAAGGAGTGCCCTTCTAAACAATGAATGCTCTTTGCCACAGCTGGGCACACACAGACATTATTCATGCATAGTTAGGAAGTCATTTTCTGAGACTTTGGCTGCAACCCTAGCTTTCATGGATGAAACATTTTGGGTAACATCTCCAATATTCCCCTTGAGAAAATGAAGTAACAAAATCCATTAGACACTTAAAGCTAGTGGATATTCTTTAATGTGGCTCCAGTGCTCTTTGTCTTGGCATGCTGTGGTACGCTGGCATGAAACAGCATCAGAAAAGCCATTTTGTCTTTGAAGATAATAGATTCTGCACACATAAGCCATTAGTCTGAGATGATGAACTTTGCCCGGAGTTAAAATATTTTATCCTTACATAATGGTTTTCTTATTAAATCTGCGAGCCATACTAGTTCCCCTCAGACTGCATTCAACCCATATTCTAGATGTAAAAAATAAAATGAGAGAGGAGGTTAACTTCTTTTATTTTACAAAGATTTATACAACGCTTGGTATAGGTGCTCAAGCTCTGTTCTGAGTGTCGTACACTCAGAACACGTGATCCTCGTGTCAGCCATGTACGTTGGTGCTATTGGAAAGTTGAAGCACAGAGAAGGAGAGCAGCCAGCCCGCCGTCACACAGTAAGAGGTGGAGCAGAGGCCCAAGGCCTGCAGTCTGGTGCCAGTGCCTGGGCTCTGATCACTGCATGACGCTGCCTCTCTGCCTCACACCAGACCACCCTCAGAGTTAATAACAAGGAGCTAAGAATAGAAATGAGAATATTTAACATTTCCAGACCCCCTTTCTGGTCACTCACCAACAATTTCCTCCCCATAGACTGTATTCTAATCTTCAAAGTGAAGTTTCGGGCTGAAAGTTTTAGACTTTGGGAAGATGGAGCCTTTGAGATCACAGAGGAGTGATCTTGGTAGATGGGGCTGTGCCGAGTAACTTAACATCAAGATTTACTCTTTGGTGAAAAAGATTGAAAGCGAAGTTGATGTTGAGACATTATAATTGGGTGGTACTCTGCTTATTTGAAAAATTGCTTTCACTTGTAAATCCTACCTCCTACACCTTCAGTCCACCAGCGCAGACTACCGAGGTCCGAACAGCTGTGTATTTTACTAGAACAAAGGTACAACTGAGGATTAATATGGAGCCACCAGCCTCAAGCTCTTTGCTCTGCATAATCAGCAAAACCATTATGCCCCAGTGTCCTAACTGATAGGGAATTGGGCACCACGAGGGTTTCCTCGCAGACAGGAACACTCCTGCTGTTGCTGGAGACAGAGCCAACCCTGAAAGCCTGATCCCAGGACAGCAGACTCCCCTCCTGACCAGGGAGCTCTTCACAATTGGTCCAAAATGGAGGGATGTGGTTTCTAACATGTATTTTCTGGCAGGAGATGGAGATGATGATGAGTGACAGAAAGGCAACCAAAGGTGGGGACCCTGTGGGCCAGAGCATCTGGTAGTCCTCAGCCAGGGGAAAGGGCCAGCCCCTATGAGAGGCAGCAGGAAGGAAAAGAATCTTCGGCCAGATGGTAGAAGTCATGAGTGGAGGAAACAGAATCACTGGCTTCATTTTTGGAAAAGATGTTTCTTCAAACGCTGAAATGATTTTGGAAGCCGCTCATTCCTTCAGGTCCCAGGACCAATGGTTTACTAATATATTGCCAAGGGAAAAAATGTATATAGACCCACCCGTGAAGATGGGGGCGGGGGAGTTCATTTTCTAATTCTCACTATTCTGAAAGCTCACAACACTTCCTCGCTCAAGGTTCACAAAATCCAGGCTCTGGTAACGCAACTTTGAGCAGTTGCCTTGCTCTTCCAAGTTTTCGTAGCAGCCTTTCCTGTCATGCAGAAGTTTTAAAGTGGGGCTCATATTTGGTCGGTATAACTGGAAAAAGCAGTTTAGTCATCAACAGATAAATGTTACAGGTTGTTGGGTGGTTTATTTTCCCTTCCTTTTTGGGTAAATATCACTTAGGATGAATTATCGTGACCGTTACTCATGCAAAAGCTCTAACTACCCTCAAAGACAGATAACCACAAAAATGTCCTGTGAAAGTAATACGGCAGGAGCTGTCTAGGAGCTACTTAGCTGTAAGCTGCTCTGGGCAACAGAAGAGTGATTGATTATAGGAATAGCACATCTACTAAAATGTCGCTTTCATTGAAGTGTGAGGAAGAGCTCCCTGGTCCATAAGTTAGAGTTTTTGGTATTATGGACTAAATCACAAAGTGGGAAAACCAAGTCTTTTGTTTATCTCTGTGATCCAAAATACTGGCGGAAGTTACAGAAAAGATGTTTAATAGGTTTCCAGTAGGTTACTATTCCCCTCCTTCTCTCTGTAACTGTGCATTAGGCCATGGTCCTGGAAGGTGATTTTGTCATCAGAGATTCCTTGGATAATGGATTGCAGTAGTTAAAAGCGTGACCTTCAGAGTCAGCTGATCTGGACCTGAGACGCATAGTCCCCACTGCCTGAGTCCTTTGTAAGTTTCTGGATCCCTTGGTGCTTTATGTCACTGTAAGTGAGTGCACTTTTTAATTTAGTTCAGTAGGGGTGGTAGGCATTTAACCAGATAACATTCTTGGAGTTCCTGGCATAATGCTTGGCATAAGAGTAAGCCTTTAATCAATGTTAATAATTGCTATTTTAAAGATAACAATTCTCACAGCATCAACTCTCTTGATATTCAATTTAAACCAAATTAAGCTGATTTTGAATTCTTTTAAGCCATTTCCTTTTCACAGGCAAAACCCATTGTTACATCAGGGAAGGCCAAAGATTATTATCTTATTAACAAAGGGCGAGACAAAAGTAGAGATTCAGTGGGGAAGTCCAGTTATAAAACATGTACAGATTGACCCCATTTTAAAAAATGTGCATGAACTTACTTGGAAGGTCATAAGTATTATTAGTTCTCCCTCACTTTCCCTCAGTTCCTCTTTTATACTTCCCCCCAGATTTTCTGCATTGACCCTGTATTGCATTCTTATTAGAGAAAAACACGAATGCTATTTTTTAAAAGATTTATTTATTTATGCATACAAGAACTGGGGTACAGGCCAGAGTTGTGGTGGGTGAGAGGATTCACCAGAGACAGGGTGAAGAACAGAACAGGCAGACTGACTGAAATACTCTGCTGAGGGGAGTAGCAGGCGAGTCAGGAGAGGTCTGCTGCACCAAGTGGGTAGCTCCCTGGCTGGGGATCGAACTCGTGCTGCAGTGGCTGTGGATAGCATCATAGGTTGCGTCTTAACCCCTTGCGCCACTCAGGAGGCCCACAAATGCTATTTTTTAAAAGAAAGAAGCACAGAATCCCCATGGACCCAGTCTAGAGAGTGTGTAATGATCCCCTGGATCTAGTGTGGGGTGGGGTGGAAGTGGGGGGCAATGTACTTGGGACCGGCAGGGAGTGTGCTCAGTCCATTTGGTGGAGTTCCTATGCATTTGGAGCAATCTGTATTTCAGAACTCTTAGTGAGGTTTTAGATCTGCCCCACTCACCAGAGTCTTTTTCTTTATGTACAGTTTTGCCAAATACGCAAATATTCCAGAAACTAGTGTCCTGGAGGCTCTGGGGACTTCTGAGATCTGACCCAGCACACCCTGGCTGGCTACTCACACCTCACCTCAGCTGTGACCCCCAAACTGACTATGAGGGAGCTTAGTTGTAGAGCCCTGACTCTTCATTTTAACTCAGGGAAACATATATGGTTTTCAGGTTACTTAATTAAAAAATCCTTTATACTCTTAATTTTATAAACAATTCAGTGGTGTAAGTAATATTTTGTGAAACATTTTAAAACATCCCTAACTTTAGGACTCACTGGTTAAATTTGAAAAAATTCTCAGAGAAATGATTTATTCCTATTTTTGTCTCTTGGTTGTACTGTTACACTTCAGGAATATATATCAGAATGAATGTGTTTCTAGATGGCATTTATCTAAGTTGAATGAACACTTTGCCCACAGAGCTTTTTGCTTACACATCTCAAGTTTCAGTAGAACAGAATTTTCTGTATAATCGTTTCTCTACTTAACTTTATAAGGAAACACATGTCCAAACTGAGGATAGCCCCACTTTAAGTTTCAACATGGTTTGGGTTTTACAGCATCCAAGATTTTCCTAACTACGCACCTCTTTTTTTTCTTTCCTTTTTTTTTTTTTTTTGGTCTTAAAACACGCTCTTTTGGCTGGTTCAATAAGTTGTCCTGCCAACCAGTTGCTTTTATGGTAATTGACAGCGTAGCTGATTTTTTGGAACTTTAGAATCTAAAAAGGCATTTGAGCTCAGACTCTGGAGATGCTGAGCCAAGCTACTTGCAGAGTAAGAGATACAGCTGAGCTGAATGTAGGGCAGGCAGACCCTAAGTCTGTGCATGTTAATTAATAGCAGTAGTATTTCTGCTCTAGCTCAGACTGCTGATTTCTCTTCCCAGCAGTGTGCAGAATCCTTTCTTCTCCAGTCAGATTGTTTCTTGAACTACTGGGCCACTTCTGGAGGGGAGCCAGCAAGACCATGTGTCTGCAGCGGGCAGAAGCGTGAGGAGCGCCGTCCACACTGGTTGGGTCACAGACCTGCGGGCCCTCAATGCTGACTAGTGGCTGGAGAGCCACGTGAACCAGCTGCACGTGGACAAGCTTGTACTTCAAAGGAAGAGAACATAAAAACATCTTATATTTAATACAAATGATTTAATATAATGAACAGATTACAAATTCTCTGAGTTTCCCTCAAATGTCATTTCTCAAATAGCTGGGCTATTGCCCCAGATTTCATCTCAGCATAACAAATAGAAAAAAACCTCAAACTACTAGATCATTCTAGTCCTTTGCTTGCCTACAAAAGCACAAATGTTTCAGAGTAAAAGGGCCCCTGTCTGCTGTCTTCCTTTTGCTAGTGCTTCTGGGAATGAGCGCACACCCCCCTATGGGAGGTGACTCTTGGACATACAATATCCTAGTGACACCTGGCAGCCCACCAGTAACAGCAACAGGAAAGTGTGCCCTCTGACAACAATTCATGTGTTGAACCAAATCCTCCTTGGGCACAGAGACCCCCCCAAAGTGGTGGTAGTCGGCTCTTTCTGGTTTATTTGAAAGCTTTGAGATTGAACTTTGTTACACACTCGTGTAGCATTAGCTATTAACAGAGAAGCAAAGTCTTTCTTTTGTGCATTGCTTTTTATGGAAACTTTTCTTCTGTTGCCAGTCAAGGAGCTTACATCCAGACCTCATGACAATGAACATGCCCATCTTCTTAATAAATCAAATACAGAGCCTGATCTTTTTGATACCCATTGTTGTGCTTCATGAAACTAATTAAGAATACTGGAACGGGGGCGGGACTCTCTGTTTTTACACTTCAAAGGTATTTTCATAGGCACCAAACTGTAAAACACATACATCCAAAGAGTAAGCAGAATTTATAATTTCACAGTTGGCTCTAGGAAACTCATTTCTTAATGGAACAAGTTCAAGGAGGCAGCCACTGAGAGGGCAAGCGGCATCCGGTCGTTCATAGCATGAAAGGACATACGAGTGCACTTTTCTTAAATTGAAGCTCTCGGTGCATCTAAGCAGTGATCACATATTCTCCTCCCACACGCAGGCCCCATTCACCTCTGGCGTTTCAGGGTCCGGAGCTCATTGCACCTTTCATAGCCATAGGCTTCCTCGTTGCCAGCTGTGCTGTAATTTCTTGCAGGTTGAGGTCCAGGTAGGACTCTGATTCGGGCCCCTTTGCATATGTGAGACTTTAGTTTGTGAGCCAGATCATCAGTTACATGGTCTTTTCTAAATTATGTTTTGTTATTTCCCTAATGTTATTTAAGCTGCATGGAACTTAATCTGCTTTTGCCAAGTCTTTCCATTGAATAAATATCTCCATAACTTATTGCTTCACTTTGGCAACAGAATTGTTGCAATTTGTGGGCAAAATTGAGCAAAGGCCTAACTCATTTCTTTCTTCCCTCTGTAAAGTGTCCAATGTCGCTGGCTTTCCTGCTGCACAGAGGCCCTGACTTGTTTTCTGTTCTGGTGGCACCTTGTCTCTGTCATCATGGAGGGAAGATTTACAGATAATATCACTAAACGCCATGACACAGTGGACGTAACAAAGACAAGCTGTCGACACACAGAGTCTCTGATACTAACAAAGTGAAGGTGCAGAGTGCTGCCAGCAGGGCCTGACACATAAGAACTAACCCACAGGCTAGAATTATCAGAGTTCTGCGTATTAATGTCTTCATTCTGTCTCTCCAGGCACATGAGTAATCTCAGAATTCCAGAACTCTCTCAGAGATGTAGTTCCCATCCAGGTGGACCTGGAGGACCCAGAAGCCTACAAGGCTCTAGCAGGGACATTCCAGCCCCTTCTAGATCCACCTGTTTCCCCAAAGCAGCCATAAAATGAAAGGAGACCAAAGAAACTGACTTCTGTTCCATTCTAGGCCAGACACACATTAGCCAATTGATTCTTCATAACAACCTTGTCATTAATCTACTAAGTGCTGCTGTCTTATTTGGGTCCTAGGTGGAAAGGGCTGTGCAAAGAACTCAAAAAATATTGTCACCTGCCCCATACTCTGAGCCTGACTCAGGATCTGTTAACAGACTTCCCTGATTCTGTCCCTTCACAGAAGGCATTGAAGTTTAGCTCCCTGATCTACATGTCGTGGAATTATTTTTCCTAGGTTATATTTTCCCTAGGAAATTTTGTTCTATTTGAGCTAGGGCTGTTCTTCTCAGGTGTTCTAGTTCCATGTCTCCCTGAGAGCCCCGAACTGGAAATTATGCTGCGTTGTCTAACTAGCCCTGAGCACTGCAGAGAGAAAAAAAAAAAATCGCAATGAGAAATATAGAGCTGAACAAGCAAAAGAAAAGGAGGACAGCTTCCCAAAGGCTGTTGGGCTGTCCAGCAAGCATTGTGTTTTCAGTGTTTCCTGGTGTGGTGCAGTCATTCATTCTGGCATTTGGTAATGTTTATTGCTGTTGATGATGATCGTGCTGGTGGTGACTGAGCCACTCGACTTTGGGCTCACGAGAGGTCCAGCCCCTTCCTTTGTGCCTACCTCCAGAGACAGACTGGTACCCTAGAACCCTCCCACATCTCTCCCACCTTCCCTCTTCTATTTTTGTATTCCTAAGACCACATTCTTTCAGCCAAAGGAGTTACCTGGAGGGATTTAATGAAGGTTAAGAACCTGTTTTATTTTTATATCTATATGGTATGAGTATGCATCAATGTTCTGATTGAGGAGGGGGGAAATCTGTACCAAGTTGAGTGCACAAGCCAAAACCCACCTCCTAACTTTCATTTCCTGCAACAGCAGGATGAGGAGTGTTTGGAGCTGCAAGACGGTGCCGGCGTGTTCCAAAGTGCCGGGAAACCCTGCATGGCTATTGGCGTTGGGTCTGTGACTCATCTGCTGAATCTCTAGAAGGACCTATTTGTCAACCTTTTTTCTCAGATGAGGGTTTCAGTCCCACGAAATCCTAGATCATTGAGCCAGAGGCACCCTGAAGAGCTACAAGCCCCCTTATTTAATAGTAGAGGGCACTGCACCCCAGACCTGAAGGGACATTGTAATCTGTCCATAGCAGGCCGGTGGCAGGGCAGGACCAGAGCCTGGCCCTGGTCTACCTGAGTCTCCCCTGCTTCCACCCTTTGATGCCTCACAAAAAGGCCTGGTTTCTCAGAATAAATGAACCTCAGATTTTTGTACATTTATGAAAACTACTCTTTATTCGTTATTACCTGTTCTCATCTTATTCCTGCTTCTTAACAGAGAGTTGGTTTTTTTTTTTTTTTTGCAACTTCATTTAAATGACTTTATCTGTGTAAAATGATAACTAATTTTCAACCATGTTTCCTGATGAATTTTATTCCTGGTAACTAATGATGAAACTTCTGAGATTAAAAAAGTAAAATAATTGATTTTTACTTTTATTTGCAGACACTCTGGAAAATGGATCCAGTAAGGGAGACAGGTGAGTAAGATGTTTTTATTTGCTATTTGAGCTTTTCAGAGATGGCATTTTCTATGTACAAGCTGTGAGTTTGATAATTTCTTTTTTCTATTTTGCTTAAATCCAGTGCAGCTAATAGAAAGGGTCCAAGCAAGGACGACACATACTGGAAGGAGATTAATGCAGCCATGGCCTTAACAAATCTTGCACAGGGAAAAGACAAACTGCAGGGAACCACCAGCTGCATTATCCAGAAGTCATCACATATAGCAGAAGTAAAGACGGTCAAAGTGCCACTGGCCCAGCAGTTCTAAGCATCTGTTACATGTCAGATCAATGGCTATTCCTCATGTCCGTGTTTTTTCATAAATCCTCATTTTCAGAGCCGAAGTAGGCGTAAAAAAGACTTCCTTTCAAACCTCTTCTTGTTTTTGAATTATCCTAACTATATCATTTAATTGCTTCTATAAAAGACATATAAGTTATAAAAAACTCACTTTAATCAAAAAATATTAACTTATTTTATGTTACTCAAAACTATGCATAAAATGTCTGCATTGCCATTACAGTAAGTGCCTTGCTTCCCGAAAATAAGCTACAACGTGGGCATAGCAGAACAACTATGCCTCAAAATGACAGCGCCATCATGCTTATTAGCCTGTGTGTATCGTTCCAGATGGACATTCCAGGGTAGAAACCATAATTGTTGAAAGCCCTTGAAATGCAGTCAATAATTCACATGTTAGAACTTGAAAATCTATTCAGTCCAAGTGAAATGTTCCCTTAGAAAAACTTTTCTAGTATCTTAAATTGTTTGGTGTGTTTTTCCGAGTGACAGCGAGAATTTTATGCCTGCATATCTGATATGCAAAACTGAAAGCTATTGTGCACCTTCAAGAAGAATCTCAGTGAGTTCACTGTGATCAGAAACCTTCTCCAAGCACTGCTGGAAAACACCATGCCTTTTAGAATGAATTTGGATTTTCTTTCTCGCAAGTCATGATGAAGGTTAGGGGAAAAAAAAAAAAAACTTCTTTATATAAATAACTCAAAATGTTCTTGCATAGACCTAAACCTATACTTTGTTTTTAAAACATAGCCCTGTTTGCATTAGCTTTTAGTGGGTTTTGTGATAGAAAGTGTTTTTTATATGGTACAGCTAAAAACTTTTTATTTGGTTCATTTCAAATTACAGTTGCTGGTAGACAATTATATTGCAATGAGAACAAGACAATGAAAGAAATGTATCTCTATGTGAATATGCATATACACACATAACATTGATTTTTAAATTTAAAACACATGGAAAGCAAAACATTGAACAGTCTCTGAATTTTGCCAAGTAAGACATTCAAGTAAAAGTTTAATGAAATCATGCATTAAAAGAAAGAACGTTTTGTTTCTAAATGAGACTATCATTGAGTGAGAATAATCAATATCAAGAAAGAAGAATATCTTTTTCAATCAAGCAATAATATTCTAGTCAGCTTGGGTATACTTGAAACTTGAATAAACAGTGGAGATGCCAAATATAACAGAATATATGTGCTCCAGAGAAATAAAATGGATTTGACTCTTTTATGGTTGGGTGTTTGTTCTGGGTTTGTCAATCTATTTTGTAGCTTTGTTTTTTTTTTTTTAACTGGAAAATGTTTTCGTGAGTGTGAATGAGAGCCCATAGTGCAGCCACGTGGGAACATTTTCTTTATTTTTCAAAACCTTTTTAAAACCAAAGGCTGCTCTGGTTGATATATGAACAAAATCAGTCTTGATATAAATTGTGTGACACTTTTTCATGTATCATAGCATTTGGGGATAGGGTTAATTTAGTGTAATGAAGATAATTTGATATAAAAATATTTTGTGTATATGTAATACTTTGTTTTTAAATTGCAGTAACAGTAAGTGCAAAGCAAGATATGTAAATTATGACTGTATGATCGGATGAAGTATGAGTTCGTTTGATTTACTTAAGTAGATTCAGATCCATGATAAAAACCTTGGAATATTTACAAAACAGTTTTGCCAAAATGTGATCATGTCAATGACAACAAAGGACAAGTACTTCAATCTTTTTTCATACTATTATAAGTTATTCTGGTACTAAATATTTTAATAAAATTGTTTTTGTTTTGACATTTCAGTTAGATGAATGGATGCTGGTTGTTTTTTATTTGAATTAGTCATAATTCATTTTTGCCATCTTTTAAAAAAGAATCAGCAAATTTGTTCTGTTAAAAATTATAAATAACAAGCCAATATAGGACATCTATTTGTGTGATTTTTTTTTTTTTGAACTACCATAGCTTGAAGTCTGGCCTATAAATATGTCAAGAAGATTGTATAATTAGCACATCCTTGGCAATATGTCCAGTTGGGATTACTTTTAATTTATTTCTTCCTTTGCTACTTTAAAATTTTCTGGAAATTAAAGTCCACCCAAATCTTTAAAAGAATCTTGAATAATGCTGAGCCAGCAGCTGAGAATCTAACTCATAATTTATGTTATAGAGAAATGGAATTACCTCTATTCTTTGTTTTGTCATATGTAATCATTTTAATAAAATTAATAATTGCCAGGAGTTCTTGACAGATTTAAAATAAAAGTTAATTTCTAGACCTCAGTGATCATATGAATTTTTGTTTTCCTTTGAGAGTTGACCAGGTGGAAAAAAGAAGCAGAACAGAAAGGTCCATTATATGCTGTAATTCTCCTTAGATTGTTAAGAGTATGAGATGGGAGTGCTACATTTGTATTAGGTTTTAATTTCATCACCTTAGGCCACCAACCCACTCTTAGGAGTTGAGGAGAGAATATGATGCTAGCTGCTAAAATACATGACTTTACAATGAACCTTTTCACTAAATACTGAACACAATGGGCATCATTACTGTCTGCTGTGTCCTGGAGAGAAACTGGGCTTCGAAGCTTGACTGATCTCTGTTTGGTCCCTGCTCTGCTACTTAATTAAGCTGAGATCCAGACTTATCCCTCTCGACTTCAATTTCTTCATCTGGAAATGAGAGGAATGAGTTAGGCATTGTAGAGTTTCTTATGAGGGTTAGAGATAACATAAAATACATGAAGTACCTACCACAGTACCTGGAATTTAATAGGTACTCAATAAGTGGAAGGTAGTAACCCATGGTTATAATAGCTTGATATAAGGTTTATGTGCAGAAAATAGAAACACAAATGGAATATGAGATGTGGGGAGTTTAACAAAGAGCTTTGGGAAAAGAAAAATAATCTGACATGAAAAACTGCAATCAAATTGATGGAAGTAGGTATCAGAGTTAGAGAGACCTTCAAGAAAGATCATCTTATTGCCATTACTTTGAACTTCTCGGAGAAAAGCGTAATGTAGAACCACAGAAGGGAAGAACACAGTTGCCAGTGGGGAAGACTATGTTTGAGAGCTTCCTTCATTGAGATTACAAGATTTGTTTTTTCCTCGACTTGTCCTGCTTGATTCAGTTCAAGATGACTAAGAACTCAAGCTGCTGTCTGTACTCTCTGCCTGTTCCAAGTAGCAGTGTTTCACAAACAGTGGCAATAGCCATGCTCTGCTTTTAAACTCATCCAGCTCAAGGGCACAACATGCAAATAAACAGAGAATAAGAACAAGCTGCCCAGACTCTTCTGTCTAGGGCAGCTTAGGTCGACCATGCCTTGGAAGCGTGTGGGGTGGTAGTAAGAACTTGGACGGGCACAATCTGGCTTTGCCTCTTCACTCATTAGTGACTTTGGGGAAAAAAGCATGAGCTTGCTATACCCAGTGGTTGATCTGTGACATTTACCTACTCCAAAGATCTGTTGTGAGGATTAAATAAAACAGTGGATATAAAAGTGCTTTGCAAACTACACGGTACTGTACAAATGTTAACGATTATTAATGTGTTCCAGATGATGCTGAAAGGCCTAATATCCCATACTTTTGGCAATACAAATTGTGGTTTCCATGAAGCATATGGGGCCCTAGATTTCGTCAAATGCATGTTATGATCTAACATCTTTGAGCCCTTTTGAGCACAAAGAACCCTTTTGGCCTGTCCTGCCTTGTAACTATTGCGACCAGAATTAGGTAATTCTTTGTCACACTGCAGGGATTGAACTCTGACTTCATGACTTCCTAGCCTTGAGACCCATCATCGAGAGGGACTAAAAATTTGGGACCAAAAAAAAATTTAAGATGGGAAAAACAGATTTTTGAGTTTGGAAAACCCAGCTGACGTGTTCTTACATCTTTATACAAATGACTTCATGGAAATTTATCCCATGTAAAGATTGTCTCAATAAATCTTCTGAAACAAATTTCAGCCCAATGTCAGTTTCTGGAAACATGATCTGCCTTGAAACAAATCTGACTTCATTTCATGACTTTTCAGCAAAATTGAAAATTTTAATTCATCTTTTAAAAAATCATGTATTTAACTTACGTTAGCTATAGAAAAACGTAAGTAGTATGAAGGACACGAGATAAAAAAAAACCCTGCCCTATCTCTCTACAACCATAATTCCATCTCCCAAAGATAAAGATAACCATGGTTAACAATGCCTTGGATATGCTTCCAGAAACTATGCATATACAAACCCTTACTCTTCTGACCTGCACTTTTATTCACGTACTGCACTTGCACGATGTTCATAGTGTCCTTCAATGTCCTTTCCGCCCCATCCTCTGTGTGTGCACTAACATATGTTAACGTCCTTCTTTTAAATGAGTGTAGAGGAATTTATTTTTGGTTCTTACAATTTATTTAGCAAATACCTTCTTTAATGGACTTCTGAGTTATTTCTGATGTTTAGTTACAAGAAGCTAGTGTGTTCAAAGTGTTGTCCTACATCGAGATAGGAAACTTGTACCAGAATATAAGTCAACATAATGCTTTCTTTCTCAAGAAAGTCTCTCTATGAAGAAAAAGTTACCACCTGAACTCACAGTGCTCTTAGAAGTGTCGTTGATGTACATTCCAGCCCCTTATCTCCTCAAAGATTAATTACAGGCACTTGGTGGATTGTCATTGCCATGCAAACCATATTTGAGGAGCACGATTATAAATACCGATGTGGTAAATTTCCTGTGCATACATGCCTTGGCACTTGGGCGATGTTGTGTATGAGCTCATTGGCCATTGATCTTTCTTTTCCGTGAACTGCTTGTTCGTGTCTGCCTGCCTGCCTGCCTTCCATTTCTTAGAGATTCATATGAATTCTTTGTATATTTAAAAATGAAGTATTTTTTCTATCATATACATTGCAAGTATTCTCCCAGTTTTCTTTTTATATATTTTGCTTTAATAGTATTAAAATAGTTTAAAATACAGATGCTTAAGCTTGATCTGTGCGTACATTCAGGGCGTGTGGGGTGCACTGCTTATGCTTGGTCATCCTTGAGAAGTCGTAGTTCAGAGTACCAACGCAGGAGCCAGAACACATGTCCTTAGTAAGTGAATGAATAAAGAACCTGTTGTACAGGGCCTCCCTGGTGGCGCAAGGGGTTAAGACGCACCCTATGAAGCTCACCGCAGCCACTGTGGCACAAGTTCCATCCCCAACATGAGGTGACCCACATGGTGCAGCAGACCTCTCCTAACTCGCCCGCTGCTCCCCTCGGCAGTGTATTTCAGTCAGTCTGCCTGTTCTGCTCTCCACTCTGTCTCTGGTGAATCCTCTCACCCCCCCCAAACTCTGGCCTGTACCCCAGTTCTTATATGTATAAATAAATAAATCTCTAAAAAAAAAAAAGTTTAAAAAAAAAGAACCTGTTGTACAACAAGACAGTGAATGCGATTCAGAGCTAAAAAAAAAAATGAACTATCATGTCATGAAAAGACAAGGAGGAACCTTAATATTGACATGCATTACTGAGTGGAATAAGCCAATCTGAAGAAGCTAGGTACTACATGATTCCAGCTGTATGGCTTTCTGGAAGTGGCAAAGATGTGGCAACACTAAAAAATCTGCATTTGCCAGGGACTGGGTCGGGGAGGGGCGGAAACGGTGGGGGGGGATCTTTGGGAGGGATGGATAGGCAGAGGGAACAGAGGATTTGGGGGGCAGTGAGTATAATCCATATGCAATAATGATGGATACATGTCATTATACATTTATCTACAGAACTCTGGGTAATAATGAGGTGTCAATGTAGGGTCATCAATTTAAGAAGTGTACCTCTCTCATGGAAAATACTAAAAATGGGGGGAGCTATGCACATGTGGGGCCAGGGAGCATCTGGGAATCTAAAGATGCTCTAAAAAGATAGTTTTTTAAAAAGATCTATTTATTTATGCATACAAGCCCTGGGGTGTTGGCCAGAGGTGTGGGAGGGTGAGAGGATTTGCTGAGGGGAGCAGCGGGTGAGACAGGAGGTCTGCTGCGGCCTTGTGGGTAGCTCCATACTGCAGTGGCTGCGGATAGCTTGACAACACTGAGACTTAACCCCTGCATCCCCTGACAAGTCCTAAATAGATAGTTTTAACAAAAATTAAGTAGATACCTGTTCCCTCATCTTCCACCCCACACTTACCCCACAAAAAGAAACCTCGCTGGTGTCTCAAAATGATTTACCAGATAATTTACTAAATATTGGCTCCTGAACTCTTTATTCAGCCTCTTACTACAGTGGTGAGTACAGGTGCTCCTCGTCCACGATTTTTCAAGTTGAAGGTGAGGCACTTCCCGTAGAAAATTCCGTTGCAACAGTACTTCTAATTTGAATTTGAATCTTTTCCTGGGCTTGGTGTAACACACACGATGCTGGCAGCAGCAAGCCGTGCCCGCTCAGTTATGCCATCACAAGGGTCAGCGACCAACACCCTGCAGTGCACGGTGCTGCCAGCACTACATTTTTGACTAGCTATATTCAATTTAGGGTGGGTTTGTTGGGACATAAGCCGACTATAAAGATCTGTATAGAATCCTTCATTACTGTTCTTCTTTCCAAAATTTTCTTGTTTTTATTCTTATCTTTTAAAGATAGTCATGATAAATACTTTATCTGAATCCCCCATACCCCAAACATTGTGCTGGTATTTGTGAATTGCATGAATATACAGGTTAATTTCTACTTTGCTCTATTGTGTTTTATTGTCCAATTTTCTTCTGTCATTTTATCCTCAACGGTTTTACTTTCCCTCCTTTGTGTGTTTTATAAATTTTATTCGTTAGTGTTTAATCATTGTATTTATTGATTGTGAATTAAATTTTTCCATTTTATATTACATTGTCACTTGTCAGCAAGCTATTCCCTTTTAAATATTTTTATTAGACATCCATATTAATTGGCATTCTATTTTATAATTAACTTTCCAGATCTTTCACTTGAATTTCCAAGTGTAAAATCATATCATTTCCAAATAATGAAACTTCACTGATCCCTTTTTGATATTTATGCTCCATTTATTATTTTTCTCTTTTGGTATTAGCATTTCAAGAACAATTTTTAATTGATAGAGATGTATTCCTTTTGGATTTCAAAGGGAATTGTATGAACAACACCCAGATCAAGATAAATAACTTGCAAATGTTCCAGAAACTCCACTAAAGGTAAACGCATGACTGCCTTCTGCTTATTTTTGACATTTAAATAAATGAAATCTTCAAGGACTACCCTTTTTCTGTTATCTTTTGTTCCTTTGTATGGCTTGTGAAATGCACCCATCTTGTGGTATATAGTAGCAGGTTGCTCTTTTTTATTATACTGTGTCATTATGTGAATATACAACAAATTATTAACACTTACTATTGTTGATGGACATTTGAATTGTTTTCCATTCGGTGGGCTATGACAAATAAAGCTATTACAAACACACTTGTACAGTTCTTTTGGTAAATGGATATATTTCTGCTAACTTGGCATGAACTTCTGAGTTGGGTTCTGTTTTAGGAGCTATTATTAGCTTAGCACAGCAGTAACACCAGTTTGCATCTCCACAAGCAGGATATGAGAAATCTAGTTGCTCCACCAATTGCCAGTGTTTAATGTTTTAACCAAAATGACAGAATTGCAGTGGCCTCTCACTGTGATAATGAAGTTGTATTTTATTATTAAAATAAAATAATATTAAATATAATTGGTATTTTCAAATTTTAGTGTTTCTATTTAATTTGTGGTTTTAATATGTATTGACTGGATATTGTGGAATGCTTGTTCAAGGATTTTTTTTTTTGGCCTTTTTTAAAAAAGATTTATTTATTTATTTATGCATACAAAACCTGGTGTGCAGGCAGAGATGTGGTGGCGGGGGTACAGTCTTCACCAGAGACCCAGAGACAAGAGTGGGGAGCAAAGCAGGCAGCTCCACTGAAATACACTGCTGAGGGGAGCAGCAGAAGAGACAGGAGAGGTCTGCTGTGCCATGTGGGTAGCTCTCTGGCCGGGATTGAACACGTGCTGCAGTGGCTGCCATTAGCTTCATAGTGCTGAGACTTAACCTCTTGTGCCACCAGGGAATTATTATATTTTCTGTTCTTATTGATATTAGTATTTAATACATTCTGGACCTGAGTCCTTTGTCAGATTATACATGTGTGAGCTGGTGAGGGAAGCATCCTCCAGAAAAACATCTTATATCATTGTATAATCTAATCTCCTTAAGTGAAACTATTTATTATCAAGTTGTAATAATTCTCCAATTGTTGCAGTGGATATTGCTGTAGATATTGTCTATTGTTACATTAATGACTATACTATATGTGTTATTCCTCTCTGGCAGCTCAAACTCCACTTTTCAATGCATGCTCAAGCCTCTCTTGAATTTGGAGTCCAGGTTCCCTTAAGCAGTGGAAAGTCTATGAGTAGGGGGTGGGGCAGACACTTCACACCTGAGATCAGGGGATAGATAGGCCCCTGGCAAAGCTGTAACCCCTGTTCAGACTCCTGAGGAGTTCCTTCCCTCTACAGATTCCAGAACACTGCAATAAAGAGGAAGAACTCACTGGAGGGACAGGACCTCACCCTGCCTTATGCTTGCCTTTCAGAAATCTCTGTATTTTCACAAGCCAAAGCTTTCGCAAAGATTTTAGAGCTTGATGTGACCTTGGGGTTCACCTCTACAGGTCTTCAGGTTTTAGGCTAGACAACACTGATCTCCCTTCCTTCCTATCTTCCTTCCTGGCCTCTGTCTCTGGTTTCTTTTTCTCCTCTGCCTATCCCCCTGCCCCCATCACCTCCCTTTCCAGCTCTTTCCTTGAAGGGCCAGGTCCTTTTCAATTCTGGGCTCTACCTGGCAGCTCAAGAACAGATTGCTTGAGGTGTTGAGTGAAGCTGGCAGGGAATGGAAAGAGCAGCTGAGATGCGCGGAGACCGCCATTCCCCCAATATCTGCTTCTTGAGTTGTACTTTTTAAGTACTGACTGTTGAATCCTCAGTTTTCTTTTTCTTTTTTAAAGATTTATTTATTTATTTATTTATCTATTTATCTATCTATTTATTTATTTATTTATACGAGCACTGGGTACAGTCAGAAGCACGGGAGTGTGAGAGAATTCACCAGAGACAGAGCGGAGAGCAGAACAGGCAGACTGACGAAGTACACTGCTGAGGGGAGCAGCGGGGGTGTGGCAGGAGAGGTCTGCGCTCCATGTGGGACGCTTGCCTGTGGCCGGGGATGGAACCGGCGCTGCAGAGGCTGCTGGCAGCTTCACAACCCAGCGCTCAACTGCTGCACCACCAGGGAGGCCCTGAATCCTCAGTTTTCAAGATGAAATAACTAGAATTCTTATACTGCTTTTCATCCTCACATACCATTTTAACAATGTTCTTGTAATTTTTATATTATCATTATTTATGCGACTTAAATGATTCTCAGAAATTATAACTCTCAGTTACACAAATGGGTTTTAAGCTGCTGTTGAGTTCTTTCATATACTACCTTGCCTTCCAGAGTCATCTATGTTGACTTGTCCTTTAATTGGATGGATTTTTCTCATTTTTTTACATTGAGCTGACGAATGCTCATTTTCTAAAGTTGAAGTTGCCTTTGGTTCCTTTACATGTCTTTGGTCCCCTAGAGAGGTGTGGAAGTCTGGGGTCATGCTTTTACCTTCAGCCTCTTGTGATTGCTCTACTACTAATTGACTAGTTGGATATTGTTGTAGGAAACTCTGAAGCCAGCCTTTCATTCACTGCTGATATAAGTTAGCTATTTTTTCTGTTTGTTTGAATGCTCATACAATCCTTATTTATAAAGTTCAGTGACTTTAACCAGAATGTGTCTGAAGAATTCAGGAGCATCCTGTGTCTTCAGAGTTACAGACTGAAATCAAATTAATTTTAGGGGAAAAGATTCCCATGTGGAAATTCTTTCTTAAGTTCCCCTTTTCTGTTCTATTTCTCAGAATTGCCAATTAGCCTATTTACCTCTTCAGTTATGAGTCATTATACACCAATACCAATCAAACACTTTGCTAACAGAGTATAGTAGACTTCTATATCCTGTTCAATCCCATATAGATGCTTTGTACCTACTCGTCTTAAAGCATTATCATGTTTTCTTCTTGTTTTCACATCCTTGTGGGTTTTTTATTATTATTATTATTTTCTCTTTCTTTTCTGCCCTCAGGAGTCTCACTTTTCACATTTATTTTACTCTACTACAATGTGATATCATTTATATTGCCTTCAGATTTGCTTCTCAAGACATTTTTTGCTGTTTGGCTTCTTTGAGTATGTAGAATATTATTTGTCAGAAATGTTCTTTTCCTGGAAAATTTCCTTGTATGCAGGTTCTTCATTTCCTTTGTGCTTGTTATTTTTGCCTTTTTTTCCTTTTGGAGACAGCATTCAAGGAGCACTCTTTGTCCTTCATACTTATTACTACTCTTTGCTCAAAAATGTTGGGGATGGAGGTGGGGAGGGCACTGCCCCTGGCAGCTCCAGGCCAGGTGACACGGTCAGTGCTCGTATTTCTGGCCAAATCTGTGCGGTGTCTGGAAGGGCAGGTCTCCCAGGCAGGAATTAAAGTGTCTCCTGGTGAGGGATGGCAGCGTTCACAGATGACTTCTTTGTTCAGTTGACTCAAGTGAGCAATTGCAAAGCACATCATTGCCTTCTCTCCTCTCCACCCCCCCAGCTCTGTATCATTTGTAGCCCACTTCTTAACAGGAGCCCCAGTTCCCTTCTCATTATGTTTTGAAACTCAATTCCCATCTGGCTTTACTCCTTTACCTGTAGTTTGTTCCTTTCCTAAGTCCTGTCCTTCTAAATAGTGATTATTAATTGTCTACATTTGGATTTTATTCTACCTTTTTTTTTTTAAGATTTATTTACGTATACATGAACTGGGGTACAGGCAAAAGGCGTGGGAAGGTGAGAAAATTCACCAGAGACAGAGTGGGAAGCAGAACAGGCAGATGGACCGAAAACACTGCTGAAGGGAGAAGCAGGCGAGGCAGGAGAGGTCTGCTGTGCCATGTGGGTATCTTCCTGGCCCGCTGGGAATTGAACTGGTGCTATGGAGGCTGCAGACAACTTCACAGTGCTGCGCTCAACCCGCTGTGCCATCAGGGAGGCTCTTATTTTACTTATTCTTACAGCAACCTATATCTTGCTTGGCAACCTATATCTTGGTTGAGACTCAGATATGTATCAACTCTTACATTATCTCTCAATTTGGTCAACATGTCACTGCCTTCAACCAATATTCTCTATAATTTGTGGTTGAGCCAAAGGCAAGTCTCATCAAAGATGAGTGGGGGGAGGGGTTGGGGATTAGTGGGGTAGTTGGGCCTCACCTTCACACTTAAGAATGCAGAAACACAACACAAAGGCAGACACAGGAAAAGAAACCAAAAAAGGGTCTATTTATACAGGGACTGAAGAAAATGGAGACCAGGAGAGCGCAAAGGAGAAGCAAATGTATTGGCAAGCACTCAGGCAGGTGCTCTTTATCCAACCCAGACAGATCAGCTCAGCTGAACCTGGGCATCAGGCAGGAGCCACATTTGGAGCAGGAGGGGCTGCCGACTCAGCTGAACCTTGGTCCAAGCCTCCCAGCTGCAGGCAGGAGACAGATAAAAGGGCCCTCAAAATGGTAGGTGTGGGGGTTAAGCACAGCACTATGAAGCAAACTGTAGCCTCTGCAGCACGAGTTCAATCCCCCAGCCAGCCAGGGAGCTACCCACATGGTGCAGCAAACCTCTCCTGACTCGCCCGCTGCTTCCCTCAGCAGTGTATTTCAGTAGATTTGCCTGTTCTGCTTCCCACTCTGTCTCTGGTGAATCCTCTCATCCCCCCCACCCCACACCTCTGGCCTGTACCCCCAGCTCTTGCGTGCATAAATAAATAAATCTTTTTAAAAAAAAGTGGTATGTGGGAAAGCAGCTAGGAGAGCCCCCAGGTGCACGTGGGAGCTAGCCGGAAAAAGCCCCAAGCTCATCCTGCCTGCTGTGTCTTTGAAAATCCATCAGCAGGTCCAAGTCTGCCCTTTGGTCCCAGCAACCCCTGACTCAGGAAATCAGTGGGTGCAGCTGTGAGACCCACCCTTTCTTCCAGAACTTTGCTGGGTCTTTGTTTGTTTTTTTGTTTTGTTTTGTTTTCCTGCAGATTCTGTAGAAGTCTCTGGCAAAGGGAGCAGAATAAGTTGTACTACCGTCTTTTACCAAGTCTTCAGGGGAATTACATTTGTCCATTTTTCTTTATGGTGGTCTTAAAAATTCCTGTTCTGATGTGTGTGGGTTTTTTTTTTTAAACTTTTTTGTTTCCACCTTTGCTGAATTTGCACAAATCTCTAATTCTCATTTTGTCTGACAATATCATGTAACCTAAAAATGATTTCTTCCTTTAAATAACCTCAGTCTTACCTTTCCTTATGTGTCATAAGACCCCCCGAGGTGAATACTGAATGCAGTGGCTGAAGAAGTGATAACCTCTATTTCCTGTTCATTTTCTCAGAGGCGGTTAAGCTTAAATTTGTGCTATAAAATCTCTCCAACCAACAAGCCCAACCATTTATCCCTGTAGTCTTAACTACCTCTGCTTTTTAGATATCTTAACTCCCCAAAGGACTGTCAATTTAACCATAACTACCTAACAACTGCCAAGCCTCACTTTATGAGCTGCTGTTGAGAGTTTAGCTATTTAAGGCTGATTTTTAAAAATTTTTATTGGCACTTCTTGGCATTGGCTTGATTTACAGTGCTGTAAATAACCACAAATTAGGCACATTTCTTTTTCTTTATGGTATAGGCAAAAATTAAAATGGCTGTTGAATCGTCTTCCTCTATATATTTAACTCTTTGCCAGGTCATCTTCCAAGTTCACCCAACCCACAAAGGTGGAATGCAGTCAGTTTGTGAAGGGAAAGAGAGCTGTGTGGGAAAAAGGAGTGGGTTCATTAAGGTAGCAACTCTCTTCTTCCTCAGCCTGAGCTGCGAGGGCCTGCTTGTCCACCAGCCATAGTGTCTTTTCTTCAGACAAAGCCTTCAATTACAGGCATGGCTTCGTGCTTCTCACTGCCTTTGCTGTGTTTTTACAAAGGTATCTGAAGTGGGAGAAAGCCAATGGCTAAAAAAAAAAAGATGTGAATATTATTCATCCATAAGCGAGAATGGAATTCAGACACATGCTTGAAATTCTACACCATGGATAAACCTTGAACGCATCATGCTAAGTAATTTCATATGCATAAATACTACAGGACAAATATTGGATGAGTTCATATAAGTGAAGCACCTAGAATAGGTGAATTCATAGAGAGAATAAAGTCAATTAGGGGCTCCCTGCGCTGGGGGAGGGGCAGTGTGGAGCTATTGCTATATGGTTTCAGAGCTTCTCTTTGGGGGTAATGAAAAGGTTTTAGAAATAGTGGTGATGGTTGCACAACATTGTGAAGGTAATTAATGCCATTTCACTCTACACTTACATAATTTCAAAAATGGTCCTTCTTTTCAAAAAAATATCAGGAAGTTCTTCAGTTTCACTTCCTCCTCATAAACCTCCTCTGGGAGGGCCATGAGTGAGCGCACAGTCTCCAGCTTCTGCCCCAGGACCTTGTCTCCTCACTCAGAGTGTAAAGGCCCTTTGTCTCTCTGGGGATCTCTTTCTCCCCTCCACAGCTGGGGATTCCTGGACCTCCTTCACCTGACACCCCTCTCCCGCCCAGCCCCTCTCTGACCGCTCTGACCCCCAAGTATTCTGCCTCACTTCTCCAGACTGGGCCACTTTCCCTTCAGCAGTTTCCGGGCCCTGGTGATACCATAATATCAGGTTTTCAGGCCTACTCTCCTAGCCAGGAGCCGATCCCAGTCTGCAGGGGCAGCGCTGAGCCCCAGCCGCTAGATCACCACGGGTTGGTGTCTCACGAAGCCGCAGCAGGAACTTCTCTGCATTCAGGCAAGCAAGTGAGAAGGAAATTTGTTTAGAGAAAGAAAAAGTTTATTAAGGAGAAAAGGAACAGAAATAAAGTGGGACTCCCAGGCCTGCCGGTGGAAGCAGGCCAGGGAGAGGCAATGAAGCCGCTAAGGAGTCGCGCCTCAGGGAATACAGACCTTCTCTCCCTCATTATTCTATAGCTCCGCCAGGCTCTTTGTGATTGGTGAGTTCTTGGTGGTCTCTGTCCTAATGTCTCTGTGCCCAGAACTAAGTCTCTTCATCCCAGCCCTTATCTTAGAGTCCTTTTTCATCCCTGTCCAGGAATGTTCTGTTGCCCCTAGTCCTGGGGGTGTTTGATTAGTCCCCTTTGGAATTTGTTGCCCTTATCTCTGGAGCCCTCCTTCTTCCCTGAGGGTTTTCCTGTTCTATGCTAAGCCTAGAGGCTGTCCCTTGCCCTGTGACTCAATGGAGCAGTAAGTGTGAAGACCTGGGTCGGACCCTGGGGCTCTTTGTCTGCAGCTGTCATGAGAAATGGAAGGGCACGGGGTGAGTTGGCAGCTTACTGAGGAACCATGGCCACGAAGGGCCTGAGCCTCGCCATCCCCTCAGGAAGCAGGCGAAATCCTGGAACCTGCGTTCCAAGTCACCAGGGAGGCACGCGACCACCTTGACCTCTGCCCCTGCCCACATCCTCAAGCCAGGTGTGCCTACTGCTGAGTCTCATTCCCAGAGCAGCGGGCCCTGAACAGGGCTCAAAGGCAAAAAGACCCCTCCTTCTACAGCGCCACTGGGCTGTGGCAGACACTGATGAAAATCAAATACCAGACCACAGGCTAAATCTGCCAGAGCAGAAAAGACTGTGCAGTTACAGGAAAGGCCGCCAGTTGCACACAAAACAGAGTGACAAGGGCAAGGGCGGGCAGGTCAGAGACCTTGGCAGAGGCCACAGCACAACCAAAACTGGGGAAATCCTCATTGATTCAGGAAGTGGGTCCTAAGGCGATTTAATGCTTCGTGAATTTGCTTTCAGGGAACCGATTTTCAGGAACTTGAAGGCATCGCTAGCTCAGTGACTCCCAGCTCAAACCTATGCCAGGTCACATAAAACTTATTTTCAGATTTCTCAGAAAATAATATTGTCATGTGGCCATAGCAAGAGAGGTTAACATGCCCATATCTGTGTTCAATAGCAAAGTTCTTTTACCCAGTCGTGACAAATAATTCCAGCTTCCAGGAACCAGAGGAAGTAACTTTTCATCGCATTTATCTGCTTAAATCTGTTAGGAATTATCAGGGGAACTTTTGCAGGAGCAGGTAAGGGTGTCAGAGTTTCTGAGGCGGCTTGGCCTGGTGGAGCCACAAATGTGCAAGAGCAAAAAGGGGGACTGTCTTGTTAACCTAAGAAAAACATCATTAGGAAGGAAATCTACTTCTGAAAACTCGACCATCGTATATCATGCACCCCAAAGCCAAATACATTGGAAAGTTTTTGTTTATTCACTGTCTGGAATTTTCCATACTTTTGCCATTGACCAATGGAGAAACGGTCTCAGCCTCACGCTGGCTCATTAAGGCCTTTCGGAAAGGAGCCAGTGGATTTAGCATCTCATCCCAGGGGGAAGGCTCCCAATCACATTAAACCAGAACGGAGCTGACTGTTTCCTGCCCTGCACTTTTAGTTCAAAGTGTAGCTGCACTAGAGTATCTGGAATTACATTTTACTCTCCTTTCGGCCATTGTTGTCCCCAGAAATAACCTACACAGGCGAGCTCCTTCTCTCACTGGGCCCCACACATTTGTTTGGCTTTATTGTCTTTATTCTTTGTCCTCCTGCACCCCCCAGCGCACCCCCACTTTTTATTTCCCTCTCTCCTTTTCTATCTTTTTGTAGCTTCTTGGTAATTCTGACTGTCAGTTAAAGTCAGGATTCTGGTACCAAAGACATAAACAAAATGATTATAAAACTCCCACACAAAAATAAAACCCGACAACCTAGGTATGAAAGCTTCATTCTGGAAACATCTCCTTATTTGGCTGTCTTAGAGAATGAAAACGACCAGATTGTGTTTGGGGTTTAATATGGGCTCACTGTTGAAGCTACAAGGGTTGGCTTCTACCCCCATTAATAGGTGGAGTCTTGCTGGAAAGATGCAGTGGTTTCTGGGCCAGCTTCTTTGGGAAAGAAGCTTGAACTTCAAAAAGGAAATCGGAACCAATAGCAAGACGGGGGTAGGTGTGAAAGAGAGATCAGTTTTTCTTAGTCTGGACATCACAGGTCTAATGTCTAGGAGACAGGTCCCGAATGGCGCTTGTTAAATACGGTATTTTCTAACTGACACCTATTAAAAGGGGTCTGAAAAGAAGACTGTATTTGATCCCTGAGTCCCACACCTGACTGTGACCCCTGGGTCACAGTTCTGCTTTGCAAGTAAGGCTCCTCTATTTTCAGTGCTCCCTGCCTTTACTTCCCCTTAGCTCTCCCCATGCGTGATTAAAGAGTTTTTCTCCGGGTGTCAAGGAGAGAGCTCCTTTGCCAGTGGATAGGTCTGAGTGTCTTAAGGATGTGATGAGTCCCTGAGGCCAGCGTGACCCCACAGAGGAGGGTCTATGGCAGGAACAGACTTTCAATTTCTCTCAAGAATTCCCTATGAACACCAACTTGAGAGTATCTTGTCCTTAGTTCACTGTGGAGGTGAGTATTTGTTTTGCCTTTTCTTGCCCCATTCACTTAATGATCTCTTTCCTTCCCAAAATATTTACAGCCAGTTACTAATTTTTGAGCAACAGGATTAACTCAGATCATGTACTTGAGTTCATGTAATATTACGAGTCTCTTAGAGTTCTATAGGAAAAACTAGAAATCAAGTTTCTTTTTTTTAAAAGATTTATTTTATGCATACAAGAACTGGGGTACAGCTCAGAGGTGTGGGGGTGAGAGGATTCACCAGAGACAGAGTGGAGAGCAGAACAGGCTGATCTAACTGAAATTCACTGCTGAGGGGACCAGTGGGGGAGACAGGAGAAGTCTGCTGCGCCATGTGAGTCACCTCCCTGGCTGGGGATTGAATTCGTACTGCAGTGGCTGCCAATAGCTTCTTAGTGCAGCATCTTAACCCCTTGAGCCACCAAGACAGTGACCACAACCCCTACCCACCCACCCCCAGAATCTGCAATTAGGGTATGCTACCACCAGGTGGCGCAGTGCTTGTAACTTTTCCATTCACACCTGCGGTTTTAAAGCCCTGGACCTAGCTATTGGAGTATCAGATGGTTTCACTTATAGGAGGAATTTAGGGAAACCAAACAAAGGGTCAAAAAAAAAGGGGGGGGGACAAAACTTGCAACAAACTACAGATCAGAGGCATACAGCAGGGGACAGAGGAGGGAAGTGCACAGGGACTTTGGTGACGGTTCACAGGTGATGTGGCAGTGGGAGAATTATGGGGACTACACCTGAGAGGAGAAACCAAATATTGTGCAAAAATGAACAACAATGTAAGACCATAAAAAAGTTCAATCAAAACAAACAAACAAACAAACAAACAAAAAAAAACCCAAACCCTGGCCCTGACCTGCCGTATCAAAATGAACAAAGATCATTTGAAAAACAGATTCTCAGGACTGCTACAGATCTACTCAATAAAATCTCTAAGGATGGGATTCATGAATGTTTCCTTGACAGTTCTCAGGTGATTCTGACTCCAACTGGTTTATAGGATTCATGATGAAACCACGAACACACATTTATATGTTGTTTAAAATCCAACCAATTTTTTAAGCCACAGGGCCTTCCATTTTATAAGTTTTCCACCTTGTATTTACCAAAATATAGAACTTTTTACTACATTTACAAAGATGGCCTCCAATGACATTCAATATTTTTCCTCCTCTTCACTTAGGGAACTACATTTGTCTCGCATATTTCTAACTCAGTATTTCTGGATAGCAACTCAAATCTATTGCATCTTGCTTTCAAAGCATTCCTTGCATGTCCCTTTTAGATTTTCAGGAAAAATCTTAGCTTGATGACTGATTTCAATTCTATTTCATAGAGTCCACACTTTCTCAAGTTTTATTGAGCCCATGGCAGGTACTGCCTAAAATTGACTTCCTTTTTCTGCAATAAATCTTTTATAAAATTATGTTCCCTCTGCCTTTTGAGTACTATTTTGTCCTTATGTTAGAGAATTTCTTCCTAGGCCTTGTATGAGTCACAATTCAACCAGGAAAACGTAAATACTCTAGATATTTTCAACAAGGATGGGAGATACAGGGGATTGGTTCCATGGGTTACAGAGGAGCTGAGCGGTCAAATAGGCGTGCTGAGGCCACCTGGAGAGATGACAGCAGCGGTGCTAGTGGAGCCTAGGAGGTGGGCTACCTGGTGGAAGCTGGGACCACACTGGCCTTCCAGGGGGTCTGTGGGTGGGACCTGGAGCCCCAGCAGTGGTGTACCTACACTGCAGGAGCTTCTTATCCAGAGGGAAACACCCTGTCTTCTCCCTTCCTCTCCCTGCTCCAGGCTCTCATGGGGGCCTCCAAAGAGCACAAATGTCATTGGCACAGAACAGGGCAAAGAGTAACAGAACAAGTAAATTAAAAAAAAAAAAAAAAAAAAAAAGGCCTCTTACATGCCAGACAGCCTGACCTACTAATTAGGGAAAAAGAGAAAGAGGTTGGGGCCCTTCTGTCTGAGGACCCACTGTCTTGGGCAAGGCTGCTCCAGCGCTGAGCCACCTCCTGTCTGTGCAGCGGCTGCATCATAGTCCAGCTCGTGACCACAGAGGCCCCTGTGCGAGGTGGCTACCTCCCAGCCCACCCAGCTTCTTTCGGCCTGGCCCTCTTCCTGATGCTGTGGCCCAGTAGACTTTATAATGCCCACCATCGATGGCTTGACAGGCCTCCCAGAGCCACACACTCGCGCTGGACCCAGCTTCTGAAAGGTGATATGTTGACAGAGACCTTTACATTCTGTGTGTTCCATTCCCCAACCCCCCCAACTACCAACCCCCAACCCCCACCCCACTGCTGTCCAGCTGTCCCTGCTGTGGGCCTTAGGGGCTGGGCCTCCAAGAGAAGTGCCTCTTCTTTGTCTGGTCACCTCTGTCCTGGCTTCAGAGGCCATGCCTGGGGTTGGGGTCTCTGCACTTCCTCCAAGACCACACAGCCAGGGGCTCCGTGACACCTTGGGGAATGCGGCACAGTTCTGCCCCACATGCTTATGGCCCCACCAAGAGAGGTGGGTGAGGAGACAGAGAAAGACTGGACGGGGATGAGCTGTGCTTGCAGGAGGTGCGAGTGGGAGAGGCATGCATCCCCGCTTGGGGGGAGAGGCTCCCTGTGTGGGGAATATACGGGGAGACTTGAGGGAGACAGCGCCAGTGGGCAGCTACCACTGGGCACAGGAGACAGCAGGAAGGCAGGACACTAACATGGAGGGAAGAGCGTGACCAGGGGGTTAAAGGAGGAAGGAGCGCAGGTGTTTCAGCAAGAAGTTACTTGGGCCACAATAAGTAGAATGGTTCTGAGAGAAGTCAGTTCAAAGGCGGGGAGACCAGTTAGAGCAAAGTTAGAAATAAAGGCAGCCAACCTGGGGTTGGCAGAGAGAATGGAGAAAAATGATGGTTCTGGAGAAATCTAAGCACTTGGGGGTTCACTAGGTGTGGGGTGTCAGGGAGGGAAGTGACTAGGGCGATTCTGAGGCTTTTCTAGCCCCCAGTGACTGAGAGAATATGA
Source organism: Talpa europaea (assembly GCF_964194135.1). NCBI lineage: Eukaryota > Metazoa > Chordata > Mammalia > Eulipotyphla > Talpidae > Talpa > Talpa europaea. The sequence continues at coordinate 74,835,787 of NC_140082.1, read as the reverse complement.
TAGCAAACAGAGAGTGAAAACTAGGTCACTAGGATTGAGGGACAAGATTTAATTTCCTTTTGTGAATTTGATGAGTTTGAGACAATGCAGAAAATCTGCTTAAATATGGCACTGGAGAGCAGTTGTTAAGTACAAAAGGTCAAGATGCATGTTGTGCTAGATAAAGTTGACATTCAAACGAACTACTAGTTATTAGATAAACCACATTTCCCTTCGGACATGATTCCCTCTGAAATTTGTCAAGATCACGCCAGGGACAAGGGTTAGTTTTAAAGATGACATTTTTTATTCGAATGTGTCATGTAGTGACACCCCTTCAAAGTTTTACAAGTCAGCAGATCCTCCTGGAGCATCAGAAGATAGCTGTGAAACACATCGAGACAGATTTAAGTCACAGCAGAAGCATCAGCCTGCGTGCACAGAAGTCCTTCGTGGAACTGGCTGGCTGCTCAGGAAGCTCTGCCTCACAATTACAGAGCAGGACAAACAAGACTGTCTCCCTGTGCAAACATGGCCAAGTCAGGAACTGTGAAATTTGGTCTCTATCAAAAAAGTCCCCAGAGAGCCTGAAACTCATTTTGAACTGTTTTCATAGAGTGCCCGGTCGAGGGCATGACTGGCCTCATACAGCACCTTTAAAATAACAACTTTCCATTAAGCTGTGAACACTAAGGAAAACATTTTCTCACAAATATTTTTTAACCAACTTGCAACAGAGTGTTGCCTTATACAGTTGAAACACTGCTCTCCTTCTATGTGGAGCTGCAAGGTCTCCTGCAGACACAAGTCTCAGGCCATGGCCCTTTGCAGCTTTCTCAGGAGCAAGATGGAGTGGGAATTCTCCACGCCATGTGTAATGTGAAATATTCTTTGGTTCTGTTTCATCAAGCCACATACTAGAATAAAAGTATTGGAAAGCGAATATGGATTTATATTGAAATTCCATTCTTTAAAAAAATAATTTTGAACACTTAATAGATGTTAGGCACTATTATAAGTGCTGGGGACAAGAAGCTAAAATATAAGGCCTCACTGATCTCATCAGGTCATGTTCTAATCTGGAAAGAGTATAAACAAGAAAATAAATGAACAAAAGGCTTTCAGCTTGTCCTGAGTGGCCCTACAGATAGAAGGGCTATGGAAGAATGTTAGGAATTGGGGCAGGGTGTGCATTAAAAGGAATGTTTAGTATAAATATTTTACTGAGACTATGATACTCCATGACAGGAAAATTACATAAAATTCAAATTTTAGCATCCATACATAAAATTTTATTTGGAAACAGCCATTTTTATGTATTGCCTGTTGTTAATTTGTGACATAAAAATAGAGTTGATTCATTGCTTCAAAGACAATAGAACTTGCAAAGAAGAAATATTTACTATGTTGTTCTTTCTATAAACAGTTTTCTGACCTGGTCTAGATTTTTAAAATGTTAATAAAGCAGATTCTGAAAGGCTGAAATTAAGAGTGTTGTGTCTTCAAGTATTACATTATATATAGAGCACAGAAGAACTGTGGTGATATTCTACCAATATTCAAAAATTACTATCCAGTTCAACAATTTCCCACACCATTACCAAACAAGCAAAGTTCTGGCATATGTCTATATTGCTTTGCTTTCTTAATCAAAATAACAACTTCCATTTATGATATGTGATTTATTTGTTGAATCAGACAATACTCAAGCATTTTTTTTATAATTTGATTTTGTGATACTATTACTAGAAGTAGTATAAAGACTGGTAGTGGAGGAATGATGTCAGAGAAGATGACTGAATAGGAATCTCCAGGAACACAGTTCTCCACCTGGACAATATTTGTACTGTTAAAATCTGTCTGCTGTGATTATTTTGGAACTGTGGAGTCTATCTGAAATCTTGAAGTTTCCAGGGAACATTTTTTCTGTAAATTGAAGTTAATTTCAGACAATTTCAACAATTAGCATGGTAAGGGCTACCTGCCACTGGCTGCATATAAGACAACCCTGGAGTGATTTGTGAGAACCAGGGCCCCCCAAATATTGAGAATCTGTGCTCTGAATACTGACTGCTGCTTTTGATCATAAAGATGAAAACACAGATGCAGACCATTATAGTTGCAAGCACCATCCAGTGGCTAAAGTGATTTCTGAGAAATTTAAAGAAACAGTCTACCTTTCCTCCATTAATTTCCCCCTTGTATGTTTTGGGAACCATTATTTAAGGACTAGAATATTCAAAAACAACCACATATTTGAAAAATTAAGAAATTTAATAAGCATGGCTAGGAAAAGATGCAGGCTCAGAAAAAATTCTGAGATCTTAAGTTTATACATCACTGGCTCCCCAGCACAGAGACATCTTAAGGAATTTAAAAAAAAAAAAAAAAAACCTGGTGAAGGGAGAGTATCTAATTTCAAGTTCCTACACTATGATACATATGTTCACTTTTAAACAAACAAACAAAAAAATACACAAGACATTCACATAAACAGGAAAATGTGACCAATAAAAGGAAAAAAAATTAGCAGAAGACATCTATGAGAGAGAACATATAACAGACTCACTAGACAAAGACTTTTAAAAAACTGTCTAAAAGATTCTCAAGGAGAAAATGTAAGACAGACAAATTCCAGAAAATGATGTATGAACAAGATGGAAATATCTATCCATAGTGAAATGGGAAACAAAATACAGGAAGAATTTTGGAGTTGAAAATTAAAGTAACTGAAGTAAAAAATTCACTAGAGAAATGCAAAAGCAGATTTGGGAAAGAAGATGAGGAAACTTAAAGCTAGACAGCTGAAATACCACACCTGAGAAAAGCAAAGATTGAAGAAAAGAGAACAGAGGCCATGGGATCTGTGTGGGACACTAACAAGCAGACAAACATATGCATTGTAGGAGCTGCAAGGGAGAAGGGAAAATGGTGGGAGGAGAAGAGATTATTTGATGAAATAATGGCCAGAACCTTCCTGAATATGATGAAAGATATGAATCTACAATCACAAGAGTCTTGATGAATTAAATTATGATAAAATTAAAGAGATTCCTTTATACACACACACACACACAAACAGAGAGAGAGAGAGAAAGAGAGAGAGAGAGAGAGAGAGATTATAACTAAACTGTCAACAGACAAAAACAAAGAATCTTGAAGATTCCAAAGAGCAGTTTCTTGTCACTTATAAGGGATCCTCAACAAGATTATCAACAGATTTATCATCATAAACCTTGGAAGCCAGAAGTATTGTGATGATATATTTAAAGTGATGCAGGAAAAAACTTTCAATCAAGAATTTTATGTGCAGCAAAACTGTTCTTCAAAACACAGGACATTCCCAGATAAACAAAAGCTGAAGGAGTTCATTACCACTAGACCTGAAGTGCTAAAGGGAGTTATTGCCTAGTGAATGCTAGATGGTAAGTAGGAATCATATAAGAAATAACGATCTCCCATAAAGGGAAATACATGGGCAATTATAAAAGCTAGTTTTATTGTAATTTTGGTTTATAATACCTCTTTTCAATTTGTACATGATTTAAAAAAACAGCCCATTTAAAATATTATTAGTCAATGTTTTTGAACTCACAATGTATAAAAATTTAATTTGTTGTGACCTCGATACAGAAAGGGGGTAAGACAGAGTCATAATGGAACAGAATTATATGTTTTTGAAGTAAACAGGTATAATATCAAATGAGAATGTTACTACTTTAGGATGTTCAATGTAACACTCCTGGTCACTACAAAGAAAATAATGATAGAATAAACAGTCAATGAAATAAGAAAGAAATGTAAATATTTCACTGCAAAAAAAAATTACTAACTGAACACAAGAGAAATGAATAATGAACTGAACAAACAACCAAAAAAAAAAAAAAAACAACACTAAAAGGCATGTAGAAAACACATGACAAATTGCAGAAATAAATCCTCCTTATCATTAATTACTTTAAATGTAAATTGGTTAATCTGTCCAATCAAAAGACAGACATTGGCAGAATTGATTAAACTGAAAAACTATGACCAACTATGCTGTCTACAAAAGCCTCACAGACAGAAGCCAAAGACACAAAGTGCTTAAAAGTAAAATGATGGAAAAAGATATCCCCAAATAGTAAATAAAAGAGAGCTGAAGTGGCAATACCAATATCAAACAAAATAAAATTTAAATTAAAAGGTTTACAAGTGGCATAGAAGGACATAATATTTAAATAAAAGTTTCTATACAGCAAAAAGACATAATTATAAACATTTATGCACCTAATAAGAGATCCTCAAAAATCTATGAAACAATTGAATTAAACAGAATTGAAGGGGTAGTTATACAATAATAGGCTTCAATATACTATAATAGCTATAATTATCCCCTGTATGTTTATGTGAGTATGGATGTAGATATATTAGAGGAATGGAGATATAGACGCGCTAGACTACAAACACAAAAGCAGAATTTTGGGGGCCTGATCTTTTTGTATTGCTATGTCCTCAACCACTGAACTGTGCCTGGCACTGAGTAGGCATTGATAACCGTTGATTGAGTGTATACATATAGTACATAAGACTGGACAATTGCCATTAAATATGTGTGTGCTTTTGGAGGCAGGAAAAAAGATGTGAGGAAGGAGGGACCAGCCTTGAATATCCCACCATACACTTGGGTTTTGTGACTCAACCCATCCTTATGTCTGCAGATGACCAGTTGTTGGGAGATAGCCTGCTGTCACTCTGAAAAGAATGATCACTTCCAAATGCAAATTTTCTTCAGAAAAAGACAAAGTTTGCAAGCTGACCATAGATCTGAGGTATACCGCAAGGGGAGAGGAGGGAGAGAGATCAAAACAGGGGAGGGAAGAACACAAGGGAAGATGGTGATGGTTCACGAGTGGCGGGAAAACTGTGGGGTCTATACCTGTGGGGAGAAACAAATAACTGTACAAAAATGAACAACAGTGTGAGAAAATGAATAAATTTAGAAAAAAATTATTCAGGGTCTACAAAAGATGAGGGGGCACTGTTAGTATTTGGGATTGATATTTTTCTAAATGCATTTTTATTGGGGTTGGAGAAATCTGTGTAGGGCAGGCTTGCAGCAGAGAGAAGGCTTGTGAGCAAGGAACAGGAGAACCCTTATGTGAGGCAAAGAGATGGGACAAGGCCAAGAGCAAAGCCAGAGAAAAAGGCCAAGAGTGATACAAACTTTGGCTTTTGGGGCACAACCAAAAAATAACTGGAACCCGCTTGACCTAGCTTCAGCAATAGGTTCTCATACAAGAACCATTTTCTGCAGACAAATAAAAGTGAAAGCAGTTCTGACTTTCAATTTGAGGAAAGTTAGCAAGAAATGTGGAGCAGACTATACTTCCAGTGTACAGCCAGTCACCCCAAGTCCTCTCTCAGGGTCTCGCCCACTCTCCCTAGTCACCACAGAAATCACAGCTGACCTCAGAATCCTTTCTCCCTCCTCAACTCCCAGTCCAAATCCTCACATGACCCAAGTCCTGATACTTTCTATTCTCCTTCTCTCCACCCTCCCTTTAATCTCCAGTTTTCTTTCTTGTGAATAATCTTGTCTTTGGGGGTATAATCTTGTCTATGTCGTCACTTGTCCAACGTGTGCATCTCACCCCCTTGGGATCACAAACCTGGGCTGTAGGCAGACAATGCTAGGGTTCCCTGAGAGAGGCGGAGGGATCCAGGAAAGGCCGTGACCACAAAAATTAGTCATTTTCTTCCCCAATACAGTAGAATAAAATCTCTTTTTCTCTTCCTGGATGGCAAGTGTCTTTTAATATCTGGTTTCAATGGAAAAAGGAGAAAGAACCCCTTAGAAAGACAGAAATACTAGTGAGAAGTGAAATCCCTCTCTTTGATGAGGGAGCTCAGCCAAGTGAGCTCAAAGGCCAGGATTCTTTTTAACCGTCCATGCCACAAGATGTAAACGAATCTATTTACTCAGCAAAATATTTCCTTATTACATTTTGAGTAATTTCCCATTGAAAACAAACAGTGCATGTCAAAAAGCTCCAAGATTCCCCCGGGCCCTGGAGGCTAGAACGGGCCCATCTCAGTCATCTTTGCTCTTCTTTCAAGAGAGAAAACCAGACAAGTTTATTTTTACTTTTGTCTTTCTATTTTGATTTACCAAATGCCATTGCTCAATTGAGCTTTAGAAAAGACAAACGAGCAGCGGCCATCTTAGTTTAGGTTGACTATAGGACTTTTGAGCTGGGAGGGAATCTCAGTGGCAGCTAATTTTGTCATGTTTTATTTACTGATAAGAAAATAGGGTCAAGGTTATGAACTTTGACCCAGGATGTCCAGTTCCCATGAACTTACCTCAGAAACAAAAATAAATTCATTCCTGAAATAAAGATAAAATTGTTTCCTTTTTCATTTTCTAAAGATGATCGATGCAATTCATGGGACAACCTACCTTCTCCCACCAAAGTCAAATGCCGAGTGAGGTCCTATGGGGAGGCCTCTTGTTTTCTCTTCTGTTCTCTTGAGCTTTACATTCTGAGAGCAGAAACTCACACTTCATTCCTATAATTTATGATTAATTTGACTATCTTAAGTCTGCTGCAGCTTTTAAAGTTATTGTCTTTTCTATTTATTATTCTGGGTGAAATTTAGTCTCCTTTGACTATTTTATTAAAAACCTCAATTGGCATTTATGTACTAACATCATTGCAATTTTACTGCTTTAAAAAGACTGAATTTTGCTGTTTTTTTTTTCAAGTAGGTATAATCCAACTGCCCTCTCCATGTGTTTTTTGACATTCAAATTAAATTGTCTTAAATGCTCCCCAAAAGGCGATGGGAAAGGCTGAGCAGGCAGACCCTGGAACACAAGTTGGGATACTGGTCAGACTCCCCAGGTGACGAGCACAGTGTTGACAGCCCACAGCCTGGGTTGTTCAGCTGACTGGCTCACTTGGGTCCTGTTGAAAGACAGTAGCTTGGAGTTCAAGAAACACAGGTGCTTGCAAGAAAGGATTTGAGCAGTCTTTTTATTTGGGCTGGGCAGTTGAATAAACAAATCTGCTAGAGTTCATGCTGGCTGTCAGATTTCTGATTAGCTATCATTTTCCATCCTCTTTTGAAGGAAGTGGGGCAGTGGCCTCACACTGAGGGCATCAACTTTCATTGGCTCTTCTGTTTCAGTATGGCACCTCACTCCTACTTTCTGCTGTGCCCCGCATGCCCAAATCCAGACCTGGTCAAGTGGACCCTCTCCAAAGAGAAAACCTTCAGGCTTTTTTTTTTTTTTTTAGTTTATTTACTTATTTATACAAACACTGGGTACAGTCAGAAGCACAGGAGGGTGAGAGAATTCACCAGAGCCAGAGTGGAGAGCAGAGCAGGCAGACTGATGAAATACACTGCTGAGGGGAGCAGCGGGCGGCAGGAGAGGTCTGCGCACCATGTGGGTCCCTCCTCCGGTGGCCGGGGATCGAACCGGCGCTGCAGAGGCTGCGGGCAGCTTCGCAACCCAGCACTCAACAGCTGCACCACCGGGGAGGCCCCAACCTCCAGCTTTTAAGGAAAATAGGAAGAAGTGAGGTGGCCGGTAGCATCCTGGAGTCTAACTGCTCCATATTAAGACTTCTTACCAACATCCTCGACCTCAGCAGAGCCTATACTCTTGACGTCATAGCTCTGGCATCTAAGGTGGCTGAGCTTTTCTGTCTCTGTGGAAAGTGCCTCACCTCACTTTCTGTTGATTTCTTTGTCTATAGACTTAGAGTTCATCTTTTTCTCCACTTTATTAAAGTCATCACCATTTTCTGTTTTGCTAAATACGATTAGCTATTATTTTCTATCCTTTTTTTTTTTTTTTTGTCTCTGTGGGTTTAGACCTTTTAGTCATGTTAATGTGGTTTCTGGAAAGAGTAGAGTTCATAAATTTAGGTGTTTCATCTATCATCTTCACTATTTGCTTTTTAAACATTTTCTACATTTTGAGGTATCTTTTGAAAACAGCATATGGTTTCATTTTCAAAAATCATTTTGAGTCTTCATCAATTTTTCTTTCCTTTGAGGTATGATTTACCTTGGTTAAGTGTGCAAATACCACATTTCCAATTGAATGAGTTTTTACATTTGCCTATACTTGAACACGCAACTCCCAACTCAAATTACAGGCCATTCCTAACACCACAGCTGCTCCCGTCACCCCATGTTGCTTTTGGGGTTCTCTTGGAGACAGATGTTGAGACAGTTTAGTGCTCAGGATACCTACACGGAGGTGCCCTCAGGATCTACACTGATGGAGGGAGAGAAGGAAGCAGCATGGGCTCAAGGAACAATGCAGCACCCGCTGCTGATGCCAAACCCACAGGCAGTTCTGGGGCTGATGGTGCCCATCAGGGTCATCTGGAATTGGGCCACGGTGACCCGGCCTTTGCCTTTCATTCCCCAGCTGGGTCAGTTACTGGGTGTGGACTGAATCAGGCGGCTCTCCAGCCTGGGAGCTACTGACAGGGCTCCCAGCAGCTGGAGCCAAAATCCTTCCTTCAAGGGGGACTCTGGGCCATGCCTCCTCCTGCTCCTGTCTACCAGGCCCTCCTTGTCAGCATCTCCGGAGGAAAACGTCATTGTAGCTTCTACTGCCATACATGAGTTTTGCCTGATTTTGAATTTCATTGGGGTGGAATCAGCAGTGTATACTCTTTGCATTCTGAAGCCAAATAAACCCCATTGGTCGGGCCTTGAATGCTGGCAAGCTGGACATTGCTCGAAAGCAGGCATGCTGGGAGAAACAACAGGGTTTATTTATAGGGAGTGAGAGGGCAGCTGAGAGAGAGAGAGAGAGAAAGAGAGAGAGAGAGAGGAGAGGGATAGGGAGGGGGATGAGAGAGAGAGAGAAACTGAGACAGAGAGAGTTAGTTTATAATGTCCTTGGTTCAAGTCACCAGGTTCAAGCAGTCACCAGCATATCAAGGCAGGTGCTGGCTTGCTGAGGACAGCCTGGAGGACGAGGCCAGAGCAAGTATACAGGGAGAGCCTGGCCAGGCCTGGGGGCAAGTGTAGGGAGTCTGAGGAGAAACCCCCAGACTGGATCCCCCACTTGGAGATGAAAAGAGAAGACAAGGGCACAGGGACCCTCTGCAGAGGGGGTCCTGGAACATGAGTACCAGAATTCAAGTCAATGCCTTCAGGGAGCAAGAAGCAGGGAGCACTGCTCCAGTTTTTGAAGGCTTCATGGCCACTGTCCCTCCCTTAGTCCCCAGGAGTGGAGGTGGCTCTCGCTGCCTGCTTGGCGGGCACTCGGGACTGTAGCACCGGTCCTATCTAAGGCTGGTGAGTTGGAGATGGATGCCATGCCATGACTTGCCCCCTCCACCTCTCCCAAATTTGAGGAAGTCACTATGGCACCAGCTTCGAGCAGCCACGTTGTTGAATGTGACAGGCTCCGGCCACGCCGAGGGCTACAGCTGCCCCTGCCCATTTGAGGCGCGCCAGCCAGGGGAGTCACATGAGGAAGAGCAGTGGTGAGCTGGCCGGGAGGAGGCTGCGTGACTCTCTTATGCTGGAAACAAGCTCCTGTGGCCGCTTGTGCCAAGAACTGCAGCGTGTGTGTCCGTTCTGGACCCCGGTGGCCCATGGACCACCGCGGGCAGGAGCCGGAGGCTGTGGGCGAGGGACTTCTCAGGCCACCCTTGCTCCTCTTACACTTGTTGCTTATTTTGTTCAACATTATGTCTGGGAGAGTCCTCATGTTGTTGCATGGAGCAGAAGTCATTATTTTTCACTGTTATATGGTGTAAAATATACATACCCCAATTTATCCCTTCTTCCATCGACTATCATTCAGGTTGTTCAATTTGGGGCTATTATAAATAAGTAGCTATAAACATTCTGATGTCTGTGTAGTCCACACTTTGTACAGATCCTAACTGGGAGGAACTAATACTCATCTTTCTTGATAGTATCCCAGGAACTGCTGGATCATAGAATCTACATGTTTAACTTTATTAAATATGACCAAGTAGATTTCCTAAGTACTTTGTACTTTTAACTGTCGACTTCATTTTTAATTAGATTTTTGTATGCTATGTCCTTGATTTCTGCCTTAACTTTATTTTTCCTTCTATTTTAGGTTAATTTGCTTTCTATTTTCTAATTTCTTGAGAAGGAAACTTAGAGCACCATTGTTGTTTTAACTATTTCTAATATAGATATTTTAAAACTATAAATTTCTCTATGGTCAGAAACTCTATGCCACAATATTTGATCTGACATATTTTTATTGAGTTCAAAATATCTCATAACTGTTACTGTAATATTTTTTGATGCATGTGTTATTGAAGTTGGAGATTTTTCTTCTTATCTTTCTGCTATAGATTTTGAGTTTAATTCTACTGTGGCCAAAGAATATTTTCTATATATTCTTAGTCCTTGGAAATTTTTTTGAGACTTAATAATGCAGCATATGATTGGTTTTGGTCTAAATATTCTATATAAACTAGAAAAGAATGTGTGTACTCTGCAGCTGCCAGTACAATGCTTTACATGTGTCAGTTAGGTTCAGATTTTCCTTGATTTATTAAATTTGTTCTCTAATCTATTATTACAAATCAGTTACTGGAAATAGCATGTGAACATCTCCAATTGTAATAGTGATTTTTCAATTTCTACTTTCTGTTCTATCAACTTTTGTTTTGTAGTTTTTAAAATTGTTAGTAATTAGGTGTATACAAATTTGAAATTATGTCTTCTTGATGAATTGTTTCTTCTATCATTATGGAAATCTTTTGTTTCTCAATATTCCTTGCCCAAATTCCTTGGCATTATCAAAGCTATGGCAGCTATCTTCTAGTTAATTTTTGTATGGCATGTCTTTCTCCTTCCTTTTATTGTTCCATCTTCCTGTGCCCTTATAAATAAAGTCTCTCATAAATAGTGTCTTATTTGAAGTATATTGGTTTCATTTTTTTAACCAAATTGGTAAACAAGCCCAGCAAAGAAAATATCTGGTAACTTCCAGATCACCTCAGAACTGGAATTCCAACTCTCTTTTGTCTCCACAACTCTCCTATGTCTTTAAATATATAATTTTGGAAAATTTCAAAAGCTTTTATGATACTCTTCCATGAAATGCAAGTCTTTAGGTCTTTGACATTTAATAGAAATTAACTATTCACAATCAACAGGATAAAATGCTTTATTTAATCTAACTTGCTTCTTATTTAACATTTGGTGACTACATTTCATTTCCTTTTAATCATTTTTTTTAACTCTAATAATGTCAATATTGTATACCCCAGCTGTCATATGGTCCTTTGATATCTAGTAATAATAATCATAATAACAACAACAACAATAATATCATTGACCCTTTCTACTACATTCAATGAGAAATCTAATGTCCTCACCAAGATTTTGGTAAATTTCTAGGCACTTAGATTTTCATGGTGAATTTTGCTTTTGGCTTCCCTCCTGAGTCTCAAGGCATTTCCCCTAGCTGTGTGTATCCCCTGCTTCATTCTAGCCCAGATGTATTCTCTATTTCCTTTGCCTATGTCCCCCTCAAACTCTTCATTGCCCTAAACCTAACATTAAGTTTTTAATTACCTCCAACCCTCTTGCAGACCTTTTACTGAAGGTGATGAAGGGGTTGTGAATTACAAGCTTGCAAGAAATGAAATACTAAATGAGGCAAATCTCTTCTTAAAGACTCTTTGATCCTTGTGACATTAGCCATTTTTCACAAGTCACCTTTCTCCATAGGGGATTCTTTCACTATAAAACTGACTTCTTTCTTTCATTAAAACTTTACCTTTGTATAGGCGACATTTTAGCTCTCCACCCAACTCAAGTCTATTTACCTTTGTAGAGCTAAACTTACTACTCTAGAAAAGACATACGTTTTCTGGGTCTTATGCTTACTGGTACCCTAATATTTCCCTAGTATTTCACCTTAGTATTTCCTTGGGATTTTAAGTTTTAGTCTTTCCCTTAAACTGTCATTATATGTTGAAACGCTTTTCCTATTGGCAAAACTTATGCTTTAATTATTTTATTTCTCTATAGTCTATGCTTGTTCTATAGGAGTTCGCCTTTCAATAACAGTGAAGCCTAAATTCTTGATCACATTCAAGAGAGAAATTATAGTGATTCACCATCCTTCCCTCATGTAAAATAAAACATTTAACTGTCTTTTACTTCAGATCCTTCAACTCTGAATTACTGTTGAAATGGTCTAAGCGTTCACATTTAAATTGTTAATGTCAATTTTCTACATTATGTACATTACCTTTCAAGTAAACCTTCAGTGTTCCCTGGAATAGTACCTAAAACTATCAGAGCCAACCCTTCCTCACCTCACTGCTCCTTTCTAACTACCAAGCTTGCTTTTGTAGAAGCCAGGTAAATATTGATGCAGATTTCTCTATTATGTATTTAATTTGGAAGGGGAAGTGACCTGCATACTTAAATGCAAGACAAGGTTACCTGCATCTTGAGCTAGAAATTCATCCATTTGCTTTTCCCAAAGCCAAGTTTCCTATCAAAACTCATCCCTTAGATTATTTCATGGCTCATTTTAAAAATACAGTCCAGGCTACTCCCTCTAATCTGTCCTAATTTGCTCCTACTGTCTCTCTGTACAGTGGCCCTTTCCTTTCACTCTTAAGCCCCCATTCTGATACTTGCCTAGTAAGAGTTTATTCAAGGAATGCAAATTTATTTTATATTCATCCCAGTCTGTTTTTATTTTTAAATGCCTACTACATTTCCAATGCATAACACAGACTTTATTCCTAAAATTCTGTTTAAAATTGATTTTTTTTGGTAAATTAAATGCACCAGCAGAGTTGTTATTTAAAGGAAGCTTTCTGTGAATCATTTTGCAAAGTAAAGAATTTTTATGCAATGTGAATAAACCCCTACCCTAACCCATTTCCACCTCTTCCCACTAACAACAATAACAAAAAAGTCTGTTTTATAAATTTGGATTTCTGAATAGTAAATTGAGCTTACCATATTTCATTTAAAAACCAAATATAAACATTTACAGACTCCACACCAAGGCTTTCTCATATCCGTGTAAATAATTATGAATTCCTTCTATTTGAGAACTTACTATTTCTTTTCACTGCTTTCACTTTCCAGTCCCTCCCCTACCATGGCCCCCAGCCCCCAACCCAGCCTCTCCTGGACTGTGCAGAAGCTTAAGGGGAGCTGCAAAGGGAGACAAGAAAGGTTAAAGAGAAATAATTATTTCTTTTTATATGTTATAAACCTCTTAAATTTTCCTCTGGCCTCAAACCTGAAACTTTGTCCTGCCATAATTATTAGCCTTTCAGAGATAAAACAAATGTGCTAAAGAGCAAGTACACACTGGTAGATTTTATGTTTCCCGCTCACCCCAGCAATGAAGCCAATAGTCTAGAAAAATCAATGCATTTGTTAGAATTTAACTTTCTGGCAAAAAAACACCACTCCAATATGAATGTCCACTCCAATTTCAGGAATTTCTTTGCACGGTATTTTCCCAACTCTGCACTCTTGAGGCAGTTAGTAACAATGACGGTTCCGTTGATGAAAGTTCCAAAAATGAGAAAACCTTGCAATGAAAGATAAGCTTTTGCAGTTGTCCAAGAAACACAATAAAGCGGGGTTACTAAGCCACAGATCTCGCTAATAGGACCTGTTTCTGCTGATTAAGGGGGAGTGCTCAGTAGGCTTCATGCTGAAGTAATTAGCAGAATTTTTGATTATATTCTGACAAGTTCAATACAGAGTTGTTTAGTTACTTTCTACCGTCGCAACACACATGGAAAACATATGTGGCATGGACTGGAGTTTGTTCTACTTTAGAGGTGTTGATAAACTATTTTTTTCAAAAGTAATTCACAAGCCTATAACATTCTTCTACCCTGCAGGATGCGCACCCGCCTCCCAGTTAAAGGGGGATGTCTTTAGAGAGAATCCCATTGCTACCAAATTCTCTGTACCCCCCTCCCCAACCCAGCACCACCCTGCCCCAGCCCTGACCTTGGCCTCAACCCAGGCCACTGCTGGGAGCCGACCCAGCACAGGAAAGCTGTGCATTCCATTGAGGGAGGACACCGAGCCTTCTATTCTTCCAGCGTTTCCAAAACTATGTTCCTGGAACTGGAGCATCAGGCTGCCAGCAGAATCCAACTTCAAATCTTAGTCGATGGTATAAAAATCAGTAATGAACACATAGTAAATAAAATCACCAAATCTTTGTGATTCTTCTCTCTCCGTCTTTCTCAACTAGTTTGAATCCAGGCTCATGACTATCAATCACTTCACCCCAGTCACCATCATCTCTACCTTGGATTAATGTGATAATTGTCACAAATAGCTCTTGCTTCCAGTATTCTTTTCTTCAAAACCAGTCTCTTACTGTAATGTAAAATGCAAATGTGTGGCCTCCCTGGTGGCACAAGGAGTTAAGATGCAGCACTATGAAGCTATCATGAACCACTGCAGCACGAGTTCAATCCCCAACCAGGGAGCTACCCACAGGGCACAGCAGACCTCTCCTGACTTGCCTGCTGCTCCCCTCAGCAGTGCATTTCAGTAGATCTGCCTGTTCTGCTCCCCACTCTGTCTCTGGTGAATCCTCTCACTGCCCCCCACACCTCTAGTCTGTACCCCAGCTCTTGTATGCATAAATAAATAAATCTTTTAAAAAAATAAAATACAAGTGTGATCATGTTTCTTACCTCCTCAAAGGCCTTCTCTGGCTCTTGGGATCTTCAGGATTGAATTCCAGTTCTTTGACCTGGCTTAAATGGGGTGACTATTTCTTGATCAAACCAGTCACTACACCCTGGGTAGCAGCCTCATCTTTCTTCTCCCATGATTGCTAAGTGCCTTGAGAGCAGAGGTCCGGTGTTGACTGGCCCTCAATGCGTAAGTTCGGGCATGAAATTGTATGTCCTCAAACCCATGTGGTGAAATCATAACCCCGGGAGGTGACAGTATTAAGGAGTGGGGCCTTTGGAGGTGGTTAGGTAATGAGGTAGAACTCTCCTGAGTGGGCTGAATGTTCTCATTCATCCATTGCTTCCTCCATCATGTGAGGGAACAGGGAGAAGATGACTGTCTACGAACCAGTCATCAGACACCAAATCTGCCGGTACATTGATTTGAACTTTCCAGCCTGCAGAACCATGAGAAATAAATCCCTGCTGTGTGGAAGCCACTCAGTCCATGGAATTCTGCTAGAGTAGCATGACAGCCTAACACCATACACGCGATGAGTGAATTAGCAAACTCCATGGGCTACTGGAATGGAGGTGGAGATGAAGAAAAGTTTCAGGGAGATGGCATTTGAGCTGGCCCCTGAAGAATGGTTGGTATTGGGGAGCCTGAGAGAGGTGGAGGCACAGCCAGGGGAGCCTGGGGAGGGTTCTGGGGTACACATCATCCCCCTGACTTGGTTTCACTTGGCTCTGAAGTTCCATCACAAGATAAATCAATATCACCTTTAACGATTAACATGAAAAAATGTAGTGAATACTAGGGAGACAGTAGTACCTAGGAGGGGGCCAGAGTGAGGCTCCTGGGGTGCTGCCTGGGGTCCTCTTCCGTGATCTAGTGTTGGTTACACAGGTGTGTTCGGTTTGAGAAAAGTCATTGAGCAAGAGACTTCTCTGTAGGTGTATTACAAAAAGATTAAAAATAAGATAAATACTTTCTCTCTAAATCCCTTTTCCAAACTAGATAATTTGGGATCCCAGGATGCTAACTATAAAAAAAAATGCAGCCCTCCATCCTGGCCCCCAGTTGGGGCACAAATCTGGAAAGTCTTCCATGGGGACAGGCTCTTTCTAGATTCCCACCACCACGGCTGTAGGCTTAGGATTTGGTGCTTTGAGCTCCACCCCAACCCCCAGCACAAGAAAATGAATCAACTTGCTAATTGCTTAGGTGCAAGCTCAATGTTTCTAAGATATGCTTTCATTTTCCTTAATTGTGCATGTGTTTCCAATGAAAATTCCAAATGTGCAGTTGTGTTCTCCACCCTCTCCGGGATGTTCACAAACACGCTTCAACATAACCCACGTCTGTGCGTTAACATTCGGTTTGAAACCCACACTGCCCAGACATGCATATTTATGGCTGCGCCTCTGTGGCCCCCTCTCGCCAGCCCCGTGCCCCCAATTTCCAATTTTTGTTTTCCTGGAGGCTGACTGGTCTGGGGACGCCTGGGGCTTGCACTGGCCCATTCCTGTGGTCCTGAAATGACACGGGCTGCTGACATCCAGTGGCTGTTTGGCTTCATTACAGATGTCTATTCTGTCTCCTTCTGCTGGACCCCGGCCCTCCTGCAGGAGCCGGGCCCAGAGCCGCAGAAAGGACTCTCCCGCCGACAGCAGAGTGGTGGCTGCCTCTCTGCCACTGCCTTAGGCCGACCATCCCCTGATTGCTCTGTGCTGTCAGCCTTGGAGGAGCAAGCAGAGGGCCAGCCTGGGCGCGGAGTCCGCGCGCGCCCCAGCGCTCCCACCGCCTCTGCAGCCCCTGCTGCGCCGCCTGCCCTCCAGGCGGCCCTCCTCGCTCCACCTTCAAGGCCTGATGGATAATCATTTCCTGACAGAAAACTCGACTTGAATTGTGAAACAGAAGCCATTTTAAAAGAAACCGGCTCCGCATTTTATTATTTTTCCAGGCAAAACAGGCAAAACAGGTTTTGCTTTCCCGGGCCTCGGTGCCCTGGTCGGATATGAGTTGTGACAGGCCCGAAACACACTCAGAACAGTAAACACGGCCGCACCGCAGGGCCCTAATTTAAACCGGGGCGTTCTAGGCGGGCGGTGTTTACCGCGCTTGCAGCTCCAGTGGCTGCGTTTCAGAGGAAATCACTCCTTTTGAATTCGAGACTGAGAGAGGGAGAGAGAATATAAGAAGGAAAAAAGTTTGGTTTCAATATGTGAAATTGGTTCCCCTGGGGGAAACTTTAATTCTTGTCAAATGTTTAGGGAGAATGCAAAAGGGAAATTTTCCACGTTCGCAGATGCCTTCCAGGGCGCTCCAGCTCCGAATTTCTGTTGAAAGTCTCTCACTCCCATTTGCGGTGCCAGCTGTGTGGCCACGGTCGGAAGATGCGCCTTGTGATGCGTCTTAGGAGGAGAGGCTGAGTCCCAGGCTAGACAGGGCCGCAGGTGGGCGCTCCCCGTGAGCGGGCCCCCTCCCAAAGTGGACAAGGCTGAGAAAATGCTTCTCCTGGAAATCAGCGTTCACCTTGCTCTGGCTGTGGGCTCTACAAGTCCCAGGGGCCTGTGTGGAGGGAGGAGAGCCAGGCCAGGAGACCCCGGCACCCCCAGAAAAGGGGCCTCCACTGATCCTGCCTGGCAGATAAACAGAGTTGCGGTTGTACTTGTCGAAAACACATTTCCCACCCTAATTTCCGAAATGCAATGCTCTTGGGAAAGAACAGGCAGGAACTGGAATTCTGACAGGCAGCTTTGGGCACTTGTGGGCACAGCTGGCTTTCCGAAGAGGAAAGGGCGTCTTGGTGGGAGGACTGTGGACTCTGGCCATGAGATGAAAGTGCTACACACATCTGCCCCACAGAAATAAATCAGCCAGCAGGTAGGTAAGTAACCTGTCGGTGGACAAAGACCTTAACAACCCTGGAGTTTAAATTGAGATGGCCTAGGGAAAATAATCTTATTAGGTCCCCTTTTCAAGTTGAAAACTGGAGGCTCCACGTTGGGACTCTAAAGTGAGTTTTAGGGGAAACAATTCTGGGAATAGAACCTAAGGACAACGAGCTTCTCTTAGACTTTTAGATACCCTCACATAACTAATCTTCCTCTCCAGTCACTGGCCTGGCCTCTAGGCTGAGGAATGTCCCTGTCCTCTCCATAATCCTCATTGTGCAGTCATTTTTATGGCTGAAGTCTCTTTTGCTGTGCACAGTTAACTCCCCAAGGGCAGGTTATATTCTTTGTGTGTTGCTCACCTCTGAACCCCCAGGCCCTGCTCAGACTGGCACATAGTAGGTGCTTAATGACTTTTTGCTGAATGAATGAATGAATGAGTCCTCCTACTGACTGCTCAGAAAAAATCTGGGGAAAGGAAATGAGAAAAAAGAACAGCTGATGGGTTTTCAAACACCAAATGATCTAATTGGCTTGCAATGGTTTAGAAAATAGCCCTGAATGCAAAATCCCTTTGGACCATTTTCAATACTGGGTAAAAGAAGTCTGATATGGGACACAGCAAGGATTCCCGTTGTGTAACTGGAGTGCCTGTTGCCACGTTGGGGTGCAGGGCTTGGGAGTTGGTTGCACAGAAGGCCTGCTAGAGGTGCAAACAAGGAGGCTGTGAGGAAAGGATCCGGTAGCACAGAGTAAGCAACCTCCTCCCAGTCTTTGGTGTGTTCACAAATTCCCTTTCCTCACACCTTCAGGTTAAGGCACAGGGGGCTGCATTAACACGTGTTTGGAGGACAGCCCAGGAACTTGAGGAATGGGTCAGGTAAATTCTTTGATGGCAACAAAAGGCATCTTGGTACTCTGAACAAAGAAAGAAGCAGGAAAAAAGCCAGAGCAGGAAGCCAGCGAGGATGCCAGAAGCAAAGACAGACTACCAAATTGGTTCATGAGAAGGAGAGTTAGACAAGAATATTTTTAGACAAATATTTTTATAGAAAGTAGAGTGAAATACAGGCTGAATGATAACCAGGCTAGCTGGATTTGAAGTTAGTAAGCAACTGAATATAAAGCATGACTGACAACATCTAGAGAGTTGTTTTTAAACTTTAACTTTCTTGTCAGTGGCATTTATGAAGAGAGAAAGTATCAACATTGTAAGTGGGGGGAAAAAAAACAACACAAGAGATAGCCAGTGTCAGAGAAACAGATTTAAGACTCAAACTGCCATCTGCAATCTCAAATTGGCTAACATTAATAGAATGAATCTTAACAAGGAAGAAAAACTTCATCTCCAAAAATATATCACAGAGAACAGTATGGAGGAGATGCAGGTTGGCATGATTTCATAACATCAGAGGATTAAGAATAACTAACATGTAAGCAGAAGATGAAGAATGAATAGGAAACGTTATGAAAAACATGAGAAATGACTGAAAAAAACAGAATGTCTTGCTTGGAAAAGAGATTTCAGAAACATGAGTACTATCTATATATTTAAAGGCCTGTCTATCAAGAAGAGGAAGGAAGTCAGGAGTGACAGGCAGACAGTCTTATTCAACAAGAGAATGAAAAACTTCCTAACAATTACAACTGTCTAACATTGACACGGGCTGCCTGGGAAGTGGGAAGCTCTCTGTACTGGCAAGACAAGATCAAAGTCATCTGCTGACATATTTTCAGAAAATCCCTGTAGTCTACAGTAAATGGAACTGGATGATTCCTCAGTCTCTTCTGGTCCATGCCCTCTGATTCTTAGAGCACTGAGGAGTATTTATTTATAGCTCTTAATTATATAGAGCATCAAAAGTTATAGCAGTTCATTTTGATGAGAATATACATTTTGAGGAAATAGTGAAAACTGAATAAAACCTTAAAAACAAAGCCCAAGGGGACAAAGAGGTGTTGTGCATGGAATGTGGGGGTGGATGTCTCACACTGTGGACATGGTTATTATGGGACAGGCATCCCCAAGACGTCCAGAACAGGCCCTCCTAAAATATGTCACTTGGAATGGGGATTATTTAGAGGTAAGGTCAACTGAGTCCCCACAGCCTCAAGAGAAAATGTTACCACTCCCTTAACTACCTAGAAGTATGAAAATTGGAGGTATTACTCAGAATTAGAATTTTTACCACAATGGCTTTTTCAATGGAGAAACCTATCTTTACAGCAAAGCAAACATCCAATTTCAGAGCACCTGATCTTTGCCACATGCATTACTGTCTCCTAGTCCTGTGAGGCCCCTTTCTGTCCTTGGGGCTCCAAGGCCCTATTCCAGTCCTAAATGCAGATCTCTACCCTGCTTTTGCCCCACTTACTTTAGAGCCCACATCCAGGTAGATTCTCCATATGCATGTAGTGAAACTTGTTCTTTTCTCCTGGTGATTTGTCTAATGTCAATTTGATAGCCCCACCTGTCTTTGAAGAAGAAGTTAGGGGGAAATTTCCTTTCTACCCCTGAAATATCTACGTCATGGGTTTGGATAGTGGTCAGCCAACGAGGAAGCTCCGCAGCCGACTGTGGGAAGTTCTTGGTAGAAACAAGGCCTCGTATTTTCAATGACTACCACAGTTCCTCTCGTTTTTTGATTCTGGGTCACTCTTTTTTTTTTTTTTAATCCCTTTCCCTGCCTCGGTGCTGGCCAGGGCACACATCATTAGTTCGCTGAGTTTTCTTTGTGAATCACTCATAGAACAAGCAATTGCTGTGCCATGTCATAAAATATTTTTCCACTTAAGGACACAAAATAAATTGTTGTGGACAGAGAGAACCCTGACATGCTGTCCTCTTGCCAGCCGTCCCAGGAGTTGTCTGAAAGAAAAAGAGTCGGAGGAGAGAGGAGAGAAAGGGGTATTTCCATACTCTTAACTCATAGGACTCCTCTGGGCAGGCCTTACTCAATCTGTCTGGCTGGTCTCATGAAACATTCTATTTTGTACCTTCTGGGGCTGATGAAGGAGCAGAGCAGAGATTTATAACAACAGTTGTTCATTCCAGCCCAACTGGTTTTGGCACAGGGAGGAGCTATGTTTTTCAGAACAGCTTTTCAACATTCCTACATGAGTTAAAATGCATGAAAATTTTAGTTTTGAAACAACCAGATGTTTTTGTCAGGGAAGAAATAAATGACCTAAAGGAGACTGGGAGGATAAACTTGGGTTTCAGGGGAGAAAATGGTACTGCAGGGAGCCCATGTCTCCCTCACAGCTCCTACCAGCCACTTACCATGATTAGCCTCCTTGCACCAAAGCCAGATCCCACTCAGCATTTTCCTGCCCAAGGATCCCACTTGTCTGCAAGGCTGCGCAGTGCGACACTGGGACTTAAAAAAGAAAGAAGCTGGTGTCTTCCAAGGCAGACACTGAGCCAGAGGAGGTAGATGGGGGCAGAACCCCCCCTGTGGAGAACTAACCCAGATGAAGCGATTATACAAGTGTCTGCAGATAGTAGTAGAAATAACACTGAACTTAGAAAACTTCCCGGTCACTGATTTTATCATCTCTTTGAGCCCCAGTCTCATCATCTGTAAAACAGAGGACTTGGAACCATGATAGCTAATATCTTTTCGAGCTCCTGATTCCATAAATCTGATTCTTCCCTTCCTTAAAAACAGACAATACACTGAAATTGATCATGAGGAAATCATTTTTCCGTTTCAATTATGAGACAAAAGATAGCACAGTCTTTTTTCAATAAAGGTGGCATTTCCTCATTTGATAGGTTTATTGAATTAAACCTATGTTACAGTGACTAGGGCCACAAAATTCTCAAAATTTTCCTGAATTTTGAATTTTGTATATTCTGACCTATTCTTTTAACCGTGCACTCTGATACTCCGTTGAGAAAATATGGGCAGGAATTTATATATACCGGTGAGAAAGTGGAGAGAGGCAGGATGCCTACATTCTCATTTCACGCAACTGTTTTTGTTCTGAGGATATGGCTTCCTCCTCACTTCCGCTTGTCTTGGTTTTTTTTTTTTTTTTTAATTATTGAGTAAGACAAGCTCAGGAGCCACAAACCCGCTCCACACTGCTCCTCCAGGGGTTCTGAGTCCTCTGCAACGTGTCTAAGATTCTGAGTGAAACCAGGTATGGATCTGCCTCTACCACCTGGAATGAGGAGCTGCTGGGTACCTCGGTGGCCTAGCACCTGCTGCCATTTCCACCCTCACTACTTCTTTCCTGCTTAGAAAAAGGTGGGAGAGGACTTTAGAGGGAAAAGGACTGTGAAAAGTCAATGCAACTGAGAACAATTATTTGGACAGAAAGCTCTGGAGGTGCCTATCTGCACTAGTACCGGCCACATGGCTGCTTAGACTTGTAGAGTCACACATCAAACTCCAGCGCGGCTCATTGCCTGACGAGCCCCAGCGCCCCAGGCAGCTCCCCGAGCTTTCCAAGTGCTACTAGCACCTGGGTGATTTGTTTAACATTACTCTTGTAAAGTTGCTGCCTCTCCTCGAGCCGCGTCAGCATGCCTCCCTCTTCTGCGGAGAGAGCCAAGAGAAACTATTAAAAATGTGTTTGAAATTACACATTCCCTGCTCTCCTTGACTGAGGGACTTTGCAAAGCTCGTTAAGAGAGCTGGAGAAAATTCCACAGCACATTTCTGGGTTTATGGTTATTATTTTGCATGTGCTGCTGAGCTAATAGAATGTGACTTTGGACATCCGTGATCCTTCAGAAAATGGCCGCCTAAGCCTGGAGACTTTACTACCTGAACAGCAGAAATGGCTACCATTTTGGCTAGTCACCCTCAGCTGCTCCACTTGCCACTTCGTGAAAGAGATGAGAGCCAAGGAGACCAAGACAAAGAGGAAAGGTACAAATTAGTTGGATTTTGGAATGAGTCGCTTGCTCCCTCCCCCTCCCCCACCCCTTGCCCTTTCAAATGTTGGATGGGCTGACTCAAACTTACTTTACAACTTTTCTCTGACTCCCTGAAACTATCAGAGTGGGACTCTGAGACTTGTAAATAATCTCCTAGAGGAGCCTCACTAAGTGGAAGCAGCCTGTTCAGTTCAATTTTCTCCTCCGGTTACCATCGATGACCTCCAGACATCTCAATTTCTTACATAATCCTCAAGCGGGCAAAGCCACCGCTCCATTGCCTCTGTTGGAAAGAATGTTAGATTGACCTTCTCCTTTGCTGGTGTGTGAGTGTGACAACGTGCGAACCAGCCCAGCTCAAATCAGGAACCACCGCGTAGAAACTCCAGACATAGAGCTCATGGTTTTATATCTTCTCCAGAAGAGCTGGACGCCTGGTGAATATATTGCTAAACAGACACATTAGAAGTGAAGTTCTCTACCACCTCATGAAACTGATCTTTTGCTATAAAAACAATGGAGCTCAGAGACATTTTTGTCCAGCCAAATGTAAAAAAGCACCATTTGACCTTAGGCCATGTAAATAATGTTAACAATCAAAAGTTAAAACATACTGCATGAATCTAACAAGAAACATGTATTGAGAAATCTAACAAGTGGAAGGACTTCTGTAGAGTTTAAAAACCATTAAAAATTGGAACTGAACATCACAAATAACCTGATTTCCAATATTTTATAAATGTGCAAAGCAAACAGGGGAGGGTTTATCTCTAGTGCTATAACCTTAACCTCATATTGAACTAAAAGCTCAGAGAACACATATCATCCTTCTCCTACTTTGTGTGTGTGTGTGTGTGTGTGCACGCCTTTTGTTCTTGGTTTGAGGTGCCTTGTTAAATATGCCAACTGTACCTTGAAGGAAGAACACCATAGATTTTTTCCATTCCAATTAAATTCAGATTCTCTCAGTCTGAATAAAGTAGAAGAGAAAGAAAATATTCTTATCCTGTTACATCAAATATAGCTCTTGATAAAATAAATGTTGAATTCTTAAAAAGACTTTATACAACCAACACCCAAAGGATTCTTTATTCTGCAAAACATTGAGCACAATTTTGGGTCAAAGATCTTTAAAAACAATTTCCAAAAAACAATTCTAAAACTACATCCATCTGTCTAAAAATACCTCTTTTCCAAAACCCTGTTATAAGCTTTTTGTTTCCCTGGATAGGTTTTTATTTCCATCTCAACAAGGGCCAATCTTACAAGAATCTCTCAGGAAAATTTTTTATCCTAGAATAGTGTGTCTTCTTGATTTCTCAGCACCATTTCCCCCACAAAGTGGGGTCTTTTTGTTTGTGATAATCACTGTGTACAAAGATCTGACCCTTCTTTTTCCAAAAGGTATTTTTAAAAAACTTTTATTTGGAAGTAACTTCAAATTTATAGAAACTTGCAAAAATAAAAACTGCACAAAGAATACCCTTTAGCCAGATCCAACTAATGTTAATGTTTGCCCTACTTGCCTTATCATATACATACATGCATGAATTTTTTCTGAACTGTTTGAAAGGAAATTACATGTATTGTTGTCCCCTTTTCCCTAAATAAATCAACAAGTTATCTAAGAATAGGAATATTCTCTTACAGAATTACAATTATCAACTTTATTAATTTACTTCGATGCATACTTATTACCTAATCTGCCATCTATATTCAAGTTATGTCAGTGGAATATCACTTAGAGTATATTTTCCCCTCTAATATAACATGTAGTGAAGGGAAAGATCTGACTCTTTTACCTTAAAATGTGTTTTTCAGATTAACACCAAATTTATGTTCAATTATTTGCTCAAAATTCATAGATTTTAAAGAATCACCTTTATTTTGCCATTAATACCTTGTAGGAGTAATCCCTTAGCTTACAAACTATATTACCTGAAAGGGGCTTTTTTTTTTTTTTTTTTTTTTTTTTTGGTAATTTAAGAGGTACATTTTTTTGTAATTTAATAGGTACTTTTTTTTTTTGTAATTTAAGAGGAACATGCAATGACCTGAGAGCTTAGGACCATCTTGTACACACACAGCACATTCCTCAGACACATGATTCCAGTGCACTCTCCTCTCTTCAAACAGGGGATAGCAGTTTGCTAATGTGCTAATGCATCCAGTTTAGCAGCCAGAACTTGAGCTAAGGGTACTGAGAAGTAGAGTTTTCTAACTGGCCACAACTCTCCTTCTGATTTAGGACAAGTTCTTTATTTGAAATGTACATGTAATCAGGCCATAGAGGGCAGGATTAAGTCACCTCAGTGTTTCAATCACTTTCCACTGTCCCTGCCACATAGTAGCAGAGCCTGAAGAATGAACTACGCCTGCAGACCCAACTAAGGAACAACTCATTTTCCCAGCTAGGAGCATCTGAAACCCATGCTTAAATCTCTAGGTTCCACTTACTGTTTTTAATGTGGCTCAGCTCTGGGAAAGGTAAGAAGGTGCAGAGAAACTTGCTGAGCTTCAAATTGACTCTTAAATCAATGCATGCACTGATTTAAATGAAGAGGAAACTCGCAGTACAAATTTTCTTTGAAGTGCATACAAAATTTAAAAAGAAACAAAAATGTATCTGTCAGCGCCAGCTGGGTTCTGGCTTGTCTTTGTATCCTTTTGAAAAGTCAGGTGAATCCCGCATTCCTGCCTCTCCTGGTGACAGGTGCTGCTGGTTGCTGAGAGCTCCAGTGACACAGGGCTGGTAAGGGGACCTGGGCCACAAGGGGCACCAAGCCAGCTTTGGAAGAAGGACCCTCCGTCAACTCCAATCACATAAGCATGAAATCGTGACCATCGGGCAAGCAGAAAATATCAAAATATATAGGAAAGACATCTTTAAGGACCAGGGTCGAAAAATATAAACAAGGCAGGCAAGGAGCAAAGGGAGTGAATTCAAGTGTGCTGGCCTTGGAGTGACTCAGCAGCTCTTCTGGGGGCCTCTCACTGCCTGTGGTTTCCCTTCTCTCCCCTTGTCTTCTCAGACCCAGGTGAGTACCAAATGAATGCTAAATTACCTCTCATGCTCCAGCTTACATCTGCTACTTTTACTTCCCTAGAGAACTCCCCAGATCCACTGAACCCTCTCCTGTTCAAACCTGGTGTTTTCCCTTACAGCACTTAGCAGGCAGTAGTTGCAGGGTGAGCTTTCAAAGTTTCTGTCTCCCCAACTGACCATCACATGGAGGCAGGGGGCGTTCAGCTGTTCTCCCTGCTGATCCTCAGCCATCAGCATGAGGCCTGGCATAGTCACTCATGAATCCATTAACTCATCCATTCATTCAACAAATGCTCACTGCACACTGCTCTGGGGTTATTGAGTAGCAAGGGCAGAAAAACCTTCTTTGCTCTGGTGCTGTATCAATTCAGAGGGTGCCAGTATAGAAACACACAATTAAATGAACACAGTAACCTCAGATATGGTTAAGGAAGAAAAAGAGGGTGCTATGTTTCTGATGTAGTCCCGGGCTTGCTTGTGGGTAGGAGGCCCTCAGAGGGAGGTGCCGGAGGAACCCCAGGGAGGTGACATTTGAGCAGAGACTAGAGCGGCAGAAAGTGGCCAGTTACAGGCAGATCCCATCCCAGGAAGTGTGTAATCCCTCAGATAACCGAGTTGTGCATGTTGATGCAGGAGAAAGAAAACCGTGTGAGTGGCAGTGGAACCTGGGGAGGGTGGCAGGAGATGGCAGATCAGGCACCCTGTGTAGGCCCCGAGGAGTTTGGCTTTTGTTCCTAGCTCATGGGAAAGCACTGATGGGGTGTAAGTGAGTAGATTGTTGCATGGTTTAATTATCACTTAAAAAAATGATCAGCCTCTTGCATAAAAGAGTTTGTGGTACTGTGTAATGGAAACTAAGGCCATGCCAGGTCCTGGCTTGAAAGGTCACAGCAGCGCGGGTCGGCATGGTGAGTGGGGTCTGCCGAACAGCTGTGCACGAGGACTGCTTTATTGGGAGGGGTCCTTGGAGCAAGGCAGGCTGGAATCCTGGTGAGAACAATTTCCGGGGAACCTGGATTCCAGACTTGGGGAGTCTGGCCCAGGCATTTCAGGATATCCCCATCTCAGTTTAAGAGTCAAGTTTAGAACGCAAATTGTGAGAAGGAGGTGGGTGAAGGCAACTTCTTCAGTTGGGCTTGTTTGATTTGCTCCCTTCCCACGAGGCTGAATTTACCAATTATCAGTAATTATCTCCTTCATCAAGAAAATTTATTTGAACCCTATTCACCAAACAGGTTTGCAGGGGGCAGGTGGGGGGAGAGCAGCCGTAGCAAGTTTGTCACCCTCTTTTTCTTCCTTCATGGAACTTAACAAATTGATCTCCACAAACTACCCTAATTCCTGGGGTGAATGACTGAGACCTTGCAGCCCATCCATTGGAAGGTGAGATTTTGTTAAATACTACGTCAATTAACTTCCTATCCATAATATACCTGTTTGTTTTAAAATTTATGTTTTACTTTTTTTTCAATTGTTTTCTTCTTCTCTCACAAGTTTCTGTTTAAAAAAAAATCCCAGCTTTCCAGGAGATCTTGGCAGCTGACACCTTGCTGCCCAACCCCAGGGTGCCTGCTCTCCAGTGTGAGAAGTGAGATTCTAGCGCCATCACCAGCAGCACCAACACACCCAATGCCCCAACTGTCAGGTCTACACACCAAAAAACTAGTAAGTGGAGGCTGGCATGAGGGAGAGAGGCAGGAAGGTAGGAGCTAAGACTCCTACCCAGCAACTAGAATATGCCTGGCTTTTAGATGGTATGTAGATCCTTCATCACACTCCTCCCTGCAGGATGAACCCCTGCACTGCCTGCAGGACACTGCAGCTTGGGTTGATTCCAAATTCTACAATTGCTCCACCTATCAGATCAAACTCTCTTCTTTTCTAGTTCTAAGAAACATGACAAGCTGGACGAAGGCAAAGAATACCCCGTCTTCCTATGTCAGTTTGGATGAGTTGTCCGTGAAATTCATGTCAGTTTTTCTGTTTTGCAAAATCAATGCAATTTCTCACTTGCTGAGTCACTACCACTATCCCAGCCAAATCAACCCACTCTTATCATTTCTAAACTTCAAATAACGAAGCACTCTTTCCTCCTGAAATGTCTTGAAAAGGTCATTCCTAGACTGACACTCATGCTTGCCAGCTTTTATTTAGAAACATTATTATATACATACATGTATATGTTTATGTATATATATATAAAAACACACATACATACACACACACACACACACACACACTGCAATTCTCTGGGAGAGAGAAAGGCCATGAAATTATAAAGGAAGCAAGGGCAGTTGTTACTATCCATCCATTAATCCCAGGGTCCCCATGAAACCCAAGTGTTGCAAACAGCCGTTTAAGTGGTGGCACTTTCCAGACTCTCTTTCAAAAGGGTCCCTTGTTGTCCTTGAGGGCTTAGAGTTGAAAGGAGAGCTTTTCAAAAGCCATCAGAAAGTGAAAATCAACCTAACTGCATCTCTGTAGCACTCGTGTCAGAATTCATAATTAGGGGTCGTCAATCTTTTTTGCAACGAAGCAAAAATAAATCAGCTCGTGTGAGCACAAATCGAAAGGCAGCGGGTGTACACACACTCCAAGTGTCAGCTTTAATTTATTTCTTCACTTGGAGAGGAGAAACTGTGAAAGCTGACGGCAGTCTGGAAGGAGCCTCCTCGACTCTTCTTCTGGCGCAGACAGAGGTCTGAATGTTGTGGAGAGAAATTCAAAGAAGAGCACAGGAAGCTCTCGACTTCTTACATTGCAAAAGAGTTCTTTGGAAGGGGGACGGGAGGAGAGAGAAAAGGGAAAGAGAACAAACCCCTTCTATAGTAGCCTATTTTGTATAATCCCAAATGCTTGGCACACTAAAAGCAAATACCAGGAAAAAAAAGTCAGATTTACAGTATGCTGTTTGACACATCTGGAGAGGGTTAGGAAAGACATTCACAAACCATTTTAGCCACAATCTATTTAAACTGCATTGAGAACTTTACTAGGACAACAAAGATATGTATATAAATATGTGCATATGTATTCACACAATTCAAAGTGTAGAAGTCAGCGTCCATCAGCATTTCCCTTATGAATGGAAACAACATCATTATAGCATTAAAGTTGGAGAGGATCAATAGTAATGGAATTTCCTGAGAGCTACATGAGGAAAAAAAGTTCAAGCAAAACAGTAACTGTGGAACCAATTATTTGTCATTAGACTCAGCAGCAAGAAAATAAACTTTTTCTCTTTCTTCTGCTGTCACTCACTTCAAGGTATCCCACCAGAAAGCTTCAAATCGGTAAAGTAAAAGAGCTACTTCAGGAAGATTCTGGGGCTCTGGAAGGACATCTTCTGCAGCGATCTTTCGATCTTCAAGTCATGTTAAAAAGTTTATGATCTTGGGCCTCCCTGGTGGCGCAGGGGTTGAGCGCTGGGTTGCGAAGCTGCCCGCATCCTCTGCAGCGCCTGTTCGATCCCCGGCCACGAGGCGAGGGTCCCACATGGCACGCAGACCTCTCCTGCTGCCCACTGCTCCCCTCAGCAGTGTACTTCAGTCCTTCTGCCTGTTCTGCTCCCTGCTCTGGCTCTGGTGAATTCTCTCACCCTCCCGCGCTTCTGACTTTACCCAATGCTTGTATAAATAAATAAATAAATCTTTAAAAAAAAAAAAAAAAAAAAAAGAATGGGAATGCTTTTGCCTAAACTATTTAAAAAAAGTTTATGATCTTTTGGATTTTTTTAAATA
This sequence comes from Talpa europaea, assembly GCF_964194135.1. NCBI lineage: Eukaryota > Metazoa > Chordata > Mammalia > Eulipotyphla > Talpidae > Talpa > Talpa europaea. The sequence continues at coordinate 74,806,537 of NC_140082.1, read as the reverse complement.
AAAATAATGTATAATTATGATTATAATTGCAAATACACTCAGTTCTCTTCTCTGAAACTGTCTATAGTATGGAGTTCACACTTGATACAGAAAAAATATCTGGGTTAAGGACATTAAAAAAGAAAATGATTAAATGTGGGACTATGAGTGTCTTGAATAAATGGTGTTTAAAAGCAAAAAAAAAAAAAAAGTTTCTGAGCTGAGTCACAGTGCCCAGCCCCTCTGTTGGTGCAGAAGTCAGGCTGGAGGCCCGTCGCCAAATTCCTGGTCATCCCTGAACTCCTGTGTCTCAGTTACCTTAGTCTATAAAACAATAATAAGAGCTTTATTTCCTAGTAAGTCACTTTTATGCTTAAGATTAAAAGCAATAAGTTATTGACAACACTTTTAAGGCATGAAGTGTCTTAAATATATCATAGTTCCCTCTTATCTGTGTTTCAATTTCGAAGACTCCCATCACTCATGTTCACTTGAGGTCCAAAATGATTATGTACAATAAGCTACTGAGAAAGAGAGAGGGCGAGAGCATTCACCTAACTTCTGTCCCAGCCTGCTGTCATCATTATTATTTGATCATTAGTCTCTGCTCAGCGGTTTCAATTCTTGAGCTACCTCACTGCTCCCATATCCCTTAGTCACTACTGGGAAATTTTAGTGACATAGAACAACAAACATTTATTTCTGTTCATAAGTTCTGTGGGTCCACTGGACAGTTCTGCTGATCTGAGCGAATTTGGCTGATTTCAGCTACGCTCATGTGCTCAGTTGGCAGCAACTGTTAACTATGCTGGGATGAGCCAGCTCTGCTCCACATGGTCTCTCATTCTCCAGCAGACTAGGCTTGCTCACATGACTGCTAGACAGGCTTCTAAACAGAGCAGAAGCAAAGTCTCTGACTCTTCACTGGTATTTCTTCTAGAGCATCCTATTGACTAAAACAAACCACAAGGTTGGCCCCGATTCAAGGAGTGGAGAAATGGACTCCACGTGTTGATGGAAGAAACTTGCTTCAAAATTATATTACAAAGGTTGTGGATCCAGGTAGAAGTGGAGAAACAGGGCCATTTTTATCATCAATCAGCCACACATCTTCTCTAAATGGATGAGACAAACAAGCCTTATGTTCCATGTTAGGAGAGAACAATAACTATTTCTATACTTGAGGCCATCTGGTGTGTGTCCTTCCTCAACTCACAGGTAATAATTTATCGGGTATAGAAACCTCTAACAGCAAATCCCAAAAGGAAAATTTCTATGTGTTTTTTTCTGAGTAGTGTTGCCTCCTAATGACTAATCTAAAATATTTTAATTAACTGGGAAAGGGTATAGAAAATACTCTCTGTATATATGTAGGTATGTATGTATGTATATATATATAGCATATATATATAGTTTATATAGATATATTTCACCTTAATTTTAGATTTAAATACATAATATAATATAATATAATATAATATATATTTTATCTTAATTTTAGATTTAAAGTTTGGGGCCTTTTCCTATCTTGCCTTGGAGAAAGTAACTTTACCGGAGAGAGGTAGATATCCCACCATGTCTGCTAACAACTGAGGACAAGCTTTCCAACTTCTTAGTAGATATAAGCTGGTCCCTTCAGTCTTGATACAACTTCCTGCTAACACAGACCTGGTGGGTTTAATATATGCATTCATCCTATTAATATATACATATTTATCCCTTCGCCTTCTGGATCTAATTTGACAACCTTTTGGATTTTATTTTTATAGTCATCTATTCACTGACTGAATTTTAGGGATTTGAGAGCCAGGGTTGGAGAAGGTCCTTCCAAAGACAAGGGGGGATCTGTGTTGTGGAGCGAGGCCCTGGCCCCCTCCACAGGAAGACCTGCCTGAAGCAGAGGCCTGGGTCACTACAGAGGCCTGCGCGGTGCATCCTCTTCCTTTATTGGAAGTGGAAAAACCAATGGACCAGCCCTATGGTAAAGAGATTATTGGCCCCTCCATATTGAATCCCTTTGCTGTGGGACTGTAGTTTCTCCTTCTGGATGGAATGTCTTCTCCTCCCTGGAATTTAGGATCTGCTGAGTGACTTATTTTTTGCAACAGGATATAAGCAATATGATGCAAGCAGAGGTTTTCTCTCTTGAAACTGCCACGAGAATAACAATCCCAGGATACTAAGTATCACCTGGAACACACTTACGCCCATGGAACCACCTCAATCAGCCTGCAGTGTGAAGCCAGCCTGCCCAGCTGACCTGCACACACATGACCCAGGTCATGTGTTTTATGCCCACCTGTTTTGGGATGGTGTATATGCAGCAGAGCGTGCAGTGGCTGATGATATTAGTCCCCTTGGAAGGCAGAAAAGATTGTAAAATGCAAGCGAAAGGATGATATTTGGTGGGTAATTGAGGATTTTTCTTAACTGCAAAATTTGGAAATTGTATTTTAGTAATGTATCTTAATGTCCTCACTGACATTCACCCTATGAGGGCATCTCAGATCCCCTCAACAACTGAGACACCAAGTGTAAATTAAAAAGAAGAAAATTAGACATTTAGATTTTTTCCTCCATTTTTACTATAGAAATTTTCACAACACAAAGAAAGAAGATTAATAAGCCCTCATACCACTATCACCCAGCATCAACAATTATAAAAAATGTTAGAATATTAATTATTTTAAATTCTAAATCTACCTAGAATATACCTTTGGTAATTTGTAGAGTCAGAATAGGAAGATTCTCTAGCAGATTCCTCAATTTGAGTGCGGAGGGTTCATGAATCTTCAAATATTTATGCAAAACCTTGTGTACGTTAATGTTTCTGTGAAGGCGGTCCTTGGTTTCCATCAGATTCAGAGGATAAGCTCAACGTCTCTACACAGAAAACAACAGTACCCTTGCCTGCGCTCCCCTCCCTAGCCAGATGCCAGCGTCTTCTACAGACAGCAGGAAGGCATCAGCCAAGGATCACGTCTCCTCAGCCCAAGGGAAATGCTCACTCTCCAAATGGGTAGAATCATTCCTTTGTTTATGTAGGCACAGAAATAAGACAAAGTGTCATCTTTAATTTTAGCAGTACTGGAAGTCAGGCTCTTAGATAATGAAGAGGAACCATTCTGCCTTTCAGTGAAAATGCCTTGGGCGGCCTAAGAGCTCAATTCCTAAATCTCAGCTGTCTAACAATTTCAGATGCGCCTGCCAGTCCATCCCGCCACAGAGAGGAAGTTCCTCTGGAAGATGGCTGAGCCTGGTTCTTACTAGAGAATATAAAAATAGCCTGGAGGGCTTAAGAACACAGACGTGGAGTCACTGAAAAATCCACCTTTTCAACAAGCCCCCTTGTGATTTGATGTATCTTGTCCACAGACCACACTCCAAAAAGCACAGACTGAGCAGCATCCAGGTCTAGAGCCACCTTCAGAAAGGTTAAGTAAGTCTTCCTTTCTTGAATACATGTTTCCTTCCGGTCTGTAAATGGAGACAGATTAAGCAAGCAAGCAAGCAAGCAAGCAAGCAAAGACCTCTAAAGTCTCTACCAGCCTAGAAATCTGTGATTCTAAGACCTCCAATTTCCTTCAGGCCTGATGCACCTCTTCTCATTTGCAGGGCTGATTTGAAAGCCTTAGGATCTGGGGGATTCTCACCAACCTAAACGTGGTGAGACAGAGTTGGGGGCCCCTAAAAGCTATTCAGGCTACACAGGACGCAGTGGTAGACATGGCACAATATAGTCAAGCGCTATTTGAATTTCAAAACCAGTCCTTCCCAGGAGAAATTTCACATCAGCAATGGGAGCTCCAGAAATTATCTGCAAGTATAAAAAGAATAAGCACGTAATGAGGAGCCCAGAGCCAAAGGACAGTAAATACAGCAGCCCTCCCCTCTGTGTGCAATGTCAAGGCCACTGGTGCAATATGGGTTTCATTAATGGCTCAAAGACAATATTTCTCAGAGTTATAAGTTCAAGATGTTATTGAAAAACCAATATTGTGTGTATGTGTGTGTGTTTTCATATCCCCACCTCCCCCCTCCCCCAGGGTTTTCTAAATCATTTTTTTTTAAACATCTTAACCTGGCTCCACCCAAGTAGTCATATTTCTAAGGTCTCAGGCAAGACACACCAGGGCCAGTGAAACCCAAAACGATTTGGTAGAAGAATGATGTTATTTCCTTGGTCTCTCAAGGGGAGAGGGGGAAAAGCTGTGAACCCGTTAAGTACATAAGCAGGATCGTGTGGGCGACCCCAAAGAGGGACACCTGTTTTGCTACTAAATGCACGATCACAAACACAAATTTTCCGTAATACTATCCTAGGGGAAGTTCAGCCAGCAAGGCAAAGCCAAGAGACTTTCTAGAGAAATGTAGAGCAAGATCATACAAGGTCTTAAAGGCATAATGTTGGAAAAGAGCCACTACACCAAAACAGCATTCCTGGACATCCTTTTTCGTGGATGCAGACTATTCCACAGATTGACTGCATTGTTTATGGATCAGCATCCAGCTTTTCTCCACTTTGTTTTTATTATAAACAATGCCAGCAATGGACAAATATATTTTAATATAGATATTAAAATGGCACTCTAATTTCTGGAGGTGGTTCCTATGATTTCTATAATTGGTCAAGAATATTTCCAAGCATGGACATTGGACATTTAATAAATATTGCCATATTATTTTAATTTTTTAAATATTTATTTTTATTTATTTATGCACAGAAGAACTGAAGTGTATGTCAGAGATACAGGGCGTGAGAGGATCTAAAGAGACAGAGTGGAGAGCAGAACAGGCAGATATACTGAAATACAACACTGAGGGGAGCAGCGGGTGAGACAGGAGAGGTCTCCTGCACCATGTGGGCCACCTCCCTGCCGGGGGATCGAACTCATGCTGCAGTGACTGTGATTGCTTTATAGTGATGCGACTTAACCCCTCTGCCACCAGGGAGGCCTGGGATATTATTATTAAATTATACTAACAAGCCTTACTCTCACCAGAAGTAAATACAAGTGTCTGTATCCTCACACTGCCGTGATCTCAGGTTATTTTTCCCTCCATTCTAATGTGCAAACATTGATTTTATTATTTTCACTTGTAAATTAACTTTATCCCTATTTTTATTTTCATTTCTGAGTGTTAGGTTGAACACATTTGGATTTGCTTATTGGTCATCTCGTAGGCATTTTCTCTTTTGTAAATACCTATTCACACCCTTTGTCAGATTCTTACGAATTTGTACAAGCTGAAAAACATTAACACTTGATCTTTCACATATGTTAATAATGTTTTTTTTCCCCAGACTTGTTTGTCTTTTAAATTTGTTCTTAATCTTGTCCTTTGACATATGGAGATTTTTAATTTTTAGGTAGCCAACTCTTTATGAATCCTAGGTTTCATAAAGGCGCATGCCACCCAAGGTTGTAAAATATGGATCTTGAGTTTTCTTTTAAAATATTTAAAGTATGAAAGATCAAAAGTGTTAATCCACCCATCTTAAATTCATTTTTGTGTATATTATGTGAGGTTTAGGGTCTCAGTTTATTTTCTTCTGATAAGTGAAGCCAATCATGACAAAGCCCTCCACCGAGCATCTGTCTAGTATGAGCTGAAATGCCTGAGGTCAAACCTTGCATCCCCACGGATCAAGATTTCTAAACAGTTTTTATTATGTGCCTATGTGATAGTTTTGCTTATAATACTTTCTTACTAATTTTTAATAATCTGTATTTTTTCTAAAAAATGCTGGTCAACTCTTGCATATCTATTTTTGTACAAAAACTTTAAAATATTTTGCCTATTAAAAAAAACTGCTCACTGAAATTCTGATTAGAATTGTTATCTTCTGTGACTAAATTTTCTTATTTAGAAACATCAAAGATTAAGGGCCTCCCTGGTGGCACAAGGGGTTAAGCACAGCACTATGAAGCAATCACAGCCTCTGCAGCACAAGTTCCAACCCCGGCCGGCCCGGGAGCAACCCTCCTGACTCACTCTCTACTCCCCTCAGCAGTGTGTTTCGGTCAGTCTGCCTGTTCTGCTCCCCATTGTCTCTGGTGAATCCTCTTACCCTCCCCACCTCTGGCCTGTACCCCAGTTCTTGTATGCATAAATAATTTTTTTTTTTTTTAAAAAAGGAAGCATCACAGATTAAGAAAATCTTAATCAGGTTTTGTCTAGTACCCTTTGGTCCTGTTTTGTAACTTGTTGTGTTTACAACAGTGCATTGACAAATAGGAATCATGGAGCAAGCTATACAATGCAGAATGCTGCTGAAGAGCAAGATCCTGGCCTTTGTATTCTTAGAATAATCATACAGCATCGGTTGTAAGGGGAAGGAGTATAAAGAGAAAAGGGAGGGGTAAAACCAGAAAATGTGCTCTGTCGTCTATAGTTTCAGGGGTTGTGAGTCTGCTGCCACCACCCCTCCCCTGCATCCAGGCACTCCTCATCTGCTTGATGACTCAGCATTGAGAGTGAAATCAAACCCTAGGTCCCCAGGTTTCAAGATTGGTTTCAATCTTATCAACAAGGCATTCCACAGGTCAGCTTCTGGGATCCCTTGTCATATATCAGTCATTGTGCCTTCCCCTTCCCTGTCATACTCGTGATGTTTAACTTGGGAATACATTTATGCATCAGTCAATGGCCCTCCAGCTGTTCCGGGTCATACCTCACTATGTACACCCTTCCCAGAGTGATCAAGTTTTCTGCTCTTGATTGATTTGAAAGGCACCTTGTAGGGCTGGGATCTAACTCATTGACGGGGAAGTTCTGACCTTGTATAGGAATGCAGAACCTAAATGGTGTTAACGAAATGGTGGCTGAGCAGGATTCTTAGGATTAGCAGATCCACAATGTTTGTCTTCTTTTGGGTTCTTACTCCACAATTAGAACTATGTTGCTAATATGAACAAAATTTTGCAATGTAGGCAAACCTCACTATTAGCAGATTCCGTATCTGCAAATACACCAACTTGCTAAAATATATTTCCAACTCAAATTCAAAACCTGCTTTGCTATCATGGTCATTCACAGAAATGTGCAAAGTAACAAAATTTGAATGACCTCAAGTGCCAGTTCCCAGCCGAGTTTCACAAGGAGATTCTCACTGTCCTTTTGTCAGCTCTCACACTGCAAACAAATGTCCTTTCTGTGGTATATTTATTGCTACATTTTTTGTGCATTTTGTTGTGATTTCACTGTTTAAATTTCACTATGCCCCCAAGCATAATGCCTTGGGGTAAAAAGACTGTGATGGGCCTTTGGGAGAAAATGTGTGTATTAAAAAAAAAAGACAAACAGCCCCCCCCCCCTTTGGCACAGCAGGTTGAGCCAGCACTGTGAAGCTGTCTGCAGCCACTGCAGCGTGGGTTCAATTCCTGGCCGGCCAGGGAGATACTGATATGGCGTTGCAGACCTCTCCTGCCTCGCCAGCCCGCTGCTCTCCTCAGCAGTGTTTTCGGTCCGTCTGTCTGTTCTGCTCCCCACTCTGTGGTGAATCCTCTCACTCTCCTGCACATCTGGCCTGTACCCCAGCTCTTGTATAAATAAAAAATAAATCTTTAAAAAACAAAAACTTCATTCAGGCATGAGTTATAGCCATAAGTTGGCCTTGGGTTAAATGTCAGTGAATCAACAATGTATCTTAAACAATAAGTCTCTAAACAGAAACATATGTAAAACAAGGTTATGCAATGATTGCTTGATGAAAATGTTATAGCCAGAGAAACTGTAAGAAACTTCTGTGTCTTCCATCTCCTTCTAATAGAGGCAACCACAATGTGTTATCACAATGAACACTTGTAAGAAACTCAGTATTTCCCCTAGGAACAGTGGTGCAGTGTGTAGACCCTAACTACCACAAGTAACACAACATTTTATTTTTTTTTAAAGATTTATTTACTTATGCATACAAGAACTGGGGTACAGGCCAGAGGTGCAGGGGTTAAGAGGATTCACCAGAGACAGAGTGGGGAGCCGAACAGGCAGACTGACTGAAATACACTGCTGAGGGGAGCAGCGGGAAAGACAGGAGAGGTCTGCTGTGCCATGTGGGTCACCTCCCTGGCCGGGGGATTGAACTTGTGCTGCAGTGGCTGTGGAGAGCTTCATAGTGCTGACGCTTAACCGCTTGTGCCACCAGGGAGGCCCGAACACAGCATTTTAAAAGTCCCCTTTCATGCTATCCCTTTACTTCTGTCTCTTCCATTTCCTTCTAATAAAGGCAACCACAATGTGTTGTTGCAATGAACACTGAGTTCTTTATTATTCTTTATTCAGCTGAGTGATATATGGACAAGTCTAAGGATATCTAGGACAACAGAAACACAAGAGCAGACTGGAGTGCTGGGCAAAGCTTCAGTATAAGAGTCTTGGATTTTATCATCAACATATGTAATTTCTAAGCATTGTCCCAGAAATAATATTTGAACCTTGTGAATAGATTACCTTTTTTTTAAAAGCAGAGTTTGTGTAAGTTTCCTTGTTAGTAATAACATATCATGACTCTCTCTAAATTTTCTTGCATTTTACTCTTAATATCAGTGTATTATCATTTCACCACTCACCCAAGTAGATACTGTTTTCTCAAGCTGACATATTTGTCAGTGCCAGCCCAGTAAGATTTCATTCAGCAAACATCTTTTTGCCCAATTATTGAGGACCAGTCTGGACATTGGGGATATAGTAGCAAGCAAGATGAAGGGTTTGTCTTTATGGGATGTTTATTATAGCAGGAGGTTGGTCAACAATAAATTGGGGGCTGTATTAGAGTTCTCCAGAGAAACAGAATCAACAGGGAGGGAGGGAGGAAGGAAGAAGATAGATGATGAATGGATGGATGGATGGATAGATCGATAGAGACAGATAGATTGTTATAAGAAATTTAATCATGCAATTTTGAAAGCCACCAAAATCGGCAGAACCAAAATCCCAGTTTAAATGAGTAGACCATTAAGCTAGAAGATCAATGTTCCAGTTTGAAGGCCATCAGGAAGGGTCATCCTTACTCAGGCCTTCAACTGTTTCAATGAGACCCTCTCACTGTGGAGAGCAATCTGCTTTACTCAGTCTACCAATGTAAATGTTAATCTCAGGGCCTCCTGAGATGGCCTAGGAATTAAGTCTCAATGCTATTACTGTGACAGCCTGAGTTTGATCCCCAGCCAGGGAGCTAAACCACATATGGTGCAGCAGGACCTTCCTGTCTCAACTGCTGCTCCCCTCAGCAGTGTATTTCAGTAAATTTGCCTGTTCTGCTCCCCACTCTGTCTCTGAAGAATCCTCTCATCCCCACACCTCTGGCTTACACCTTAGTTCTTCTATGCAAAAATGAATAAATTAAAAAAAAAATTAATCTCATCCCAAAATATCCCCTCACCCACAGAAACACCCAGAATAATGGCTGACCAAGTATCTGGATACATCGTGGCTCAGTCATGGATGAGTGGATGAGTCATTGTGGTCATCACAAAATTAACCATCACCAGAGATTAAAGAAAAACGCTGAAAGTAAATGTCTTAGAAACTTGATTATATTCTCACATGATGATATGAGTGACAATGACTGGAGAATGGAATAAGTTAATTCAGATTCGAAATTAAACACAATTCCAAACTAAACACATCAGTGTTCAAACGCCCTCTTATAACTGGTTATTCATATTAGGTGGTGTCATTTATTTGGTGCCATTCATTTTACATCTGTAAAAATCTGTTAAAATATATAATAGGTCAATGGAGCCGCCTTCTTAAGGCTCTGAGTTTTTCTGCTCCTATTTATACTTATTATTAGTAGCAATCCCAGGCTTGGTGGGTTCAGGATCCTGGTGGTCATGCCAGTTTTACTCCAGGTTCAAATGTCTCTCTGATTGTAATGGATTAAATTCAAGCACACCATAAAAGAAAATATTCATGGTCAGTGTACATAAGAATGTCATAACAGAAATATTTACACATTAAACTAACATACAGAATCACTTTACAACCCTTATGTTTAGTGCAACAATAACATCATTATATAGAATAAACAGGACCGAATCATTTCCCAAATCCTGGCCTCCATAAATAGTAGTCTGCATTCTTGGCCCAGTGTTATAGTCTTTGCTTGGTAACTTACACAGTCCAATAAAAGACTTACCATAAAAAGGTCTTGGGCATGGCCCATAACCTATGAGTTATCTGTAGGTCATATTGTCATTATTGTGTCGGTCAAACCTTTACATTCTTTTCACATGCCACCACCCCCTACTCCTTGCTTCTGCTTTGTTCAAAAGGCTCACTGCAGTCAAGAGAATCAAATCTGGCTTTCTCTATAATATACACATGCACCAATGCAACACATCATCCACCTTAAAGTCACACAGCATTAAATGCCAATTATATTGTTACAGCTATTTCCTGGAGAAATTAGATGGCACTCAGAGAGGTGGAGAGAGAGAGATTTAACTGTCACACTGGCGGGCTCAGTGGGATGGCTCCCCAAAGTGCTGAGCACCCAAGAGAAAAAACGGCAGGTTTTACACAGTTTGTATGAGGAAACTTGCTATCCCATCCACCATAGCATAAGCATTCTTTATTGTTTGGGAAGGGGGTTCAAGGTAGTCATGGCTGCCACCCAGGACAAGCATGCAGTACACCCAGCAACTTCTTCCATTGGCAAGCAGCAGAATCAAAGCAGTAGACTCCCCCAAGCAGCAGGCTGGGGAAAGCAACAGAAACTAAGCATCAGACTCCCCCAAGCAGCAGGCTTGGGAAACTTCCTGCTTCAATATCTCATCGAAGATAAATTTTTAAAATATTCTACAAGGCAAAAAGAGGTATTATTTATTAAATAACAAAATCACAACAAAGAATATTTATAACATGTAAAAGATAACAATTACAATATATATGTATATACAATTACAATATATATAATACACAATATATATAATATATACAATGTAATTAGTTTCCTATTGCTTTGTAACACACTGCCACAAAATTAGTGTCTTAAAACACCAGCCATTTATTAGCTCACAGTTCTGTTAAGCCTGACGGGACAGGGTTCACTGCTGAGGTCATTACGAGGCTGAAATGAAGGTGGCTGCAGGACTGCCTTCTTACAGGAGGCTCTGGTGAAAAACTAGCTTCCCCGCTCCACTTCCCTTGTTGGCAGAAATCAGTTCCTTTCATTTGTAGGATTTAAGTCCTCATTTCTTTGACATGTGGCCCTCTACCTTCAAGTCAGCCCATGTTAAACCCTTTTCAATCTCTTTGAATCTCTGACTTCCTGTTCAGCCACTTGCTAGAGAAAACTCCCTGCTTTTACTGAGTTTGTCATTAGGACATACCCACTCGATCTCCCTTTTTATTCAAAATCAACTGATTGGAAACTGTAGTTACATCTGCAAAATCCATCTTGCAATATTGAGTGACATAACCACTGGTGTGACAGTAGAGGCCAGATCGCTGAGGCCACCTTGGAAGCCCTATCACACCTGGCAGCCAGTGTCCAGGTGTGCAAGGTGCAGACGTCGCCAGTCCCATGTGCTCCTCCTGACCCTATGCCCTTCCCACTACCCTGAATCTGGGTCTAGCCTTCCTTGGCCTTTTTTTACCTTTCACCACATTTGCACACAACACTAGGAAAATTCCCTAAAACACAGGTGAACTAGGTCTAAGTCTAGATGAAATAACAGGAACATAACCTTTAGAAATTTGCATGTGCATTGATGCAGCAGATGTAGCTCACAAATATTGATTTTTGATGATAAGAATACAGTTGCCTTTAATCTACTTTTTTGCAGTTAAACATTTATTTCCAGACAAACTATAACAAATCCTCCCCCCCTTTTTTTTTTTAAAGATTTATCTACTTATGCATACAAAAACTGGGGTACAGGCCAGAGGTGTAGGATGTGAGAGGATTCACCAGAGACAGAGTGGGGAACAGAACAGGCAGACTGACTGAAATACATTGCTGAGGGGAGCAGCGGGGGAGGCAGGAGAGGTCTCTGTGCCATGTGGGTCACCTCCCTGGCTGGGGATCAAACTCTGGCTGCAAAGGCTGTGGATAGCTTCATAGTGCTGACACTTAATCCCTTGCGCCACCAGGGAGGCCCCCACTTTTTTTTTTCCAAATACGTTTTCTATGACATTCTTGTATGCGTGTCCTGGTTCTCAAGTGCTGGATTTTCTCAAGGGTAGTAACCTAAGTTTCACCACTGAATTGTGTAAAAATATTTCTACATTTTATTGTTTTTTATTTCAGAAAGCATGCCTTATAAGTCAATCCTTGGGTTTTGTGTGTATATTTGTCTTCATATGAGCACATAGTCAGTTTTCATAAGTGTTTTATCTACTGGCATTGTTTAATGAGTATTTCATCATTTCTTGCCTTTGCTTTTGAGAATTCTGTCTGTTGGAGTGCCTGGAAACCTGGGTGGCAGTTTTGTTCATTAGAAAGTACATAAGTTGCTTCTGCCTGTTTTCTAAGGCCTTTACTAGCCCTGAACCATTTTAAGTTGTCTGCTAGAAGCTTTTTCTGATCACACAGTTGAGCTGCCAACTCAGGTGACACCTGGCTTTTGGTTAATAATTCTCAAAGATTTTCTCCCGTCCCATTCAGAATAAAGTTCAAGAAAGATAAAGGTCCCCTGCTATCCCTTCAATGTGGTATAATGATTCACTTTTATAAGAAGTTCTAATATGTATTAGGGAGCAGAGTTTACTTTTTCTTGCCCCCAATACCCTCCCCACAGTCATCAACAGGAAAGTCAAGGTCACTGAGTTCTGGGTGATCCTTTAGGGCAAAGGCTGACTCAGAGCTTGCTCATTTCTGGATTCCCACTTCACTTCACTGGGGGGCTCTGTCAATGTATTTTCTTGACAGCTCAGCCATCCATCTAACAAGATTTAATATATGAATGTGTTCTCCAGCATTCTTAACTCTCTGCAATGGTAGAATTGTTCAAATTATAAATTTGCCAGGAAGCTAGATATAGAAGTCTGTCTTACTCTTCCATCCAGTCTCACATACAACTCTATACATTATTATATCCATGAGGATATTGAGAAGGAATATCAAAAAAGTTGGAAACACTGTAAAGTGATTTTGACATATGTGACATATATGAAGACGTAATCCTGTTTAAATTCCTTTATTAGAAAATGCCAAAGACCAGGTAATAGTCCAAGCCAATTAAATCAGAACTCTAGGATCTTGAGATGGGGAGACTGTCCTGCATTATCCTGATGGGCTGGATTATCCAGATGTATTAAAAAACAAGCAGGAAGACACAGATTTATGTGGCTATCTGTGGGCCTTTCAGCATCTGATGTAGATGGGAAGAATCAGGGTATTATGAGGCAAGTTGCCCAAGAACTTGGCCTTTGGCAACTTGATTTCTGTTTTTGATGTTATTGTTTTTCATTTGTTTGGCTTCTCGTAACCATGTTCCTGTTGGCAGCCTCGCCTCCTAGTTGTGCGTTGTGACTGACCAGAGAGGATGTGATTTCAGTCCATTCTCTGCATCGGTGTTCCCTAACCATATTACCAAGAACTTTAACGAATTAAGGGGGGCGGGGGGAGTTGTGAGCATCAGCCTTCTGTTTGGTGAGGCTATTCACTGCTTTCTTCCTATTCTACCTTTTGCTACTGTGGAAATAACCCTAGGTGAACTTGACCCAGTTTCTTTCTTGGTCTGTATTTTATCATTATAACTAGACCCTGATGACCAGGAATATCCCCATGGAGTAAGAAGCCCCCTCCCATTGAAGAAGCCCGTGGACAATAAGAAAGCACTTTCTTATCCCTCCATTACCACCATTTATACTGTTTTCTCCATGATCTGCAGCAGGAAGCTGGAGCCACGGTGTGTCAGTCTCTGCAGTAGTCCCCCGAGGCTTCCAGAGCTGCCCTGACAGTGTGTTCACACCAACACCACCAGAATGCCTGTCTCTTACTTTCAAATGTACTGCACTGCTTTCTCAGAAAATGGAGAGCCCTTGGCTCTCCATGCTGAAATGTATGCACAGAAAGTCCAAGACATTTATACAAGGTAGCTGGCATTTTCCTAAATTCAAATGTTACCTTATTGTACCCCTCCCTCAAATTGTATTATTTCAGTCTCTCCTTCGAAAGTAGTTTTGGGCATCAAGAATAAGAATCTGTCATATGTAAACTTGTTCTTATATGTTCTTTTTCTTTGGTTGCCTAAATTTTCCTAAAATGAGTTTATATCATTTATATAATTTAAAATAAATTTCATCTAAATTTACTGAAAATGTGAAATTTACTCCTACTATTTTCTAATCAGTTAATTCTTACAACACATTTGAGTTTAGAAAATTTCAGTGACATTAGCTAACTTGTAATCATTTTATTAGAGCTAACTTTGCTCTTTTTATTATTAGCACCATAATCATGTAAGCCAATCGGAATGTATCTCTGTTCAAGAATATATGGGTGAAAAGATACAATCAGTAAGTTTTGATTCTACTCTGAGGCACTCTCTTTCAGTCTTTTCAATCCAAAGTTATTATAAACAGGATAAAAACATCAGCGTTTAGATTAACAGCTGGATTTTGTTTAAAATATTTCCTTAATTATAATCTATTTAATTTTTTGCAGATTAAGGGATTTTGTTGTTATTGTTATTGGTTTTCAGAGAAAATCCCTTGCTTGTGTTTCTTATACGACAATCTTGTGTTTCTGGTATGCAGGGCTGAAAAATATGGTGGTAATTGCTCTGTAAAGCTTGTCTTATTTTGCTCTTTTAAAATTTGCACCCATGCAATAATTTCTTTTAGAAGTGGGTCTTTAAAAAAGTTGAATCTAGCTAAATTATACAGACATGGAAGTTGACAAAACTGAGGAAGCTAGGTAAATCTTGGGGATGGGGAGAAGTTCAGGGGGAAAAAACTAAATACAGTTACAGTGCTCTTTCCCTCTTGACACACAGAAAAACCTGAGAAATATAAGAGCTACAAGAACCCAAAAAAGCTATTTCTCTCACTTTTCTGCTTTTTGAGACTGGAGACCAATCTTACCTAAAACCCGCTAGCAACAGCTCCCAGGCAGCCAAGGTGGAGGCAGTGCTGTTTCAATAGAAACCAATTTAGATTTTAGGACTTTACACCTGTCTAAAATCAGACCCAAATCCTTCAATTTATTAAGACTCATCCCATTTTGGCCAAAAACAATAGGCAAAAAGCATGATACCGATAATTAAGGTAACAATGGTGTCCATGTAAATGAAGAAAATTCTAAATTCAACTCGGTCTTCATCAACAGGGGTGAAAAGTCTAGGGCAAGATATGAGAATCTGTTATCCTGCTTCTGTTTCTGGAATACTTACACTCGTTGCTAGAGAAATGTTCTGTCAACAAAAGTCAGTCATTACAACTTCTTGATATGTAAAATATTGCCTAGTTTGATCCCCAAGGAGATACTGTGGATTTTCTTAAATTATTTCAAACATTAGTTGTTATTGAAAAGCAGATTAAGAGGCCATGTATGAAATCACTTTTCAAGCCTTTAATAATTTTAAAAGTTTTGAAAGTAAATGTGTTTTGAAAAATGAGAGACTAATATTTCTTGCTGGCTAAATCGTTGCGATCACTGATTTTCTTGGTTTCATCCCTTATCATGTATAATACATTCATGTTACCTAGCATATTTATTAAATATGTATCTAATGCACTCTCAGGCTAAGAACATATGAACTGCCTAAATCTGCCTGTTGATCTCCAAACAAAAAATTGTTGAAGGCACAAATTTAGAATATAACATTCAGAGGAAAACAGGTATATTTCATAATTATCCACAAGGCTTTCTTGATTAAACAAAATTTCCTTAATTGTTTATTTAATTAAGCTTATAAAGAACTTCAGAATGGAAAGTGTTTTAGTTCCTCTATAAAAGACTGCTTTCCTGAGGGCATCTATGAATTGTCTAGAATTTTTGTTCCAATGGCCACATAGGAATCGGGAAAAGAGAAAAATTGTATCATCCTCCCAGTCTGGGGGTTCTAACAGAGACACTTCTATAGAGTTGGAAGGATGAGTTAGGGAAAATTCCACTCTATAGAAAGAGACAGGAAGGAAATATGCCTGTCTTAAATTTGACACTCGGTAGACAGGGAAAATCTAAAAAAAAAAAAAAAAGAATCACTAGCAAGTACTTTTGTCAGTTAACACCGAAAATATACTACCTGTATGACAAGAAAAAAAAAAAACTAACTAGAACCAACAATCAATATTAAAATATAACCCTAGCAATGTCCCTTCATGTTCCAAATGGAATAAAAAGAAATTCATACCTAGACACATCATAATGAATTTACAGAAGATGAAGGACAAAGAGAGAATCTTAAATGCACCCAGAAAGAAAATTTAATATCAAAGGAACAACAATTAGAGTTGTAGGCTTCAACAGGAATAATCAGATGCTAGAATATAGTGAGGTATGTCTTTGGGTATGACTCCCTACAATAGAAAATATATATTTTATAACCTACTTAAAATGTTGCAAAGAATAAGTGTGAAATCAAGACCATTTTTGGACAAAAATTAACACCACAAGTTTACCACCAATAGAATCTTACTAAAAGATCATTTTAAAGAATTTAGTTTAGGTGGATTGATCCCATACAAAAGTCTGAAATACAAGGAGTAGCGAACAAAAAAAAATTGGTTTACATGGATCCCGGACACTATTAAACAATAACAATGCCTTTGGGGGTATAGCCACATACTCGCCTACAGAAAGATGAAGACAAAGTAGAACATGAAAATATTAAGTAAATTCAAAGAGCCACTGTATGAGGGAGAAATAAATTCTCTCAGATCGTTGTCAACTTAGTTCCTTCCATATTCTTACTACTACAGTCATGGGAAAAACTGTCTTACAAGGATGATAAAAGACCATTAGAGAATTTTGATAGAGTGAAATTGTAACAAATTATCTATATGAGTAAGCAATAGGAAATTTGTGGTAGGCATTCAGACAAAAGAGGTGTCAAGTAAATTAGGAGGCTATTTGATTTGGGATCTCATTTTAAGGATTTGATTGTTGATTAGATGACCAGGTTGAGAGAAAGAAAGAAGTCAAGATGGCTATAAAAGTTAAGGACCACATGACTGAATCAAGGAGGAGCTACTTCCTGCAGTGGGGAACCCCAAGCAGGGAGCTACTTACAAGGAGAAAAACAAGAACTCCAATTTCATGCTTGAGACTTGTCAGATATCTCTTGAAGATGTCAAGTGGGTGGTGGGGTATGAATCTGCAGTTCAAGGTGAGAGGAAACAAAATACTGGAAGCAAAATAAAATTAAAATCAGTGTGGGTGAATTTAGCACACTTCTATCTTAACTTGTAAAATATAAAGAAACAATGCCCCAAAATAGATGACTAGATCAAGAAGATGTGGCATATATACACAATGGAATATTATTCAGCCATCAAAAAAGATACTCATGTCATTTGCAGCAATGTGGATGGAGCTAGAAGGAATTATGCTCAGTGAAATAAGCCAGAAGGAAAAAGAAAAATATAGCATGGTTTCACTTATAGCAGGAATATAGGGGAACCAAATAAGACATCAGTGTAAAAAAATAATAATAGTACAAAACACAACAAAGCAAAAATGGACAATTATAAATCAGTGACATCCTGCAGGGGAGGAGGAGGGAAAGGGATCAGGGAGAGGAAGGGATGAGCACAGGGGACTGAGGTGATGGTGCACGGGTGCATTGGTGAAGGAAACTCTATGGGGACTACACCTGAGGGGGTGGGGGAAGCAAATATTGTTTAAAAATGAACAATGATGTAAAAAAAAAGCAATTCATATAAAAAAATTTAAAAATTTTTAAAAATCAAGAAACAAAAAGTTAGTCAAGATAGAATAAATTTTAATGATACAACTACACACACACATACACCCCACCTAATACATTGTGCATACTGGGACACATTCCAAAATGAAAGGGCACAAAATAATTACAGAGACAGCAGGTATAAAAGGGGACAGACATACAGTTATCCCGCATTTATGTCACACTTTAAACCTACCAGATAAAAATGTACTTTCAAAAATATGTGAAATATTCACCAAAAAGATATCTTACATAGGACCCAGAGAAGTTTTAACAAACACACTGTGTTTTCCACCACCATGTTTTTTAATTAGAAATTCACTATGAAAAGAAATATTATGCTCCCCTCAAAATAATTATTATCAGGACCTCTCTGGTGGTGCAGGTGGTTGAGTGCCGTGCTGTGAAGCTGTCGGCAGCCTCTACAGTGCCAGTTCAATTCCGGCAGGCTGGCGAGGGTCCCACATGCCATGACAGATCTCTCCTGTCTCACCCGCTCTTCCCCTCAGCAGTGTATTTCATCAGTCTGCCTGTTATGTTCCCCACTCTGTCTCTGGTGAATCCTCTCACCCTCCCGCACATCTGGCCTGTAACCCAGTACTTGTACAAAAATAAATAAATCTTTAAAAAAATTATCATCAATAAATCATAAGTTTGAAATCTGAAAAACACAAGTGCTATGTGCTAATGGAGGGGCTCACTTTAACGATCTAACTGGTTTTATTAAATGATTCATGAATTGGGCAGTTCCCCTACTAGCAAACTTGCACAAAGTGGTTTTTATAGAAAAAGGTGAGGCCAGGTCATTAGGAAAAGAAAACAAAGATCATTTCAGGCAAAAACACCTTCCACTAGGAAAAGACAGGAGGGAAATTATGCAAATGGCCTCGCTAGTGCTAACTAGGAAGAGCCAGATTGGTTAATTAAAACTTCTACTTCTGGAACTACGGGTAGGTTAGGTATTGAATATTGGTGGGGGCTTACTGCATTTTAGGCTTATTCTTTCTATTAAACATATTATTCATGATTTTAAGATAAAATTGAAAGGATCAAAAAAATTGAAAGAAAATTTTGGAACTAGATAGCAAGAAATATATAGTGTATCAAAACATAAAAATATCCTAAAGTGTTATTTAGCAGTAAAGTTTTTGCCTTAAGAATTAACAATGAGGCGTGCAGACCTCTCCTGTCTCACCCACTGCTTCCTTTAGGAGTGTGTTTCAGTCAGTCTGCCTGTTCTGTTCCTTGCTCTGTCTCTGGTGAAATCTCTCACCCTCCCGCAAATCTGACCTGTACCCCGGTTCTTGTATAAAAAAGTAAATAAATTAAAAAAAAAAGAATTAGCAATGAATTTCAAGGATGTTATATTATGATTCATATTAAGAAGTATATATTTAGATCTCATCCCCATTCCTGGCACAGGAAATGGAAATTTCCTAAGTGATAAGAACAATAATGGTGAAAGAAAAGTCTTTGTATTCATAACAAGCCTTGCAACCACACCCAAGTTTCTGCTAGTGAAGATGGGAGCTGGATGCCAGGTGAACCAGCCATACCACTACGGGATTGGAACTTTCATACCTCACCTCTGGGAGGGTACAGATGCTGAGGTTCAATTATTCACCAACTGTCAATGCTTTAATCAATCATCCCTATGTAATGATACCCCATAAAAGTCCCTACAGTATGGGGTTCAGGTTGGTGAACACATGGAGGTGTGAGGGGTGCACCTGGAGAGGGCATTGGTCTTCCATGGTCTCTCCTCTACACCTTGCCTTACGTGTCTCTTCCTGACCTGACCATTCCTGCGTTATAGCCTTTTGCAGTAAACTAGTGATCTAGGAAGCAAACTATCCTCCTGAGCTGCATGAGCTACTCTGGGAATTCATTGACCCAAGATCCTTTGATTTATAGCTGTTTGGTCGGAAGCACAGAGGACAGTCTGAATCTGTGACTGATGTGTGAAGTTGGGGAGGAGGGTCAGTCTTGTGGAACTGAGCCCTTGAACTGAGGCATTGAAAAGCAAAATTGGGGGATATGGTCATGGTGGTGTGGGTTTTCACCTGTGTGTTCACAATTGCAAGACACCCCTCAGGCTCAATCTCAGGGTGCAATAACAAGTCGCCACTGTCCTACCTCAGGGAGTGTCCACAGTGTCCAGGAGTCCAAACCAAAAGCTGTTCCTGCAAGATGGCTCTGTTCCTCTGAAGAGAACCTGGGACAGGTGGCAGATCAGTAAGCAGGGAACCAGGATCCAACTAACCTGTGGCAACTGGGGTGTCACAGTGGCACTGCTGAGGCAGCACCCCAGCAGCATAGTAGCAATGTGGAGACCAGCCTGGGCAGTGCCAAATGTCAAGCCATGTTACAGCTCTTTAGAGATGCTGGGTTTAGGCCAGTGGCACAGCTGAAGCCAAGGTCTGCGGGTTTTACACCAATGGTCTTCTCAGGAGAGTCTAGCCAAGTCTCTCTCCACAGCCAGGTCTCTCCCTGAAGCCTCTCCCAAGCTGGATCAAACCTCTTTCTGAAGCTGAGTCCCAAGCAAATGAAGCTGAATCAAGACTTCCTCAAGCTTCACTGAAGCTTTGGCTTATATCCCCCTTCAGGGTTTCAAACCTGACTGGCCCATTTTCCACACCAGCTGTTCCTAAGACTTACTGGGTGCCGGTGCTAGCTTGAACCTAAGTGATACCAGTGGGAGTTTGAACCTGGCCCATTTTCAAAACCAGCTGGGGACTCAAAACCGAAACCCCACTCGTGTTTACATCTGTAGGGTAAGGAAAAATGTCAGGCTTTTCCGCCCTCCCGCCATCAGGATAGATGATGGATCCTTGCGGTCCTGAATGCATGCCTGATGACAGGCACCTAGAGTAGGGTGCGGGCATAGGTAGATGGGATTCACCTGGGCTAAGACTGTGCTTTTAAGGGCGGTGTCACAGGGACGCCAGTAGAAGCCAAAAGAGAAGCCGAGAGAGAAGCAAGAGAAGCTGAAGCTGAGAGGCCGGAGAGCCCAGAGTGAAGACCTGCTGGGGGCTGGGAGGCCGGCAGGCCCCCAGTTCCCCAGCCTGCCTTGTACCTGGTAATCTAAATAAAAAGACCTGCTAAAAGCCACTAAGGACTCTGACTCCTCCTTCACCTGGTCTGCTGGATCAGAAAACCTGCACCGAGTCCATACCTGTCCCAACAACATCCCACACTGTGCTCTCTCACACCAGAACTGGGCCGGCAGGCTCTGCTGGATCAGGACGGTATGACCTGATTTAAGCCTGACCCACGTGTTTCCAAAATTGCCGAGGTTTCTCTCTCTCTCTTTTCTAAAACTCAAACCTGGTTGTGCGGGCTTGGCCATCAAAGCTAGCTGCTCTGGTGTAGCCCAGGCTGATCCTGCTCAGCAGGGGATCAAACTTGTGCCCTCAGAAAACCAGGAGTCCCCAGGGCCATGTGACAGGGTGTGATGCTAACTGTATGTAGTGTTGGGACTGAATTAAATTCAGTAAGAGTTGAGAGGAGATTCCAAGTTCTCCCCGTATAAGGGGCTAAGAAGAGATGGATAGAGTAACTCTAAAAGAAAGACAAAAGGGCCTCCCTGGTGGCGCAAGGGGGTAAGCACAGCACCATGAAGCTATCCACAGCCACTGCAGCACAAGTTCGATCCCCGACCAGGGAGCTACCCACATGGCACAGCAGACCTCTCCTGTTTCCCTGCTGCTCCCCTCAGCAGTGTATTTCGGTCCGTCTGCCTGTTCTATTCCCCACTCTGTCTCTGGGGAATCCTCTCACCCTCCACACCTCTGGCCTGTACCCCAGTTCTTATATGAGTAAATAAATCTTTAAAAAAAAAATAAGAAAGAGAAAAACAATGTAGAAAGTGAAAACCTCAGCAGAAGCCAGTAAACTGGTAGCAAACACAGAGGAACAAATGTCAGCCTAAACATTCAATAGGCCATTAGAAAGGAAGATGCAATTATTTGGGATCAAAGAACAGCACTTGTGTACACAGATTCAGGCAGAAAATCTAAACCATGCCCAAGGAGGAACAAAGGCAGGGGCTTATGGGAGAAAAGAAGTTGAGTTGTTACAGAAAAGCTTTGAATGGTATTAACAAGCTTAAGCTATTCTTGGATATACATAATTGACTACCAATTCTCTACATAGGATGGAAAGGGAAGTGATTGATTTGATGCAGTCCAAGTCCACAATTACCTGTTCTCATGCTCTCGATAGTGTCTCAATTGTTTGCTAGATGACTTCTTAAAACAATTGCCTTTTAGCTGAAGGTCTTTAACCTTATTCAAAGAAGACAAGTAATGCAATTTCTCTGTAATTGCTCCATTTTAAAAAGTCTTTACAGATGTCAACTTTTCACACAAATACAAAAACAAGAAAAGCAAAACCTAGTTTTTTGCAGCTATATATTTTTAATAACAGAACATTGGAAACAATTTCAATACTCAGCACTTAGGGAATAGGCCAATAAAATGTGCCATGTTAATACAATAGAACAGAATGTTGCCATTTAAATGAATGGACTGGAGCCACATGTATTCTCATGAATAAAATCTGAAGAGCAAAATCCAGTTGCAAAATGGAAGGTATAGTAAATAGCGTAAGTTTCAAGTACATCAAACACTGAGGTATATTTTATGACTATATAGAGCTTCTGAAAAATGAAAATTCTGCATGAGAAAGAGGCCAACTTGAGGTGTGGCTGGCCCTAGGGGAGAGGGGAGTAGGAGGTGGAAGCGGGAGAGAGGAGAGAGGCAGGGAGAGAGCAGGGAGAAGAGAGAGGAGGGAGGGGGGGAAAGGGAAGAGGATGAGACCAGAAAAAGACCAGAAGTGAACTTTATCTTTTCTATTTTTAGAAAATGAAAGTCTGGAGTAAATAAGGCAAATGTTAACTGGTTAAACCTGGATCTTAAATGCATAGGTGCTTTTGCTCTTTATTTTCTGTATGTCTGAACTTTAGCATCATTAAAAACAAATCTCAAAAGGGCCTCCCTGATGGCACAGGGAGTTGAGGCACAACCTATGAAGCTGTCCGCAGCCACTGCAGCACAAGTCCGATCCCCAGCCAGAGAGCTGCCCACACATGGTGCCGCAGACCTCTCCTGTCTCCCCTGCTGCTCCCCTCAGCAGTGTATTTCAGTAAATCTGCTTGTTCTGCTCCCCACTCTGTCTCTGGTGAATCCTCTCTCCCCTCTCCCTTCTCTCCCTTCTCCCTTCTCTCCCCTTTCCCTTCTCTCCCTTCTCTCCCCTCTCCTCTCTCTCTCACACACTGTAAAGGCAGGATTGGACACAGCACGTTTTCTGATCCCATGCAGACCGGGTAAAGGAGGAGTCAGAGTCCTCAGTGGTTTTTTGCAGGTCTTTTATTGGGGTTCAGCGGGTACATGGCAGGCAGGGGTGCTGGGAGGCCTCCCAGCCCCCAGCAAGTCTTCACTCTATCTGGGCTCTCTGGTGTTCGTTCTGCTGCTTCTCGGCTTCTACTTCGGCTTCTCCTGGCGTCCCCGTGACGCCGCCCTTAAAAGCACAGTCTTAGCCCAGGTGTACCCACTCCAGGCGCCCGCCATCAGGCATGCATTCAGGATCACAGGGTTCCCTCGTCTATCCTGATGGCGGGAGGGCAGAAAAGCCTGATATTTTTCCTTACCCTACAGTCCACCCCCTCAGGGTTTTCTGCCATATAGTCTTTATCAGTCTCTATATACAAATCATAAACACATGTCTCTTGGCAATATGAACACTGCAGCCATGGCCCACAAAAGTAAATGAAATACATCACAATATAACAAAATACAATGGAACACAAATAAGTCCAGGCAGGGCCCCAATCTAGTGCAAAAGACAATTATTGGTACCAGCAGATGAGCCACCACATCTGCTGCCGAAGGCACTGCTCATACGAGGGAGGGGAACCACTCACGGCATCTACTGTAACATACCAGGAGCCGTCAGGCTTCCTGACCTTCTCTGGCTGTAGTCTTGGCTACAAGTCACACACCACATCCACCCCCAGGATGCACTTGCTCTGGGATTGGCGATTCTATTCTGTTGGGGGTAATCGCCAACCCTCAGGGTTTCTGTTTGCGGTCGCTCCAACACTCGGCCTTCATAGCCACCCATGCGACTGGCAGACCCCTGCACTCAGGCCAGCCCACTGCACAAGCACATGGGTTGGGGATCCAAATTCTATATGCGGCTTGGGCTCCACCCCAAGCCACGTTCCCCACCCGTCCCCCAAGGACGGGTTCCTCAGCTCCTCACCCTCACTCAAGAATGAGCAGGGCATCACCCACAGGTGATTTTCTGAGACTCACAGGTCTTCAGCTTACTCAGGCTGCTTAACAGCCACTCAGGGCTTCTCAACTTAGCATCAGTACCAGCTTTTGCCTTCTCAGTTGGCTTTTTTCCTCCACCTGGCTGCTGGGCATGCACAGGCTGCTTTTGGCCATCAAGGCCCACTGGCCACCCCCAGACTCCCATCTCCTGGGGTGTACAAACAAAACTGTTCCACCCCCAGGGTCCCAAAACATATCAACCTGCAAGGTCCTCCGCCTTCTGGCGGGATTGTCAGTCCAAGTTCAATTGTCAGTCCATCAGTCCAAGTCTCTTGGCCTCTCCCTGAATCAGCACTGGCGAGCTCCAAATCTTGGTCCTCTCTTTGCTGATGATTCTTGCTGCCTCAAGGGTCTTTGGCTGGTCCTTTTGGATGTCGTTGGCTGGTCCTCTCGGGTGTCTCCTCCTCCAGGTGTGGTCTTGTCCTGCAGCTCCCGGATGGTGTCCACCTTCTATACTGCCATGGGGCCTCTAGCATCATCACAGGCAAAGTCTGTTACTCCTTAGTCCCTCCAGGTCTTCGGAGGGCTCCAATAACCGTCTACATGGATCATCCTGCCGACTTACGCCAATTGTAAAGGCAGGATTGGATACAGAGCAGGTTTTCTGATCCCATGCAGACCGGGTAAAGGAGGAGTCAGAGTCCTCAGTGGTTTTTTGCAGGTCTTTTATTGGGGTTCAGTGGGTACGTGGCAGGCAGGGGTGCTGGGAGGCCTCCCAGCCCCCAGCAAGTCTTCACTCTATCTGGGCTCTCTGGTGTTCGTTCTGCTGCTTCTTGGCTTCTCTTTCGACTTCTACTTCGGCTTCTCCTAGCGTCCCCGTGACGCCGCCCTTAAAAGCACAGTCTTAGCCCAGGTGTACCCACTCCAGGTGCCCGCCATCAGGCATGCATTCAGGATCACAGGGTTCCCTCATCTATCCTGATGGCAGGAGGGCAGAAAAGCCTGATATTTTTCCTACACACACACACACACACACACACCCCTGGCCTGTACCACAGCTCTTGTATGCATAAATAAATCTTTAAAAAAAAATTCAAAAATCTCATAAAAGGAAAAAATTGTGTCTCAACCTAGAGCTTCTACAAAATAAAGTTTATTTTATGAAAATTGTAGCTTACACTAGCTTCTAAAATATTAATAAAATTAAAACTTTAGCTGGCCTCCATCCAAACCGTGTGATTTATGAGTTTGCTGGAATTGACACCACTTCCTGCTGCTGTTCTTTCTCTCCTTTTGTTTGTCTGCCTTTTCTTGGAAGCACAATATTGTGGAAAGAACATTGACCAGATCGTCAATAACAACTGTGAAAAACACTGTTTCAAATGAAGAAAAAGGAAGGCATCTCGACTAATAAGTGTTTAATTCTATCAACAGCTCAGCTTAAATAAATCAAGTATGGACTCCATCATCAGATTTCACTGTTTGAGAAAGACGCGTCTGGTCTAGGCCCAGAGAAGCAGACCATCTATCAAACATGAAACCTACCCAGGACGCATTATTCAGGCAGAAGGTCTACCCTTCTCTACAGCTAAGCATCAAAGCACTGCCATGTGGTTCTCATCAAAGGGCTCAAAAGTGCATTTCACATCATAATCTAAAGAGACGACCCTAGATTAAAAGCAGGCCCAACTTATATACATTTCAGGATTTGGTAGAGGCATTTCAATTGTGTAATATATGTAGTCATTTCTGGTACATAAATTGGATTTCTACAGCCGCTTAAAGAATCCATAAAGAACTCTACCTCCTTTTTATATTCTTTCTGACAATACTTTATGTAAATGTTGACAGATAGCCTTTGAATTGTGTTAATTGGGTGGTAAGGTTTCTGCATCCCCATAGGATGATTGTGAGATGTGAGGGTTGAGGAACAGAAATGAGAAAGGAAGGAGGCAGGAGGAAAGGAGCACAGGGATTCAGCAAGAGGGTGGCAGGAAGGTGGTGAGAAGACCAACAGGGGAAGGGTAGGGAGACCATTAGAAAATCCAGCCTAAGTCCCTGATCTCTGTTAGCTGGGACTAACAAGCTCAAGGCTGCAGGTGGAGACAGCCTCCTCCCAGAACAGTAACTTCTTCAGCAAAGCGTGTGTGGCTCTGGGGACATCTGTAACCCCGATTTTCTTTCCATTCACGTCCACATCACTGCTGCTCCAGCCAGAGTTCCACCAGATGTTTGTTTAGTTTCCCTTGTCCGTATTCACTCGTTGTGAGATCTTGGATGTGTTTTCCAGTGTGAGACTTGCCACCTCTCCCTTTCAAGGCACAGCATATTTTTCAGTCATGATGGCCCTCGGCGGCCCCTGCGCCATGAGGCTGAACACCAGCATTCAGTCTTCCTCCAAATACTGCACCACCAGCTCACCAGCCAGGTCTTTAAGTTGGTTCATTCTGAAATGCTGACTTCTACAAATGAAGACCAACTTTCAGCCCATTCAAAACAAGTGTATCAGAGTTTTTCCCTCAACATCCTCATCAACTACCACCAAAGGCTGCTGGGAAACACTAGCAATGTCAAGAGCAGGTACAATACATCAGATGCTAGAAATTTTCTTTTCACCAGTTTCATGCAGTGTCTTCCATTCTCTACTGTGATGATGCTCATTCTTCCAAGATTTTCCACTGCAGCAGAAATGACCTTGCCAATTTCTTTGTCTCCAAATTATGAAATCTTAGAGAACAATTTCCTCCAGGCTGTCACAGGCTTTGACTGTTTTGTCTGTGCAGCAAGGACAGCACCAGCAGCTCCTGACACGCCTCTTCTGATGTCTTCTCGAAGCCTTCCCCAGCCACAGAGCGGGCCCTTTCAGTGACAGTGGTGGCCACACCTTGTGGTACTGCTGTTTTCAGAGGTTATAATATGCATTTTAAAATATAATATGCAGGGCCTCCCCGGTGGCGCAGCGGTTGAGCGCTGGGTTGCGAAGCTGCCGGCGACCTCTGCGGCGCCGGTTCGATCCCTGGCTGCTCCCAGGCCACCGGAGGAGGGTTCCACATGGCGCACAGACCTCTCCTGCCACCCGCTGCTCCCCTCAGCAGTGTACTTTGGTCCTTCTGCCTGCTCTGCTCCCTGCTCTGGCTCTGGTGAATTCTCTCACCCTCCCGCGCTTCTGACTGTACCCAGTGCATGTATAAACAAAGAAACAAACAAATAAGTAAATAAATAAAACATGCCTCCATAAAAAATAAATAAATAAATAAATAAAATTAAAAAAATAAAATAAAATATAATATGCATTTTAAATTTAACTTGGAGTACTTAACCGCATGCTTGTAAGAAACACTGTACAGTCTAAGGGGGTGTTATAATAAAATGGGAAAGTAAAGGAATGTGCGGAAATGTGTGAGACAGGAATCGTAGGGAAACCTACATATATTGTCAAGCTGGATAAGATCAAATGACTTGTTCCAAGAATTTTAAAAATTAGACTTTTGTTGGTTTTTTTTTCCCCACAAAGCTTTTCTCTTTGCAAAACAGGAGCAGCAATTCTCCTGCCCACCTGTGACTACGCGGGTGCCTCTTTTTCGCCTTTCCCTAATAAACCTCTTATTAAAAAGTTTAAATGTAAGAAAAAAATTAAAATGTAAGAAAAAATTTTAAATGTAAGAAATGTAAGAAAAAATTAAACTTTTGATATCAGTAAAAAATTTATATTATATAAAGTTATATAAAACCAAACCTTAATTTCTTTCATTCTCTTAAAGGGCAAAAATATACTCAAACTGCGGTCAACTTTTAATAACAGACTTGGTGCCTCAGCCTTCTGGTTAACTAGAGAGAAGGAGTCCTATCAGCACTATATTCTTAGGACATGTCAGAGCCGAAACCAGATGTTTCTCAAGTGACTGTTTATAACTAAACATTTTTTTGTTTGTTTTGTTTTTTCAAATTTATTTATTTATGCATACAAGAACTGGGGTGTAAGCCAGAGTTGCCAGGGGGTGAGAGAGAGTGGGGAGCAGAACAGGCAGACCAATTGAAATACACTGCTGAGGGGAG
The DNA here is from genome assembly GCF_964194135.1 of Talpa europaea. Classification (NCBI taxonomy): domain Eukaryota; kingdom Metazoa; phylum Chordata; class Mammalia; order Eulipotyphla; family Talpidae; genus Talpa; species Talpa europaea. Next base: position 74,778,360 of record NC_140082.1, on the reverse strand, counting down.
CAGCAGGAGAGACAGAAGAAATCTGCTGTGCCATGTGGGTTGCTCTCTGGCCAGCTGGGGGTTGAACTCGTGCTGCAGTGGCTGGCCACAGTTTGATAGCACTGTCTTTAACCCCTGTGCCACCAGAGAGGCACTATAACTAAACTTTTAACATTGTGTTGTAGAATGCCATATTTATAGATATAGAATAAGTGACAACAGCAGAACTAAGGCTTAGAGATGGTAAATGGAGTTGTCATTGTTGCAACTGTAAAGAACCCAGAAGTTATCGTTCCCATCTGACAAGATAATAGCTGGACACACTGAAAATCAGTAACTTTTCTCAGATCCTTCGGAGAACAGCAGTTGCAGGCAAACCATGACCCTAAATTATGGAGAGGGGGCCCATTAACAGAAACAAGGTCAAGAACTGCTTATATAGAACAGAAATCCCCAGAGACAAAAACTGATAGGACCAATGAAATTGTGATTTTGACAAATTGCTGGAGGCCAAGTTAGGCCTCTGGAGACCCTCAGAAGCTCCTGGGGCCATGGTCTTGGGTGCCCCATGCCTCCACAAGCTTTCCTCCAGGAATCCCCCCAGATTCTCACCATCAATACTTTATTCACTACTGTCATTTTGAAAAAAGAAATCTACGAATAGACATCATTTGAGTGAGTAACCTCATTTTGAGTGCCTATGTCCTAAATTGTCTAACTATTGATCCACTGGGATTACGAGTTTTCATTCCACCATGGAGATGGCAGAAAGATCTATCATTGGGTTAGATTCCCAGAAATAAAGACAAGATAAAGAACTTACAGCCAAGGAAGCTACTTGCATTAAGGTTTCGGGAATTTGGAAATAACTTGGATTAAGATATCCCTTTTGTAAGTAACAATTATGGGAAATGTAAATGGTATACTTGACTGCAGTTCATAGGGATATATTCTCCAAAATCGATCTATGTTTACTTAGAAATCCAAGAAAAAGGAAAAGGTGGTTGTTTAATGTAACACAGCCTTGGTCTCAATATAAATTAGATTCAAGGGAACAGAGATTTGGATATGAGTAAAACGTATCTTTTATCACCTAGAAAAATTGGTGTACATGTTCTAGAAATTATGAAAAGTTATTTGTAAGTCTTCCAATCTAAAGGGATACTGATATAACACAGTTTCAGTTACTGCTTATAATTTAAAAATTAAGACATTAAGGTTTAAAGGCCTAAGAGTTCTAATTAATACATAAAATTAAAGCTAGTGGAAATAATAAGGGAAACAGCACTGTTCCTAAAGAAAATTAGATGTTTGTGTTCAGTGAAAAAAGGAAAGTATGAAGGATAAAAATTTTTGTTGTGGGAAGAGAAAGATTTAGGCTCAAGATGAAACTTGTTATTGTTGGAATGGGTATATATATATATATATATATATATATATACATATATAATATGTGTATATATATATTTGCGCTAAGATTCTTTACTGGTTGCCATGGGTAATTAAGTATTGTTTCATAATAGTCTCTGTGTTTTAAACCTTTTAATACTTAATGACAAATCTTCCTGGAAGTCAAAATTCTAAAATTAATAAAATCTTTGATAGATTAAAAAGAGAAAGAAATATGGGAAATCTTACAAAAGTTCCTAAGGCACCCAATAAAAAATTGTTCTCTTCCCTTGCAGAAAGAGAAATATTAAACAAATTAGGCTGTAACTAATACATCTTGTGTTTATAGCAATGGCCCCTTGGAGTTGAAAGCCATTTAGACAAAATCAGGCAACAGGCTATGTGGCTGCAGCAAGTTATCCCTTAACATGGAATTGATTTATTAGAAAATAAGTTTTCATGAGTCCCCAAGGAAATAAAGTTTATTCTTGAGGACCTACCAAGAATGGGAATCATAATCCATAACCATAATAATAGTAGGGTTGCTTTTCCTCCTTATTAAGTTCTTATGCATTGGATGACACAGATTTTTAAAATGCAGTCTTTGATGTCCCATCATATTATGGTTGCTCAGAAAAAAAAAATATAGTCTCTAACCTGTGGATAGTTACTATTGAATGCAAAGCTATGTCATTCCTCAAACCCAGACATATGTCCCCAACCAGATCAAGCTGGAGTAGCTCAATTGGTAGTTACCCCAACCCCTCAGTATTGAGAAATATACAGTCTCAAAGGGTTGCTGAAAGTGAGCCCAGCCTGCCATTAGTAGTCATTGCCAAGACAGGATGACACTTGTTTAACTGTCTTTTGAACTTGTCTTCACAGAACCTGTAACAGGTTGGTGCCAAGGAAAAGGGGAGGTTCCAAGTTCCCTGCCCCACCCAAGGGAGAGTGGGACTGAGCAGGGAGAATAAGCTGGAGAGGAGACTGGGGAAGGAAGAAAGCAGGATGGGGAGCCAGAAGGAGACCTGAAGGAGGCACATGGAGGAGAGAGACACATGAAGGAGCTGTGCTTGCTTCTTGGTCCTGGAATGGGTGAAACAGATGTGGGTGAGAGACTGTGGGGAGGTGACAATGGCAGCTTTTATCTTGATTTTGATTTTGCTCTTTTCCTCCTAGACTTGTCTGACTGTTTTTGTCCCTTTTCTATGGGTCCCTACTGGAAGGTGCTTTAGACTTATGTCAGGCTTTTGGGCCTTGCTCTGGGCCAATCCTGTTTGGGTGGACCTTTACCCACAAGGGGATGTGTAACTTTGGATGCTTGATTTAGAAACTATATTTTTTCTCTTCTGTGTATTGTTCACTAATTGTATTAAAGTTCCTTTCCATTAAAGGTCTTACATGTTTTGTCTTGATGTGGCGGAGGGCAGAACTTATTTACAGCAGGCAATCTGGGGGTTCTGGGGTGCCCCTCTCCCTGCCCTGTAACAGAACCAGAACAACCTGTCATTTATCTGCAGGTAATACCACCTAGCGACACATAGAAGCAATTGACCTTATGCTGAACTCCAAGCTGGTTGGCAAAAGCAGTATCACTTGCCACAGGAGATGCCAGGCAGGTCTCTTCTGGCTGGATTCTGTAGTGTGCACTGAATATTGAGTATGAGAACTCGCATCTAGGCTCCTGACTTCATTTCATTGAGGCTTCTATGTATTATTTTCCACAACACCCACCACAACAAATTTGAAAGACTAGACATCTACATGCTCTAAGACAACATACATGCTCTACATGCTCTAAGACAACATAAAAATTGCTAAAAAAAATTCATCTGAATTAATTTAAAGATCTAGTTGGCTTTATGAAATAGATTGTGAATCAGGTAGCTTCTCATCTTTTGCGTAGCTTCTTATCTTGTTGTGAGGGCTTACACAGAATGGAAGTGTTTTAAGTTAAAATGAGGGTGGGGGAAGTAAAACCACCTTCTCTCAGGGAAAGGAAAGGGGGGTTCTTATCAAGCAGGTTAGTTCATGAGTGCTGACCTGGAACCCCAAGATTGATTGATTTAATATTAACCTTTTGGGAGAGGTCAACATTACTATTGGACATGGCTCGATTTTGGGCTACTTTTTAAAACAGGATTAAGTTAAAAATTAACTGCAGAAAAATAGTTATGGAAACTGTACTTTTTTGCTCAATTTTGCTGTAATCAAGAACTGCTATAAAAATAAAGTCTATTCTAAAAAGTAAAGGGAAGAATTAATCAATGTAGATGTAAAACTGAAGAAGTAGAAAGAATGCCAATAAAAATGTAAATGCTACTCATAAAAATGAAATTTTTTAAAGTGGCAACTGTGATTAAGAATATAAACTGAAAAAAGACTTCTGAATTTTCTGAAAATGCCTCCAACATTCTAAACGTATATTTATATCCAGCATGTCTTGTCGCTACTTTGTCCAGAAATAGTGTCATTTAAGCAAAGTAAGCAGTGAGCGGGAGTGCCAGCGTCTGATGAAGAATACAATGACAGAATTGTCTTATAATTTGAAACATTTGGAGAAGGAAGCCTATTAGAATTAAATGTATTCAAGATACTCGAGTGAAAATCATCGAACAATTTAGTTTTAAAAGTTTGGTGGAAAATGAAGTGCAATTTAAAATCCTTTCTTTTAATTGAGTGCTTCCAGAAAACAGTTTTCTCCCCTCACAAAAAGTCTAACATCTCATATTTAAGCATCACAGTGGTTTTTATTTTTGTAAAGATTTATTTATTTGTGCATACAAGAACTGGGGTACAGGCCAGAGGTGTGGGGGGTTGAGGATTCACCAGAGACAGAGTGGGGAGCAGAACAGGTGGATGGACTGAAATACACTGCTGAGGGGAGCAGCGAGCAAGACAGGAGAGGTCTGCTGCGCCATGTGTGTTGCTCCCTGGCTGGCCAGGGATCGAACTCATGCTGCAGAGGCTGCGGATATCTTCAAAGTTGCTGTGCTTAACCCCTTGTGCCACCAGGGAGGCCCCCCTTCACAGTGGTTTTTAAAAGCAAAAATATAAGTAAATAAATCATTTTAAAGTTTTAAATTAACTCAGGTTTGCAAGAATAATGATGGCATCTTCATTTTATCTGTGAGACCCCAAATTAGTTCCCAGAAACTTCTCTTTAAATAGCAAGGACACACCACAGGAAGCAACCCTCTCCTCTAAATGGTAAGGTTGATTATGCTCCATTTTCTCTGCCTCCAAAGCAAGTCAACCCCTGTTGCACTGAGAACTATCTGTTGACTCCAGCATAAAAAGTTTGTTTCAGGGCCTCCCAGGTGGCGCAGCGGTTGAGCGCTGGGTTGCGAAGCTGCCCGCGGCCTCTGCGGAGCCGGTTCGATCCCCAGCTGCTCCCCGGCCACCGGAGGAGGGTCCCACATGGCGCGCAGACCTCTCCTGCCGCCCGCTGCTCCCCTCAGCAGTGTACTTCGGTCCTTCTGCCTGCTCTGCTCCCCGCTCTGGCTCTGGTGAATTCTCTCACCCTCCCGGCTTCTGACTGTAACCAGTGCATGTATAAACCAAACAAACAAATAGATAAATAAATAAGACATGCCTCTAGAAAATTAAAAAAATAAATAAATAAAATAAAATAATAAAATAAAATAAAGAAGTTTGTTTCAACTGGTCCAGCCACTATGAAAAGCTGTCTGGAGGTTCCTCAGTCTACTAAAAATGGAGCTGCTATATGACTCAGCAATTCCACTCCTAGGGACCTACCTAAAGGACACAGAAATGGGCCTCCCTGGTGGCGCAGCGGTTGAGTGCTGTGCCCGCAGCCTCTGCAGTGCCGGTTCGTTCCCCAGCCGCCGGTGAGGGTCCCACAAAAATAAATAAATAAATAAATAAATAAATGAATAAATGAATGACACAGAAACATTGATTCAAAAGAACACCTGTACTCCTACGTTTATTGCAGCACTATTTACAGTAGGTACAACCTGGAAACAAACCAAATGCCCAAAAATAGATGACTGGGTCAGGAAGATGTGGTACATATACACCATGGATTATTACTCAGCCATCAAAAAAGATAAACTCATGCCATTTGCAGCAATGTGGATGGAGCTAGAAGGAATTATGCTCAGTGAAATAAGCCAGAAGGAAAAAGAAAAATATTGCATGGTTTCACTTATAGCAGGAATATAGGGGAACCAAATAAGACATCAGTGTAAAAAATAATAGTAACAGTACAAAACACAACAAGGCAAAAACAGACAATTATAAACCAGAGACATCCTGCAGGGGAGGAGGAGGGAGAGGGATCAGAGGGAGGGAGGGGGGAGCACAGGGGACTGAGGTGATGGTGCACGGGTGCCTTGGGGAAGGAAACTCTATGGGGACTACCCCTGAGAGGGTGGGGGGAAGCAAATATTATTTAAAAATGAACAATGATATAAAAAATTTTTAAAAATTAAAAAAAAGAAAAAAATAGGTTAACAGTGGTCATCTGGGACCACTAGAAATAGTGGGGGGGCGGGGAGAAGGTCGTCTCAAAATAGGAAGGCTGAGATCTAAGTAAAATGTTATCCCTGGCTGAACTAGGGAGAGAGGGTGAGGGAGAGACATATTGAGAGAGAGAGAGAGAGATTGAGAGGGAGAGAGATTGAGGAAGGGAGAGAGCGAGAGGGAGAGATTGAGAGGGAGAGAGCGGGGAGGGCTGGCGAAGATGAGGGAGGGAAGGAGGGAAGAAGAGAGCAGAAGAAATAAAAGGCAAAGCCAGTACACATTCTCAACTGGGCAGTGTAAGATTTTGAGGGTGACATTTACTGCAGAATTTTTCAGATAACTGAAGAACTACTGCCATCTCATGGAGAACAGAGAGATCTCATTAGAAGTATTGGTTTTATGCAATCACAAGTTTATTTCTTGCCTTTTCTCTTTGATTACACTATTAAAAAGAAAATAACACAATCACAAACATTTCTTTTTTTTTTAAAGATTTATTTATTCATTCATTCATTCATTCATTCATTTATACAAGCACTGGGTACAGTCAGAAGTGCGGGAGGGTGAGAGAATTCACCAGAGCCAGAGCGGGGAGCAGTGCAGGCAGAAGGACCGAAACACACTGCTGAGGGGAGCAGCGCGCGGCAGGAGAGGTCTGTGCACCATGTGGGACCCTCCTCTGGTGGCCAGGGAGCAGCCGGGGATCGAACCGGCGCTGCAGAGGCTCGGGCAGCTTCGCAACCCAGCGCTCAACCCAGCGCTCAACCGCTGCGCCACCGGGGAGGCCCAATCACAAACATTTCTGCTAGAAGATACCCATTCTTCTCGATTTGGAATTTTCTTTTAAAAATAACTAATTCAGTGTTGATGGCCCTAGTAATGCATATGAATATATATATATTTATATACATAGAAGCTCATGTTAAGTGATTCAAATTCTGTTCCCCAACATGACTGTGCAGTGAAACGGTCTGGCAGAACAGGCTGCAATTCTGCCCTGAACATATACTTTACAAATTGTTGAGTTAAATTTCAAAGCTTAGAGAAGAACAAACTGGTACTGCTCTTGCCTCTCCATGCCCACCTCTCTTTGCAACATTCTGACTGAGAATCAAAAATCTTCTCTTTTTACTTTTTGTATCTTTCTCGCCAGTTGCAGGTCTTATCTAGGCAATATGATTCTGGTGACAGAAGTGGGCAGGTTCAAGAGCTAAAAAGCAGTAATAGATGCACTTTTGTGGAACTTCCGTATGTTAGTGACACAGTAGAACAACATGCCTTGTTCTGTAGCGTATGCTGTAGTGTGGATTCTGTGGAATATGTCATGGTGTGGATTGCAATCCAGCAAAAAAGTGACCTTAAATTCTAATATGTAATTTTTATTTATTTTTTTTAAAGATTTATCTATTTTTATACAAGAACTGGGGTACAGGACAGAGGAGCAGGCGGGTGAGAGGATTCACCAGAGACAGAGTGGGGAGCAGAACAGGCAGACGGACTGAAATGCACTGCTGAGGGGAGCAGCAGGTGAGACAGGAGAGGTCTGCCATGCCATGTGGGACTTTCCCTGGCCGGCCGGGAATCAAACCTAGCAGAGGAATCAAACCCAGCAGAAGCTGCAGACAGCTCCACAGTGCTGCACTCAACCCACTGCGCCACTGGGTGTGGATTCTGTGGAATATGCCATAGTGTGGATTGTGATCCAGCAAAAAGTGACTTCAAATTCTAATATGTAATTTTTAAATGTCTACTTCATCCCACTAGGCTATAAATTCCAAGAAAGTAGAGAACCCTTCTGTCTGTCTTGAGCTAGCTTGTAGGCAATTAAAAGTATTTCTTGTGTGGGTGAGAAAAATCATCATTGATTTACACAGTGATAACTGTTACTGCTTCCCTAGCAACTGTGTCTTTGTTGCAGTTCCTTGCTTATCAAAACAGTTGAGGCCATATGGATGGCATTTCTCCACATACTCCCAAAATAAGATTGGCTTTTGTTGTGCCCAAGATCAGCAGACTCGGCGAGCATAGCCTCCAAGAATCCAAAGACAGCTGATGCAAATGCAAAAGGGAGTTTATTACAGGCTCGAGTCCGGGCCCACGGCAACTACCAACGCAGTGGCAGATAGCGAGAGCCCCGAACAGAGGAAGCAGGGGTCTCTTACAGGGTCACAAGTGGCGCGAATTTTGAAAGAAGCTGGCAATTACTCATTGGCTACTACAAAGGCATTTTGGCGTGCGCAGTTACAGTTTCAAACTGATTGGACCGTTAGAGATGCTGTCCCATTTATGGACAGGACTGCCCTCATTGGCGGCTGGGGTGGTCTGCTTTTTCGTCACCAAGTGGAGTGAGGGTTGTGACTGCTGAAACTATCTCCGGAATGCGGCTGGACAAGGACTAACATATCAAGGTGGAGGATATACAAAATGGCGAAACCTCGGCTAAGCTTGGTTCCACAGCTTTCTTTTAAATTTAAATTCAGAGAGAGTTTAGAATTAAATGGAGTTTTAGAAACTACTCAATTTACTTTTTCAAATTACTAACCTAAGACCTGTAATAGTTAATCTTTGTAAGTCAAGAACCTCTTGAGAAAATAAAAGCTCTTTCCTGCTGCACAGGTAGACAGACAGCAGCACGTGCCTGGTGCTTGACCGAGACTCGTTCTCAGTATCCAGGCCTTTGCAGTGCAGGGGAGCTGATAACATTCCCAACACGTATCTTATTTGTCTTTATCCACTTAGAAATCACTGTGTTATTTATTTCCAGCTCACTGTTCTAGACTTCCTTTTAGCACGTTAAAAATTTCGTGGAGACAAAATGCTAATGAGAAAAGGAAGATACACATAAACATGAGAAATGTGACCTTAGAAAAATAATGTTTGAGTATATTACATTTTGTTGCAGGAAAAGTTGAACATTAAAAGAAAAAAAAACATGTTTTCTTTATATGAATAATAAAAATTGACTTAATAATAGAAAAACTGAGAAGACTGATAACCAAGGTATGCTAATAACAGCTGGCACTTTGGCACTTATTGAAGCCCTCTGTTCTATATCCCTAATGCATTTAAAGCTCATGACTCTGCGAAGCTGTTGAAACTACTATCCTGGTTTTGGTATGAAGAAACTGAGAGCCGAAAAGGTTAAGTAACAGGCATACAGTAAATAACTGAGCTAGGGAAAGAAGCCCCAAAGGCTGCCCTCCTAAACCATTTTTGCTCTAATGTTCTACTGACTTCTAGGAAACTTGCAATGAATAGAAAAAATCCTTTTTTTAAAAAAAATTAAGTATTCCAGCTTGTAGGAAAAAAAGAGACCCTCTCAGTGTTATCAGTCTGGCAAAACCTGAAGTCAGGAACAGCAGAAACAATAGCCAGTAGGGAAGTGGTGGATGCTGAGGAGAGTGTGGCTCTGAAAATCTAAGCTCCTGGCCTTGAACAGAGGTGGGAGGGCCTGCATGACCTCTGGCTGAGGAGCTCACTGGGCTGGCTGAGTCTTGCATGGACATACCCTGGGGGAAGGCTGGGGTGGGCAGGCCTTAACAGCAGCAGTGAAATGGGGGTGGGGGTGGGGGAGGGAGGGGAGACCCTTCCAACACTTTATCAGGCTCCAAAACCAAAATAACATCAGAAACAAAATAAATGCCCGAAATGTCCTCTAAATAAATTTTAAATTGCGAATTAAATTTTTGCAATTTTACGCAGAAAATTAAAGACAATCTAGCTTAAACCAAACTGCCAAATCGATTAGGAAGCTGGACAGACTTAGCAAACAACTTTTCCTTATTAGCAAGTACCTAGATTCTGAAATGAGAAAAACAATTCTATTTACACTAATGAAAACAAATTCCTAGGAATAATTTTATTTTATTTTATTTTTTTAAAGATTTATTTTATTCATTCATACAAGCACTGGGTACAGTCAGAAGTGTGGGAGCGTGAGAGAATTCACCAGAGCCAGAGCAGGGAGCAGAACAGACAGACTGACGAAGTACACTGCTGAGGGGAGCAGCGGGCAGCAGGGGAGGTCCGTGCGCCATGTGGGACCCTCCTTGCCTGGCAGCCAGGGATTGAACTGGCACTGCAGAGGCTGGGAGCAGCTTCACAACCCAGCGCTCAACCGCTGCACCACCGGGGAGGCCCTCTAGGAATAATTTTAATAAAGGTGAATTCAACTCCCATGTAAACAAAACTACTTTAAAAAACTGTACAAAATCAAGTTGCTGACAATAAATTTGAAAGCGACATTATATCCCATTTGTTAGCTGGGGACTCAATGTATATAGAAAGGTATTAGTACATAAGAAAGGTCTAAGATGATCCACTCATCTGTTTTGGGGCATGTAGTTTGGGTTCATAGGTTGGCTATTGTAAAGAGTACTGCAATAAACACAGGGGTGCAAATTTCCTTTAAAATTAGCATTTTTGTATTCTTTGGATAGATACCTAGGAGTGGAATGCTGGGTTGTATGGCAGATGCATTTTCAGTCTAGAGAAACCTCTGTACTGCTGTCCATGGAGTCTGGGCCAGTCTACATTTCCACCAACAGTGTAAGAGGGTTCCCTTTTCTCCTCACCTTTGCCAGCACTTGTTTCTGTTCTTTTTGACATGGGCCATTCTCACTGGTGTGAGGGGCTATCTCATTGTGGTTTTGATTTGCATTTCCTTGATGGCAAGTGAGGTTGAATTTTTCTTTCATGTGCCTGTTGGCCATCTGTATGTCTTCTTTGGAGAAATGACTGTTTAGCTCTTCTGCCAGTTTAGTGATTATTTTCTTTTCGTTGAGTTGTGTGAGCTCTTTGTATATTTTTGATAATCAACCCCTTATCAGATGTATGGTGTGTAATATTTTCTCCTATTCAGCAGTGTCTCTTCATTTTAGTTATGGTTTCACTAGGCAGAAGCTTTTCAGTTTGAAGCATTTCAGTTGTTTATATCTTCTTTTCTCTGTTGCTGGGGACAAGTCCACAAAATTACCTCTGAAGCTTAAGTCATGGAGTGATTTACCTAAGTTTTCTTCTATGCACTTTATGGTCTCAGGTTTTACCAAGTGTTTTATCCATTTTGAGTATATTTTTGTGTATGGTGGGAGAGGCAGTCATTTCCTTTTTTTGCTTGTGGCAATCCAATTTTCCCATCACCATTCATTGAAAAGGTTTTCCTTGTTCCAGTGTATAGTCTTTGCTCATTTGTTGATTAGCTGTCCTTATAAGTGTGGATTTATTTCTGGGCTGTCAATTCTTTTCCATTGGTCTGTGTGTCTGTTTTTGTTCTAGTACTATGCTGTTTTACTTAAAATATAGCTTTATAGTAGTGTAGTGTGTATGTGTATACAGTATCTATAGTGTATATGTACTATATATACTATACTATATATACACTATACTATATATATGTCTATACTATACTATATATATACTATATCCATTATATATACATATATATATATAATATAGTTTGAGTCTGGACCTGTGATATTGTCCTTTTTCCTCATTTTTGTTAGGATTGTTTTTGTTATTCACAGTCTTTTGTGGTTCTACACAAATTTCAGTAGTTTGTTCCAGTTCTTTGAAAAATGCCATTGAAATTTTCATTGGGATGCACTGAATCTGTATATTGAGATCTATTTTTTCCACATATTTGCTAACATTTGGCATTATAGATCTTTCTAATCACTCCGGTGATGGTGTTTGGTATTACATTGTGGTTTTAGTGTGCATTTCCCTAGTAACTAATGACATTGAGCAATTGCTCATGTTTACGGGCCATTTGGAAATTGTTTTGTGAACTACCTGCTCAATTATTTTGCTTACTTTCAACGACTGTGTTGTCAGCATTTTACTTACTGATTTGTAGGAATTCCTTAAAGATTATGGCCATTGAGGGAGGAGTGGGCAAATATTATGCATGAGTCTCTTATAAGAACCCCTCCCCCTGCCCCTGCAGCGCGGGGGGCTAAAAAAATAACAAAGAATATTCATGACTGACAGGAAGAGGTCTAATAGCAACATTAAGAGGAGTTTGGAAGAAGTTGATTCCAAACCTCTAGGATGACTCTGTGGGATTTAAACTTAAGTGGAAGAAATAACTGCAGACGTAGTGAAAAATAGCAAGAAAACCATAATTAGAAGCAGCCTGAAGATGTGACTGAATTGCTGCAATCTCATGATAAAAGGTGAACAGATAATGTGTTGTTTCTTGTGAATGAGCAAAGAAAGTGGTTTCCTGAGAATGAATCTACTCCTGGTGAAAGTGCTATCAAGGTGGCTCAAACGACAAAGAAGGATTTAGAATATTATATAAAATTAGCTGAAAAAGCAGCAGCAGGGGTTGAGAGGACTGACCCCAATTTTGAAACAATTTCTACTTGGGTAAAATGTTATCAAACAGCATCACATGCTATAGAAATATCTTTTGTCAAAGGAAGGGTAAATCGATGATCATTGTTGCCTTATTTTAAGAAACTGCCACAACCACTCCTACTGTCAGCAAGACCTTCCATCAGCAAAAATATTGACTCACTGAGGCTCAGATGGTAAGTGTTCTTTAGCAATAAAATATTTTTAATTAAAATAGTATAGAACCTAGACAAATATATCCCATGTTTCTTAAAGGCAAGTATCATTCAATTATCAGTTTCCTCATAATTAACATAGAAATGATTCTAATTAGAATCCCATTTAGAAAAAACTGATTAAAAAATCTTTGATAACAAGGTTTTAATTATACAACATTTCAAATATTCAAAGGACAAATCACTGATTAACAGTCTTTAGCAATGTGAAAGGATTCGTAACCTTATCACATTTTAGAAACAACTTTTTAAAAAAAGGAACCACGAAAAGGAAAAGTGGGCAAAAAAGAAAGTGGTCTTTAAGACTGAGATGTGAAACATAACTGACAAAGAGTACTTGCCATACCGGCCCATAGTAAACATTATAGGACCACTATCATCAAAACTTGTCTCACCAGGCCCCTGCGGCAGTTGGATGAAACCTGTGGAGCTTTTCTAAGACTTTTTTTTTTTTTTTTAAGTATGGAATAAAATATACAGAATTAAAGGAAATAAATTACACTGAAATACATTCCCTTCCAAGCTTAAGAGATTCCAAAACAAAAGCCCCAAAGTAGATTCCAGCAGTTGTGGAATTTTAATCTCAGGTGAAAGTTTCCTTAATATGCAGTGTTGGTATATAGCGACGCATGTGAGGAAAAATAAGATTGCTCCTTTTCTTGTGGCATAAGCAAAAGTGAACTCTAAGTTATTAAAAACTTCAAAAATAAGAATCAGAAAAGGTTAAAGAGGTTGTACATACAATGAGTTGGGGAACTCAGAAGCCATAAATTATAAAAATTGAATGTAAAGAAAAACACATCATAAAGTTTAGAAAAATATTAGATTGGAAACAAATGCTTAAACCATAAACTTTAGGGTTAATGTCTGTACTGCACAAAAGCTCATATAACAAGACCACAAAATATTACATTAAAATTAAAATGACAGTTACACCTCACAAATACCAAAGTGGCAAAAATCAAAATCTGAGAACCTATCCTAATAGAGAATTCCAGGGGAAAAACATACATTGACATATTGTTAGTGGAATGTAAACTGTTACTATATTTTGGAAAACAATCTACAAAACATCTCAAAAGATACACACTTTGTTTGACCCATGGATCCAACTTTTAGATATTTGATCTATAGAAACAAAAATATGTATACAAGGGTATTTACTGCAGCAACATTTGCAGAGGCAAGAAATGTAAACAATAAACACCATTACTAGAGTGTTAAGCAGACTGAGCTATGTTCACATCATGGAGTATTAGCGTCGTGCAACCATCAAAATATATGTTAAATGCATATAAATTGTCTTGACTGCATTTTCACAATCTATTGTTAGGTAAGAAATGTAGACATGAAGAATAAATGGATGGGGCCTCCCTGGTGGCACAAAGGGTTAAGCACAGTACTGTGAAGCTATCAGCAGCCTCTGCAGCACGAGTTCGCTCCCTGGCCAGCCAGGGAGCTACCCACATGGCACAGCAGACCTCTCCTGACTCGCTCACAGCTCCCCTTGGCAATATATTTCAGTCAGTCTGCCTGTTCTGCTCCCCACTCTGTCTCTGGTGAATCCTCTCAACCCCTGCACCTCTGGTCTATACCCCAGTTCTTGTATGCATAAATAAATCTTTAAAAAAAATGGATGAACCCATTTTTGTAAAGTAAATGAGAGTAATGTATACATAGATATTTACATCATTACAGAAACATGGAGCAATGCAGGAAGGATACACACACCAGTCTGTAACACCAACTACCCAGGAAGCCAGGAAGGAGGGGGCAAACCTGAGTGTTTCAGTCACAGGAAATTGAACCAAATTAGAGATCTATAAAACAAGAGGCCTTTAAAAATCACATGTATGAAGTTAATTCATTTATATGTATGTATCCATAAAGAAATATATGAAATTAACCTCACAAAATATTAAGGGCTATTTAAGAGTAATGGCTTTTCAAATGACAGTTTTACATTTTTCTTCTTCTTTTTTTAAAAAGATTTATTTATTTATTTATACAAGCACTGGGTACAGTCAGAAGTGTGGGAGGGTGAGAGGATTCACCAGAGCCAGAGCGGGGAACAGAACAGGCAAACTGACGAAATACACTACTGAGGGGAGCAGCGGGCATGGCAGGAGAGGTCTGCGCACCATCTGGGACCCTCACCAGCGGCAGGGGATGGAACTGGTGCTGCAAAGGCTGCGGGCAGCTTCGCAGCCCAGCGCTCAACCACTGTGCCACCGGGGAGGCCCTACATTTTTCTTCCTTATATAAATAAACATCAACATGCTGAGCTTGATATACAAAGTGTACTATAAATAAGAACATAAAACACACAGCATACATTTGGTTATGAGAAAAAAAATTCAACTCAAACTGGTTTAAACAATAGAGAGATTTATTGATTCATGTAAGTGAAAAATTCAAAAGATCTCATTTCAGGTCCCATTTGGTCCAGACATTCCAGAATACATCAGGGCACCAATTCTGATTCCTCTCATTTTCTTAGGTCTGCCTGCAGGCTGGCTCCTTCATATTAGAAAACTTAGCTGCATCAAGTTTCTCAACATGAAGCCTCACGCCATAATGTCTTCAAGAACAAGTCTTCTTCCACAGTTTCCGAGGAAACATCAGCAAACATCTTGCATCTAAGTAAACTGATCTGGGTCTGGTGCCTATTCCTGAACCATGTATCTGGGTGAAGGGGGAAGAATGGCGCTGATTAAAAGTAATGGGGTGAACTCTAGAACTGGGAGTGCGACAATCTCATAGAAACCACATGCATGGTAACAGGGGTAGCTGTCCAAAGAAAAAGTGGGTCATATTGGGAGAAAAGGAATTGAACGTCGGTTGGGCAACACACATATGTGAACAAGGAATTAAATACAAATATCCAATAAAATACTAAAAGTGCTCATACTCACTTGTAATCATTAAAATAGAAATGAAGTTATGTAATTTACTGCTAACCAGGTTCATAAGAAGAAACACTGTGTATGTAAGGGAGATGGTGAGGGGGCAGGCCTTAGAATAGGAGCTCACGCTACTGGAAATGTGTGTGCAACAGCTTTCCCTAAGACATTTAAACAAACTATATCAATCAAAAAATTACTGATTTTTAAATATGGAACAAATAGTAACATTTAAAGTTACAAATAGCAATATTTAAAATCTTAGAAGTTGACTACATTTTCCCCCATAACCTCATAATGTTCCCATTTTGAAAAAAAAGTCGGAGAGATCACTGGGTGAATCCATATTTAGTTCCAAGTTTTGACTTAGCAAATCTGCTTTCTATTCTCCTCTTTCAATAGTCCTAGACAAAATCCAGGGTGTAGTCTATGGTTGATTAACTTTGGCAGAGTTGGAGTCAGAACTAGTAAAATATCTCATGAAAACTGATAAAATGCTTTTCCCCCTATGTCTAACTAGGGGAAATACATGAATAAAAAAAACTTCTTAAGTATAACTGGTGAAATGGACAGCACAGTATCAAAGAATAATGCTTGAATACTGAGAAGACCTATAATCTACAGTACCTAGTTATCATCCCAAGCCACTTTAAAATCAGCTTCACAAATATACACCCAAATTGTATTTAAAGATATTGTGGCAATGAGATCTGTACCATCCCACAGGCAGAACAGTACTATTTTAAGAATTCTCTTATGCAAAGTCCCACACTTAGTATAGAATCATGCATAGTTCTTGAGTAATAGGAAAACCAAGTACAATTCTATTGAATGCAATTAGAAAGCCAACACCAAGTGTGAATTTCTAGATGACAATTAAGTCGTTAAAAATGAAAACCTCGGGCCTCCCCTGGTGGCGCAGCGGGTTGAGTGCCGTGCTGTGAAGCTGTCCACAGCCTCTGCAGTGTAGGTTTGATCCCGGCTGGCCGGCGAGAATCCCACATGGTGCAGAAGACCTCTCCTGTCTTGCCCGCTGCTCCCCTCAGCAGTGTACTGTCATCTGCCTGTTCTGCTCCCTGCTCTGTCTCTGGTGAATCCTCTCACCCTCCCACGCCTCTGGCCTGTACCCCAGTTCTTGTAAAAAAAATAAATCTTAAAAAAAGAAAAAAGAAAACCTCCCCCAAATTTTAATTTTGGGCAAAAACATTGTTCCTAGATTTAATTTCTTTTATGTCCAATTACAAATAGGAAATTAAAGTGCCATAAGTCCCCATGACTTAGTCTTTTTCTAAGTCAGGGGTTTTCATTCCACCATGCAAAGGTGGAATTACTCTAGTATTACTCTATAATCAAAAATTATTAAATATTTCTAGTAGACCTAATAAAAGAATGATAAACAGGCAAAATCCCTTAAGCATGCCTTAAAACAAAAAGAAACTAGTTATAGCAAAAGAAATGAGTTAATAGCATGAAGTCAGAAGTAAAAAAGACCAAAAAAAAAAAAAAAAGAAAAAGAAAATGCCTTGACTGGAATCCATCTCCATCACTTGTTAGCTATATGATCTTAGGGAAGTTATCTATACCTGTTTGACAATCCTGATCTTGAAAATGGGTCAAACAGGAGTACCACACAATCTCTATGGCTGTTGTGAGGTTTAATGATAATCTAGCACTTAGAAAAGCACCTAACACCACAGCAGCTTTCAATAAAAGATAACTATTACTTGTAACAGAAATTAGTTATTTGCTTAGCTCTATGTCAGTACTCCTAGAACTCAAACACTATATTCTAATTGTTCCAATTTGAACCATCTAGTAGACTTTTTTTTTTTTTTTTGAAAGGCTATCCTTGCCTCATGGCCTTTTTCTTTCTTTCTTTTTTTTTTAAAGATTTATTTATTTATTTATACAAGCACTGAATACAGTCAGAAGCGCGGGAGGGTGAGAGAATTCACTAGAGCCAGAGTGGAGAGCAGAACAGGCAGACTGACTGAACAGGCAGAAATACACTGCTGAGGGGAGCAGTGGGCTCGGCAGGAGAGGTCTGTCGCACCATGTGGGATCCTCGTCGGGGGCCGGGATCAAACCAGCGTTGCAGAGGCTGCAGGCAGCTTCGCAGCCCAGTGCTCAACCACTGCGCCACCAGGGGAGGCCCTATCTAGTAGACTTTAAACCTACCTCGAGTGATTTGGAAAAGAAGGAACAAAATCCTGTTATTTCACTGACTAATATTAGATGTTACAACTATTTCAGTTATGAAATAATAAGCTTGCAACAAAATAGTAGAGTGAAAGTCATATAATTTGAATAACTATATTTAGATGTTCCTCAACTGATGAGAGTAATAAAGAAAATGGATATAGTTCCTGCACAAATACATCTATGGAAAGCAGGCTATATTTATTCAAAACTATAAAAGGTTACAATATAAATGAAACAAAATTAGTTTTTAAAAGTTAAGTGACTCATGTGTCCAAATTCTGACCCAAATTAAGACAACAATCCGATGAACAGAAAGATTAGAATATAGTGTGTCTTATCAATACACACTATATAAATTTACAAGTCTGAAGTTTCAGTGTAACACAAGCTGTAAGTACATCTGTCAGCTACCTTCTCCAACATTAAAGTAGTAAATGGTTTATATTTAATAAAAACATAGAGTGTAGAAAACCTTTAATCACATGTAATGGAGATTGCCATGGTGAACCAAGTAGAGTGCAAGTAGTGTTTTCTTATGGAGGACGAACATTTCGGAAAGAACCCAGCTCAAAGTTCATCCATTATCACTTGTCTTGTAAAGGTGACCCATAAAAATATTTATCATTTGTAATTATAACACAGAAAACAAACTTCCCAGAAATTAATATCAATATCTTACTAAAGGGTAGTATAGTGACCAGTCTGAAAGGACAAGTTACTTATTTGGCGGTTTAAAATAGCAAAGATCAATGTAAATTAAATAACATCAGTGAAAAAACAATGTACAATAGCAAGAGGTTAGAAAACTGAATACTGTGGAAAAGATTTATTAGATCTGTACAAGTTGGGTTTTTAGATACTCTATTGACTACTTGTTACAATAAATTACCGAGATTTTCATTGCAATGGTATTTCCCCCCAACATCAAAATCTGGAAGCAATATGCTTTTCTTAAGCTGTCATTTAGTGTTTGCTTTTTTTTTTTTTTTTTTGCCCAACCTTCAAAACACAGAAATAGGTTTTAAATATCAACTAGCCATTATGGAAGTCATAAGATACAGATACTGATAAACATTACACAAGCTATATAATTGATGTACCTGGACAAACCCACCAGCATTTATGGAAAAAAGGTGTTGCTTTTAAAAGTGGTAAGGACCATATGAGTTACATAAACACACTACTTGTGTCCTGAAACCAAAATGGGGAAAAATCTTATTGCTATTCTGTCAAACACCACAAAACTAAAAATGCTGCACAAAGGGTCAGGTGTCAACACACATATCACAGAAATAAAACTCTCATTAAGCAACTGACCTACTCACTGAAGTAAATAAAAAAAAAAAGACCAAACTTCTTTAACATATCAATGCTACTTTAGAAGTATCATCAGAACAAGTAGAGATTTAATTATAAATTGGACTGGACTATTGACTTAAAGAATTTTGCTTAGTACTAAAAGAGAATCTGTCAGCAAACATCCTAGAAAAGCTGTGGAAATCATACTGTTATTCCTGAAAGGAAATTTGCCATGTTTGATGATACCTCTCTCTCCCCCAGAGGCTCCAGGGGTTCTACATACCAATTAATTCAGTAATTGATAGGAGTAGTTAAGTAAAAAGGAGATCGAAATATACTTTGTATCAACAGAGACTGGATAGGTGGATTTTTTAAACACATGATAAATGTAAATCATAAAATCAAATGTACTGGTAAAGGTACACCTATTTTATGTTACACGAAAAACTGTAGACTGCAAACTGTGCATGCTCACCATAACATTGTACCTGGGAAAGCCGATGAGGGGGCTTTTTTGCAAATGTTTACTGCCATGATACAAAACAAATTATGTGCAAACTGCAAGGTCCCTAAGATAGCAGTTGAAGAGTTTATATACAGAAAGATGTCACTATCTGATTAATATGCAAGAGATGGAGTTTCCCAGAGTTTATAACACAGAACAATAACCACCACAGGCTCCTCCTCCGTGGCCTTCTTCTCTGTGTGACAGTTTGACTCCTTTATTCTGGTTCTCACTTTCCCACAGTCCTGGTGTCTGAATGATCTTTTCAACAAGTTCTTCAAAGGCACACTGTACACCATCACAGGTTTTTGCACTTGCCTCTGAAATTCAAGGAAACGTGATAGTACATTCTTTTCTGACCATATTCCTGCTTTTCTGGGAAACTACTATGGCCAAAAAAAAAAAAAAAAAGTCCCCTGAAGCAGATATTATGCCCATTTTAAATATGGAAGTTTAGGCCCCAAGAAAAACAATCTGGCTATAACATGCATCCAAACAGCTGCAGGTTGCTGAAAAAATGACACACAGTCATGGACAAGGGTCCCAGTTTAAATTCATGTTCATGAAACTCAGGTGTACATTTAGCACCTCTCCCCAAGCCTAAATTTCCCTAGTGATACTCTTATCACTGTCTGAGGTGACATTTTATTCCTTTGTCTTAAAACTCCTTTTTCTCAACTGGTAATCTAGCTTTTTGTTAAGAAAAAACAGAAACAATCTGGCAGAACTACTGATCATCCACTAACAGTTGTAGCACCTCCCTGCAGCTATAGCCTTCTGTTATAATGGAAGAACTATCTCTGTTCTAAGGCCATTTTCTTTTTTAGTACCTGGGATCCTATCTTTTCTCATTCACTGAAGGATCATTCTCTATTGGATTATACCCATCAGCCTAAAAGTCTACCAAAATCATGATCTATCTTATTAACTGACCAACTAACCAACCAATTTGCCCTCCAGCCCAAGTATCCTTCCAGCAGTCACCCATTTTCTCTACCTCTTTCAAAGAAAAATTGCTTTAGAGTTATCCATATAGTTTGTCTCCACTTATCTCAAATTCTTTCTTCAAATTATTCTAATTAGGTTTTTGTTCCCACCACTCCATTTAAACTATTCTTTTAAAGACCATCAAAATTCTCTATCTTGTCAAATTCAATGTCCTCATCTGATTTGACATCCCACAGCATCTGATACAGCTGATCACTTACCTTTTGTATACACTTTGTTCATACCTGACTTCTGGACACTAAACACTAATTCTTCCTCTCACTGGCATGTCATTCGCAGCTTCACCTACAGCTTTGTTTGCTGGTACCTCTTCTTTCTTCTGATTTAATTGTTGGAAGTACCATAGAGTTCAATCTATAGTCCTTTTCTATCAAGTTTTTCCCATAGTGATGATGGCCTCAATCCAATGACCTTAAATATCATCTAAATGCTAAAGACCAGCATACCACGAGTTATCTGAGAGTTGGCTTATTCTTATAGCTAAGCAGAATGGTTGATTCCTCAGTTACCTCCAAAACCAGTTCTTAGTCTTCCACACCTCAGTTAAGGGTGGAACAATCTATTTAGGTGCTTATGCCAAAAACCCAGAGTTGTCTTTGATTATTCTCGTACCTTCCCTTCTACACCCAATCGATCAGCACAGGATATCAGCTGTACCTTCAAAGTATCACCTGGATCTGTCAACACTGTACAACCCACTACTGCTAACGTAGTCAAAGCCACAAGCATCACATCTGGACCATGTTATGAGAATCATTCTTCTCTTTTTCTTTCTGCTTGTTATGTTCCATTTCTACACAAATGGGTCTTTTTAAAAGAACATCAGTTCAAAAGAACATCGTATCACAACACTACTCCCTTGCTTCCGAACGCATTTAGAATAAAAGCATTTTCTTTACCATATCCTATGAGATCCAAAATGATCTGCTTAAAGCTCATCTCCTGTCACCACCCCTTCCCCCAGTACACAATATACTCCAGCCCACAAGCTTTCTTCCTGTTTCCTGAAGACACTAAAACTGGCTTCTACCTCAGACAGTATTTGCCACTCTCTCAGCTACTCCCCCTTTAGATCTTCCGGTGATGGATTCCTGCCCAAATGGCAGTCTAATAGCTCCCACTCAAGTCGTTCTCTCTCCCCTAAGAAGGTTTTATTTCTGTCACAGCACTACTTACTTACATAAGTCTGTTAAATTCTACATACTAGAATTTAAACTCATGAGGAGTTAAATTAGTCTGCTTTGTTCATTGTTATATCCTCAATATTCAATAAGTATTTATTGAGTAAACTGATGTATAGACATAAAGGGCATTCAGCAAGTAAGCTTACTGCTACCATTACTAGGTAGTTTTTCAACTCCTTTCTGAAATTCCTTATACCTTCCACTTATACAACCCTGCTTTTATTTATATATGCATGATGTTCTCCTATTTCCATTTCCTGATTCTTAATTAGTTCTAACACTGAAATAGCTAAATCATTAATTTCTAATGTTAAAATTGTCAGAATCGATGACACTAGTTTTTTATAAACTGCCTTCCAGGCCCTGAGAGGTCCAGGGATGTATAATTTTAAAGAGCTCCCCAGGTAATTTCGATATAGCCAGTCCATTTTTCTAAATGATGGGATAGCAAAATGTTGTTGGTAAAAGATCAGGCAGCTTAGGCTTTGAAAGCCATGTGGTTTCTGTTAAAACAAATGAACACACCTGAACTCTGTCATGAAGCAAGCACAAAAGCAGCAATAGCAATATGCAGATGACTGGGTATGGCTGTGTTCCAATGGAAGTGGTGGGTCAAACCTGACCCATGCTGTGGTATGCCAACCATGCTCTACCACGCTTCTTAAATATTAATGTGCATACAAATCAAATAAAGATCTTGTTAAAAATGTATTCTGACTTAGAAAATCTGGATTATGGCCCAAGATGAAGCATTCATTTCTAACAAACTCCTAAGTTGTACAATGCTGCCAGCACCCGGATCAACGAGGTACAAGTTCAGCACAGGGCGCCCAGCCTACTGAATGCCATTATATTCTAGAGGGATTCCACTGTGTTCTACAGGACATCACATAATATGATCTTTTTTCCTCATAGAAGAAAAAAATAAAGAACTGTTTCTAAAGTCAGATTTTATAGCATGAGACAACTATAAACTAAATACCTATTTTTATGGTTCATAAAGAGAAACATTAACAAACTCCATTTAAAAATTTGTTATTAACAATGAAAGCATAAATATTCACACACTTACCTATAAATAACATGGAATGCTTTCGTGCAAATTTCAGGCCTTCATTTCTGTCAACTTCACGATTTTCCTAAAAGATAAATGCAAAGATTAAGAAAGGCTACCAAAATAGAGAGCCCAAATGCCAAGCATCTGACTTCTTACCTTGTCAATTTTATTTCCAACTAGCATGTTTACTATGTCATTTCTCGTGCAATATGTTTCCAATTCGCTTAGCCAATTATCCAGTTTAACAAAGGTGTCCCTTCTTGTGACATCATAAACTGAAATCAAAAGAGTCATTTACTTAATAAACATTCAAAATAAAAAGTAATGACATTTTATTTCTCATACATAACTAGGGGTTAATGTTACCATATAGGCAAGTCTACTGAAAAACCCTTCAACACTTAACAATGAGTGTCTACTGATCCTGATAGACAAAACTGACCTCCAAAATAAAAATAACACACACATACATTTACATATATATATATACACACATGCACACATATTTAATTTTATTAACACAATGTGAAAAAATTATATCCTACAAGATCAGTGCAAATTAATTTAAGCGAACAAAACAACAGCTGGGCCTATTTGTAACAATAAGAGGTTTGTCCAAAAACCGAAGCGTTTAGGTCCAAACCTGTGGCAAAAGAGCAAATATTAATTAAAAGATCTATTGATTTATTTCTTACAAGGACCCTGTTGATTTGTTTCTTACAAGGATCAAAATTTGCAGCTTTGAAAAAATATGTAGAGTTAGTGGATGGGTATTAGTTGACTTCCTCTATTATCAACTGCATTATAATACAGGGCTTCTTCTTAAAATGTTTTCTAAACTTTTAACTTTGAAACTAGTCTCATAAATAAGTCATAATATAAGAAAAGCATTCTTCCTATAATTGATCAATATTCATTTTATACAGCTACCCAAGAATTATTAAGACAAGCACTTTTCAACAATTTAGAAAGACATTTTAAAACTTGAAATATGCATTAGTACTAAGTGACTATAATCTGTTACATAAAATAAAAAAACATAAAACTAAAAGTGTACTAACCTTCATAGACAATGAAAATCAAAAATTCCAGTATTTTTTTTTTTAAAGTAAGTATATTAAAGTAAAAATTTACCTAATATAACACCTTGTGCACCTCTGTAATAGCTGGGAGTTAATGTTCTGAACCGCTCTTGACCAGCAGTATCCTAAAAATGACAATCAATTACTATTAAATAATGAAAGTATAACTACTAATACTTCAGCATATTAAGAATAGAAAATAAAAATAGCATGATTAAAAATAAGTTCACTTAAAACTTGAAATTTATATAAGATGTGTTTTCTTACAAGCATTACATAAAACACAATAAATACTGAATCATTAAATAAAGGCTTTCTACTTTTGGGGGTTTAAAAGTATTATCACACATGAAACCCACTTCACTGAAAGGCCATGGTTCTCAACTCTGGCTGCACCCAGGGGAAAGGAAACTGAAACATCCCCTGGGTCCAACCCCTAGAAGATTCTGATTTAACTGGTCTAGAGTCTGACAGATGTTTTTAAAATCTTTATAGGTGATGTTAACCTGGAATCAGGGTTGAAAACCACTGATTTAAAGAGAATTACAGGATTGTCTTCTTTTAGGTCAGGGATTTTTAGGTGGGACTGAAAATTAATAAGTTTCTGACTCACTTTGGGGTGATCAACATAAAATGTACACTAGCTAGGAAATTTAAATTTCTTACGGAAGTGACTTCATCTACTTAATCACCAGTTTAAGTGTAATGCCCAAAACAATTCTTGCTAATGGAGAGCTGCTAAACTTTCGTTGGAAAAAAAGTGAATAATCTATTAATGAGTCTCTGCTTCTGGTAGCTCCTTCTGTCTTCTTTCTATAGTCCTGTGGCGGGTTCAAGATATCTAAAATTATTCAAAGCAGTAGTTGGCAATCTGCTACCACAGCCACACACTTGTTTTATGTAAGTGTTTATTAAATAAAGTTTTATTAGAATCAGCCGGGCCCATTCACATGGTCCACTTTAACACTAGACTAAACATTTACTATCCAGTCTTTTAAGAAAAAGTATGCAGTGTGCTAATGTAAAGTAACCTGAAGAAAAGTAAACCTTACACTTTTCAACTTAACTATGAGTCCCATGGCTACAAAAGTGGCTACAAGGCAAGCAGAAAGTATAACCCCCCAGAAAGTTCTAAAAGATTAGAGAGGAATTTTAAAGTAGCACTGAAGGTCTCTAAGCAATATGTTGTTTTCTTTGTACACCCACTACTCTTCCACAAATACATTAATGCAGAATGTCCTTGCTTCCAGATCCTCACCACAACAAAAAGTATCCCTACCCACACCATGCTGATGTGGAAAAACATCAAAATTAAAATTTCTAAATACATAAATTTATGAAGTAACAAAATGCTTTATAAGCATTTTTTGTCTCAAAGTTTCCTATAAGACCTCTGATAAATAAAATTATTCAATTTGCATATTTATTATTGAACTTTTCAAAAACAATAATATATATTAAAAGCCACATAAAGTGACATGAACTTGCTATCTAAAGCAAATTTAAAAAAAAAGTAAATCATAACTTTGGTAATCTGATAAAGGTTAAGGCAAAGATCAAGCATGAAATGTTTTCATCAACAACAGTATTGTAACAAGATTTTTGGTAATAATGTGGAAGTCATTCTACTTGCATAATGAAAATATCCATATTTTAATAAATTAATTCCCAGAAGTAACAGACAACCTTTGAATATAAATTGTCTCGTTTGGTTTTCACTGAGATCAACTTCAACAATAGCCTTGATGAAAAGCAATATAAAAATCAGAATTCCAGTTGAATTATGCATAAAACCCCAATGTTTTCAGAGAAAGACTACAGCAAAAAACTGCTTCAATGGCAAAATATTACTGCACATGATTTTGACAGTTTACAAGTAAATATTTAACTAAGCCAAATGTTTAATCTTGACATTTTTAGATTTCACTTTGGGCAAAACAGCCTGTGCCACAGTATTAATTAAATTAGGATTTCTAACAAGTAACAAATTTATATGCTCAGTCAGAAGTTAGTTATGCTTGTGTTTGTTTTCAAAACAGGAATATGCAGGGCCTCCCTGGTGGTGCAAGAAGTTAAGATGCAGCACTATGAAGCAATCTGCAGTTTGATCCCAGGCCAGGGAGCTACCCACATGGTGCAGCAGAACTATCCTGACTTGCCCGCTGCTCCTCTCAGCAGTGTATTTCAGTCAATCCTCCTGTTCTGTTCCCCACTGTCTCTGATGAATCCTCTCACCCACTCCCACCTCTGGCCTATACCCCAGTTCTTATATGCATAAATAAACAAACAAACAAACAAACAAATAAATCTAAAAAAAAAGGAATATGCAAAGAGTATAATGACATCTTTGTTAAAAGAAACAGAACTTTTAATTTTCTTTCTGTGGTTTTATTTTTTGGCAGGAAAAGAGAAAATAAATTCTTGATAGAGAAGTAAAAAAGAGCTGGAAGGGATCTAGAAATGGGAGTGAAGTATATGACAAAGGGAAGGAACAAAATCTTGTTCCTTACAGGTGTCAAGTAGGTCATGATGTATATGCAGCACTTTGAAGAGGCAGTGGGACAAGGCTATGCGTGATTACTATATCTGATTCCTACATAAAGTTTCCAAGCAGGAGATAACTGACTTTATATTTAGACCAGAATTGGAGGATTCATATGGATTCATATACTTCTAACACTGAGAAAAGCTTCTGACACCCAGATGCCATGAAGAAAATAACTGATTTGATCACATAAATACCAAAGCTTTGGTGTGGCAAACATCTAGATCCCCACCCCTAAACAAGAGGTGAATGTAAATAACAAATGGAAAAAAAAGATCTGTAACATGACAGTTAATATTTCTCTCTCTCTCACACACACACACACTCCATTAATATATATTCATCTTAAATAAGATTTTTTTAAAAAGATTTATTTATTTACACAAGAACTGGGGTATAAGCCAGAAACGCGGAAGGGTGAGAAAATTCACCAGAGACAGAGTGGGGAACAGAACAGGCAGAAGGACAGAAAACACTGCTGAGGGGAGCAGCGGGTGAGACAGGAGAGGTCTGCTGCACCATGTGGGTATCTCCCTGCCTGGCCTGAATCGAACCCATGCTGCTGAGGCTGTGGACAGTCTCACAGCGCTGCTCTCAACCTGCCACACCGCCACCAGGGAGGCCCTTAAATAAGATTTTAAAGACAGGGCCTCCCCTCATGGTGCAGCGGTTGAGCGCTGGGTTGCGAAGCTGCCCGCAGCCTCTGCAGCGCCAGTTCGATCCCTGGCCACTGGCGAGGGTCCCACATGGCATGCAGACCTCTCCTGACATGCCCGCTGCTCCCCTCAGCAATGTATTTCATCAGTCTGCCTGTTCTGTTCCCCACTGCAGCTCTGGTGAATCCTCTCACCCTCCTGCGCTTCTGACTGTACCCAGTGCTTGTATAAATAAATAAATAAATCTTTAAAAAATTTTAAAAGATGAATGAAAGAGCAGGAAACACAGAATGACAAAAAGTTAATATTTTTATTATGTAAGGATTTAATCATGAAAAAGATATGTATTTCTTTAGAATGAGCAAAATGTATTAAAAGATTCATTTAAAATATAGTCAATACATTAGAGAAAAACCTCACAAATCAAAAAGAAAGCAAACACAAGTAAAAAACTATTATTCAGAAAGACAAAGAAATATTGGCAATATACAGACACACAAAGTATATATCTATGTGCACGTTTATGTATTTTGTCAATATTTCTCATCAACAAAAAGCCAATTTATACACATATGTATACACCTTAAAATAACTGGACAGGGCCTCCCCTGGTGGCGCAGCGGCTGAGCGCTGGGCTGCGAAGCTGCCTGCAGCCTCTGCAGCGCCGGTTCAATTCCCGGCCGCCAGGCGAGGGTCCCACATGGCCCGACAGACCTATCCTGCCTCGCCTGCTGCTCCCCTGAGCAGTGTATTTCATCACTCTGCCTGTTCTGTTCCCTGCTCTGGCTCTGGTAAATTCTCCCACCCTCCCACGCTTCTGACTGTACCCAGTGCTTGTATAAATAAATAAATAAATCTTTAAAAAAAAATAACTGGACACACACAGCTGTCCACATTAGGATTCAGCAGAGCACTAGTACTAATAGTAATGTAAATAGCTTTCACTCAGTCTGACTAAATTAGAAGATGGAAAACTGGTGGCGATTTAAACTGATACACATCTATAATCATATAATCACAAAAAAGTACAGTGTTAGGTGTATGTAAAGGAAGTGGGGAAGATAAGTGAAAAGTTTCCAAAAAACTACATATACATATATGTGTAACAGTACGCATGTGCCTGGATATTTTAATGAATATTTACTAAAAGGTATACACTGGTTAAAGATGAACTTTCTCCTACTAAACTAATTTCTTACTGTTTCCATTATCCTTTTGAGAACGAGCCTGTTATCATCCTTATAGTCAGAGGGAAACTTTACAGGCCTATGATAAAGATATTACTTCATAATACCTGCTGGTCTTTTTATTAGACAGTAACTAGAAATTAAACTAAAAACAAAAACCCCTCTTGTTTGCAAGCTCTAATCTGTATTATTTCACAAAGCAGTATCAACAGCACAAACGTGACACAATCATGAATGAAAGTACATGGAAAATCAGGGACCTGCTTTAGTACACAAGGCAGGCAGCATTCTTAAACTGTTCACTATACTTTACGATGGCCTAATCCAACATTGTCCGGTATTTTCTGTTAGCCTTTACTGACTGATTTTCATAATACATGTGGAAATTGATATATAAAATACCAAATTTTAAAAACAACATGATACATATCAATATATCAGTAATCATATTTAGACAGAAGAGAGCGAGTGACGGTGGAAAGAGGGAGTGGGAGGAAGAAGAGAGGGAGGGTGACAGACACAAACACTGATCATCTTGGGTATTTTTCAGTTAGTGCCACCTGACTGAGAACTAGCAGAAAGAGGTCTAGTTAGAATAGCAATGTGGATCACAATGGTTGAGCTCACAGGAAAATGAGGAGATCTACGCGAAGACTAGACACCAGTTTTATTTTTATTTTTTATTTTTAAAGATTTATTTATTTATTTATACAAGCACTGGGTACAGTCAGAAGCGCGGGAGGGTGAGAGAATTCACCAGAGCCCGAGTGGGGAGCAGAGCAGGCAGAAGGACCGAAGTACACTGCTGAGGGGAGCAGCGGGCGGCAGGAGAGGTCTGCACACCATGTGGGACCCTCCTCTGGTGGCCGGGGAGCAGCCGGGGATCGAACCAGCGCCGCAGAGGCCGCGGGCAGCTTCGCAACCCAGCGCTCAACCGCTGCGCCACCGGGGAGGCCCAAGACACCAGTTTTAAATATAAATTCAAAGCCAGCAAACCCATTTTATATCTAACAAACATGAAAAATAATTTTTTCCCTAAGTATCTCTACATTCACCTTCTCCCAAACAACTGCCTTTAGTGTTAGGTCTGTCTAGGGTGTCTTTTAAAATTTGAAAGAAACATATTCAATAATGAGTCTCTCTGCCAGACAACATGATTTGTTTCACACTTTGTTCTATCTTTAAATATCCTAATGGGATTATATATTTAAAAAACTTAAATCAAGCCCCTGCCTAATTACCCAATTGAAAGAAATAATAATTTATTGTTTGCCTTTTTATCAACATTAAATCTCCCAAAAGTTATTTAATACAAGTGTTTTTTTAACCTCTGGAACACTACACACATCAATTTCTACTCCTCTAAAGATTTTGAATTTGATATTTATACAAAATATATTTTAAAAACTCTTACCCATATTGCAAGCTTAGCCTTATTTCCATCCACTGAAATTGTTTTCACCTTAAAGTCAACACCTTGAAGAAATAAAAATTTTGATAAGAACCTCAGTAAAATATATTTTAAACTCAATTACTAAGAAAATAAAAAAACAGGAATGCCACTTTATCAAATTCACACTCTAAATTCTGAGTTATGAATGTGAAGATAAAAGAAAATGTGTCACTGAATTTCAGCAGCTTAGGATTTTAATATGGATATGTGAAAATAAAATGCTTGTAGAATTTAAACACCTACTTGAACAACTTGAAAAAAAATTATCAAAAAAAAAAAAATAACCAATGTAAGACAATAACTGATTATTGTCACAAGCCAAGAGCTAGAATTCACAGTGCCACAGTAGGGAAGACTATCCATGTCTGACTGTGGATAGGGAGAGTTTTCAGTGGGCTTACTGAGCATCTACAGGCTATTAATTACCAAAAGTGTTGTCCACAGGTGGCCAACCCCCCAACTCAGCTCCTGACTATAAGCAGTTTGGAGAACTGGTAAATACAAAAGGGTCATTCACTTCTTGTCATATAAATTCTTTATTTGTTTTCATCCTAAAAAAGAGAATATTTTTATAGTTTCATCAATGACCACTTGCTCCTGCAAAATTTCAAAAGGAGAATTTACATACAAAAACATTTGTACTCAAATCTCAGAATCAACAATCTTCAGAAGTGAAAGGGGGTGCTCCAAGTTCTGTGACAATCTCCTATAAGTACTAATTTATGTAAAGAAAAGAGTTTTGTAAGAAGTTACATAAGGCTTTACTATAGCAGCCCTCACAAAAACTCTCCCTTTCCATAAAAAGGAGTTGACATATACCATCTGGCTTAAAGGAACAGTAACTGCTTACATGTCTCTAGAGAGTATTAAAAAATACTATGCAGTCTACCCCACTGGCCAGAGTGAAAAACATTAGGTCAAGAAGTTTGGAAAGACTTTCAAAAGATCTCATTAGCTTGTCGTAATTAATTCAGAACAGTCCCAACCACGATGAACAATACTCTTATATACTAAATGCTTAACATGGAAATACATTAGTAATTACTGGGCAGTTTCTGGTGATCCATTACATACACAAATGAGGCAATGAAAAAGCATTGTTAAACGTGCAATATGTCAGCTCTTTCTGTATGTTGAAGATAAAAAACAAAAAAAGTTTGGTGTTTAGGGGTAGGGCAATAAAGGGGTTGATAAAGTCATGCCTTGAGTGAAGGGACCATTAGTGAAAGGATCATGCTGATTATACAGACCAAGGGAAATCTTAAAGTTTCTTCACAAACAAAAAAGGATCACAAATTAAATAATTTTGTATTCACCAGGTCCAGATAAAGATATAGTATGCCATATCATCTATATATAAATATAAAATTATATTTTATTCATGTGGTGCTTAAGAAAACCAAAACCTAAGAAAAGGCAGAAATTGCATGTGCTGACTGACAGATACTGCTGGACATTACACAGAAGTAGTAGTTAAATTCTCAAAGTTTATCAGCGAGTGTAAGTTGTTGTTTTTTTTAATAGCTGAGCATGCCCAATCATCGGTATACCCATGAAAAGGAACTGTTTCTAGAATGTTTGTGTTTCCCATCCCTTCCCCAACCTTCTCTTTCTTCTTTTTTAGATTCCTACTTTCACATGTTCATTGACAGTCTAATGACTGTCTCTCTCACATGTGTAATTTGCATGTCAATAACTACTTCCAAGTTACCTTCTGAGTTCTTAGATCTGAAAATTGCAGATACCACCCTCAGGAAATACTGGAGAAAATGTGGTATAAATTTATAAAGAGAGAGTATTCAGTGATAAGAAAATTCTGCCATTTATAACAACGTGGATGGATCTTGAAGGTAATATGCTAAGTGAAGTAAGTCGGACAGAAAAGACAAATACTATGTGATCTCACTTAAATGTGGAATCTTAAATAAAACAAGTTCACAGATATGGAGAACAGACTGGTGATTGTCTAAGGTGAGCAAAATAGGTGAAGAGACAAAAAGGTATACACTTAAAATTATACAATAAATGGGGATGTAATATAGCAAATCAACTAGTTACAGCACTGCGTATTTAAAAGTTGCTAAGAGGATGCTAACAGGTTTGTAATCATTTCACAACATATACAAATATCAAATCATTATGTTCTATATCTGAAACTAATGTCAATTATACCTCAATTAAATATATGTAACACCAGGATTTTAAAATTTCAAATCTAAATTTGCAGTGACATCAATTAAATGTAAGATATCTATCACATATAATTAAATTGGTGCCTTGGGGGCACCATAATTATATGAACTGTTGTTCTGAGAACAGATGAAACCAAGAATCTAGAGGTTAGTAGGAGAGATAAAGAAACTAATCTATTCTCAGCAAACTAGAAAAAGGGAAGGTCCTCAACCTGATAAAGAGCATCTATGAAAAATATAAAGCTAATCTCATACTTAACGGTAATAGACTGAATGTTTCCCCTTAATGTCAGGAACTAAAGAAGGACTTCAGTTATGACCACTTCTGTTCAATGTTATACTGGAGATTTTTAGCTAAGGCAGTGAAACAAGAAATAAAAGGCATCCAGACTGAAAAGGAAGGTAGAAACCCAATGGAAGCTACAGGGAAGAAAAAGCTCCTAGAACTAGAAACAAGTTTAGCAAGGAGGATACAAAATAAACATTTAAGAAATCAGCTGTATTTCTCTATATTAGCAATGAACAAAAGGAAATTGAAAAGTTTTAAATACTATTTATATGAAAATCTATTAAATACTTGGGTCTGAATTTCATGAAATGTGAAAGACTGTAACTAAGTCAACCAACATGACAATGCTATCTAATGTTAGTTGAAATTAATCAACCCAACACTAAAATCTTAATAAACAGATGAAAAACAGATTCTGATGGCGGAAAAGTGAAGATGCCAGACTCTCTTTCTCTGCATATTTACAACCAAATTACATGTAAATAAAGATATAGATTCCTGGAAGATGACCAGATCACCACTACACATGAAGAAGGACAAAACAGCCCAGGCTAGGAAGAACTGCAGTTTGTGTTTGGAGTGTTACCTGAGCAGCATGAGCCAAGAAAAGGAGGGGCAGCTGGGATACAGAGCCTCTCTGGTGATGACTGAAGGACTCATGCTCACTGCAGGGACTTTAGAACCATTTTTGGTGAACCTTTTAGCCGGGCTAACAAAGAAGAAAGCAAACTATAATAAACAGAATAGAAATGAAAGAGGACAAAATATTATAATGTAGAAACATATAGGATCATCAGAGATTACTATGAACAACTATAACAAATCTTGATAGTCTTGAAGAAATGGGTAAGTTTTAAGAACAACAGTTTACTAAGACTGAACAAAGAAGAAACAGAAAATTTGAATAGAAAGAAATCAAAATGGTAGTCAAACAACTTCCCCAAAACAAGTCATATATTATTCCATAATTCTGATAAAGAATATGTTTTTTGTGGTAACAAAACAAGCAGTTAGAATGATTCCTTTCGTCCCTTGGAAACTCTAATGGCAACTACCAATGAATAATGGTGATTGTTCCTGAGTCACAAACATGCAAAAAAAATTGCTGATAGCACTGATGAAGGAGGGTTTGGTAGTTACTGCTTTAGTTGGCAATATCTGCATTTAAGACAAAGGGACATTTCCTGCTAAGCCTTATTTTAAAAATTACAAAATTTATACAGAAGGCAGACTCACAGAGGCTATAATGCTGATGACTTAAGTAACTTGCCCATGAAATGGGTGCAGTTTTTAGAAGATATTCAATTATCATTTTGCTCTAAAACTAAATGCCTCTACTTTTCACGGTGTTCCCATTCTTCAGTAAGAAACTTGAGCAGCTTTATAGTTCTGCTATAAAAACAAACAAACAAACAAAAAAAAAACCACTCCTGTTAACAAACCAAAAATGTAAAACAAAACCAAGAGTGGACGCAGTTTTTTACAGTTAACTATAACTGGAAGTGTAGTAAGTGTTCAAGCAGGGCACGTAATCTTAAAACTACATTTGAGTATTGGCAGAGACCGTACTTTAAAGTCTCTCCAGGGGTCCCTGCATTACTGTGGTCCTGACTGGACTATCAGCTATTCTGGCAGCCATGGATTTACAGGTCCCTGGTCACTGCTTCCACCAGTACATGAAAACTGGCATCCCTTGATTTGGAACCAATTTGAATTCTGTTTCCCACTGGCCTGAATGTACCTGTGCAAGTTACTATTCATAGAATTACTCTCCTATTCATTGTGTGCCCCTCTGTTCTTTTGTCCTGATCATCTGGGATGGGTTCACTAAAATTTGGTTACTTCTGAATAAACCATATAAAATTCCCCACTTTTTTTAAGTTCATCACCCACCTCTTCCAGTATAAGTGTCAGACATCCTTTCCACATGAATGCATACCTTCCAGTCAACTAAATACCACTGACTGTGTAAGAACTCTTTTCACCTCTCAAACACTTTTATAGATTTTTAAGCAATGTTCACATTTATTTTTCTCCTACCATCAGCCCTTATATCCCTCTTTGGCCCTTTCTCCCTCCTAATTGCACACACCAGTTTGGTTATCAACGCCTGCTAATATATAATTATTTTACTTTCTTAGTTCATCTGCTTCCTTCATCATATTATTAATGTATGTGAAATTGTCCAATATCTTTATCTTTCTGAATTACTGTGCTACACAGAATTCCTTCCAGCTCCTCAATTTTGCTGTAAATGGTAACATTTCATCTTCCTCATAGCTGAATAGATTCTCATTGTGAGTATATACCACATTTTCTTTATCCTGAGCTAAGTAATTTTCATCATTTCTCAGCAGCATTTTTTCTGTTGAGTATTCTTCATCTATTCTTTGCTTTTCTGTACCTTTCTTCCTTTTTGATTCTTGGATGGTGGTAGAGTCTTTAAGTTGGCCTTCGAAAGATGTGCGGTTTCCCTGGTCAACTAATTCGTAGGAGATTTATATAAAAGACCATAATGGCTCCCATTCTGGACCAGCAGCACTTTTTCTTGAGTCAGAGTTTTCCATAAGAATTATTGAGGTTGGTGGCACAAGGGGTTAAAGCACGGCACTATGAAGTAATCCGCAGCCTCTGCAGCATGAGTTCGATCCCCAGCCAGCCAGGGAGCAACCCACATGGCGCAGCAGACCTCTCCTGCTGCTCCCCTCAGCAGTGTACTTCAGTCAGTCTGCCTGTTCTGTTCCCCACTATGTCTCTAGTGTATCCTCTCACCCCACCCCAACTCTGGCCTGTACCCCAGCTCTTGTATGCATAAATAAATAAATCTTTAAAAAAAAAAGAATTATTTAGGTTCTTCTTTTTTTTTTTTTTTTATAGAGGCATGTTTTTATTTATTTATTTATTTGCTTGCTTGCTTGTTTTGTTTATACATGCACTGGGTACAGTCAGAAGCGCGGGAGGGTGAGAGAATTCACCAGAGCCAGAGCGGGGAGCAGAACAGGCAGAAGGACCGAAGCACACTGCTGAGGGGAGCAGCGGGCGGCAGGAGAGGTCTGCGCGCCATGTGGGACCCTCCTCCGGTGGCCGGGGAGCAGCCGGGGATCGAACCGGCGCCGCCGAGGCCGCGGGCAGCTTCGCAACCCAGCGCTCAACCGCTGCGCCACCGGGGAGGCCCTATTTAGGTTCTTAACAGAGAACGGAAACAGGCAGTATTGAGATTTGTCAAAATACATGGTTATTTCCTCCCCTATTGCTGCAGGGACAGATAAATTTAATAATGGCTTGTGTGACCCCTTCTTTGGCTTCATCTCCGTAACTTCTCAGAATTAAACCAGGTACGTTAGCTTCAAGAAACACGTTTTGCTTTTGCAAATATTGGGCTTAAGTTGTGTACCTCAGGACATCCCGAAGCATCTCTTGCTAGCTGGCTGTCAGGGGCAGCTGTGAATCCCTCTCACTGCTTTTTCCCACACGCAGCCTGCTTAACCTCTGTTTTCCCAGCTCGGGGTTTTTGCTGTCTTCTGAGTTTGTGAAATCAGGGGTTTGTGTTTTAGTTTTTTTCTCCTCAGTTTGTTATTATTAGCTAACTACCAGAAAGTAAACAGAAGAAAATGTCAACTTTCTAGTACCATCTTCAAACCCCAAACACAGCCAACTCTCTTAAAAGGAACAAGATAGAAACCTATTACACCACTTAAAAATAAAGATGTGTTATCCTCACTATTTTACTTTGAAGTAAAATAATTTTCCATAAAACACTAATTTTTACACAGCCACTAATAACTACATTCAGTATTTAATAAATTAACAATTGAGTTAATTAAAAAACTTATGTGGATATTAGCTATAACCTAAGGCAGAAAATCTTGTACCTAAATGTAAAAATACTTTTCATATCCACAGTCTATTTAAGGAACAAATTATGTACATTTTCATTGTAATTTCTTTTTAGACATAGCCTTTTTAGTAATAAGGACAACATAGGATGCGTCATTCTGCAAGTCCCAGAGTCCATCTGGGTCTGAAATGAAGACAGCTTTATATTACATGTAAGATTATTCCCTTAGCAAAATTTTAACTCTAGTCAAGTGTATTTTTGTGTCGGTTACTTAAACTTTCTACTCCTCCAAATTCATTACCAGGCATGTTCTGAGCAAAATAAATGTTTATTACTAGTTTACCAGTAGTTTTATCACTACTAATGTTAATATGTCTATAAAAGCTAAGCAATACCTAATAAAACTCAATAAACATTTGGAGGCACTGTGAGTTCACACAGACATAAGAGAGAGACAAAAGAGAATTCTAAGTAAGAAGTGAGGATGCTATGATGGAATCTAAAATATCACCATCTGAACACCACCATAGTTGATACTCCACAGTGGGGAAATCTGGCATACAACATGTTTAGTAACCAAAGTCCCATCACCAGAAATGGGACAAAGAGACACCATGTGCCTCCTGACAGGAAGTTCTGAAAAGCACTTTCGTTGAATTCCTGCCCAAAATACTAACCTGAATCTAACCACGAGGACTCACTGGACAAATGTAAATGAAGGATAGTCTACAAAAATAACCGATCTGTATTCTTTAAAATGTCAAGGCCATGAAAGACAGAAAAAGCTTGAAGAACTATTCAGATTAAAAGAGACTACAGAGAAATGACAACTAAATTCAATGAGTGTATGATCCTGGCCCAGAAACAATTCCTTTTCTTTTGCCATATAAGACATTAGTGGGACAAGTGATGAAACCTGCCTGTATACAGAACTGTATCCACATTCATCTAGGAGATACACATTAAAAATGTGGAGGTTAAAGATATCATGTCTGCAACTACTCTGAAACTATTTTAAGGAAATAATATTTTGTGTGTATGTAGAGAATGACAGAGCAAATATGGCAAATATTAATATTTGGGAAATTTGAGTGGGATCAACTGGAATTCTCTTTCCTTTTTTTACAATTTTCCTCTAAGTATGACATTATTTAGTAATGAAAAGATACAACAAATGAAAAAATCAATTAAGAGAAACATTATGTTTCTTAGTAA
This sequence comes from Talpa europaea, assembly GCF_964194135.1. NCBI lineage: Eukaryota > Metazoa > Chordata > Mammalia > Eulipotyphla > Talpidae > Talpa > Talpa europaea. The sequence continues at coordinate 74,741,317 of NC_140082.1, read as the reverse complement.
TGTTAAAGATATCTTTACTACATTTACTCCTCATAACATTTAGAGCTAGAAGCAAGTTTATGGTCACTCACCAAAACCTCTCAGTTTACAAATGGAGACAATAAAGTTAACTCACTTGTTCAAGATCACAACTAGTTCAAGGGAGAGCCCAGATAGCACCCTGCTCTGTCTCAGCTCTTTCAACTATTATAAGCTGTCCCTCGACACCTTTACATTGGTGTCTACTACCCAAACACAAAACACCTAAGTATTAGCTCCATCTTCACATGCATTCCATTAGACTAATGTGGGAAACCACTTTCAGGCAATCTAAATTTCACTGTTAGTCCAGTCCCTATGGAAAGCAATATGAAAGTTCCTTAGAAATTAAGAATAGATATAGCATATGATCCAGCAATTCCATTCCTTGGCATTTATTTTAAAATGCAAAAACCCTAATTCAAAGATATATATGTACACTCCTATGTTCATTACCACACTATTTAAATAGCCAATTATGGAAACATACTAAATACCCAAAAACAAATGAGTGGATCAAGAAGATGTGGTCTATGTACACAATGGGATACTACTCAGCTATAAAAACAAAAAAGATGAAGTCTCATCATTTGCAACAACACGGATCGAACTGAAAGGAATTATTCATGTTAAGTGAAATAAGTCAGAGGGAGGGTCGAGAAATACCAGATGATTTGATACATATATGGAATATATGTTTTAGTATATATTTTGAAATACCACTGCAGAACTGAGGCTATAGAGGGGAAGAATGAGGTGTGGGAGACAAAGGGAAGAGGGGCCCAATGGTCTATAGTGAAGGACTAAGGGTGCTTTGCTGGTAGGTGTGGTGTGGCAACATACATCTGAAAAGCTGTGAACCTGTCCCCCTAAATCATACAATTGTTGTAAACCAATATTACCTCAACAAAAAATAAAATAAAATTTAAAAGTTAATTTTAAAAAAGGCATTTAGCACTCCTATGTTCACTGGAATACTATTTACAATAGCAAAGCTATGTACCTAAGTACCCAAATATAGATGAATGGATCAGGACGATGTGGCATACACATTCAATGGAATACTACTCAGCAATTAAAAAAACCAACCATAAACCCCTGCCATTTGCAACAACAGGAAGGGATTATTCCTAGTAAAGAAAGTCAGAAGGTGTGTCAGACAAATCCAGGAAATCTTACTGTAGAAGAGGGGATGGAGGGTGGGGGAGGAGAGTGGAGCAGGGGACAAAGTAGACAGCAAGTGCAATGGACTCCGGGGACTGACTGAGGTGGTTTGCTGATAGGTGTGGTGCAGGAACAACACCTGAAGGGAAAGATCTTGTATTTCTAAGACACAAACAACAATGTAAACCAGTATTATCTCAATTAAAAAAAAAACAAACAAACATGGGGGGGGGATTTAGGTAAATCGCTCCTAACAATCCTTAATAACTAGTATTGGTGAATATGTGTCATAATACACATGAGACATTGCAGCAAATAGTAAAAAAAACAAAATTAACGCAATGTAGTTGGGTGATAACTGCCATCACATAACCCCACCTCTTACGATAATGTTGGCATATAACAAATATTCAAACAATTGTATGTTGCTAAATAAAAGATAATTTATAGTACAGGAAAGAAATGTGCTGTGTGCACAGATAATCATAATATTAGTGATGTTAACAAAGTGCCATGAGACAACAGATACCAACGTTACTGCCTGGTGAGATGTGGAAAGGCTTCAGAAACCTTATGACACTAGAGCTAAGTTGTGAAAGGTAAGAAAAACTGTAAGAGACAGGGAAGTAAGAGTGTGGATAGTATTTTGAGGGAAATGAGATAAAACAGCCTGAAGTCAAGAAAATATTTGGCATTTCTATTGAATTTTAAACATAGGCTTACCTATTGTTGCTGCAAGTTCTGGATCAAAAGTATCATCTGTGAACCGCAAGAGCAGGCTAAAAGAGATGTTAAAAAGACAGATTAGGAATTTGACTTTTCTTTCTAATCCTTTGATAAAAGTGATCATCATTGCTATTTTTTGTAACAAATTAGATGCCAATAAGCAACTGATTTAGGTCTGCTCTCAGAAATACTGTCTTGTACATACTGCAGGTACATACAGAGAAATTAAATTATGTAAAGGCATTTAAAGAATCCCAAGAGCAAAGTAGTTTACTAGAAAATATATTCCCCATGCTCTCCTACACAATTCCCCAAGTATGAAAAGGCTTGTGGGTTTTGTTTTTTTGAATTGTAATGATATATCCTTCTAAGGAAAATGATATTCACATGTCATGCTTTATTTAGCAAAGGACAAAAGGGTTGGAAAAATAAGTCTCTTAGAATAAAACAAGCTAATTTTCTTTAAAAAGTATGATCCACTCTGAATTCAAGTGAAAAATGGAAGATGGGAAAGTCTAGTGTTTATAACAACTAATATAACTTCTAGCTAAGTAAGAAGAAAATTTATAGAAAAAGTGGGGGCATAAAGATCGCGAGGCCCAGAGTAGATACACTCTGGCAAATGCTAGGTAGGAGACAGAAAATCAAGCAGGCAATAGAAAGTTTGAAGGCTTTTAAAGAAAGCAATGACAAGAACTGCTATACATTTTTAAAAGTTAATGTCAGTTAAAACAAAGCAATAAGCATGGTTAGCATGAGCATTTACAAAGGATTAAACCTAGGAAAGCATGAAGATACTAGAAATGAAGGGATGAAATGCAAGCAGCAGACACCAGTTTAGAAGAGTACTCTTAAGATTTATTCAAAACTCTTCAAAAATATCTAAGCTTTTCTTAAAGTCCAAGATTTATCAAATAATTCAATCTCCCCTATATTATCTCCTAAAGTAGGACAAGACTATTGTATTGACCTATTTGTATTAATAAAATCAAGGCAATCGCCATCGGATATCTGAATTACAGAAAAAAGTATGACTATTTCTACAGGTTGTAATTACTGCTGCTAGAGACTGTTTTCGCCCACAGAGTATACTGCAGAATTCCCTATTGCTTCTCAGTAGTTTCCAAACCCACTGTCATTAATTGTATTTCTTGACTTTGCTTTAAGTGTTTACCATAAAACCAGCACAGCAGAAGCAAAGCAAAACAAGAGTCAAATTGTAGAATTTCTTACCTAACATTGAACCTTCTTGACTATTAATTACTTTAACTTAGGTCCAATAGGAGTTATGAGACAGCACTAATAAGAATCTTAAGACTGTTTATAAAAACTTTCTTCTCTCTCCAACATTAAACTTCAAATTAACAAAGGTGAAGATTGACTAAAAATTTCAATTACCCTAAATTTAAAAACAAAAAAGGTATATATCTGTATCTGGTCAGCACAGAAAATGTTATACAAACATAACATAACTTGTAGAGTGACAGTAGTAACAACGATGCCATAAGACAATGTCCAATTACTTATTGGGCATTGACAACTAGGGAATTTTCTTACACGATTGCTAATTCTTAGACAATCTATGTTATTAACGGTCCTTAGGAAAGGAAGGGAATTGGTATGGTGCAGAGCAAGAAATTTGAATACAGGCTCTGAGGATAAGTCAGCAGATCTCAGCTAGGAGGACAGTGGTAGCTTGAAAAGTATCCTAAATTCTTTACACACATTTCCCTAAGCAGAGTACATTTCTTCATTGGATTTTGAAAGGAATTCAAAACCCTAAAAATGATTAAGAACAAATACTTTATAATGGGTGTATATTTAGGCCTTCATATTTTCAAGGCAAAATACTCTCCAAGCAGAGCTGCAGATGGAAGTAGCACCACCATTTCACTTAGAGAAGATCAAATTTCTAATAAATAGACTGCAATTATAACGAATCCATATTTCTTAAATAAGGTATGAAATTGGCCAAAAGGAAAGGGGATTAAAAAGGACATTGGAGGGAAAGCAATTTAGATAATAGGTTTCTCTAACCCCTTCTGAAACACTTTGCTACTTCAGTTCACTATGCCTTGCCACAGAATCAAAGAATTTTACATATTTAACATCAGATAGGGTTTGAAAGATTTCTATTCTACCCTCATTTGTCAAAGTGAAAAATGAAGGCCTTCAGTGTTCACATAAGGTCACATAAATGGAAGCATTAATTTCAAAATCCTGATCTCACAAGTAGTTTATTCTCCAACAGACTGAAATTAGCTTGAAAAATAACCCACAAATTTGAATTAAAGACTCTTGTGCAATGATTTTTCAACAACAAGTGATCTCTCAATGCCACTAACTCTAGATCTGAAAAAAAAAAAAACAGAAACCAACTATTGGCTAGAACCCTTTCAGATTATATCCATGACCTATGTTTTTATACTAACTCACTTTAAAAAGCATATATTTCTATTTTAGTGGAATTATTTATTCTCATCTTACCCAAAGAGATAAGTATCGAGGTTTTTGTTTTCCACAGCATATCACAAATGTTTATCTAGCTAGAAAAATAAGACAACTTTTTCACAAATGCCATCCTTTCTTGAAAGAGGTATTAAAGGTGTTCAACTACTGCAGTGAGCATCTGACAACTCACTACTAAGTATGGAGGAAAAGTTTAGAACAGATTAGATCCACATACCTTTGAGGCAGGGGAACTAAGAACAAGAAATCACTTAAAAGACTGTGGTGTGGTGGAAGAACCTCAATCAAACCAACACTGTACTTCCAGATAATCTTCAAAAAACCTCTAGCAGAGCCTTCCTAGGCAGTGATCCCCCCAATACATTTAGAAAAAGTGCCCTGCCATTTACTGGATTGAATCACATGAAATGATTTTCATCTTGATTTCAGATTTAGCAATATGATAAGCCTTAACCTAAATGAGACACATCTCAAGAAACAAAGGTCACAAAGCTACGGAGTTCTTATTGAGATAATGCCAGTATATACCTTTTAAACCGTCAAAACGAATGGTGATCATTCTATCTAGCCCTTTCTCTCTCCCTCCCACCCTCCTCCGCCCCCCCCCCATACTTTCCCTAACCCAGTGTTCCAGGACTGCAATCCTTGTTGAACACAAATCCTTCACTCCGGTGCAGAGGACATTAAAGGAGAAAAAATACGAAAATAGATTACCATACTTAAAAAATACATAAACCTTCAGAACATATTAGAGAATAAGATTTCAAATCCTTAAGTCTCTAAAAATCCTTAACTTGGAAGCGATTAAGAAAGTGACTTGACATATAAGCGTATCAGGAGCGAAAACAGGAAATATGGTGAGGATAAATTCACCCGGGGAACTGCTCCACAGACCTGGACGAAATCAGGATGCTCTTCCCACACCGCGAGCTCCATGTCTCCGCCACACACTCAAGTCTAACTATTGTCAGTATCACTCCCCTCGCGCCAAGAAAGAAAAAAACAACACTCTGTTATCTTCTGTGCTGCGGCAGAATGGAACCATCATTTGCAAAGGTGGCTCACAGCTTCAGCAAAACTATCTCAGAGCACAGGGAGTTACTCCAGCAGCTGGAAGACCAAAGAGATCTTTCAGGGCTGACTCATGACACACGACAGCAGCAGCCGGGGCGGGCGTTGTGCGCGGCCAGGACGGCGACCTGCGGCGTCACGAGGCTTCCCTGCGCGTCACGTCGTTAGAGAAAGTCCAACCTGAATCCCGAAGTGATAAAGTCCCGACTCCAGCTCGCCGGGGCACGAGCGGCCTGAGCCCGGGGCCGCGGCCTCGCCCAGGCGAGCCTCGGGACCAGCGCGGCCCCGGCGCCCAGGCCTCGCGCGGCGGGCGGCAGCCGCGGGGCGCTCTCGCCACGAGGGGGGAGCAAGACCCGCCACTCGGGCCGGCACGGGCCGGCGGGGGCTGCGGGCGCGGGGCGGGCAGGGCGGGGAGCGAGGCCGCCGGAGCCGGGGCCGCCGGGCCGCGAGGCGGAGGGGCCCGCGGCGCACAAGCGGGGACCCCGCGCGGCCACTCGGGGCGCGCCGTTGACGGTTCCCGGCCGGCCCAGGAGACGCTGCCACGGCGGCCCCGTCCGCCGCCCCCGTCACGACCGCGGGGCCGCCTCACCTGGACTTGCCGACGCCGCTCTCGCCGATGATGAGGATCTTCAGGGTGGTCAGCACGTCCTCGTCCATCCTGACGCTGCTCCGCTCCAGCCCAGCTGACCGCCCGGTCCGGCTCTCAACCCTTCACCCCGAGAACTGCCCGCGCATGCGCACCGCTCCGCGTGCCACCACCTTTTCACACCGGGTGTGTCGGTCCCGAGAGCAGGGGACGCCCCAGTTCCGCCTGGAGGTTGCTCTGCGACTGCGCCAACCCAGAGTTCCAGGCGGCTTCCCCGAGAGGTTAGTCCTCTCGTGCGCAAGCGCAGACCCGGCGGGCGGAAGTGTGTGACCTCACCCGCCTGCGCACTTCCTCCTTCTGGCCTCCGTTGGCCTTGGTTGTGCAGTTGGCAAAGGGAAGGGGCTGAGCCAGGGGAGTGTAACGCTTGTTTGGTTTAGTTGCTGCTCATAACAGCTGTGCGGCGTGGGGAAGCACTGTGCGGAAAGGCAAATTATGGTAAAAGTAGGTCCCAACTCTACCACATGGCCAGCTAATTTATCTCGCCTTCTGAACCTGTTAGCTCGGCTCAGAAATGGAGGCCAGCGTATGTCTTAGAATAATACCAGCTTCTTGGATTGCTGTGAAGAGTAAGTGAGATCGTTTATGAACACACTTTGTAAACGCAAGTAAACCATGTAAGTGTGACCAGGTATGGATTTCCTGATTTACCCTCCTTTAATGAAGAATTCCCTTCCTACATCTGTACCTCTTGAAAGGGAATTGTAGACTCTGTACAGATCTGGTGCATAAAAACTTAATGGTGGTGCAATTTCAAACCAGCTATTTCTGTTCATAAAAACTACACAACTACAGGAATCGTGTACATGTGCTTTTTTTCCTTCACTAGGTTTTAAATCTTATTGAAAGTACCAAATCTCATGTGGAAATGAAAGCTAATGAAATGCTTGGTTCTTAGCACACTAAACAGTTCTTTCATCTTCTTACACTTGCAGCTAATGCCAGATACAATAGATTTGATTACAGAAGAAATAGGGGGAAAATTAAATAATTTTTTTGTTAAAATCTGGGAAAGCACTTTTGCCATATATCCAATTGGTTCCTTCACTTCCTTCAGGTCTTTACTCAAATAATGCCTTCCTAAGGAGGCCTTCCTTTATCCTGTGCACAGCTTTCCAGCCTTCCCTATACCTCTTCACATTATTTTTCTGCATAGAATTTGCCATCTTTATATATGTGTATATAATTACTTTATTTATTCACTGTCTAATCTTCCCCAAAGAGAAGAGAAAGAGCCGTTGTGTCTAGTTCCTGGTATATCATGTAAAATTATACTAAATGTTTGGTGAATGAACTGAGTGAACATTCTAGACGCCGTTCCCAATTTTGAAAAGTAATATCAACCAGACAACCTCTCATAAAATCATCTTTGAAATCTCAATCGGTCTATTCCAGTCTGCTCCTGGCTGTGGCATCAAGAATGTATTTCTGAGATTCTCAGTATATATCAAACTCTCCTGCTGTGGGGCAGTGATTCTAAAAGTGTAGTCCCCCTATCCGAGGGGAGCCATTTCTGGGGATCTGCAAGATCCAACTCTTCATAAATATTTAAGATGTTATTGAGGTTTTTTTTTTTTTTCACTCTTATTGTTCTGTGATGCCACAAAACCAAATGGGAGTTTTCCAAAGGCTGCATAAACTGTGACAGCAAAACAGAATGCTGGTAGAACCAGATAGGGTAATTCAGCTTTTTTCTATTAAGCCAGACATTAAAGAGATTTGGAAAAAAGCTCATACTTTTAAAAAATAATGTTACTCTTATCACTAATTTTTGTATTAAAATAGTTATTTTCATAAACATTAACTAGTAATACACTTGTTATTTTTAAGTGAATGAATACATGTCTAAAATTTCTCTAATTTTTGATTTCCAATAGAATAAATATTGATAGCTGTAGCCATATAATCAGCTTTTTTGAGTTTTCAGTGATTTGTAAAAGTAGACAATATGTTATAGAACCAAAAAGTGTGAGATCTGACGCACTTTACTATTCACATAAAAATATAAATGAAAAAAATGGAAGCTTGTCAATAATAGTCCTGGATATTGATACTGCATGTGATGTTTGTTGACCTACTTCAGCAATATCATTTCCTCCCATCTCTTCACCACCTTTGGGTTTTTTGCGAAATCTTCTTGCCCATCTTTTAAATATTGTTGTATTTTGGGTAGGCCAGCAGACACAACTGCCAAGCCCTTTCCACATGGGTGTGCCGGGATGGAGCACATCACTGACTGTGACCTTATTATGTTCTCCTCTGTACTTGCTGTTTCTCCTTATTTCCCTCAAGAGAATGACAGTGCCACCCATTGAACTTTCCCTCGTTCCCCATGTTGAGTACTCGAAAGTACTCAACTTTTAAGGATGTCCCTTAAGCATCCCTGAAAAAAATTTTTTTAAGATTTATTTATGTATTCATACAAGAAATGGGATATTTCTTGTATTTCTTGTATGAATGGGATATTTCTTGTATGAATAGGTGCCAGAGGTGAGAGGATTCACCAGAGACAGAGTGGGGAGCAGAACAGGCAGATGGACTGAAAAACATTGCTGAGGGGAGCAGCAGGCGAGACAGGAGAGGTCTGCTGCGCATATGCATCACCTCCCTGGTTGGGGATCGAATTCATGCTGCAGTGGCTGTGGATAGCTTCATAGCTTGCATCTTAACCCCTTGAGCCACCAGGGGTGGTCTTTATTATCACTACTATGATTAGATCATCATCTTTTGGCTGAATGAGCTACCATACAGATTGCCCAGTATGGCGATCCTGCCTCCATTATCCTCACCCCTCAGACTGTTCTCTATGCTGCAGCCAAAGTGCTGTTCCCAAAATGCAAACCCACCTGAGTCATCCCACCTTCCATAGGCTGCTCTCTGTCCTTAGAAGTGTTTGTTTAGTAGCATAGGCCCTAATTATTCCTCCTACCTAATCCCTTGCTAGCCAGTGCTTTCTACTTGGTGTTTTGGCAAATTAATTTCTTTTTATATTTTTAAGAACCATGTTGTCCTTGTCAGCAGGACCTTGCACAGGCCATTCCTTCTGCCTGGAGCCCTCTTCAGTCTCCCATCCCCCATCATCCTCTGCACATACTCATACACACTTTTCTCTGGGCAACTTCTACTCATCCTCTGTGTTCCAGCTTTTGGATCCCTTTCTCCTTGGTCAGCATTAAATGTTCCTATTACATGTTCTTATAACATTCAATGCATCTGTTATGGTAGACATTCTAGTAGTAGTATTCTGTGTTCCCCAGAAAGAGACAATGGAAAGAAAAAAGTCAAATTCAGGCCATTGACTTTCCTGATTTTATTTTTGTTACTTTCTCCAGGTGTCAGTGGTGAAGACAAGAATATAAATGCTGCTTTCAGAACTCACATGCTGTGACAGGCACAAACAGGAGCATTGTGACTCATGGCTTGTGCAGGACTGCTTATGGCCAAGTGTAACAGGCTTGTGTACTGGATTTCAGGTCCTACTAGTGAGAAGAGTCATATGGCATGCCTCTCTCACCCCGCCCCCGCTGTGTTGGCCTGCACTGAGCAGAAGTTCCAAAACAACACTCCACCTTCCAGCTATCTCTTTGCCTTCGTCAATGAGCACAGGACCTTCAGTTTACATGCAAGGAGATGTTCCCTTCACTGTTTAGCTGTTTGGTGAAGCATTGGGAACTTGGGAGAGAGAAAGTCCTTAGAGGAAGACGCTTGTGTGCCCTTTGGCACCGTGGGTGGGATTTCAGTCCTAAGATGAGAAGGGTCACAAACTGGAGCAGCCAGTTTAAACTTTGTGGCTTAACACAAGCAACATTATCTCCAGGGCCCATGGGACAGTGTAGCCCAGACTTGGAATAGGACCTGTTATTGTTATTCTCCTTTTGATCCAAGACCTATTATAACTCACACAGTATCACTTCCTACCAAGCAATTCATTTTACAGCAAAAGAAATGTGGCAGTGGGCTCATGTTTGCCCTTGGTCCTCGCTGATTTCATCATCTCACGTATTGGGGAAGGCAGTCAAAATAATATACCTCCAGGGCCTCCCCGGTGGCGCAGCAGTTGAGCACTGGGTTGCGAAGCTGCCCGCAGCCTCTACAGTGCCAGTTCGATCCCCCACCACCAGCGAGGGTCCCACATGGCGTTCAGACCTCTCTGCTCCCCTCAGCAGTGTATTTCGTCACTCTGCTCTCCCCTCTGGCTCTGGTGAATTCTCTCACCCTCCCGCACTTCTGACTGTACCCAGTGCTTGTATAAATAAATAAATCTTTAAAAAAATATATATACCTCCAAAGTGACCCTGAAGCTGGAACTAGGCTCCATAAGGCTACTTAGCCACCTCCCCTGGTGCGTGAGTTCCCATAATCTGCTCCAAAGGTTCAGCCTTGAAGTGTTAGCATGAAACCAAGGGGCACCTAGGGACCCCAAACTATTAAGTGCTGCCTGCTCTGAAAGTCATCAGACCATCTACACACACAAAGATAAAATAAACATACTCTTAGTGTGAAAGATCTTTTATAGAATTAGTGTGCATAAAGAAGAGAGGAATGGGTATTCCCGATAATAGTTTCCCAATAAAATGAAAACTCTTAGTTTTCCCTATGTAAGAATGCATTTCTTCCACCTTCAGTTCTGAGGGATATTTCTCTCAGCTATACAGTTTTGAATTGATAGCTCTTTATTTTTAGCACTTGAACATTTTCTTCCTTCTTTCTGCCTTCCATGGTTTCTGATGAGAAAATCATAGTCATGTGAATCATTGTTTCTCTATGAACAATGAGTCATTGTCATTTTCCTCTGGCTGCTTTCAAGATTTTCCTTTGTCTTTAGTTTTATGTGTGTGTGTGTGTGTGTGTGTGTGTGTGTATGTGTTTATTCCCACACTGTGGGAATGGATTTTCTTGGAATTATCCCATTCAGGATTTGCTCCATTTTTTTAAAAGTTGTAGATATATGTCTTTTAACAAATTTCTTAATATTTAACCATTTTTTAAGAAGAATTTTTCAGCATCACTCTCCTCTTAGGATTTTTATGAAATGAATGTTAGGCTTTTTTCCTATTATCCCAAAGTTTCCTGAGATTTATGTTCTTTTTCTCTCTTATGTTTTCTCTGTTGTTTGAATTGGATAATTTCTATTGATCTATCTTTACATTTTCTGGATCTTTCCTCTGATATCCCTATGTTTGCTATTAAGTTCATTCAGTGAGTTTATTAGTGAGGTGTTTTTTTAATTTCAGTTATAAGGTTTTTCAGTTTTTTTAAAAAATTTTTATCTGTTTAATAATACTTTCTTTAAGATTTTTTTTTCATTTGTTACACGAGCCTTTGTAATTGCTTCCTGGAGCATTTTAAAATAGCTGTTTTAAGTCTTTGTCAAATAATTTCAAATTCTGTGTCATTGCAGCATTGAAATTTACATGTTGTCTTTCTGGGTTGAAACTTTCCTGATTCCTCGGAAGCTGAGTAATTTGGATTATATTCTGGACATCTTCAATGATGTCATTGAGTCTTGCTTAAAACTGGCAAGAAATGTTGACACATAGTTTTAGCATGAAGCATGCCTGACTAGATTCAGAAAAAGAGTTCCAGCCCACCTTCAGCCAGCAGTGGCCCCAATATTTGGTTTTCAGAGCCTTAGCAGGGCTATTGGACCTCTCTCCAGTGTCTGCGATGCCCAGTGCCTCGTCTCATATGCTGAATAGGATCAGATTGAATCACCTGAGCTTGGGGGCCAGCCCAGGAGCTCATAAACAACTGTTAGAGTCATTTTCCCAAGAACTTCTCTCTTGGTGATCTGCCCAATATTCTCTTAGTCATCGTAGATCCTCTTCTCATTCCTCAGCCAGAGAACAAAGACTTTAGTTAACTCTGGTTGGTGGAAAGTTTCACAAATAAGCCCAAGTCCATGGTCAGATGGCGGGAGAACTGAGAGAAAGAAAAGCAGTGGTTTGGCCTCCACATCTTGAAACCAGAATTCCACTGAACAGAGAGGAAAGATCTCCAAAAGCATTTTGCATCCTCTGTACCAGCTGCTTTTGCTGACACTGAATTCTTGGAGGCTGAGGCACAATAAAAGAAAGAAAAAGGGAAATGGTGCCAGATTTCCACACTCCCTGAGTATAGAAGTTGTTTTTCCATCCCCAAGTTACCACCACAGAACTTCCCAGGAGCTCACTCTTCTACTTGAAAAAGATTTGTTGGCCAGTGGCTTTTGAGTTTTGTAATGCATGACCCACTAGTTTACTCACTAGATTTATTGAATAATAAAGAATAATCTCCTCTGTCATAAACTCAAATTTAAGAAGAATGTCTTTCTTTAGTGCATTTAAAACAATCATTTATTTTATGAAATGCCACAGTCCTTGATACATATGGACGATATTGCCAGGGCTTGTTTCACATATTCTAAACCCAATTACATTGTCAGAGGTTCATCCATTTTAGGAATAGGATCCTTGGCCTCTTCTACCCCAAAATGATCCACCCCAGCACCACATCAAAATCTCTTGCCTGCTTTGCTCACCTAAGGGTGCTTACGTTAAGTATGTCTATGGTTCCAGTACTCCTAAAAGTATCGGCAAATCCACAACATGGTAAGTCCAGGCTCTACCTGACTCTTCTACCTTCAACATTTGAGGACTCATGAGTTAATACTCTTAGTGTTATGGTGTCAGTGCCTTTTGGATAGCAAGCCAGCTGGCTGGAAGCTGCTTCCTTCTTCATTCCTGCCAGTCCCATTTCCTGGGGGCTGGGTCTCGTTCTTTTGCTCTCCAGTTCTAAGATCATTCTTAGCAAGACCTGGCTCTGTATCCAACACTCCCGCTGTCCTGTTCCAAAGCAAGCCTATGTCCTCATGCTTTAGATCACATTGTCCCTGCTGATATATTGGACAGAATCGTTCACTTTTGTTAGCTTTAGCTTTTCATTGGTACAACAATTTTCCCATCTTTTATTTATGGTACCATTTTGTATCTGTTTTCTCCCTTAATATATTGACAAACATTTTGTTTTTAAAAATTAAGTAAAAATGATAATAAGGATCTTCCAGCAAATACATCCTTTAGATGTATGAAGTTTGGACCAAATCACTCAGTATACATGCATTCTACTAACAGGAAAATATTAGGTTAAAAGAAACATGAGCAATTAAAAGGGGAAAACATTTTTACAAAAGTCTCAAGAGAAGAGGTGGAATTTCCAATTACTTTTTTTGAAACTTGTGGACAAGGCTGTTACAGGTGTCAGAGACATATCTGTGGATGAGGCCAGGCCAAATAACCATGTCACCTCTGTGATGCTTTCTCATGTCATCGGCCATTGTGTAAATACTGAATCATCCAGGTGAAGGCAGGATGCAGTCCCAAAGAAGAGCTTTGAGATACAACTTCCTACTGGAGAGTCAGAGAAAGGAGGCATGTGGCAACATGAAAGGAAATTAGGGCTGAATTTCCTTCTGCAAGGAAAGTCCTCCATAGTGCTGCCAAACGTCTTTCTGGACACATTCTGAACTGAGCTTGACCTTCCTCTGCCGTCTAACTTGAGTAGACAGTCTTCTCAACTCACTTCCCCCTTCTATCACCAGTGGCTTAAAGCTGTCAGAATGTAGCTGGTAAGTGCTTATTGTTAAATAACAAAATTAAAACAATTTTCAACCAGCAGTGATTTTATTCCTCAAGGGTCATTTTGCCCCCCACAAATGTAGACTTCATTTGGCAATGTGTGGAGACATTCTGATTTGTCACAAGTGGGAGATTGTTAATGGCATCTAGTGAGTGGAGGCTAAGGATGTTGTAAAATATGCCCCAATGCCCAGGACTGCCCCACAACAAAGAATTATCCAGCTCAAAATGTCAGGAGCGTCCTTGTTGAGAAACCCTGTGTTGGTGGTAATGCAAGTTAGTCTAGTTAGTTGTGGTTTCAGCTTTTTGATGCCTATGCACATATTAACATTCCTTAACCTTAAACTATTATTTCTTTAGTCTGTGAACCCTCATAAAGAATGACAAAATTTCCTTCTAAAGTGCCCCTATGATTATGTGTTCAGACATATAAATCATGCACCTATAATATCAATACCAAGTTTCTGCTCTGCCCCATATAAGTCAGTAGACATTCCTTTCCACACCCACTAAAATATGTATATATAACAAAATATGTGTATTTTGTAACATGCTGTCATTTTGAAAACCCATCTCAAGCAAAACTTAAGCCCCACCAAGCCCCACCATACCCAACCCATAACTTAATAAAGTGGATGGAACCACTTTACCCAACCAAGCCCCACCATACCCAACCCATAACTTAATAAAGTGGATGGAACTCTTTCCAATATGGACAGTGACTTTCAGAGTAAGAGCCTTCTTCATACCAATCCTGTCTTAATTTTAGAGATGAGAATGAGAGAACTCAGAACTAGAATAAATAATTGTTCAGAAACATTTCTGTTATTGCACAGTAATTATCATAAATATTCTTCCAGGCTATGAATCTTAGTGGCGGGTGTAGCTGGTAACCTGGGGCAACTGACCTCTTGTTACCACTCTCTTGAGCTTCTTCATCTCACACAGTGCAGGGCGCTGCCTCTGCCAACCAATCAGCAAGGGCAGAGTTGGGTTAGAGGCAAAAATGCTGGGAAAGTGGGGTGCAGCAAGCAGCACAGAATTACTTTAGAGTTAGTAATAATGAATCTATAATACACTTTGCATTTCCACAACACATTTGATCCCTATAATAACCCAATGATGTCAGCAACATAACTCACAGATGGGAAAAAACGGAATTATTATGAACAGAACGGCTTGCTCTAAACCATGTAGCTATTGAGCATCTGAGATCCAGAGCTTCCAGTTCTTAATCTAGCGTTCTGTGGACGATCGTACACATATACACAAACTTAAAGGTTACCTGATGGTCTCTTCCTTCCAGTTCCTGTGATTTGAGTCTCCCGACTCAGCTGCAGGATTATAAAAGAGAACTGAAGACTCCGAGCTGCAGCAGGTTTGCAGATGGCAAGAGAGGAGTGGAAATCTTTCACCAGAGCAAAGCAGCCATAAATGGCTGATGTTCTCCCACCCCTAAAAGACCACCTCCATAGAAATCTTTAGCAAAATCATTCATTTCCTAAAAATCATTTTCACACCATCATCAATTATCCCAGAAGGATTGTTCAAAATTGGTCTTCAAATAACATAATAATATCAGTCCAACTTAGTTTTACCGCATTTCTCTAATTTAAGCCATATTACTATGATTTAGTCTGCTTTTCTTTGGGATATTTTTTTGAACATTTGAAGACAGCTTGTTCCAAATTAATAGTGTCATGACCTGAATGCATTTATTTATCCATTCCCTTCATTAACTCTCTTAGCTATTTATTCTTCCTTGAAAGGAGCTTTCAGTTCCTGTAACTTCCTCTTACTTGAACACTCAGTGTTGTTGCTTCCACACAGAACATACGGATCTTTTTTTCTTTCTAAGAATGTGGAACCACACTCGTTCCAGTTATAGGAAGTCGTTTTGATGAGGACTTGTGTGTGAATGTAGGGAGGTCATTTTAGTTCTATTTTTGTTCATTTTCTGAGGAGTTAAAAGTTTCAACACTAGCTCTCAGTGCCATTTAATGGTAGGGTTGTTTTTTTTTTTTTAATGACTACAAAATTATAGTCAGTCTTATAACTGTGGAGGAGAAAACTACGAAGATAGTACTGTGACAGTGTGTAGGTCCTGAATCAGCAAGATATACATTATGCATATGTAAGCTGTAATATGAATATATTACAATATATTCATTGTAATGAATGTAGCTGGTAAGTGCTTATTGTTAATCACAAAATTAAAACAGTAATTTTGTAGAAGGTAGAATACATATTTAATGTATTCTACCTTCTACAAATGCAATTCATAGCTGTATTGTTATTGCCTTCCCTATTGTACTTTAAAAATTTAAAACTTCAAAGACAGCAAAACTCTCAGTGAGTAGAGATGACACATTCACTTCTGCCATAATAGCTTCAGCTAGGAAAAAAAAAAATATTCTGTTCTGGCATCATCTACTTCTAGGAGAAAATGGGGAGACATATTTCAGATGTCACTATGAGTTTACCAAAACGCAGCATAGCTCAAGAGGAGTAAAAATGTCACTGAATGAAAGGAAAAGTAAATGTCTTGATGTCAATTTGGACATCAATTCATTGTTCCATGTAAAAATTAACTAAAATTATGAATCATATTAGAATTCAAGCGATCTCCTTTTGTAGATAAGTTTTAAAGGGTAATATATAGTCATATAGTCTCATATCAGCTAATGAGAGATTCTTCTTGGTTTTGTGAGTCATCACTTTCTAATACTTTCATTATCTGGGAGAAAACAACAGCAAGCTTCTTGAAAGCCAAAGTATTCCCTTAAAATCCTTTCAAAGGGGAACTCAAGCTCTAATATACCTTAAAAGGGTGAGTTGTTCGCCATACAATTGCACCCCCCTTATTTTGACCCCAATCCCTCCTCTCCTACCCCCACCCTAGTGTGTCTCTGGTTTATAGTTGCTTGTTGATTTTGATTTTTACTTTATTATAATTAGTCTGTATTGGGTATGTAACCAAAATGAAAATGCATACATTGTGCAAAAATGAAAAATGATGTAAGAATTATGTAAAATAAAATATATTAAACATAAAAAAGGGGAAGTTGTAATATACCTCCAGTTATATTTCCCCCTCTAATTTAGATAGCACTTTAATATCCCAGTCCTGAGGCCATAAAAGCGATCTTACTTTTATATAACAATTCCCTGCCTATTTTTTTTCTAAACTTGCATTTCCCTGGCACACATGACAAAGACATTTTCCTACACATCAGAACCAAAAGCTTAGATGGAGCCAATGTTCATTTCATCTTGAATCACCCACCCACTCGGGCCTGACGCAGGTTGGCAGTCCAAAGGGAAAACACTGCCCGGGACACATTACAGCTGGCAGCTCTGGCCCCCCTGCTCAGGCGCACAGACCCCAGATTCATCTTGAGAGTTGACGTGGCAAATGTGACTGGAGGGGAATTCTGGGAGGCAGCGGGGTTTAGGGTAACCCAAACCGTTTGCCAAGGAGTAAATAAAAGAGACTTTTGAGTGGGACAATTTGAGAAAGAACAAGGTTGTTCACGATTCCAAACTATTGCCAGAATTTGTTGAAGCTTTTTAGCTAGAAATGTCTTGCAGACCAGACTTTTCCTTCTGGAGAAGCTTAAGACCTGAAAGTCAACCGTCTTTTGCTATTAAGTAACATCATAATATCTAAAAATGTTAAAATCAAGACTTGTGTTCAAGAATTTGTTTTTAAACGAGGAAACTAGAATTCATTTGTTCTTTGCTTCTGGAGATCCCTTTCAAATCTCCGTTTTTATATACTAAAAGCAGCATCTTTTTTCAGATGGGCTTTCAGGAAAAGGAAGGGTAGTTTTATTAGACAATTATTGTTCTTTCCTTTCATTCATTGACCAGATTTCCCCAGGTGAATAAACAGTGTTAGCCATTTCTTTATGAGTCTTTCTAGCTTTGTCTCGCTTTATCTCCCTTAAGCTTCTAGGCTATTTCTCATTCAGGGCAAGTGTCAATTTACTCTCTACCCAAGGACCTAGCAATACGGTGGGTCTCCAGAAGAGTTGGCAAGGTGTTGCATACTTAATCAGGAGCTAGTCAAGTACCCAGGAGTCTTGTAGACCATGGGTTTTAGAAGTTTAGAAGGTTTTATACATATGACTTTTCAGAGAACCATGAACGTATTTCCAGCTGCTGTGTGTAGTGGCTAGGTAGTTGGGACAAATTACTTAATCCCTAAGACCCATTTCCTCATCTGTAAAATGGGGCTAATCATGCCTACATCACAGTGCTATTTTAAGAATTAAATAATATATAAAGAACACATAATTAATGCTAAACATATGTTAGCCATAGTTATCACATATGTGTGTGTGTGACTCATGTAACTGCACTCAACCAATTTTCATTTGTGCCAGTAGGATTTCATTGTCACTTTTAATCAGATACGCCCTGCTTTTAAACCTCCTTTATGATGAGCCACCCTGGTGGCGCAGCGGTTGAGCACTGGGTTGCGAAACTGCCCGCGGCCTCTGAAGCGCCAGTTCTATCCCCTGCTGCTCCCAGGCCACGGAGGAGGGTCCCTCATGGTGCGCAGACCTCTCCTGCCGCCCGCTGCTTCCCTCAGCAGTGTACTTCATCAGTCTGCCTGCTCTGTTCCCCCTTCTAGCTCTGGTGAATCCTCTCACCCTCCAGCACTTCTGACTGTACTCAGTGCTTGTATAAATAAATAAATAAATAAATCTTCAAACTGCTTTTGTGATTGTGAGATCACACACACACCAAGGGGCAGTGAGCTGCCAGCTGAAGCAGAGGGGCAACAGTGATCCCCTGGAACTGTTGCTCCCAGTGCCCTTTTAGCCCTCATCACTGTTGAAAGCTATTTTTTAGGGCCATAAGTAGGTACTCTTGGGAGCCTTGGGAGCAGGCGTTGTGATTTTTAAAAGCTCCTCAACAATTACTCTAGGTTCTACTTTGGGAATAGGTGTCATATATCCACAAAGAGAAATCAGTAGAAAGAAATACTGTGGACCTAAAAGCCATCATAAGAGACTCACTAATCTGAGCTACTTGATACTGCTACTATTTATGAAAAGACCCTTGAAATCACCCACAAAAGGAAACCTAAATGGACACAATATGAACATGCTACAGTTTCATTTCAAATAAATTATCAATAAATGGAATACAAAAAAGCAGTTTCCCCAAAGAATGGTTTTATTGCTTTTGCATCAATTTTGCTGAGTACATTTTCAGAGGACAGCCCGGTACACCTGTCATAGTAAATATAACTGCTGGCTATTAGGAAATGAGTTTCATTGAAAAATTCAGCTTTTTAGAACTTTTTGTTTCTTTTCCTCTATTGCTAGAAATATGGAAGGATTCTTCATTTCACTCCCAGCTGAAATATTTGTAATCTAACCCTCTGGATTTGGATGCCTGTGCAAACATCCTGAGCTGCAGGGGAGTTCTCCTCAAAAATATGTACATTCACAAATTGGCTGCTGACATGATAGGGAATTATTTTTGTTGTTCCACTGGCCAAATAGGGAAAAATTCAGAACTTCATTTTCATTTTCTGAGATGTTGTTCCAGATACAAATGTCTCATAACGTCATAGGTGTCTTAATTTTACACCCAAAGGCATAAAACAGAAAGGATTTGTACAGCCATTGTTGTGAATTTCTCTAAATCCCTGCCAATCTAATATTAGACAGATGTTTTAACTCTACCATAATGTAGACACCTCAGAGAAATGACAACAGTAAGCTAGAAAAATTTTAAATCCTGAAATTATGACAACGATTATTTTCATATTGAACATATCTGTCAAAAATAGAAGCCTTAAGGGGCCTCCCCAGTGGCGCAGTGGTCGAGCGCTGGGCTAGGAAGCTGCCCGCAGCCTCTGCAGCACCGGTTTGATCCCGGGCCACCAGAGAGGGTCCCACATGGCGCACAGTCCTCTCCTGCCGTGCCCGCTGCTCCCCTCAGCAGTGTACTTTATGAGTCTGCCTGTTCTGGCCCCCACTCTGGCTCTGGTGAATTCTCTCACCCTTCCACACTTCTGACTGTACCCAGTGCTTGTATAAATAAATAAATTTTTTAAAAAAGAAAGAAATTGCTAAAAAGAAAATTGGTAAAATATTTAACAAAAAAAAAGAAGCCTTAGCTGACTTGGTAACAATGACAAAATCAAACCAAGTGCTTCAGAATATTCTTTAGTTTACAAATGAAAATTCATGAAGACATTTCTTATTTGTTGATGACAAACTGTTACCAGATTTTAAGCGATGACTTGTGAAGTGTAAGATATAGCTTGTGCTTTTTAGATGCTAAAAATACATCTAAATATTAAGCTAAGATCCGATGAAAGCAAAAATCAAATCCCTATCATTTTATTTTTGTATGGCTTTTAATTTATAATTTCTAATCAGCTTAAGATATGATTCATATTTACTTTCATTTTAAAATCTAGCTTAGTTTTCATTTCACAGCAATGTTTCAATTTATTATGACTATTTTCTTTACTGTGACTTAGTCCTGGTTTTTAAACTTCACGACTATGTTGCATTATTAGAGTAATGATTGCAAAACATTTTTGACAAGTATGGCAAATAGTAGCTAATGTTTTCCATCTGGTCCCTGGTGTGTCACCAAAAGGACCATTGATCCCAGACAATAAGGAGACACCCTTCCAAGCACGTGACATGAATATAAATGTCTAATTAATTTTGATCATTTACCTATACATTTTTATAAATGCTACCATATGTTGTTTAAATTATTCAGGCACCAAATTAGTGCCTGAATGTTATCTCATCCAGACCTTCAGTCTAAAGTTTTTAAAGTTTCAATTCTTTTAATTGATTTGTGTAAAAATGTATCATCATTTATTTCTAAGTATCTCCTTTCTAAAATTACAACCAGTCTTCTGAAATCTCCCCCTTATCACAGCTTTAGTGGTGTTTCCCACAAAAGTTCTCCAAAGAGTCAAAACGAAGAGCTGTATCGAATGACCCCAGATCTACACCACAAATCATGGAAGGGAAATGCAAAATGCTTCACAATTTCAATCTGCTTGGAAAGCACTGCAGATAGTCAGCGTTCTAAGCAGTTGCTATGGCATGGTTCTATGTTGAGAACTAGCCCATCCCACTCCATCCTTCCAAGGGATTGTCCAGGGGGAAACATGCTTAAGACAATGTACAAAAAAGAATAAACTGTCTTAATGAGTTCACTTTTGCTGGCTGAAAAATAAAGTCAGAAAGTCTTCTTTTAACTAAAACAACCATTCTAAATATAAATATTGTAGGGCCTCCCCTGGTAGCGCAGCGGTTGAGTGCTGGGCTGCAAAGCTGCCCGCAGCCTCTGCAGCGCGGGTTCGATCCCCACCTGCTCCCCGGACACCGGAGGAGGGTCCCACATGGCCCGCAGACCTCTCCTGCCGCCCGCTGCTCCTCTCAGCAGTGTACTTCGGTCCTTCTGCCTGTTCTGTTCCCTGTTCTGGCTCTGGTGAATCCTCTCACCCTCCCGTGCTTCTGACTGTACCCAGTGCTTGCATAAATATATAAATAAATCTTTTAAAAAATATATATATATAAATATTGTCATAGTCATTTTGTCATTTAGTGAGCATTTACTCAGTTCTTAGGAAGTGCCAGCACTTTCTTAAGTTCCTTACAGGCAGCTATTCTAATATCCCCATTCACCTTGCCCAAGGTTACAAACCTCAGACCCTGCCAAGCTGGGACATGAATACAGACGCCTGACCACAGAGCCCTAACCAGTGCACAATGTTACCTCCAAATGATCCATGAAAGGACTAGAGATCCAGGTACAAATGATACAACGTGGCTTCCTGTTTTGCTCTGGATGAGGCTCGATTATCAGCAATGTCAGTAAGCAATTTTTCTGGCCCCTGATTTCTTTTTGTTTTGTGTTAAAGATTACAAATCCGGGCCTCCATGGTGGTGCAGTAGCTTGAGCGCAGTGTTGTGAGTCTGTCAACAGCCTCTGTAGCACAGGTTCGACTCCCAGCCGGCCATGGCGATTCCCATTAGGCGCAGCAGACCTCTCCTGTTTCACCCTCTGCTCCCCTCAACAGTGTTTTAGGTCGTCTGCCTGTTCTGCTCCCCACTCTGTTTCTGGTGAATTCTCTTACCCTCCCATGTCTCTGGCCTGTACACCAGTTCTTGTATAAAGAAATAAATATTAAAAAAAAAATAAAGTTTATAAATCCTTCCTTATCACAATTCATATCACACGTGCAAATTCCACACAGTGAACATGTAAAGAAAACACAAATCTTAAATCATATAGCTGTGTCATTTGTATTACTGGCAGCATAAATATCACGGGATTTGCTCTGCTCTCCCCTCACCAAACCATTAAATCAAGACTGAACTACAGGGGAGCCACAGACTTCTAAAAACAAGCACAACCTTGACAAGCAAACACAAAAATTTTGCCTGGGGAAAGATCACATGTTTTTTTTTTAAAATCAGATATTCATATCCTCAAATATGTAGATTCACTGCAATAAAGAAATTAAAAATGGAAAATCTGACTCATAACTTTACTATGTATAAAGAATATTAATCGATTGGTCCTCCCCGGTGGCGCAGCGGTTGAGCGCTGGGTTGCGAAGCTGCCCGCGGCCTCTGCGGTGCCGGTTTGATCCCCAGCTGCTCCCCGGCCACCAGAGGAGGGTCCCACATGGCGCGCAGACCTCTCCTGCCGCCCGCTGCTCCCCTCAGCAGTGTACTTTGGTCCTTCTGCCTGCTCTGCTCCCCGCTCTGGCTCTGGTGAATTCTCTCACCCTCCCGCACTTCTGACTGTACCCAGTGCATGTATAAAAAAACAAACAAACAAATAAATAAAATAAAATAAAACATGCCTTAATAAAAAAAAAAATTTAAAAAAAAAAAAAAAAAAGAAAACCTGACCTGCTTGTTCTATTTCTCATGATAAAGTAATATATTTGTATAATGATTTATGCAAAAACAATGTTAGAAAAAAATTTAAAATGTTCCACTAAGGTTTACAATGTGCACGTAACACAGTTATGTGAAATGATAAAAGCAAGATAACACAGAAAACACAAAATAGTATAATAGAAATAAATCCCAAAATATGTGATATAGAAGTTCAAATGGGTTGAACACACCTATTAAGAGACAAACTTTCAGATTAGATTTTTTTAAAAATCTTGTATGTCACTAATAAGAGACATACCTAAAACAAACAAATACCAAAGTTTAAAAATAGACATAACATAATTACAACAAAAAACAATAAATCAAGATGAGGTAGTGATATTTTTAAGTATCAAATATTAATGAGGCAAAGAGATATTTGATATATATAAAAGGAGTAAGCTTGTGAACAAAGCAAACTTATAAGCAGGATCGTAACCAAAATAGTTTCTATATATAAAGAAAACAAACAGAATTACAAGGTTAAGTTGGCAAATTCAGACTTAGGGTAGGAGGTACATCTTTCCTGCTCAGATAAAATTATTAAGATACACAGATGTGCAATGTACTTCAGAATAAAGAATCTTATACTCAACACAATAACTATTATTTTCATATACAAAAAAATTTACACAAATAACCATATATCGGCCTCCCCAGTGGCCCAGCAGGTTGAGCACAAAGCTATGAAGCTGTCCACAGCCTCTGCAGCGAGGGTTCGATTCCCAGCCCACCAGGGAGATAGCCATGTGATGCGGCAGACCTCTCCTGTCTCATCTCCTGCTTCCCTCAGCAGTGTATTTCTGTAGGTCTGCTGTTCTGTACCCCACTGCATCTCTGGTGAAACTTCTCACCCTCCCGTGCCTCTGGCCTGTACCCCAGCTCTTGTATAAATAAATAAATCTTTTTAAAAAACATATATCCAGAAAATATGCCTCATCAAATTGAAAAGAATTGATATTATACAGAATATTCTCTGGCAATATAACGATAATAGAAATAATATATGAACCATGTAAACCCAATAGACTTGGAAACAATCCCACTTTTAATAATTCATGATTTAAAAAAGTTAAGGAAATTACTAGATTTTTGAAAATTTATAATTAGGACACTACCCATCAAAACCGGGAGAGTACCTAGCCCAACACTTCAGTAAAAGTTAATAGTTTTAAGTGCACTTATTGGAAAATAAGAAACTGTCAACCCAACAAGTCAGAAAAAGAAGAAAGCTGGAAGAAGGAAGTAAAGGCATAGGTAGAAATGAAAGAAGCAGAGTGATCAAAGAATTTTAAAACAGAGTTAAACAATATAATCAAAACCTGGTTCTTCTAAAGGAGTTGTAAATAGAGAGAGCTTTGAAAACCTGTTTAAAGAAAAAAAGAGAATAGGCACAATTAATGTTATGAATGGAAAAAAGGATCAAAAGTATAAATAAATAACAGATTTTTAAAAAATTCTTTCAAAACACATGAAAATGTTAATAATTTTAAAAGAAATGGCATAAACACATATTTAGAAAAATACAAATTATCATGTTTCCTGGAGAACAATTAAAAACCTGATTCACCCTCTGCTATTGAAGAAATTAAACTGAATGCTAAAAATGGCCATCTCTTAAAGTCACTAGACCCAGCTATTTCACAGAAGAAATTTAACTGTCTTTTCTGAAACAGGTTATTCCTCCCTTATATAAAGTCCTCTACAATAGAAATTGTGGCCCTTTGATGCCTGGAAGGACCAATGCATCTGCAATGTTTCTTCCCCCAAAAGGTAGCCATTAATCAACCTTTGGACTTTTCATACCCTAAGTAACTTCACTTCAAAGAAATGTCATGTCATTTTCAATGCTGGAGATCCATGGCAACTACCGCCCTGTCAGTCCCATATAATTATTCCCCTACTTCTTTCCAGAAGGTTCCCTTAGTGTTAAAAATCTCATCTTGACCCTTACATTTTGGAAAAATCTATAAGCCAGCCATGTTTTTTAGGATTGAGCTCTCTCCTTCCATTGCTTTAACTTGATTTGGGGATTGGATATGTTGGTGGGTTTTGTTTTTTTTTTAAACAAAGACCTATGTGTTTGTTTTGAGGCCAGAAATATTAAGTTCTGAATTATCAAACCATTCATTATTTAATTAAGTCTTGTCCATCTTCACCTTACTCATGTAGATAAACTTATCCAAATTCCTTCTCAGGATCCTTACATCATGCACTTCAGGCACAGGTTGACCACTTTTTCCTTCTTGGTTCCTTCTAAGGTTTCTCTTCTGTGTGCTTCTTATTGAGAAGATTTAACTCTAGAAATTCTTGGCCCACTAGAGCTCAGGTAAAACACGAATCTCTATGTAACTTTATCCTTTGAAATGTACTTACTAATGCATGAAATAGTCTAAACAAATGGTCCACAATCTTGGCTTAACATCTCTGGAATACTATACAGATGTGAAAAAAGATAAAATAATGGCTTTGGGGATGGTTCTCAAGGTAATTATGTTAAGTGAAATAAATCAGAAAGTGAAAGATAGATATTGGATGTTTTCACTCATCTGGAAGTATGAATAACCAAAAACAAACAGACAAAATACAGCAGGAATAGATCTTAAACTCAGTGAAACAATTTAATGGTTACCAGAGGAAACGGGGTGGGGGCAGTGAGTAGGCAGGGTATTGACATGAGTGATTTGGTGGAGGGTTAGTGGAACATGTATACATATGGAAAAACAAAATTAAAATATAAATATAAAAATCTGTTGATTTTTTTGTAACCACTGACTAGCTCTTCTATGCTTCAAGAGAACTCCAACTATTCATTCACCTTTTGCACTTGTTCCCCTTTAGGGGCATTACTACTATTTTCTCTGAATAATTTTTTCAGATTATAGTCACTCTCTGATCTAGTTAAATATTAAATTATTTCCCCCTTTCAAAGTCCTATTTCAACAATATTTCAGATCTCGTTTGCTTGTTTTACTTTTTGTGTGCTGAGTACAACCTTCAATATCTCCTTTCTCCTTTTCTAATATTTCCATTAAAATCTGTTTTTCTTTCCCTTAAGCAATCTCCAGTTTGTTTTCTGGTATTCCTTTCTGGGTATCACTCTGTTACAGAAAATGGGAAATTCACTTTATTATATAAAAAGGAATTTAAGGTCAAGGTTAAAGTAACTACTTAAAAAAAGTTTTACTATGAGTGCTGTGACCCTGATCCCAATTCAACAGGACCCTGTTTTCTCTTGTTTCAGAGCCAACAAGTCCCAAATGCACAAAAACTTGTCAATCCTCTGATGTGTCAGTCTTACTAATGTCTCATTTGACCAAGTTAGTCAAACCCAGAATCATTAAGGAAAGGGACCAGGGAATGTCACAAATACTGACAGTCAAGATTCTATGGAGGCCATTGATGTTAAGAGTTGACCACACTACCATGTTATTTATACGCAAGTTACAATGTTTCCCCCACATATTATATTCATGATCAGTTCTTGATGTTGGCACTATTAATCCTTATTTCAGTTTCTTTCTGAATTATTCGTGTTTCAGCTTTAGAGGCCCTTCTCAATGTCTGCTGCAACTCTTACGATTTTAACCCAGAAAAAGAAAACTATGAGGAGCTCATAATACCTAGGGGCGGCTTACTACACAAATTGGGAGGAACAACTCTACTGGTTTAATTCCTAACAAGTAAGAAAGAAGAAAGGAAAAAGGGCTCATAAGAAGATACAAAAAGATACCTCATATTTCATTTAGCATAAAGCATCTGGAAAAACCCTAGAGGATCTACTTAGCCCAGAATCCATATCAGTTAATGTGTCTACCACACATAATTAAATAAAACTGGAGTACAGAAAGGCCAGGAGGGCCATCTGAGTAGTGAGAATAAGCAGATATATATTAGTCGGTTGGAAGGTGCTTTCTTTGCTGCCACTGCTGTATTGTCACCCACTTTTGAATAACATTGAGTCTCCAATGGGTAACAAATGCAGGAATGAATAAGCCACAGTTCTTGCCTCTGAAGAGCTCATGGTCAAAGGTAGGAAACGAATAATCACATTACTTACTAACACACAAATTTAAAAAGCCATGTTATAAATAGCGGTGGGCAATATCCCTTTCCACCCCCCCCCACCACACTAGCTCTAGCTAACCTGAGAGAGTGGGACTAAAAAGAAGGAGATGGGGACAGAAAATATGCATGTACAGTGTCCCCAGTTGAGGACAACTGGGGAACAGAAGGAGAATGAAACTACCTACTGATAAAGATAAGGATAGCAGGTGACTGAGCACTCGGTTATGCTTTGTCTGCTTGATTGGATCTAGCCTGCTTATGCCTAAGAGGCAGACTAGATAAAATGTTAAGTTCTAAACTATGTTCTTTAATATCCCAATTCCTTTCCTGTTCTCATACAGACGGTATTTTCTAAAGTATGGAGGATCCTTCTCTGGAAAAGTGTATTCCCATACTCAGATGAAAGTTCAGGGCATCGTCTCAGTCCAAAGGAAGAAACCTGAGAAACTAACCGATTCCAATGCCATATCATTTGCATGCCATCATGTCTCAGCTAATACTTGGTGTGATCTCCAGCTCTGCAGCCAATACGAAAGAGTTTCACAAATCAAACATTAGCAGGTAAACTCATAGAACAACTGGCCTGATCTTATTTCTTTGGCATTGTAAGAAAGCCAAATTCCTCTGTAGGGTAAATGGTTTTTCTGCCCTCCCACTATTGGCTAGCCCTGCCTGATGGGGCCCTGCAGTTGTTACATTGTTGCAAGCTGTCTCCTTTACTTGTGTGGGCCATGGGAGGAGTATTGGGATAGTCACCAAGAGAAGCAGCAGCAGAAGAGGCAGGACATAAAAACGGTGAGACAGAAGCCAGAGAAGCCCAGAGTGAAGACTTGCGGGGACTTGGATGCTTTTGGGCCTCCTGGTCCCCCGGCACCCATGCCTGCTGTGTACCTGTTTGCCATACTACATGTAAAGCTCAATAAAAGCCTGAGAAAGCCATGGAGGGCTCCAAGCCTCTCCTTTACCCATCTGCTGGATCATAGACATCCTGCTCAGTGGCCCTTCCTACCACTACACCTCTTATAATATAAAACAAAATTGGCAGGTGAAAAATTAAATAAAGGCAGTCTTTTTTGACTGACATTCTAGACTCAAACAAATATTAGTAATCTAGATAAGTAGATTAATAAAATAATCTGGAAGGAGAAGACAGGATAACATAGGATCCAAGAGCAAATAATTACTTTTCTATAAAAGTTAGTACTTACCAGTGACTGATTTGTGAACTCTTGTGGACATTCAGTAGTTGTTTTCTGAGGGGAAAAATATGCTGATGTGATGCTAAAGAAATATCAAAGAGATGGGCAGTGAGAGGCCCTGTGCCTGGATTTGCTTCATGGTAGAGTACTTGTAAGCACCCTGTGACATTTCCTCTTCAAACTTTAGGAAACCAAGCCATTCCCTCCATAATATGCATGTGGTATAACACATGGCATTCCCAAATCAGTAATTCCATCTACAGGCTAAATGTGATACAGATGCCAGTAGGTTTAAAGCATGTGAATAATAAATTCAAGAGGTGGCTGTAATTAGGACTTGAAACATGGAAGAAAAAGAAAAGGAGCCCTCCTGCTAGTTTACTGTAACTTTTAAGGCAGAAAATGGGTGCCCTCTTGTGGTGTCCTTTCAACCATGACTTTATGGAAAACCAACATTCAAAATCTATTTCTCCTTTAAGAGACTGTAAAAGATATTCCCATAAACTCTTAGATAGAGCAGTCTTATAATCTGGAGATTTTATGAAAATGCATTTTCTACTTACATTACTATTAATGCAAAAAGATTGCAACCATGGGAAAATGCCAGGCAATTTTCCTTATAATTGGAACTGTACATCACCCGCCTTTCCAAAGCCCAGTTAAAAGCATGCTCAGAGAGGCTTTTCTTTGACTGAGTCATTCTCTTCCTAGAGAGAGGTCTGTCCTTTCGGCCTTGGTACCATTTCTATTCCAAGGAATTTGTCTGTTTCATCCACTGTGCTCAATTTGTTGGCATGTCATTTTTCAGAGTAATTTCTTATAATTGTTTTAAATTTCAGAATGATCCATGGTAATCTTTCATTTTTGATTTTAGTCATTTGGATTGCACTGATTTTCTCTATTTATCAAGTATCTGAATATCCACTTTTCGTGATTGTAATCGAACTACCTCAACTTCCATGACTAGCATTTTATTAGTATTCGATTTCTCTTCACTTTTAAAATGAAAAGTGGGGCCTCCCCAGTGGCGCCGCGGGTTGAGCGCTGCACTGTGGAGCTGTCCCCGGCCCCGGCCACCGGCGAGGGTCCCACATAGCACGGCAGACGTCTCCTGTCTCGCCCGCTGCTCCCCTCAGCAGTGTATTTCAGCCAGTCTGCCTGTTCCACTCCCCGCTCTGTCTCTGGTGGATCCTCTCACCCTCCCGCGCATCTGGCCTGTACCCCAGTTCTTGAATAAAAATAAACAAATCTAAAAAAATAAATAAATGAAATGAAAAGCCCCCACAGGTCTTCACTCTGGGCTTCTCTAGCCTCCTTCTCCCTTTCTGTCCTGTCCTCGGCTTCTCTCCGCAGATATACCAACACCCCCACCAGGCCACAGGAGGGAACCCCAGGACTGATAACAGTGTAGCAAATGCAGGCCGCTCAGGTGGGGGATCGTAAGGGCAGGAGCGCAGACCTGCCTCGAAACCACTTCCCCCAACTAGGCCAGTTGGAAAGACCCGGCTCTCCAGCAAAGTACCCCCCTCACAGCCCCCTGCCCCATCCCGGCATGCACAGCGGAGGTCAAAGGTCACAGGAGCTGTGACCCTTGGCACAGCCTCCCTGTGGATTCCTCCCGGAAGCCGCTGGGGGAGGGGACTGGGCGCAACATCCAGTCGCTGCTTTCTCGTTCTCCTGTTGAACAACTGGTTGGTCCTTCCAGAAATGGGTGTCCATTCCTCCAAGGTTGCACCCCAAGGGGGGTTCGAGCAAGGGGAGGCTTCAGGGGCTCAGAGGCCAGAGCAGGAGGACTGGCCCGAGCCAGAGTCTGAGAGCAGAGCAGATCCTGAGGGGGTGACTGGGCCCCAGCAGCTCCCCGCCTCCGCGGGGCAGCCAGAGCAGGTCCTGGAGTCCAGTGAGGGGCAGGAGCCCGACGAGAGCCAGGCTTCGGGGCCTTCCTCAGACCCACCCTGCCAGCCGTCTGAGAGAGGGGATTCACCGGTCCCAGAAGCCCAGGGGCAGCAGCCACCCCCTGGGAGGCCCCGCTGCCGCACCAACTGCCTGGAGCAGCCCCTGGCCCGGGGATTCCGGAGGATGGGGCTGGCTGTGGGCTCGCACCCCTGGCTCTTCCTGCTGGCGCCCCTGGTGCTGATGGCTTCCTGGGCACCGGGTGGATATACCTGCCCAGGGAGACGGAAAAGAGCCTGGAGGAGCAGGATACCTCTTTGGGCAGCCCGGCCAAGGCTGAGTGGCGCTTCGTGCAGGCACATTTCTCCACCAACGAGTCGCACCTCTTCACCCCATTTCAGTCCAGCGCCGAGGTCAACTTCGCCTCCGTCCTCGTGGGCTCCAACACTGCCAATCTGCTGGATCAAGTCATTTCTCAGAAATGAGTCAACTGGACGAGGCGGTGCAGACGCTGACTGCACCCTGGGGAGATGGAACCCAGGTCCTCTACCCTCAGGTGTGTGCCAGGTACCAGAGCACCTGCATGCCCTCCAACCCACTCCTGTTCATCTGGCAGAAGAATAACAACATGGACCTGAGAAGCATCACCTTCCCTATTTACAACACCTCCGCTGCGCCCCTCTACTTGGCCAGCCTCTTGGGAGGAACCGTCCTATGTCCTGGCACGAGGACAACTCGCTTACTCCTGCAAGCCAAGGCCATGCGGCTGCAGTACTACCTGAAGACCGTGGACCCCGAGAACAGCGCGCAGCCAGAAGTGGCTGCTCGAGTTCCTGGACCAAATTCATGCCATTGAAAAGCGCCTGACCTTGAAGAACATCCAGGTGCCTGGGGCTGGGTTTAGAGGGAGGAGAAGGTGGGAGGGATAAGACCTGTCCAGGGATGTGTCCGCGCCTGGCTACTTGGTGGAGGCCTTGACCTGGAACCGGGTCTGCTCCACTCTCTTTGAAGCTTAAGCCAGCTTTCTTCAAGGGACACCAAGGGAAGCCGCCAGCCTAGATACTGGGTCGCATTCTAGTGGTAAACACTCATTCTCCACCCCAGGGGTGGGCGTGTTCAGGGCAGACATTGATCTTCAGGGTTCCTTTTGGTTTTCTAGCCAGAATGCTCTCACTTCATGTCTGTGTTGTTTCTGGAGCCCCCGAAAACTTGCTTGGTGGCACTGGAATAAAAAACAAAGCTTTAAGCTGAAGTTCCCTGGTGTTTTTGAAAAACAGAACTAGCTCAGATTTCTCAAGTATTTTCTAGCATCCTGCCAGTCACCTCAGATGTGGAGCAAACCTGCTAACACTTTTGGCAAGGCCTGGTGAGAGACACCCTCTGGGAAAAGGCTTTGGATACCAGGCCTTGCTGAAATTATACTTTGTATTTAAATACCAAAAGACAGCAACCTACTCGTCATTTAGAAAAAGCCAAAATTTTGACAGTTATTAATGATTACACAGTATTAGAGAAAATTGAGAATTTGTATACTCAGGAATGTTAAACATTGGATTTTTGAAAGAAATCTTAGAAAGCATGCCACGGATTGGTGGGGAACATTTTTTATTACCTTTATTTATAATCATAATTCACATATTTTAATCTTTTACCGAACTGTTACATGTTTCAATCAATAAGCTATAATATTTTGATAGATCTTGTCACTCATACACAAATATTGGAATTAAAAGTTATTTACCTGAGTGTATTTTTACGACAGGTGGTCTACTTCACATCACTTTCTAGGAAACTGGAATTTGAGGTGACTGCTAGGTCAGTGGTCCCTTTGTTTTACATGGCATACCTTCTGATCATATTATTTGCAGTCATATCATGTTACAGGTAAAAAACTTTTATTAGTTTTTAAACTTAAAAATATTTGTTGTAAAACATTTAATGTAACACGTGCCATTCTAACCATTTTAAGTGTACAGTTCACTGGCATCAATCACATCCCCACGGCTGCGTACTGTCGTGACTGTTTCCAAATATCTTTCATAACCCAAAGGAGGAACTCTGTGACCAGTGAGCAGTGGCTCCTGCTGCCCTTCTCTCCTCCAGTCCTGATTAACCTTGACTCTATTCTTTCTCTGAATTTGCCTTTCTTAGATTTTCATGTCAATGGAATCATACGTTTTTTTGTGACTGACTTATTTCACTTATCATAATGCTTCCAGGGTTTGTCCTTGTGCACATGTGACAGCTTCATTCCACTTGATGGCTCTGTGTTCCATTGTATGTGTGCTCCACAATTTGGTTATCCTCGGTCTTTTGTGGGCACTTGGAATATTTCCTTTTCTTGACAATCGTAACACTGCAAGGAACATGGTGTGCTCATGTGAAGAGAATCATTTACAAGTGGAATTGGTGGATTGCATGAGAATTCCATAGTCAGCTATTTGAAGAACCATCACACTGTTTTCCAGAGTCTACACCCTTTTCGATCCCACCAGCAGTAGATAGGGGCTCCAGTTTTTCCACAGTCTCCCTATAAACCAGCACTCATTCTTTTCCCTTTTATGGATTTTACCTGTCTTAGTTGGTGTCAAGTGGTATCTCATTGTGGTGATGATTCGCATTTCTGTAAATATCTGATCATGTTGACTGTCTTTTCAACTGTTTATTGGCCTCTTGTATATTGTCTTTGGAGAAATGTCTATCCAAGTCCTTTGCCCTTCTTATAATTGGGTTGTTTGTCCTTTTGTTGTTGACTCGGAGTTTTTCATTAGCACTTTGCATATTTCAGTTATTAAGCCCCTTATCAGCTATATGACTTGCTGAAATTTTCTCCCTCTTTATAGACTGTCTCTTCACTTTCTTGACAATGGCCTGTAATGATTAACATTTTTTTATTTTTTGATAAAATCCAACATATCTAATTTTTTTTGGTACTTGCATTTTTGGTATTATATCTAAGTGTCCACTGACAAGTCCATGGTTATGCACATTGACCCTGTGTTTCCCTCTACAAGTTTTTATGGTTTTAACTCTTTTATTTAGATTATTGATCAATGTCTATTTAGTTCTGTTTATGGTATTTCATAAGGTCCCAGCATCATCCTTGTGTATGTGAAGATGCCGTTTTCCAAGAACCATTTATTGAAGAGACTTTTCCAGTTTGTTAGACTTACTACACTTGTCAATCAACTGGCTGTATTTATGGATTATTTCTGGACTCCCAATTCTATTCTGTCAGTCTGTATGTTTATTTGCATGCTAGTACCACATTGTTTTCATTACAGTACCACTTTGTAAGTTTTGAAATCTGGAAATCTCAGTCCTGCAATTTTTTCTTCTTTTTGGAGATTGTTTTGGATATCATGGGCTCCATGCAAATTCAAGTGAATTTGAAAAGAAAAAAGGAAATTGGAATTTTAATAGATATTGTGTTGAATCAGTAGATTGCTAAGTGATTGACATTTTAACAATATTAATCCTTCACATCAACTAAGGATGTCTTTCTATTAAATTAGGTTTTCTTTAGTTTCTTTCACCAGTGTTTTATAATTTTCAGTGTACACATCTTTTACCTCCTTGGTCAAATGTACTCTTAAGTATTTTCTTCTTTTAGACAGAATTGCTTTATTAATTTCCTTTTGAAATTGCTCTTTGCACATAAATAGAAATACAGCTGATTTTTATAAGTTGCTCTTGTATCTTGTAGCTTTGTTGAATTTTTTGTAACTAGTAGTTTTCTTGTGGATGCTTTGAAATATTCATGTCTGTGATTATGTAATCTGTGAAATAGGATACTTATATTTCTTCCTTTCCAGCTTGGATTCTTTTTATTCTATTCCTTGACCAATGGCTCTGGCGAGCAATTCCAGCACAATGTAAATCTGGTCAGCATCTCTAAGTTTCACTTGTTTCTGTTGTGTGTGTGTTTGTTGGTTTTTTTTAGCTTTTCAGCTCCAGAATTTCTGTTTGTTTCCTTTTAATTTTTTATATGTATATTATTATTTCATTCATATAGTGTGTTCAGTGTTCTCCTTTAGTATTCTGAGCATATTTAAGACGGTGTTTCTCATAGTATTTGTGTAGTATGCCTTCCTCCTTTCCATATTGCAAAACTACTTCCTGGGTTGGAGCAGGCACAAAGAGGAAAAGGACCAGGAAATTTCTGTCGGCACAAGTGCTGAGTATAGTCCTAATACTTGCCTTCCTTGGACTTGAATATATGTAACTGATTTTCCTGCTAGTGCTTTTGTAGATTCTTTTGACATCTTGCCCTCCCTCTCTCTGTTATCAATACAACTATCTTGTGTTTGTTTAGCTCAGGGATTCAACACATTTGAGCATTCCATATTTTTTGGCTTGGAATGAAATCATTTGGATAATAGTAAGACCTTCCCAAGAGTGTATGGCCAAATTGAACACCATTCTATGGCAAGTAGTGGTATATTGAGTTTGTAGTCTATTTCAAATTTGACATTTTAGAAATGACAAAACTTATTATGCCAACTATTAGATCAATTTCTGATACAATCTGGAAAATCCTTCTCTTCTCAAACATACTTTAATTTTTCTTGTGTTTAATAGACATCATTATCTTTTAGAATGATGTGGCCTCCTCCCCAAACATACAGTTTTCTAAATGTAATCATTTCTAATTCAGCCCGACGCACTCAAGTTATTAGAATATTCAGAAAATTGGCCATTTTGCTACCAGGGATGCCTCAATTTGACTGACCATTGGAATCGTTTTAGGAAAATTTTAGACACAATGATTCTGCAGCATCATTGTAAACCTACTAAGTCAAGATCTATTGATCCGGGGTTGTAGGAAATCTAAAGTTCGATCATTCTCCAATCATTTTGATAAACTGCTTGTATCAAGTTTCTTGTAGGGTTCTAGAATATCTGCAAGCGCATTTCATCAGTTTCCTATGGTATCCATTTTTATATCTTTCCTTCATTTACAATTATTAACAGTTGCTTAGAGAAACTCAGCACAACTAGTCAAAGTAGAGTCACTGTAGCCAACAATTTGCCTTCCTACCTCAGTGTCTAAAAAAAATTACACAAGGGCCTCCCTAGTGGTGCAGCGGTTGAGTGCTGGGTTGCGAAGCTGCCTGCAGCCTCTGCAGCGCCGGTTCGATCCCCAGCTGCTCCCCGGCTACCAGAGGAGGGTCCCACATGGCACGCAGACCTCTCTTGCTGCCCGCTGCTCCCCTCAGCAGTGTACTTCAGTCCTTCTGCCTGCTCTGCTCCCCGCTCTGGCTCTGGTGAATTCTCTCACCCTCCCGCGCTTCTGACTGTACCCAGTGCTTGTATAAATAAATAAATAAATAAATAAATAAATAAATAAAAAATCTTAAAAAAAAATTACATAAAAATGCAGAAACTTGTAAAGGGGATTGAGACTAAATATGTCCTGTGTAGCTCTCACTAATCTTTTTGCATTTGAACTTCATCTTTGTTATGTTCTTATCTTAAACATTTATAAATTGTGTTTTCAAGAATTATTGCAAAAGGAAAATATTCATTATGTTCAAATTTATTGTTCACCAAGCGATTTACTTTTGCTCTGAAATTGTGTGTGTGTGTGTGTGTGTTTGGGACCCTAAATTTAACTCAAGGCACCAGCAGTTTGAGAAAAAGTGGAACACATCAATGGTGCAGAAACCTTTTAATAAAAACAAAGTTTTACTTTGTGAATATGGTCTGAAAAAGTCTTTTCGTCACATTCTGTTTTAGAATCAATAGCTCCATTTCCTTAGTTGTCTTTCCTAGTCTTCAAACTTAGTTTCTTTTTCCTATAGAAGTCCAGAGAGACTTTTATCAATCATTTGTTTTAAAACTGTTCAAAGAAAATTAAAATATAAAGCCACAGGGTGTTGTCAATATTTTAAAATGTAATGTAGTTATTATGGAGGCAAAGTACTGCATACATGTTTCAAATGCTCTCTCTATATTCCCATTTCTGGTGGTCCAACAGAGAAACAGAAAAGTCTTGTGTTGATCCAAAAACAGTACATTTCAAATCATTTTTTTTTGCAATTAATAGCAACTTTTCTAGAACCCACTTCATCAATAAAGGAGAATCTTGAAAATATGTTAGCAGGATGCTTTCATGCATTTTATTAACCACATCCTATCTCTGTTGTACAGGAACCCTTTAGGTTGGTGTTAATAGCTAGTTGGAATCAGGAAATGAGTGCAAAGATAATTGGATGTGGGTACTTTCTCAACTGCAGCTGCCTGCCCTTTAGTGTTGTGTTCTATTCACACACAACTCCTTGAACACTAGAGTGGAAATGACCATCTGCTGTGCTCCAGTACATGTATGTGGTTCTGAAACACCATCAGGGAATTAGTGCTTGGCCAGATGCATAAGAAGATAGTTTAGTAAAAGCACAAAATGCCAACTTTTTTCCCCCTCTTTGAATTGGTGTAGTGGGTCTGGGATAGTGCATGGGAATTAAAGGTCTCCAGGAGACAGGCGTAGAATGGTCGCAGAAGAGATTTCAGAACAGGTCCAAATCAAGAATGTCATGGATTGATGGAATTTAAGTATGGAAGCTGCTGCCAAAAATTCATCATTTTTCCCTCCCTATTTATAGGTTTAGCTGTATACGAAACCAAATGTTTACTGCAGTCATTGGAGTGATTTCTGTTGCCCTGGCAGTGGTGAGTGGCTTTGGCCTCATGTTGTACGTGGGGGTGCCATTTGTGAAAATAGTTGCAAATGCACCATTTCTAATACTAGGTGAGTAAAGCAAATGTGAGGCTACACTATGTGTGTTGGGAAGAAAGTAGATAACAGAAAGATTTTATGATAGATTAAGTAAAAGAACTGTGCTTAAATGACTACAGATCCAAAATGAGGTGTCAGAAATGAAGACAAACATTAAATTGTGTCTTCAGAACTGGAAAAAATAAGGACCCCAAATGCGAAAGTAAAGACAATGACATGAGCAGGTAGTTCTCTTTCTCTCTCTCTCTCTCTCTCTTTCTCTCTCTCTCTTCTTTCTCTCTCTCTCTCTCTCTCTCTCTCACACACACACACACACAACCCTGAAAAGGGAAAATACAAGTCACTGAAAATGTAAGGGGAAAAAAAATATATGACCTCTCAATCAAAGGATGCAAATTAAACCAAAAGTGAGATGCCTTGTTTTCTTATTAGAATAATAAGTATTGCAAGACTGAAGCTTTTGGGGTGGTTGTATGTAATGAACACTGTCATCTGCTAGTAGGAGAAGATTGTGAATTGGCTCATACTTACTCCAATTTTTGTATCAAATCAAAAGGCTTACAAGAGGATTCAAGGTGCATGTCTTTTACCTCTCCATTCTACTTCTAGGAATTTGTCCTAATAATTGAAAAAATGCTCCAAAAAGTAGAGTAAGTGTGTTTATTTCAGTGTGATTCAGAATTGAAAAAATAATTAAAAACAATCTACCATATCCACATGAGATTGGTGAATTCAAACATATGAAACATCTATATTCCCACCAAGAAAGTACTAGGGTTCTTTTTTCTCTGCATCCTAACCAACCTCTGTGGTTTCTGCCAGATACACATGTAGACCATTTTCACTGGTACATCCCTCTACTTTTGATTTGCCTTTCCGTGATGATAGGTGATGTTGAACATTTTCTTCATGTGCCTGCTGGCCATCTGTGTGTTGTCCTTGGAGAAGTGTCTATTTAGCTCTCCTGTGCATTTTTAATTGGCTTGTTTTCATTTGGTTGAGTTGTCTGAGTCCTTTGTAGATCTTAGATATTAGCTACTTGGCAGGTGTGTGATGTGCAAATGTATTCTCCCATTCAGTAAGGTGTCTTTTAATTTTGATGAGGCTTCCTTTCGCTGGGCAGAAGCCATTTAGCTTATGTAGTTTCATTTGTTTATTTTTGCATTTGCCTTCCTTGAAGTTGGAGTCAAATCCCCAAAGACAGCCATGAAGGCAATATTATGGCGTATTTTGCCTGGTCGCTTTTATGTATTATATGACTGCAGATCTTACATCCAAACCCTTAATCCACTTTGAGTTATTTTTTGTGTATGGTAGGAGAGAGTGGTCTAGTTCATTTTTCTACTTGTGGCTGCCCCGTATTGCAGTACCATTTGTTGAATAGAACTTCTTTTTTCCATTGTGTACTCTTGACTCCTGTTTTGTACATTAACTGTCCATAAAAGTATGGGTTTATTTCTGGGCTGTCATTTCTATACCATTGGTCTGTGTGTCTGTTTTTATTCCAATACTTTTTTTGGTCAATATTGCTTTGACTATTTGGGGTCTTTTCTGGCTCTATATAAATTTCAATTATATTTGCTCTATTTCTTTGAAAAATTCCATTAAAACTTTAATAGGAATTGCATTTCATCTCTATATGTTTTACTTTGGAGAAGGTGTACATTTAAACAATATTAATTCTTCCAATCCATGAGCAGGGAATATCTTTCTATTTTTTGCATCATCTTCTGTTACTTTTAGCAATACCTTATCATTTTCATTGAATAATAGATCATTCACCTCCTTATTTTTTTATTTTTATTTATTTTTATTTTTATTTATTTTTATTTTTTACATCATTGTTCATTTTTGAACAATATTTGCTTCCCCCCCATGTGTAGTCCCCATAGAGTTTCCTTCCCCAATGCACCCGTGCACCATCACCTCAGTCCCCAGTGCTCCTCCCTCCCTCTGATCCCTCTCCTTCCTCCTCCCCTGCAGGATGTGTCTGATTTAAAATTGTGTCTTTGTTTTGTTGTGTTTTGTGCTGTTATTATTTTTTTACGCTGATGTCTTATTGGGTTCCCCTATATTCCTGCTTTTAGAGAAACCATCCGATATTTTTCTTTTTCCTTCTGGTTTATTTCACTGAGCATAATTCCTTCTAGATCCATCCATGTTGCTGTAAATGGCATGAGTTTATCTTTTTTTGATTGCTAATAATATTCCATTGTGTATATATGCCACCTCTTCTTAGATCATTCACCTCTTTTGTTAGGTTTATTTCTAGGTATTTAATACTTTTCGATGTTATTGTAAATGAGATTGTTTTCCTGAGGGCTTTCTCTTGTAGTTCATTATTTGCATATAGGAATTCAACAGAATTTTGCATGTTGATTTTGCAGTCTCTCACTTCCCTGATTGTTCTAATATTTGGTAAAATGTAGTGTTTAGGTTTTTCTATATGTATTATCGTGTCATCTATAAATAGTGATAGTTTGACTTCTTTGTTTCCTGTTTGGGTTCCTTTTATATCCCTCTCTTGCCTAATAGCTCTAGTACCTCCAATACTACGTTGAACATAGGTGGTGATAGTGCACATCATTGTTGTGTATCTGAAATCTTGTCCTATTTTCGCCCTGAGTATGTTTCCTGTGGGTGTGGTATAGATGCCTTTTATCTGTGGAGATATGTTCCTTCTACCCACTTGTACTAAGAGTTTTTTCTTACTGAGTCTACCTAGAAGTTTTCTATCTTA
Organism: Talpa europaea; assembly: GCF_964194135.1. Taxonomy (NCBI): domain Eukaryota; kingdom Metazoa; phylum Chordata; class Mammalia; order Eulipotyphla; family Talpidae; genus Talpa; species Talpa europaea. The sequence continues at coordinate 74,702,029 of NC_140082.1, read as the reverse complement.
TTTTTTCCCCTAAGTTCCAGCTGCTCATTTCATTAATTTTTTAAATTAAAAAAAATTCTTAAGATTTATTTATTTATGCATACAAGGGGTGGGGTACAGGCCAGAGGTGTAGGGGGATGAGAAGATTCACCAGAGACAGAGTGGGGAACAAAGCAAGCAGACTGACTGAAATACACTGCTGAGGGGAATAGCGGGCGAGTCAGGAGAGTTCTGCTGTGCCATGTGGGCAGCTCCCTGGCTGAGGATCGAACCCATGGCCCAGTAGCTGCAGATAGCTTCATAGGTTGTGTCTTACCCTTGCACCACCAGGGAGACACTCAATGATTTTTTTTAAATTGTTATTTTAACTTCTATGTCATTTATTTCCACTGTGATTTTTATTATTTCCTTCCTTCAACTAGCTTTTTTGCTAATTCTTTCAGGTAATGTTAGCATATTTATTTGAGTTCTTTCTTATTTCTTCTTGTGTGCCTGTGTTGCCGTGTACTTCCCTTTTGGAACTGTTCTTGATCCTGGCCAGAGGTTCTGATAGGTTGTGTCTTCAGTTTCTGTTGTCTCCAGGTGTTTTTTAAATTTCTTCTTTGATTTCCTCATTAACCCAATAGTCACGAGTGTTGTGCTTTATAGTCACCACATACTCGGGGTTTTTCCCACTTTCTTTTTGTGCTTGAATTCTATTTGATACCTGATCAGAAAAGGTACCTGACAATGATCTCAAACTTCATGAATTTATTGACACTTGTTTTGTGACCCAACATGTGATCCACTCTGGAAAATGTTCCATGTGACCTTCAGAAGAATGTGTGCTCAGCTTTTGGGGAGTGTCATTCTCCATAAATGTCTGGTCGGCTCAAGCGGTCTATTGCTCACTTAAGGCTATTGTTTCCTTGTCGATTTTCCCTCTGGTTGATCTGTCTTTGATGTAAGTGGGGTGTCAAAGTCTTCTACCATCATTGTGTTGTGGTCAATGTCTGTTTTTAGGTTTATTAAATAGTTGTCTTATATATTTGGGTGCACCTTTGTTTGCTGCATGTATGCTGATGTTATATTGATCCTTTCCTGATGTGTTGCTCCATTAATCACTATGGAGTGACCATTCTGCCTCTTGTTCCCTTTTTTAACTGAAAGGGTTTTTCTTTGTCTGATGAAGTATGTCTGTCGCTGCCTTTTTGAGGGTCCCATTCACTTGTAGAATTTTTTTCCAGCCATTTGCTTTGAATGTGTTTATCTTCTGAACTCACATAGGTCTCCTGGAGACAACAAGAAGTTGGATTTGTTTTCAGATCCAACCATCATTTCTGTGCCTTTTGCTTGGCAAGTTCATTCCATTCACATTTAAAGTGATTATTGATATAAAGGTATTAGCTACAGTAATTTTTTCTTTAGTTTTCTGTTCTATAGTTTAGTTTCTTGTGGCTTTTCTTATCTGAAATTCAGATAGGAGTTTTCTTTTCAATAATTCTTGAGGAGGAAGTCTAGTGATAGCAAACTCCTGCTTTCATTTGTCTGTGAAGGCCTTATTTTCTCCCTCACATCTGAATGAGAATCTTGCAGGATATATATTCTTGGCTGGCAGTTTTGATCTTTGAGTGTTTCGAATACATTATTCCATTCTCTCCTCGCTGGTTGAATTTCCTCAGAGAATTCAGACGTAAGCCTGAAGAGGGTACTTTTATAGGTTATCTGCATTTTCTGCCTGGCTGCCTCCTACATTCTTTCTTTGCCTTGAACTCTTTCTAGTTTCCTTACTGCGTGTCTTGACGTAGGTCAACTTCAGCAGGGGACCTACCTTGGTGGATTTGCTTCTAGGCCCTGAGGTCTGCCAAGGGCTACTTCCCGGAGTGCCTCCTGCGCCCCACTAATGATCACTGATGTCTGCACCAATGCCTGCTGTGGCTGGTCTCTTCCAGTCCTGCCCTGGCTCACTGAGAACTGCCAAGGCCTGCTGTCAATGGGGCTGCTTCCATGAGCCACTGCTGAGCTCAGAGATCTGCACCACCGTCTGGGGCCTGGGTGGTGGGTCTGCTTCAGGACCCAGTCTGGAGGCTTGCTGAGGTCTGCCAAATGTTTCCGTGTAAGCACATTGCCAGTTCTGCCTGGCCACTGGGGCTCACCTCACTGCCCAGGCAGGCTACCTGCTTGGCCTGTTCCACTGCTTGCTGGGGTCTCCCTTCTCTGGATGGGCACTTAACTTGTGCTGTAATTGTCTGTTTTTCCTTCAGGAGTCATTGGCTTTGTTCTGTTGCAATCTAGTTTGAACACATGGAGAGGGTGAGCCCAGCATCTTTACTCTGCTGCCATTTTGCCCCTTTGACATTGTTTTTTAAGTGAACTTTCTATGCCTTTGTTTTTGTTACTTCTAGGACCCATATGAGATGGATGTGATTTCTCTCTGTTTTCCCGACAGGAAAACATGGTATCCTTTTTCAAATTCCTTTTTTCCTGCATTGTTCTATTGTGTGTTCGCCAACATGGTGTTTCTCGAGCTCATCGATTCTTTCCATTGCTTCTGTTTGTCTGCTACTGACGCCCTCAATGAATGTTTTTCATTTAGTTATAGTGTTTCAGACTTCTGTGATTTCTAACTGTAGCCACCTCATATTGCTTTGTTTGTATTCTCGTGCTGGCTCATGTTCTCTGTTATTGGAGTTCCATGGCTTTGTTAGAACTGTTGCCCTAAATCTATGTCAGTCATGTGCTGCAGTTTTGCTGGAATGAGGCTCCCATCTTTTGTTTTCCCCTCCAACATTTGTGATCTGTTCGTCTGTCCCCTCGTTTTTAATTTTGATGGGTTGTAGTAGGTATAGACTTTCAAATTGTTGTCTTTTCCCCTGTTGAAGTAACGAGAGAACTGTCCTTATGAGGGGCAGAAGGTACAGTGAGTGCCAGGGCAGTGGGGCACCAAAGAATCACCCCAATGAATGCCAGGAATTCAAGCTTCCTACTGTGCTGTGCATACCAGAGGTGGTACTGGGAAGTGCTCCCCAGTTCTTTTTTTTTTTTTATAGAGGCATGTTTTATTTATTTGTTTGTTTGTTTATACATGCACTGGGTACAGTCAGAAGCGCGGGAGGGTGAGAGAATTCACCAGAGCCAGAGCGGGGAGCAGAGCCGGCAGAAGGACCGATGTACACCGCCGAGGGGAGCAGCGGGCGGCAGGAGAGGTCTGCGCGCCATGTGGGAACCTCCTCTGGTGGCCGGGGAGCAGCGAGGGATCGAACTGGCGCTGCAGAGGCCATGGGCAGCTTCGCAACCCAGCGCTCAACCGCTGCGCCTTATGAGGGGCAGAAGGTACAGTGAGTGCCAAGGCAGTGGGGCACCAAAGAATCACCCCAATGAATGCCAGGAATTCAAGCTTCCTACTGTGCTGTGGATACCAGAGGTGGTGCTGGGAAGTGCTCCCCACTTCTTTGCCCACTTCTCAGCCTTAATGTCCTTCATGGCTTCATGCTCATGCTAAGCTGTTCTTGAATGCTTGAGCTTGAGCTTGAGCACTGGGCACAGATTGCAGCTGACATGGGCTCACAGGCCGGGAGTTCTCTTCTCTTTTTACACTCAAAGCCTTATCCTGGGGTGTGAGTGCCTGTCATTAGCAGGCACTGAGCTCTAGTTTACCAGGATTCCTTTGTTGTTTTGGCTTTAGCCACAGGTTGGGGTGGCGATTTCTCTGAATATCCTAGTCTCAAGTAGTAGCCTTTTCTATGGGGAGACACAGGTGACCTGACTCAGCTCTCCCTGTTGAGAGGTCAGGGTCCAGCTGTTCTATACTGTGAGCCTCCACTCAAGCCAGTAATGCTCATGCTGAACCCCCACCCCAAAGCTTTCCAGTTCCTGGCTGTCAACTTGCTGACTCCCTTATTCAGTGCATTGCCGGGTCTCAGGAGTCCCTGATATTGCTGTGTGTCAAACCCACAACTGTAGGGGTTTCTTTTTTTTTTTTTTAAGATTTATTTATTTATGCATACAAGAGCTGGGTTACAGGCCAGAGGTGTGGAGGGGTGAGAGGATTCTCACTGACTGAAGTACACAGGCAGACTGACTGAAATTCACTGCTGAGGGGAGTAGCAGGTGAGTCAAGAGAGGTCTGCTCGCCATGTGGGTTGCTCCCTGGCCAGCCAGGGGATCGAACTCGTACTGCAGATTCTGAGGATTGCTTCACAGGCTGCGTCTCAACCCCTTGCGCCACCAGGGAGGCCCAACTGTAGGGGTTGTTGTATAGCATGTGTCCACCCGCCACGAGTTGTGCTACCCTAATCTCACTACACAGAGTTTGCTTCATGTTTTCTCTCCCTTGGGACTGCTACTCCTCAGATATGCTGTGGAGGTATGTTTTTCCTTCAGGGGTTTTGGGCTTTGCTCTATTGCAATCTAGTTTTGTGTATCTGGAGAAGATAAGGCCAGCTTGCTAGATTCAGCTTGGGAAGTTTGAATGACATTATCTGGATATTAAAAACAGAAGAGCAGGAAAACTAGTGTGTGCATGCTTGTAAATGACACGGTGTCTCGCAAGTCATATTGCAATGATAGACTGATGCTGTGGTGGTCAGATAGGTTCAGTAACAGAATGTTGGCTGAAAGTGTTTGTGCATTTCTGTGAAATGGCTTATGAGAGAAAATGGTCTCTCAAGTAATCTAGTGGAATCAGGAACAGATTGCTAATCCTGCTTGGACTAACACGCATCCACCAGGTTTCCTGATCTCAACACTGAGGCACCACAAATGGAGAGGAGGAGTATACTGTGCTGTGTGGAAATAATAGGAATCCATGCAAAGCACAAGCTTATTACAGAGGGAAGAGTGCGCTCTGTTGTGGACTCAGAGACAGATTGTGCAAGATAAACAAAACGTGAAGGGACAAAGAATAAGACCTTAAGGGACAAAGGATCATTTCACTTAGATGTGGAATATAGGGAAACCAGACAAAGGGTCATACAAAGACAAACTTTCAAAGCAAATCTTGAAAGCTGACCTAGAGCTGAGACAGCCAGGAAGCAGGGGGAGGAGGGGGAGGGTGGCAAGAAGGACAGGGAGGAGAGCACAAGGACTCTGGTGGAGGACCACAGGTTCACTGGTGCTGGGAGAGCGAAGGTGGCCACACCTGAGGGGAGAAATTCTAGACTGTCAAAAACTCAACAAGGATGTAAAACAATGTTGCTTCATTCAAAAGAGAAAAAGGGGGAAACCTTTTGAATTGTGCTATTTACACTTTCATGTATATGAATATACATTAAGATTTATTTTTTTAACAGGTTTTGGCATTGATGACATGTTTATCATGATTTCTGCTTGGCAGAAGACCAACATCATGGACAGCGTACAACAGCGAATGTCTGACGTCTACTCCCATGTGGCGGTGTCCATCACCATCACCACTCCCACAAATGTCCTGGCCTTCATTACAGGGGTGATGACCTCCTTTAAGTCCGTGCAGTACTTTTGCATTTACACAGGAACAACCTTGATCTTCTGTTATTTTTGAAACATCACCTGTTTTGGCACCTTTATGGCCCTAGATGGTAGGAAAGAAGCGGCCTGTCAGCGCAGGCTGCAAAGGTCAGAGGGAAACCCAGACCAAAATTCTTCCTCGCTGATAAGGTGCTGCTGCCTCCCATTTACTTCTCTTCGAACTGATGAAGAATCGAGCATCCATCCAATGAACTTGTTCTTTAGAGATTATTTTGGCCCCTTTCTCACAAACACTAAGTCCAAGTCTGTGATAGTGGTTTTATACCTTCTGTACATCGCATTCAATATACATGGCTGTTTCCAGTACAGGAAGGTTTAGACCTTCAACATTTGGTAAGTGACGATTCCTATATCACACCCTATTTTAACATCCATGAAGAGCATTTTTCAGATTATGGTCCCATCGTGATGGTTATCATGACTGAAGCTATTGACTACCGGGATAAAGACACTAGGCAAACATTGGGGAAATGTCTGACCACTTTTGAAAACAGTGACTATGTCATTCAAAATCTAACAGAGTTTTGGTTACAAGTATATATACAGTATATGGAAGCCAACATCTTAGCTGTAAATGACAGAGATAGTTTTATAAACAACATTCCTGGTTTTTTAGTGCATATTCCAATTTTTACATGTGATATTAATATTTCATCATCACATGAGATTACTTCTTCCCGGGCCTTCATTCAGACCACGGGTGTTTCTTCTTCGCACAGTAAGAAGAACATGTTATTCCAATTAGGAAGTATTGCCAAAAGGAGTGAGATTCCCCTAATGGTGTATAACCCAGCTTTTATCTATTTTGATCAATATTCTGCAATCTTAGATAACACTGTTGGAAGTGTCATTGTTGCATCCATAGCTATGTTCATTGTTTCTTTATTGTTAATTCCCCACCCATTGTGCTCCTTGTGGGTCACTTTTTCTGTTGGGTCTGTGATTGTAGGAATAACAGGTTTCATGAGATTCTGGCATGTCAACCTTGATTCCGTATCCATGATGAATCTTGTGATTTGTATAGGGTTTTCTTTTGATTTTTGTGCACATATTTCATATGCATTTGTTTCCAGTTCTAAACCCTCAGCAAACCAAAAAGCAATTGAGGCATTGTTTTTGCTAGGTTACGCAGTGTTACAAAGTGCACTGTCAACAATAATAAGAGTGTGTGTTTTATCTGTAGCAAACACATACATCTTTAGGACGTGTTTTAAGATTATGTTTCTTGTCATGGTATTGGGGGCTATTCATGGCCTAGTTTTTATTCCAGCATTCTTAACCATTTTTTGAAGATTTGTTGGAATATCCACTAACAAATCAGAGGCCAATGATAGAATTCTTGACTGCCCCAACCCAGTCTGGTAAAAATGCTCTATTAAGGATAGTTGATAAACTGAAAAGAAAGGCATGTTTCCTTGATTTGGAAATCTCATTCCAAGCAGTTCTTTAAAATATCTTGAGAAAAATTAATTAGTCCCACATTAAAATATTTTTACTAAATTAAGAAGTGTTGTCATCTTTATTTTAAACTATAAACATTGATTGAGTGTAACCAGGCATATGAAAAAATGTTCAACGTCACTTGCAATCAGGGAAATGCAAATCAAAACTACAATGAGATACCATCTCACACCAGTGAGAATGGCACATATTAAAAAAACTAGCAACAACAAATGTTGGTGAGGATGTGGAGAGAAAAGAACTCTCCTGCACTGCTGGTGGGAGTGCAAACTGGTCCAACCACTATGGAAAGCTGTGTGGAGATTCCTCAACCTACTGAAGATAGAGCTTCCGTATGATCCAGCAATCCCACTCCTAGGTATTTACCCCAAGGACACAGAAACATTAAATCCAAAGAGCACCTGCACCCCTTTGTTTATAACTGCACCATTTACAATAGCTAAGCTTTGGAAACAACCCAAATGCCCAAAAATAGATGACTGGATCAAGAAGATGTGGTACATATACACCATGGAATATTACTCAGCATTCAAAAAAGATAAACACATGCAGTTTGCAGCAACATGGATGGAGCTGGAAGGGATCATGCTCAGTGAAATAAGCCAGAAAGAAAAAGAAAAATACTGGGTGGTCTCACTCATAACAGGAATCTAGAAAACCTAAATAAGGGACCAGGAAAATGAATAACTATAAGAAAGAAAAAAATCAAAATCAACAAACAACTATGAACCAGAGACATATACATTGGGGTGGGGGCGGGGAAAGGAGGGATTGGGGTCTAAATCGGGGTTGCAATTGTATGAGGAATATAAAAATAAAAAGTTTTATTTATGCATACAAAAAAATAAGAGACACTGGAAATGTAGGTAATGAATTATAAGTTTTGTGAGAAAGATTATCTAGAATTTCAATCATCAGATTAAAACTCCTAGAAAAATCGAAGAGGGGGCGGAGCAACATGGTGGCGAGGAGACGCTGCGAGTAAGATCTCCCATTAAAAAAAGTTAATAGGGAGGAAAAGCGGCAGGTCCCAGTGAGAACTGGGACACGGAAGATAAACGGACGACTCCAGCAAACTGCCCAAAGAAGAAAGTTGCCATAAAAGAGGACGAGAAGGGAGGGAAGCGCAGAACCCTGCTCCCCTCCCCCGCCCACAGAGGCGGCACTCTCCGACCGGCAGAGAGTAGGGAAACAACAAACCAAAACGCCCAACAAGAAAAACGGACGCAGCAAGTGGGACTGTGAGTGGAAAGGAACTATTTCAGCCACCACACCCCGTGAACGGGAGCTGAGGCGAACCCTGTAGGATCCGCCGCGGAGGTGAGCTCCAGGCGCCATTAAAGAGAGCCCCGCCCCCAGGAGGAGACCAGCACCAGCACACAGCCCCGGCCGCCCGGTAAGCTTGCGCGAAAGCAGTGCTCGGATTGCAGCTGCCCAGATCCCCGCGACTGCGACCTAGGCTTGTGGGGAGACGGCGGAGGCCCTCCCTGAGTGAGCAGGAACAAGGTGCCCAGGCAGGGGAGCGGGATTCAAAAGGCGCCATTCCCGCGCCACTGATCTGGGCTACAGCCCGCGTCCTGGAACTGAGGGCTTTGGAACTGAGACCCGGGCGGAGGCCCTCCCTGAGTGAGCAGGAACCAGGCGCCCAGGCAGGGGAGCGGGATTCAAAAGGCGCCATTCCCGCGCCACTGATCTGGGCTACAGCCCGCGTCCTGGAACTGAGGGCTTTGGAACTGAGACCCGGGGCACGAAATTAGGGGCGTGGGTTCCCCACGACGGTGGGGCACAAGGCGGACACAGCACCCCAAAGCCGTTGAGGTGTACCCTACCATCCCCGCTCTGCTCCCTGTCCCACAGGGTGGAAAATCAGCTCCCCAAGGGCTCTAGGAGAGATCTCTGGCGCCACCTAGCGACTTGACCCCAGCACAGGCTACTGAAGGAGCTAGTGGCCAGCTGGGGAGTTAGCCCACACCGGGCCCCTTCCGAACAAGTAGTCTGAGCCCACAGGGAGAGCGAGCACCCACAGCCGGGGCAGACCAGGCGCGCAGAAGAGTGTGCCTGAGACCAGAAGCGCAGGGAGTGTGTCCCACATCACCATTTTAGAACAGGGACATTTCTTCAGTAAAGACTACCTGCAGAAGGCTTCCTCAGGAGCCAGAGGTGAGCGGGGGAAGTTCGCCCACGCCAGACCCCCTCTGGCCTGCAGTCCAAGCCCAGAGGGGAGCAGGAACCCACCGCCGGGGCAGACCAGGCGCACAGGGGAGTGTGTCCCCACATCGGCATTTTAGAACAGGGACCTTTCTCTAGTAAAGGCTGCTTGAAACTGACAGATGACTCCTGGAAGAACCAGAGGGGAACAGAGAAGCCCACCCAAGATGCCGGCCAGTCCCAACAACACAGTGTCCCAACGCATACGGCAAATTAGAAAACAGACAGTAGGGAGGAGAAGAACCACACGCAACCTAGCAACTCTCCAGAGAAAAAGCACACCACAAAAAGAAAGCCAGCCCCCAGATTGCAACGACAATAACTTGGAAGAATTTCTGAGCCTTCCAGAAAGAGAATTTAAAATTGCCGTGATTAAAAAACTGACAGAAGTCATAAAGGAAAACAATGATAAGGGAAAAATAATCAACGATCAGAAGAATGCAATTGAGTCCCTAGAGAGGGAAAACAATGGTCAGAAGAAAGAAATTGAGTCCCTAAAGAGGGAAGTAAAAGAAATGCAGGAGATCAAAGAATTAATGGAAGAACTAAAGAATTCTGGGAAAAGCAATGAAAGCAGAATAGATGAAATGGAAGAACGAATAAGTAATCTTGAAGACACAGAAATAAAAAGAACCAAAACAGAAAAGGAAAGAGAAGTACGAAGGAAAAAGAACGAAGAAAGACTTCGGGAACTATCTGACTCCATGAGGAAAGGAAATATAAGAGTTATAGGAATACCAGAAGGAGAGGAGAGAGATGTAGGAACAGAGAAAATATTCAAAGAGATAATTGAAGAGAACTTCCCAAATGTGAAGAAGGAGCTGAAAATTGATATAAGAAGCAAGAAGAACACCAAACTTCCACGACAAAAGGAAAAATACAGCAAGACACATAATAGTAAAGCTCCAAGAATCCAGGACAAGGAAAAAATAATGAAGCTGGCAAGAGGGAAGAAACAGATAACATTCAAAGGAAAACCAATCAGGCTGACATCAGACTTCTCCGAAGAAACACTACGGGCAAGGAGAGAGTGGAGGGACATAGTCAACAGACTCCAAGAAAACAGATGCCAACCAAGAATACTCTATCCCGCAAAGCTCTCCTTCCTCTTTGAAGAAAGAATATGGACCTTCCCAGACAAACAGAAACTCCAGAATTTCATTGCAACTAAACCCCCACTCCAAAAAATACTACAAGGAGTCCTAAAGCCAGAACCTCAGAGCGACGAATAACAATGAAAGAAGGCCAAAAAAAAAAAAAGTTATTAAAAGAATAAATAAATAAAATCAAAGGAAAGACAAACACAATGGCAAATACAGATGTTAACATATCAATATTAACTCTAAATGTAAATGGACTAAACTCTTCAATAAAAAGACACAGAGTTGCATCCTGGATTAAGAAACAAAACCCAACCTTTTGCTGTCTCCAGGAAACACATTTAGCTACAAAAGATAAAAATAGGCTCAAAGTGAAAGGATGGAAAACAATCCTTCAAGCAAATGGACCAAAAAAGAAAGCAGGAACAGCTATACTTATATCAGATAAAACAGATTTCAAACTCAAAAAGATAAAAAGAGACCCCAATGGTCACTACATTATGATCAAGGGGACAATACTTCAAGAAGAAATAACACTCATTAACATATACTCACCAAACGAAGGAGCACCAAAATATATCAGACAACTGTTGTCCTCTCTGAAAACAGACATCAGAGATAACACATACGTAGTGGGAGACTTCAACACACCACTATCAACAATGGATAGATCAACAAGACAAAAAATAAGTAAAGAAACCAAAGCTGTAAATAAAGACCTAGAGCAATTGGGCTTAACAGACATCTATAGAACACTAAAACCCAAAAAAACGGAGTACACATTTTTCTCAAGCGCACACGGATCATTCTCCAGGATCGATCACATACTGGGGCACAAGACAAACATCAACAGATACACCAAGATTGAAATCATACCAACCATCTTTTCTGACCATGAAGGCATCAAACTAGAAATAAACCATAAAAAGAAGGCAAGGAACTTTCCTACCTCATGGAGATTAAAAACCACACTACTGGAAGACCATTGGACTAATGAGGAGATCAAAGAAGAAATTAAAAAATTTTTTGAATTGAACGACAAGGAGGACACCAATATCCTAAATGTATGGGATGCAGGAAAAGCAGTAATAAGAGGAAAATATATAGCAATAGAAGCTCACATCAAGAAACAAGAAAGAACGCAAAGAAACAACCTAATCTCGAAGCTCGAAGATCTAGAAAAAGAACAACAAAAAAACCCCAAAACCAGTAGAAGAAAAGAAATAATAAAAACCAAAGCAGAAATAAATGAAATTGAAACTAAAAAAACAATCCAAAAGATCAACGAAACCAAGAGCTGGTTCTTTGAAAAAATCAATAAAATAGACAAACCCCTAGCCAGGCTCACAAAAGAAAAAAGGGAGAAAGCACAAATAAACAGGATCATCAATGAAAGAGGAGAAATCACAACGGACACAGCAGAAATCAAAAGAATAATCAGTAACTACTATGAACAGTTATATGGAAACAAGTTTAACAATCTAGAGGAGATGGACAAATTCCTACAACTCTACAATCACCCAAAGCTAGATAAAGAAGAAATAGAACACCTAAACAGACCAATTACAATTAGCGAAATTGAAATGGTAATCAAAAGCCTCCCCAAAAACAAAAGCCCAGGACCTGATGGATTTACAAATGAATTCTACCAAACATTCAGAGACGAATTAGTGCCTATCCTTCACAAACTCTTCCAAAAAATTGAGAAGGAAGGGGCAATACCAAACACGTTCTATGAAGCCAACATTACACTAATACCAAAACTGAACAAGGACAACACAAAAAAGGAAAACTACAGGCCAATCTCCCTAATGAACACTGATGCAAAAATCCTCAATAAAATTTTAGCTATCAGAATCCAACAATGTATCCATAAGATAATTCACCACGACCAAGTAGGATTCATTCCAGGGGCACAAGGATGGTTTAACATCCGAAAATCAATCAACGTTATCCAACACATCAACAAAAAGAAATATAAAAACCATATGATAATATCAATAGATGCTGAGAAAGCTTTCGACAAAGTGCAACACCCATTCATGATAAAAGCCCTTGAAATTCTTGGGATACAAGGAACATACCTCAACATCATAAAGGCCATCTATGACAAGCCAACAGCCAGTATCATTCTCAATGGTGAAAAGCTGAAAGCAATTCCATTAAGATCTGGAACAAGACAAGGATGTCCACTCTCACCATTGCTTTTCAATATAATACTGGAAGTCCTAGCCAGGGCAATAAGACAAGAGAAAGACATCCAAGGAATCCAAATAGGAAAAGAAGAAGTCAAACTATCACTATTTGCAGACGATATGATATTATACATAGAGAACCCCAAAAACTCCACAGAAAAGCTAATTCAACTCATCAATCAGTTCAGTAAAGTGGCAGGATACAAAATCAACACGCAAAAGTCAGTAGCCTTCCTATACACAAACAATAAATCTGAAGAAGAAGAAATCAAAAAGACCATCCCTTTTGTTATTGAAACAAAAAAAATCAAATATTTGGGAATATAACAAAAGAGGTAAAGGACCTATACAAAGAAAACTATAAAACACTGTTAAAAGAAATAGAAGAAGACACAAAGAAATGGAGAGACATCCCCTGCTCATGGATTGGAAGAATAAACATTATTAAAATGGCCATCCTTCCAAAAGCAATATACAGATTCAATGCTATTCCAATCAAAATTTCAATGTCATTCTTCAAAGAAATAGAACAATTATTGATGAAATTCATATGGAATCACAAAAAACCCCGAATAGCCAAAGCTCTCCTGAAAAAAAAAGAAGGGAATGGAGGCATCAGACTCCCAGACTTCAAACTATACTACAAAGCCATAATCATCAAAACTGCATGGTATTGGAACAAGAACAGACATACAGACCAATGGAATCGAATAGAAAATCCAGAAATAAACCCACAGATTTATGGTCAACTAATCTTTGACAAAGGAGCAAAGAATATGCATTGGAGCAAAGAAAGTTTGTTCAATAAATGGTGCTGGGAAAAGTGGGTCGCTACATGCAAAAGAATGAAGCTTGACCACCACCTCACACAATACACAAAAATCAACTCAAAATGGATTAAAGAACTAGACATAAGACCTGAAACCATAAAATATATAGAAGGAAATATAGGCGAAACACTACGTGATTTGCACATCAAAGACATCTTTACAGACACATCACCCAAAGCAGTGATAGTGAAGGCAAAGATAAACAGCTGGGACTACATCAAATTAAAGAGCTTTTGCACAGCAAAAGAGACAATAACAAAAACAAAGAGAAACCCCACCAACTGGGAGAACATTTTTGCACCCAACACTAATGATAAAGGACTGATCACAAAAATCTGCAAAGAGCTGATGAGACTCAACAACAACAAAGAAAATAATCCAGTCAAAAAATGGGCAGAAGACCTTAAAAGAAACTTCTCTGAAGAGGAAATGCAAATGGCCAACAGGCATATGAAAAAATGTTCAACATCACTTGTCATCAGGGAAATGCAAATCAAAACTACCATGAGATACCTTCTTACACCAGTGAGAATGGCACATATTAAAAAAACTAGCAACAACAAATGTTGGCGAGGGTGTGGAGCAAAAGGAACTCTTCTGCACTGTTGGTGGGAGTGCAAACTGGTCCAACCACTGTGGAAAGCTGTGTGGAGATTTCTGGACCTACTAAACATAGAGCTTCCATATGATCCAGCAATTACACTCCTAGGTATTTACCCAAAGGACACAGAAACATCAATTCCAAAGAACACCTGCACCCCTATGTTTATAGCAGCACTGTTTACAATAGCTAAGCTTTGGAAACAACCCAAATGCCCAAAAATAGATGACTGGATCAAGAAGATGTGGTACATATATACCATGGAATATTACTCAGCATTCAAAAAAGATAAACACATGCAATTTGCTGCAACATGGATGGCGCTGGAAGGGATCATGCTCAGCGAAATAAGCCAAAAAGAAAAAGAAAAATACCGGATGGTCTCACTCATAGCAGGAATCTAGAAAACTTAAATAAGGGACCAGGAAAATGAATAACTATAAGAAAGTGAAAATCAAAATCAACAAAAAACTATGAACCAGAGACACTTTTAGGGGGGCGGGGGCGGGAGGGGAGGGATTGGGGTCAGAATGGGGGGCTGCAATTTTATGGGGAATATAACAATAAAATTTATAAAAAAAAAAAAAAAAAGATTAACAAGTCAAAAAAAAAAAAAAACTCCTAGAAAAATCTTTGATTATACTATAAAAGATTGGTAAATGAATACACACATATACACACACACGTTTGAAGGAAAATTAAAATAACCATGTACCTTTAAGAAAAAATATTGGGTGTAAGGTAAAACTTTCCAGATTTTTTTTTCTATTTTTTTCCTCTTATCATTAGTGTTTATTCCTGGAATTCAAGAATTTTCTATATTATATATACTATCACTGGGATGTTATGTTTATTGTACTTCCTATATGCATTGCTATGTAAAGGTTTGATTTATTATTACTTATTCTCCATCCTGGGACTTTTCTATGCAATTTCTTAATGGTATATTTGGATGAACTGAAGTTGCTATCAATAATTTTTTAAAATTTGGAAGAATTAACCACTGAAGGGGACTCCCTGGTGGTGCGGGCAGTTGAGCACCACACTGTGAAGCTGTCCGTGGCGTCAGCAGCGCCGGTTCGATCCTGGCCTGACGGGGAGAATCTCACATGGCGAAGCAGACCTCTCCTGTCTCACCCGCTGCTCCCCTCAGCAGTGTGTTTTGGTAGTCTGCCTGTTCTGCTCCCCACTCTGTCTCTGGTAAATCCTCTCATCCTTCTGTGCATCTGGTCTGTACCATGGTTCTTGTATAAATCATTAAATCTGAAAAAAAAAAAAAAGAATTAACCACTGAAGCCATGAGGTGCTGGACTTTTGTTTTTTGGTAGGGGTTTGACTGCTGATTCAATCTCCTTGCTAATAATTGATCTGTTTGGATTTTCTTTATCAGTTAAATTTGATACCTAAATGATACTTAAATGATAATGGATATATGTTTTATTTATAGATAAACAGATATAGATAATAAAAATAAGTATTGCCTAATGCTGCAAAGAAAGAAAGTGATATTCCTGGTAATTGTAGGTTTAAAACTATTTTACTTTTTATTTTTTTAACAATAGAGAATAATAATTCAATCTCTCTTATTACATAGATAATTGAAAAGCATAAATTCTTTCTTTGAAAAGGAAAAGGTTTTTTTTTTTTTAGATAATAAATTTTATTGTTATATTCCCCATACAATTGCAGCCCCCCCATTCTGACCCCAATCCCTCCCCTCCCGCTCCCGCCCCCCTAAAAGTGTCTCTGGTTCATAGTTTTTTGTTGATTTTGATTTTCACTTTCTTACAGTTATTCATTTTCCTGGTCCCTTATTTAAGTTTTCTAGATTCCTGCTATGAGTGAGACCATCCGGTATTTTTCTTTTTCTTTTTGGCTTATTTCGCTGAGCATGATCCCTTCCAGCGCCATCCATGTTGCTGCAAATTGCATGTGTTTATCTTTTTTGAATGCTGAGTAATATTCCATGGTATATATGTACCACATCTTCTTGATCCAGTCATCTATTTTTGGGCATTTGGGTTGTTTCCAAAGCTTAGCTATTGTAAACAGTGCTGCTATAAACATAGGGGTGCAGGTGCTCTTTGGAATTGATGTTTCTGTGTCCTTTGGGTAAATACCTAGGAGTGCAATTGCTGGATCATATGGAAGCTCTATGTTTAGTAGGTCCAGAAATCTCCACACAGCTTTCCACAGTGGTTGGACCAGTTTGCACTCCCACCAACAGTGCAGGAGAGTTCCTTTTTCTCCACACCCTCGCCAACATTTGTTGTTGCTAGTTTTTTTAATATGTGCCATTCTCACTGGTGTAAGATGGTATCTCATGGTAGTTTTGATTTGCATTTCCCTGATGACAAGTGATGTTGAACATTTTTTCATATGTCTGTTGTCCATTTGCATTTCCTCTTCAGAGAAGTTTCTTTTTAGCTCTTCTGCCCATTTTTTGACTGGATTATTTTCTTTGTTGTTGTTGAGTCTCATCAGCTCTTTGTAGATTTTTGTGATCAGTCCTTTATCATTAGTGTTGGGTGCAAAAATGTTCTCCCAGTTGGTGGGGTTTCTCTTTGTTTTTGTTATTGTCTCTTTTGCTGTGCAGAAGCTCTTTAATTTGATGTAATTCCAGCTGTTTATCTTTGCCTTCACTATCACTGCTTTGGGTGATGTGTCTGTAAAGATGTCTTTGATGTGCAAATCACGTAGTGTTTCGCCTATATTTCCTTCTATATATTTTATGGTTTCAGGTCTTATGTCTAGTTCTTTAATCCATTTTGAGTTGATTTTTGTGTATGGTGTGAGGCAGTGGTCAAGCTTCATTCTTTTGCATGTAGCGACCCACTTTTCCCAGCACCATTTATTGAACAAACTTTCTTTGCTCCAATGCATAGTCTTTGCTCCTTTGTCAAAGATTAGTTGACCATAAATCTGTGGGTTTATTTCTGGATTTTCTATTCGATTCCATTGGTCTGTATGTCTGTTCTTGTTCCAATACCATGCCGTTTTGATGATTATGGCTTTGTAGTAGAGTTTGAAGTCTGGGAGTGTGATGCCTCCATTCCCTTCTTTTTTTTTCAGGAGAGCTTTGGCTATTCGGGGTTTTTTGTGATTCCATATGAATTTCATCAATAATTGTTCTATTTCTTTGAAGAATGACATTGAAATTTTGATTGGAGGGCCTCCCCAGTGGCGCAGCGGTTGAGCGCTGGGTTGCGAAGCTGCCTGCGGCCTCTGCGGCGCCGGTTCGATCGCCGGCTGCTTCCCGGCCACCAGAGGAGGGTCCCACATGGCGTGCAGACCTCTCCTGCCACCCGCTGCTCCCCTCAGCAGTGTACTTCGGTCCTTCTGCCTGCTCTGCTCCCCGCTCTGGCTCTGGTGAATTCTCTCACCCTCCCGCGCTTCTGACTGTACCCAGTGCTTGTATAAACAAAACAAACAAGCCAGCAAACAAATAAATAAAGCATGCCTCTATAAAAAAAAAAAATTAAAAAAAAAAAAAGAAATTTTGATTGGAATAGCATTGAATCTGTATATTGCTTTTGGAAGGATGGCCATTTTAATAATGTTTATTCTTCCAATCCATGATCAGGGGATGTCTTTCCATTTCTTTGTGTCTTCTTCTATGAAAAAGAAAAGGTTTTGAGACTTCTCAAGTTCAAGATTTTCTCTAAGGGCATCTGACTACTAAGGGTCTCATTCTCCAAACTCTGCCTGGAGGATGCCCTAAACACACTCTTCCTGTCCAGACCATCTCTAGAGGCAGGTCAGGGATCGGCAATGACATCACCCACCAGGAGGAGCCACTAAAACCACGTCCTTTGTTAGGCATTTCAAACCCAGTAGGGAGAACAGATTCAAAGAATGCCCTCCGTTAGAAGAAGGAGGTGGGTTGAAGAGGGGTGGTTGGCAACACTTCTGCTCTTTTTTTTTTTTTTTTTGGTGAGAATTTTTTTTTTTTAATTTTGACATCATTGTTCATTTTTAAACAATATTTGCTCCCCCCCTTTCAGGTGTAGTCCCCATAGAATTACCTTCACCAATTATGCTCAGTGAAATAAGCCAGAAGGAAAAAGAAAAATATAGGATGGTTTCACTTATAGCAGGGATATAGGGGAACCAAATAAGACATCAGTGTAAAAAATAATAACAGTACAAAACACAACAAAACAGAAACAATTATAAATCAGAGACATCCTGCAGGGAAGGAGGAAGGACAGGGAGCAGAGGGAAGGAGGGAGGAGCACAGGGGACTGGGCTGAGGGTGCACTTGCTTTTTTAACAGCTGTACTAATAGGCCTTTGTCCTCGTTTTACATTCCCAGTGTGAAAAGTGAACAATTCATTTACTTCACAATTTGTTTTAAAGCACTTGCATTGTGGCAAACACTCTTCCAGGCTTTTAGCATAAACAATGAAGAAAGTGAACAACAGTCTCTGCCCGTGGGCTGAGGAAGAAACACTCAAGGCAGATACTCAAATCAACATATTAGGAAGTGATATCTGTCCAGGAGAAACCTGCCAATTACCGTGGAACCCAGCAAGGTCATGTGAGCCCTCAGCACCACACAGGGAGCTGCATGCTTGTGCGAGCGCTGATGGGAAGGCGGCTGCAACTTGTAAGGGACTGAGAAACGTGTGTTGTATGTATGTGTGTTAACATGCAGTGACTGGCAATTTGAAAAAGTGGGTAAAAAGAAGTACACTACTATGACATATCAATCATGATTACTCTCTTTTCTAAAAAAAACTTAGCATTGACATCAATTTTGGGGTATTTAAAAGAAACTGATTTTGAATTAAAATTCAAACGGCACTTAATTATCTTAACAGTTTTTTAGATTTGAAGTTTCACTGTAAGGTTTTTAGCTTTTCCTAAGTAGAAAAACCATAAAGTGAACTGACATTCTAGGGGGATTTCATAAGAAAAAGCCCACATCTCATTTCACTGTAACGAAGGTCATCACTCACTGGGGACTCCAGCCAGGCCCTGCAGATCTTCAGCACAAGCTGGCTGTGCTGAAGCAAAATCCTAAATGCAGGAACCATTCAATTTCTCTATGGAGAGCGACTTTTTTGAAAGGCAGAGGAGGAAAAGGAATTCCATAATGTGACACAACCAAATGCAACCAAAGGGAAATTGTTCCTCAAACTCAAAGTCTGTTCCCTAAGCATTTATGGAGAATCAGTTTATCAGACACTACAAACACATGGAGGTGGGCTTACTTCAGGGAAACACACAACTATATCAGTAACAGCAAAATAGAGTCAAGGAGCGTGTGCCTACGCTTGGCGTGAAAGCAGGTGATGGACAATGTTTTGTACAGCTTTGTCCAACACCCAGGGGTTTTCTTAAAGAAATCCGAATGATGCCACTTTTTTTCCTCCTCTGTTGCAGTGTTGTTCCAATAAAATGATTCTCATCCACTCAAAGGTTTAGGTTGAGTAAACCCATGTGACTATCAAATCATCCAAATAATAACTATCACCACTGAGATGATGAGAAAATCATCAAGATAAGGATTTTAAAAGACCCTGAATGGAAAGAAATTTAATATAGTTCTATTTTTTCTTTCTCCAAAACAACAAGAAGAATAAGAACAACAACAAAAACCAACTATAATCCAGGTGTTAAACTACTATAGAAATAGTAAAAGAAATGTTAATAGGAAAAATGTACCATTCATCAATAAAATCCTAAAGCCAACTAAATCTTGAGCCAAGAATCAACTGCAGGCCATGATGAAGATGTAAAGAATTTTTTTTGTTGTTTATTAAAGAAACAGATATTTGAATGAATGTAAGACGTTCTTAGTAAGTACGCACAATTTTTAAAGAGATGTTACCAGTAGCGGTGACAGCCATTCTCTCTCCTTCTCTCTCATAGGATGGAGAGAGATGGAGAGGGAGAGAGATTACACACTTGATTCCTGAATTTACTAATACTTCAATGTTTTATTTTCTGTTTTTCTCTTTTTACTGAATTATTTCTTCTTAAGACATATTTTATTCTCTGAGATGTGCAACCGATGAAATCATACAAATACATGAACAAACCTGGGCTCTCTCCCTCATTTTCTATCTTCTCCCCATATTAATTCTCTCTCTAATGCAGTCTTTCAAAATGTTATTCAAATAACAGGCTACCAGATAATGTTCCCTGTAAAAGTGTACCTGCATCTTTCATCTCCTCTGATGGAAATTTTTTGTGAGCGCGTGCCTAAGCTAGGAGCCCGAGAGTCAAAGAGGAGGCAAAGTATTATGAATTTTTCTGATTGCTGAACAAGAAATATGATCCATTTCGTACACTATTTGTGCTGTTAAAGTGAAGGTCATATCACTTCTGGAACATAAAATAAATTTAAAAGCAAACAAAAGTTTATGTGAATACTTTTTTTGGTTTATTAAAGGAAATACATTTCCGAGGCCTTTCACCAAGAATTTATTAGTGATAAAATGGAAGCTAGTGCACCATACCATCTTTGCTAGCAAGTCAAGAATAAGTATGATCTATAACTTCAATACCCTTTTCAACAGTTTTTACAGATTTTCCCAACCAATTGGTGGTTTGTTTCAGCCCCACACAGACAAATGTATTTGTATAAGACGAGCTGATGTCCCACAGCCCTTTTCTTATTTACTAGCGGACATGGGATGCCTGTGTAGAGTTTCAGGTTAGCTTCAGAATGTTGAGGAATGTTTTGTTGCCTAAGAAAAAGTCTTTATTTTCTTTATATAATTTCTGCTCCCAATTGAGTCGCTGTTGCATTTTAAGATCAAAGACTTTCAGCAGGTTGTTTTTCTAGGTGAAAACACTACATGTCACATATGTTTTCTTCACTTTGTCCCCATTGAAAGTTTCTAATCAACAGTGGCTATTGGCTTCATCTGGCTAAGTCACCCCCAGGTGACAAGAGGAAGAATCTTCTGGTCACTGATGGTGGCAAAAGGGTGAATGTCTAAGTGCCAGGATTAACTTAAGACACATTTCCCTGTAGATTACTATGGCGATTCCAGGTTTAGCTCTGCTGGGAAGTCATTGTATGCGTATTCTGAACAAAGTTTTGAAGTACCTAAATTATCTGTTCAGAAGAATAGAGACAATAACTCTACATGTGTCTTTTAAAGAGAGCAGAAGTAGTTAACCTCCCTAAGATCATCCTCAGGGCTTCCTCTCTCCCTATCACCTCTTTTCTTGGCCATCTCCAGCCTCAGGCCTGCACAGACTATTGCCACTTCTTACAGAGACAGTGTCTATGGGTAAGAGATGAAATTATTTTATCTACTGCCACAGTAACCTGTTTTATTCCCTAAATACCTCAGACCATCTGGCCTAAAGACAAAACGGCAAAATCCAAAGGGAAGGATCATCCTATACTTATTCACAATCAGGAGGCATGGACCTCAACAGACTTTGTGGTGTGATATTTAATCTGCAGTGTATGAATCTCCTAAGGTGAGAGCTACTTTAAGCTAGACATGGGACATCTTAGTGGGTTTTAAGTGTCATTGGTTATAGCTTTTTGAACACATATTATTACACTGAAGGTAACTGAAGATGAAGAAATGAGGAGCTATTTGAAGATCAAAGCTTCTATGGCAGGAGCCTGACCTCCTGTTAGGTTTGGAAACCCATGGGGCCTCTTTGTGAAACACTGCATTTAAAATTAAAAAATGCCCTTTAGAGAATCATTTAGCACAAAGTTCATTGTGAAAACAGAAGAAAATAAATGCTGATGCTGATAGCAGGGAAGGGGCGGGCTAGTGTCAGGACCCTTCTTTCCATGAGGTCACACATTCCTTCCCAATGGGTCTGTTTGTACACTCCCCTCCTTCCTTGCTCTAGCAGAGAACTCCTCCTCAGCTTTCTTAAGGCAATAGTTATGTGCTAGTCTTACCACCAGGAGGAAAAGTCACCCCCTACTCACCATTCATTCCACCGGTACATTGCCTGCACAATGTCAAAGAATGCATCAGAGAGAGATCAACATGGTAGAGGGGAAATACTGCGAGTAACTCCCATTAAAAAAAAGTTAATAGGGAGGAAAAATGGCAGGTCCCTGCGAGAACTGGGATGCGGAAGATAAACCAGGGTGATTCTGGCAAACTGCACGAAGAAGAAAGTTGCCATAAGAGGACTAGAAGGGAGGAAAGCTCAGAACCTGGCTACCCTCCCTGACCCACAAAGTCAGCACTCTCTGACCAACAGAAAGGAGGAAAACAAACAAACCAACAAAAACAACCAGCAAGAACAAACTACACATCAAGCAGAACTTTGAGTGGAAAGAAACTATTTCAGGCACTGCACCCTATGAACTGGAACTGTGGAAAACTGGGCAGGAATCACCGCAGAGGTCAGCGAATGGCTCTTGCGCCATTAGAGGAAGGTAAAGACTCCACGGAGACCTACACATAGCCCAAGGCCAGCTGGTAAGCTTGTGTGGAAAAGCGGTGAGCTGGAAAAGCCTATGCGGTTCCCAGCTGCACAGGTCCCTGCACCCGCAGGGAGATGAGCGGGAGCCCTCATTGAGGTGAATGTCCCTCACCGAGTAATCAGAAACCAGGCGCCCGCACATGGGAGCAGGGTGCAAAAGGTGCCATTTCTGTGGACACTGAACTGGGCTACAGCCCACATCCTGGATCTGAGGGCTTTGGAACTGAGAGCACAAAATTTGGGGCGCAGAATACCCACGACAGTGGGGCACAGGGCAGACACAGCACTCCCGCGCCATTGAGGCTCTCCACGCCACTCCCACTCTGTTCCCCTGGACCCACGGGGGGGGGGGGGGGGGGGGGGGAGACAGTTCTGGAAGGACACTAGAAAAGATCTCTGGCGCCACCTAGTGACCAGAAAAAAAAATCACCAACATCCTGATAGTTGGAAACCAAGAATCCCAAAAACACCCTCAGGCTCTGAGAGAGGGTGGGCAGCTCAAAAGGGGGGTAAGGAGGGAAATAAGGAGTGGAGCAAGACCCCATCCTAGAACTGAGAGCCAGCCGCAGGATCCGGGGTGTGGGGCATGCCATAACAGCGGGCACTGCACAGGGTGACAGCCGGCATTTGGATTTGATAGCCCTGGAACTCAGACCTAGAGTGCAGAAGTCAGGGCATGGAATCCATACACCTGTGGGCACAGTACCGGGTGAACACAGAGCAGACACAGCACAGCTTGAATAAGAGCCCCTGTGTTGAGGTGCTCACCTAGGCACCCCTCCCCACCTCCTCCGTTTCTCAGAGAACCACTGGGAAAAAGCACAGATCAGCAAGTACGGATCTCTGACGCCACCTCGTGACCGGAACAAAATCACCAACTAGTTGATTCCCTGTTGGAACAGTAAATACAGAGAGAGGGAACTGTAAGGGACAGTGCCCAGCAACACAGCATCAACACCCTGGTGGAGTTTAGGCCTACCAGTGCTGGTCTCTGTCTGGTAAACAGTTTCTAGCACCCCTAAAGGAGCACTCCAGAGAGATGCCTGCCAACACCAATGGCAAGACCTCCCAACGCACAGAACTAATTAGAAAGCAAACAACAGGGAGAATTAAAAATATAAATAACCAAGTTAGCCCACAGGAGAACACACCACAAAAAGAAACACAGTCACCAGAGCTCAACGATGACATGGAAGAACTCGGCCTATCAGATAGAGAATTAATGATCATCATGATTAAAATGCAGAAAGAAAACAAAAAGGAAAAAAAAGATTTGAGACAAATAATCACTGAACTTAAGAATGAAATTGAGACATTGAGAAAGGAAAGAAAAGAAACACAGGAGATTAAAAGATTACTAGAGGAGCTAAAGAACTCTGGGGAAAGCAATGCAAACAGAATCAATGAAATGGAAGAACAGATCAGTGGCATTGAAGATACAGAAATAAAAAGAGCCAAAAGAGAAAAGGAGAGAGAAGTGCAAATGAAGCAGTTTGAGGAGACTCTTAGACAATTATCAGGCTCCATGAAGAGAGGAAATGTAAGAGTCATAGGCATTCTGGAAGGTGAGGAGAAAGACAAAGGAACTGAGAAATTATTCAAGATGATAATTGAAGAAAACTTCCTAAGCATAAAAAAGGAGATGAATATAGACATACAAGAAGTGAGAAGAACTCCCAATTACCACAATGAAAAGAAAACTACAGCAAGACACCTAATAGTAAAGCTTGCAAGAGTCCAAGACAAGGAAAAAATAACGAAACTGGCAAGGGGGAAGAAACAGATAACTTATAAGGGAAAACCAATCAGGTTAACTTCAGACTTCTCCAAAGAAACATTATGGGCAAGAAGAGAATGGAGTAACATATTCAGCAAACTTCAAGACAGCAAATGCCAACCAAGAATACTTTACTCTGCAAAGCTCTCCTTCCTCTATGAAGAAAAAATATGGACCTTCTCAGACAAACAGAAATTCCAGAAATTCATTACAACTAAACCCCTCACTCCAATAAATTCTACAAGAAGTCGTAAAGCCAAAACCAAGAGAGGAATTAACAAGAAGAACAGAATAAAGCAAGGAATACAATCACAAAAAAGACAAACAAAATGGCAAACACAGATGCCAACATATCAATATTAACTCTAAATGTAAATGGATTAAACTCATCAATAAAAAGACACAAAGTAGCAGGCTGGATTCAAAAACAAAATCCAACCTTCTGCAAAATCCAACACATTTAACCACAAAAGATAAACATAGATTGAAAATAAAAGGTTGGAAAACAATCCTACAAGCAAATGGACCAAAAAAGAGGCAGGAACAGCTATACTTATATCAGATGAAACAGACTTCAAATTAAAAAAGGTAAAAAGAGACATAGACGGACACTACATTATGATCAAGGGGACAATACATCAGGAAGATACAACACTCATCAACATATACTCACCAAATGAAGGGGCACCAAAATATATTAGACAATTATTACCAGCTCTGAAAACAGACATTAAATACATATATACTGGGAGACTTCAACACCCCACTCTCACCAATGGACAGATCAACGAATAAACAGACAAAAAATAAACAAAAACACTAGAGCCTTAAATAAAGACATAGAACTCATGGACTTAACAGACATCTATAGGACACTGCACCCAAAAAAATATGAGTACACATTTTTCTCAAGTGCACATGGATCATTCTCCAGAATCGATCACATACTGGGCCACAAGACAAACATCAACAGATACATGAGGATCAAAATCATTCCAACTATCTTCTCTGATCATAAAGGCATCAAACTAGAAATAAATCATGAAAAAAAAAAAACAAGGAACCCTCCCACTTCATGGAGATTGAAATCCACACTACTGGAAAAACACTGGACTAATGAGGGGATCAAAGAAGAGATTAAAAAATACTTTGAGTTGAACGACAAGGAGGATACCACTTTCTAGAATGTATAGGATGGAACAAAAGCAGTAATAAGAGGAAAATATATAGCAATACAGGCTCACATCAACAAACAAGAAAGAACTCAAAGAAACAACCTAATCTCACATCTCAAAGAGCTAGAAAAAGAACAACAAAAAAACCCTACAGCCAGTAGGTGAAAGGAAATAATAAAAATTAAAGCAGAAATAAATGAATTGGGGATTAAAAAAACAATCCAAAAGATCAATGAAACCAAAAGTTGGTTCTTTGAAAAAATAAAACAAAATAGACAAACCTCTAGCCAGGCTCACAAAGAAAAAATGGGAGAAAACACATATAAATAGGATTACAAATGAAAGAGAAGAAATCACCACAGGCTCAGTAGAAATCAAAAGAATAATCGAGATTACTATGAACACCTATATGCAAAAAATTCAACAACCCAGAAGAGATGGACAAATTCCTAGAACGATATAATCATTCAAAGCTGGACAAAGAAGAAATAGAACAACTAAACAGACCTATTACAAGCAGCGAAATTGAGGCAGTAATCAAAGCACTCCCCAAAAACAAAAGCCCAGGTCCAGACGGCTTCACAAATGAATTCTACCAAACGTTCAACAGTGAATTAGTGCCTATCCTACACAAATGCTTTCAAAAAATTGAAAAAGAAGGAATACTAACAAATACATTCTACAAAGCCAATATTACACTAATACTAAAACCAAACAAAGACAGCACAAAAAAAAAGAAAATTACAGGCCCATCTCCCTAATCAACACTGATGCAAAAATCCTCAACAAAATCCTTGCCAACAGAATCTAACAATGCATCAAAGAGAGAGTACACCATGATCAAGTGGATTCATCCCAGGGGCACAAGGATGGTTCAACATATGAAAATCAGTAAGTGTAATCCAACACAACAACAAAAAGAAAAATAAAAACCATATGATCATATCAATAGATGCTGAGAAAGCATTCAACAAAGTCCAGCATCCATTTATGATGAAGGCCCTTGAAGTTCTCAGGATAGAAGGAACATACCTTAACATGATAAAAGCCATATGCGATAAACCCACTCCAACATTATTCTCAATGGCGAAAAGCTACAGTTTGGTATTGAAACAAAAACAGACACACAGACCAATGGAACTGAATAGAGAGCCCAGAAATAAAACCACACTTATATGGACAACTAATCTTTGACAAAGGAGCAAAGAATATTCAGTGGAACACAGACAGTTTGCAGCACTATACCTCCACATGCAAAAAAATGAAACTAGACCACTACCTCTCACTGTGCACAAAAATCAACTCAAAATGGATAAAAGAACTGGACATAAGACCTGAAACCATAAAATATATAGAAGAAAATAAAGGTAAAACACTACAAGACATATCTCAGAAACTTCTTTAAAGACTCATCACCCAAAGCAGTGATAGTGAAGGTAAATATATATACCTGGGATTACATCAAACTGAAAAGCTTCTGCACAGAAAAAGAGACATTAATCAAAACAGAGAGATAATGCACTTATTGGGAAAAAATCTTTGCACTCCATCCAGCTGATAAGGGACTGATCACAATGATATACGAAGAACTCACATGGCTCAACAAAAACAAAATAAACAATCCAGTCAAGAAATGGGCAGAAGAACTCAAAAGACATTTCTCCAAAGAGGAAATGCAAATGGCCAACAGGCATATGGAAAAATGTCCAACATCCCTGATAATCAGGGAAATGCACACTGAGATACCACCTTACACTAGTAAGAATGGCACATATAAAAAAAACAAGCAACAACAAATGTTGGCGAGGCTGTTGTGAAAAAGGAACTCTTCTACATTGCTGGTGGGAGTGCAAACTGGTCCAACCATTGTGGAAAGCTGTCTGGAGGTTACTCAGTCTACTAAAAATGGAGCTACCATATGACCCGGCAATTCCACTCCTAGGGATCTACCCAAAGGACACAAAAACAGTGATTCAAAAGAGCACCTGTACACCTACGTTTATTGCAGCACTATTTACAATAGGTAAAACCTGGAAACAACCCAAGTGCCCCAAAATAGGTAACTGGATCAAGAAGATGTGGTATCGATACACAATGGAATATTATTCAGCAATCAAAAAAGATAAGCTCATGTCATTCGCAGCAACGTGGATGGAGCTAGAAGGAATTATGCTCAGTGAAATAAGCCAGAAGGAAAAAGAAAAATATTGGATGGTATCACTTATAACAGGAATATAGGGGAACCAAATAAGACATCAGTGTAAAAAAATAATAACAGTACAAAACACAACAAGGCAAAAACAGACAATTATAAACCAGAGACATACTGCAGGGGAGGAGGAAGGAGAGGTGTGAGAGGGAGGGAGGGAGGAGCACAGGGGACTGTGGTGATGGTGCATGTGTGCCTTAGGGAAGGAAATTTTATGGGGACTCAATCTTAGGGGGTGGGGGGAAGCAAATATTGTCCAAAAATGTAAAAAATGATAAATGTTAAAATAAAAAAACCTGAAAATAAAAAAAGAATGCAACAGTAAATCTTCAACCTTCTCCTTTTTAGACTGTTGGAAGCGTCCAGTACCTTAGGTAACCAGGTTTCTCTCGCCGTTGTTCTCAGTTGAAATTATCAGCTGAAACATTAATATAACGTGGAAGCCCTGGGCACTCAGAGGGCTAGAGCAAGAGGGCCTGTGAGAACCAGCGAGGCTGAGAACGAATGGAAACAAAGACCATGTGACCAGGAATACTGGACCATGGTGGCAAAGGACACATGCACTTGCGAAGTCAGCAGTAAAGCTGTGGGTGTGGCTCTGAGAGCCATTCCCCACAGGGTGTGAAGGACACGTGTGTGGGGATCCCTGGACCCGAGGGGCCGGTGCCAATAATTTGACAAGTTTTCAACTGAAACTTCAAATCACATTAGGATAATGTCTTCTCTAATTTACATATTCCTGTACTTTAAAGTGTTTCCTTTTCTAATATTCATAGTTGTCTTTGTAAGTCAGTCCTATTTTTTAATTATTTGAAATGGATGCTCAGATTGCCAACATAAATGCTAACTTTTCAGATATTACTCCTCCTTGTCACACCAAGAATGGAGAACTCTCTCTCTCTCACTTCCTTAAGCCCCACAGGAAGATCAACAAGGTAGAAATTATGTTTAAAAGTCAGGCTTCCTACCTGATAGCTTGTTAGAGCTGAGTGAGAGCCCATGTTTCCATAGCTCTGCCAGAATATGCATGCAGCTGGCTGTCCCAGAATAGGGTAGAAAATGTCAATTGGAGTTTATAATAAACCAGACTGGATTCTTTCAAAGTTAAAGCTGATTCAGTTTACATAGTGGGGAAAAAAGCTGCTCATGGAGCCTGTTTTTCCCAAGAAAAGTACAGTCATCATGGCATTACAACTGGTTTGAGCTTTCAGAAAGAACCTTTAGAAATCAGGAAATCTGTGATGTATGTAAGTGAACTCAGCAAGATGCTGTTGCGCTCAGCACCTGGCACGAAGCACTTCCTCACACAGGACATGCCTATCTCCACAGTGCGAGCCACCTCCTGGGAGCTCCCAGCACACGCACAGCCCCTGGTGAGATGAAAGCTAATGAGAGTCAAGAATAAAGTCAACACCACATAGAAAGTTTTCTTCATCAGCACAACCATGTGACCACCCATCAGGATGAATGAGCAGCCCCACTTTGAGTACAAAGAGTTTTGTACTAAGATTTCTGTCAAATGCCCTAATTTCAGGCTTCAGCACCACAAGTGCATACAGCGAATTAAGGGAGATCCAGTCAAATCTCTTGGTAAAGAGAGAGAGGGAAAGAAGAAGGCAGAAAGAATAGAGAGGCGGGGCCGGGTGTCGGGGGAGAGGGAGAAACATACAGAGATTGACTTTCCATCTGGAAGTTAACCCACCCACCCTAGAGTTCGCCCATGGAAATGAATGGCTCCAAGAAGCAGAATGCTGGAGAAACAATGGGTCAAGCATGCAGTTACCTCCACGAGCCTCTCCTCCTAAGTTGAAGATCTCGATACTTATGTCTAGTCTTTGCCGATAGTTATTAGACTCTGCATTTTCACTGCATTTATTTAGTACAATATATCATCGCGTCAGGAACATTGGCTTTGTGCCATGTCATAGCCCTGATATTTCCCTGGGAAGATGTATGGACATGATTTATCACCTACGGACCTTTCAGGGATACCCACTTTTTTTCTGTTGCAGTTTAGTTGTAATTATTGGAGGGTGCAGGGCCTCCCCGGTGGCGCAGCGGTTGGGCGCTGGGTTGCGAAGCTGCCCGCAGCCTCTGCGGCGCCAGTTTGATCCCCGGCTGCTCCCCAGCCACCGAAGGAGGGTCCTGCATGGCGCGCAGACCTCTCCTGCCGCCCGCTGCTCCCCTCAGCAGTGTACTTCGGTCCTTCTGCCTGCTCTGCTCCCCGCTCTGGCTCTGGTGAGTTCTCTCGCCCTCCCGCGCTTCTGACTGTGCCCAGTGCTTGTATAAATAAATAAAAATAAATCTTTAAAAAAAAATTATTGGAGGGTGCAAGCCTGGCTTCTTCTTTCTGCCGCCACCTTGCTGGACTTCTACTCACAAATCCCTATTTACTGCAGTGATCGTGGTTTTATAGTTTGAGTCCATACTTAAGGGTAGATTCTAACCAAACCTGCCTAATCCTTGTAATCTTGAAAAAGTTAAAAACAGAAATGTGCTAAACTTTGAAAAATAGGAAATTGATGCCATCTTGTGGTTATGAAGTAAAAATTTTTCTTTTTTATTAAAGAATCATTGTCAAAATCAGACTACCTTAAACAATTTCCCCGTGTTCCTGAACACTCAAATGTCACTTTCTCTTTGAGAATATTGCTAATGTGTAGATACGTTTTTCCTTGACAATCAGACTTGTTATTTCAACCAGGTAGTGCCAGTTTCCTGAAAAAAATCATTTTTTATGATTATACTTGATTTTTTTTTTTTAATCAGGCAGATCATAATTCTGAATGCTGGGGTAATGTATTCATGGAAAAAGATTCTAAAACATTTTCCAGGCATTAACATGATAATCAACAAATGTCTTTGAGAGATGGTCCAAAGCACTGGAAACAGCAGTGACTTGATTTTTGGGTCTTTGAAAGTGTAGATTGACTTCCAGAAAGCATAGGGTTATAGGAAGGTTGCTGTTCTTCCAAGGAACTTATTGATCACAGAAATAAGACTGATCAATTCTTATTGATCAAGAAATAGCATGATCCAAGATGTCATACCAATCCCCACATTTTATAAACTAGACTGGAGGAAAATGCCAAGAACTGCCTGATAAGTATTCTTAGTATGAATGCAAAATGGTAACAAGGATTGGTGCCGTCCTTCCTCTGCATTGTATAGTGTGGGCAGGTCAATTCCTGATATTAAAGGGCTTTAATATCCCCACAAGTAATCATGTTTCAGTGACATGCACTTAAACTAGCAGATAGGGCCTCTTAGTCTAACTTGATGTGGTATTTTTAGTTAAGCTTAGTAATGTACTTAATATTTACTGGGAATTATATACATAAATATGCATGTATAAATGAATTTGTACTACTTATTAACAGGAAGGATGAAAATACAAGAGAACTTGAAGGATAAATGTGGAGTTGGCCACAGCAAGGTGAAAAGGAAAAAGAGAAAAAATGAGTTGAGGAGGGGAGAGATAAAGACCAAGAAGGTATTACATAAGCACAGGCTAAGCATTACCTGTGCATCTTGTCCATTAAAACACATGTGCTGAGGGCCTCCCCGGTGGCGCAGCAGTTTAGCGCTGGGTTGCGAAGCTGCCCGCAGCTTCTGCAGCGCCAGTTGGATCCCCGGCCACCAGGCGAGGGTCCCACATGGTGCACAGACCTCTCCTGCTACCCACTGCTCCCCTCAACAGTGTACTTTGTCAGTCTGCCTGCTCTGCTCTCCCCTCTGGCTCTGCTGAATTCTCTCACCCTCCCGAGCTTCTGACTGTACCCAGTGCTTGTATAAATAAATAAAAACAAAACAAACTGAAAAAAAAAAATGTGCTGAGTGGGGTGAAAAAATAATCACAAAAGCCAGTATTTGCTGCATACTCAACACACGCTGGGTAGAATGCTATGATCTGATTGTACAGTATTTCATTTAATCCTCTTCGAAAAGAGAAAAAAAAATAGGTGAATTTCCAACACTTTAGAATCAGATCTTTAGATGGGGATTTTTCATAGATTTTTTCCCCCCTTCAACTATAGATATCTAGATTACACTTTTTAATCTGTGCGGCATTCTTTCTCAGCAATACCTTGCATGATGCCCATTCATCGACTAAAGATGTATGCCAGGCATTTATTTATTTTTTTGAGAGGCTGAAACATTAAGAAACAAAATGCTGTGTAGACACAGATTCTTGATGTCACTCTTAAAAGTGAGTTGTCAACTAAGAAAAAAAATAACTGAAATCAGGATTATATCTTCTCTGCTGAAGCTAGAAACAGGACTAATCTTATACTCCAAACCTTGCAGCAAATTAAATGCAGGAATGGAAAAGTGACTTACTTTCTAGAGATGAGCATGCAAAAATAACAGCAGTGGTGGGAGGAACCTCGAAGACCTTACTTAACTGTAGGCAGTTCAAGGGCCGGAAAATACCTTGTTTTGTGCTAAGATTGTGAAATTATGTGGTTTTTTTCCATAGGTCATGGATTAAACATGATGCTAGTTAAGTGTCAATGAACTATTTTTACTCTTTGAATATGAAATGTAAAAATCTCCAGGGTGATGGTGGCAGTGGTGCCTCCTACGTCCTCATGTGGTGAGATATTAGGTCAGGTAGGAACTCTTGAACTTTCTGCCATCACCTGTTTAACCTCTTAGTGCATTTCATAACCTCCCAGTGCAGGTAACTCAACTTATGTGACCTGACATAATTAATAATCAATAAAATATGAACTAGACACACACACATAGAAATACTATACACATTCTCATGACACAAAAATATTTTAATATTCCTTTTGATTTAATGTTAATATTCCTTTAATAAAATGTAAGAAACAATTACAGTGTTATGTAAACAGCCCAGGGGAAAATTTTTCATTATTTAGCATTCAGATCATATAATTTTTCTTCAAAATCTGTACATATTCTTGTGATGTTTTCCAAAGCAAATCTTGATTTGATTCATCAGTAGATCCTAGAGGAGAAGCTCTATAGGATACAGACTCAAATTCAGCAGCAGCTAGAAAAAAAAAAAAGCCCAAAGAATTATATTTTTTTAGTATTTTATTTTATATAATTTTTACATCATTTTTCATTTTTGCACAATGTATGCATTTTCATTTGGGTTATATTCCCCATACAATTGCACCCCCCCTTATTTTGACCCTAGTCCTTCCTCTCCCCGCCCTTCCCCCTACTTCCCCCTGACCCTGTAGTGTGTCTCTGGTTTATAGTTGCTTGTTGATTTTGATTTTTACTTTGTATTGATTAGTCTTTTTCCTGGTCCCTTATTTAGGTTTTCTAAATTCCTGCTATGAATGAGACCATCCGGTGCTTTTTTTTTTTTTCTTTCTGGCTTATTTCGCTGAGCATGATCCCTTCCTGCTCCATCCTTGTTGCTGCAAATTACATGAGTTTATCTTTTTTGATTACGAGTAATATTCCATTGTGTATGTGTACCACATCTTCTTGATCCAGTCATCCATTTTTGGGCATTTGGGTTGTTTCCAAAGCTTAGCTATTGTAAATAGTGCTGCTATAAACATAGGGATGCAGGTGCCCTTTGGAATTAATGTTTCTGTGTCATTTGGAGAAATACCTAGGAGTGGAATTGCTGGATCATATGGAAGCTCTCCCTTTAGTAGGTCAAGAAATCTCCACACAGCTCTCCATAGTGGTTAGACCAGTTTGCACACCCAGCAATGCAGGAGAGCTCCTTTTTCTCCACAACCTCGCCAACATTTGTTGTTGCTAGTTTTTTTAATATGTGCCATTCTCACTGGTGTAAGATGGTATCTCATGGTAGCTTTGATTTGCATTTCCCTGATTACAAGTAATGTTGAACATTTTTTCATATGCCTGTTGGCCATTTGCATTTCTTCTTCAGAGACGTTTCTTTTTAGCTCTCCTGCCCATTTTTGACTGGATTATTTTCCTTTGTTTGTGTTGAGTCTCATCAGCTCTTTGCAGATTTTTGTGATCAGTCCTTTATCATTAGTGTTGTGTGCAAAAATGTTCTCCCAGTCGGTGGGGTTTCTCTTTGTTTTTGTTATTGTCTCTTTTGCTGTGCAGAAGCTCTTTAATTTGATGTAGTCCCAGCTGTTTATCTTTTGCCTTCACTATCACTGCTTTGGGTGATGTGTCTGTAAAGATGTCTTTGAGGTGCATATCATGTAGTGTTTCGCCTATATTTCCTTCTATGTATTTTATAGTTTCAGGTCTTATGTCTAGTTCTTTAACCCATTTTGAGTTGGTTTTTGTGCATGGTGTGAGGAAGCGGTCAAGCTTCATTCTCTTGCATGTAGCGACCCAGTTTTACCAGCACCATTTATTGAACAAACTTTCTTTGCTCCAGTGTATATTCTTTGCTCTTTTGTCCAAGATTAGTTGACCATAAATCTGTGGGTTTATTTCTGGATTTTCTATTTGGTTCCATTGGTCCATGTGTCTGTTCTTGTTATGATACCATGCAGTTTTGATGCTTATGGCTTTGTAGTAAAGTTTGAAGTCTGGGCGTCTGATACCTCCATTCCCTTCTTTTTTTTTCAGGAGAGCTTTGGCTATTTGGGGTTTTTGGTAATTCAGTATGAACTTCATCAAAAATTGTCTTATTTCTTTGAAGAATGTCATTGAAATTTTTATTGGAATAGCACTGAATTTGTAAATTGCTTTTGGTAGGATGGCCTTTTTAATAATGCTATTTCTTCGAATCCATGAGTAGGGATGTCTTTCCATTTCTTTGTGTCTTCTTCTATTTCTTTTAACAGTGTTTTATAGTTTTCTTTGTATAGGTCCTTCACCTCTTTTGTTAGGTTTATTCCCAAGTATTTGATTTTTTTGTCAATAATAAAAGGGATGGTTATTTTTTTTTGACTTCTTCAGATTTATTGTTTGTCTATAGGAAGGCTACTGATTTTGTGTGTTGATTTTGTATCCTGCCACTTTACTAAACTGATTAGTTTAATTAGTTTTTCTGTGGAGTTTTTGGGGTTCTCTGTGTATATTATCATATCATCTGCAAATAGTGATAGTTTAACTTCTTCTTTTCCTATTTGGATTCCTTGTATGTCTTTCTCTTGTCTTATTGTTCTGCTTAGGACTTCCAGTATTATACTGAAAAGCAGTGGTGAGAGTGGACATTCTTGTCTTGTTCCAGATCTTAATGGAAATGCTTTCAGCTTTTCGCCATTGAGAATGATACCGGCTATGGGTTGTCATATATGGCCTTTATGATGTTGAGGTATGGTCCTTGTATCCCAAGAATTTCAAGGGCCTTTATCATAAATGGGTGTTGTACTTTGTTGAAAACTTTCTCAGCATCTATTGATATTATCATATGGTTTTTATATTTCTTTTTGCTGATGTGTTGGATAACACTGATTGATTTTCGGATGTTGAACCATCCCTGTGTCCCTGGAATAAATCCTACTTGGTCATGGTGAATTATCTTATGGATACATTGTTGGATTCTGATAGCTAAAATTTTATTGAGGATTTTTGCATCCATCTTCATTAGAGAGATAGGCCTGTAGTTTTCTTTTTTTGTGTTGTCCTTTGTTTGGTTTTGGTATTAGAGTAATGTTGGCTTCATAGAACATGTTTGGTGTTATACCTGCCCTCTCAATTTTTTGAAAGAGTTTGTGAAGGATAGGCACTAATTCGTTTCTGAATGTTTGGTAGAATTCATTTGTAAATCCATCAGGTCCTGGGCTTCTATTTTTGGGGAGGTTTTTGATTACTATTTCAATTTCGCTCTTTGTAATTGGTCTGTTTAGGTGTTCTATTTCTTCTTTATATAGCTTTGAGTGATTGTAGAGTTGTAGGAATTTGTCCATCTCTTCTAGATTGTTGAACATGTTTACATATAACTGTTCAAGTAGTTTCTGATTTTTCTTTTGATTTCTGCTCTGTCCTTTGTGATTTCTCATCTTTCATTTGTGATCATATTTATTTGTGCTTTCTCCTGTTTTTCCTTTGTGAGCCTGGCGAGGAGTTTGTCTATTTTATTTATTTTTTTGAAGAACCAGCTTTTGGTTTCATTGATCTTTTGGATTGTTTTTTTTTTTTTTTTTTTTTTTTAGTTTTGATTTCATTTATTTCTGCTTTGATTTTTATTATTTCTTTTCTTCTATTGGTTTTGGGTTTTTTTGTTGTCCTTTTTCTAGTTCTTTGAGCTTTGAGATTAGGTTGTTTCTTTGAGTTCTTTCTTGTTTCTTGATGTGAGTCTCTATTGCTATATAGTTTCCTCTAATCACTGCTTTTGCTATGTCCCATATGTTTAGGAAATTGGTGTCCTCCTTGTCATTCAACTCAAAGTATTTTTTAATTTCTTCTTTGATCTCCTCATTAGTCCAGTGGCCTTCCAGTAGTGTGGGTTTCAATCTCCATGAGGTAGGAGAGTCCCTTGCCTTTTTTTTTTTATGGTTTATTTCTAGTTTGATGCCTTCATGGTCAGAGAAGATGGTCGTATGATTTCAATCTTGGTGTATCTGTTGATGTTTGTCTTGTGTCCCAGTTTGTGATTGATCCTGGAGAATGATCTGCGTGCGCTTGAGAAAAATGTGTAATCAGATTTTTTTGGGGTTTAGTGTTCTATAGATGTCTGTTTTGCACATGAGCTCTAGATCCTTATTTAGAGCTTTCTTGTGCTTACTTATTTTCTGTCTCGTTGACCTATCCATTGTTGATAATGGTGAGCTGAAGTCTCCTACTACATATGTGTTTTCTCTGATGTCTGTTTTCAGAGATAATAATAGTTGTCTGATATATTTTGGTTCTCCTTCATTTGGTGAGTATATGTTAATGAGTGTTATTTCTTCTTGAAGAATTGTTCCCTTGATCATAATGTAGTGACTGTTGGGGTCTCTTACTTTTTTGAGTTTGAAATGTTTTATCTGATATAAGTAGAGCTGTTCCTGCCTTCTTTTTAGGTACATTTGCTTATAGGATTGTTTTCCATCCTTTAACTTTTGAGTCTATTTTTATCTTTTGTAGTTAAATGTTTTTCCTGGAGACAGCAAAAGTTTGGGTTTTGTTTCTTAATCCAGCCTGCGACTCTGTGTCTTTTAATTGAAGAGTTTAGTCCATTTACGTTTAAATATTGATATGTTGCATCTGTATTTGCCATTGTGTTTCCTCTGATTTTATTTATTTACTCTTTTAATAACTTTTTTTTGGCTTTGTTTCATTGTTATTCACCCCTCTGTTGGTTCTGGCTTTCGGACTCCTTGTAGTATTTTTTGGAGTGGGGGTTTAGTCATAATGAAATTCCAGAGTTTCTTTTGGGAAGGTCCTTATTCTTCCTCATAGAAGAAGGAAAGCTTTGCAGGATAGAGTATTCTTGGTTGGCATTTGTCTTGGAGTCTGTTCACTATGTCCCTCCACTCTCTCCTTGCCTGTAGAGTTTCTTCAGAGAAGTCTGATGTCAGTCTGATTGGTTTTCCTTTGTATGTTATCTGTTTCTTACCTCTTGTCAGCTTCATCATTTTTTCCTTGTCTTGGATTCTTTTGAGCTTTACTGTTTTGTGTCTTGCTGTATTTTTCCTTTCGTCGTGGAAGTTTGGTGTTCTTCTTCCTTCTTCATGTTTGGGAAGTTCTCTTCAATTATTTCCTTGAACATTTTCTCTGTTCCTAGGTCTCTCTCCTCTCCTTCTCTGATTCCTGTAACTCTTATATTTCCTTTCCTCATGGAGCCAGATAGTTCCCGAAGTCTTTCTTCAGTCTTTTTCATACCTCTCTTTCCTTATCTCTTTTCTCCTTTTCTCTTCTCTTTCCTTTTCTGTTTTGGTTCTTTTTATTTCTGTATCTTCGAGAGTGCTTAATTGGTCTTCCATTTCATCTATTCTGTTATCACTGCTTTTCCCATCATTTTTTAGCTCTTCCGTTAATCCTTTGATCTCCTGCATTTCCTTCATTTCTCTCTTTATGGACTCAATTTTATTCTTCTGAGTGTTATTTTCCTGAATGACTTCTGTCAGTTTTTTCATCACAACAATTTTAAATTCTCTTTCTGGAAGGCTCAGTAGTTCTTCCAAGTCACTGTCATTGCAATCTGGTGGGTGGTTTTCTTTTTGTGGTGTGTCTTTTTCCTGAGGAGTTGCTAGGCTGCATGTAGTTTTTCTTTTTCCTGCTGCCTTTTTTCTAATTTGTCCTATGCATTGGGACACTGTGTTGCTAGTACTGGCCGGCATCTTTTTGGTGTGCTCTTTCTGGGATTTCGGATACTGGCGGTCCAATGGAGTCAAATACTGTTATGCCAGAAGTCCAGTGAGGCAGTAGTACTTTGAGTATATTAATGGTTGCTGTCACAGAATATCTCCTCTTTCTGTGTTTGTTTAATTCCAAAGGTGTGTCTTGAAGCCTCACAGACTTCCCCGGAGGTGGGGCAGCTGGATTGCACCCTGGGCTCCAAATCACTGGATCCCCCTCTGGGCTCCAACTCCCTGCCAGGTGGGACCAGGCTTGTGGGTCCTTCAGCTCACCTCTGGCTGTGCAGGGAGCCTTCTCCCAGTTTCAAGCAGTCTTTATTGAAGGAAGGTCCTTGTTCTAAAATGGCAAGTCGGAGGTGCACTTTCCTGCACACTTGGTCTGCCCCAGCCTTGGATGCCCGTTCCCCCTCTGGGCTCATTCAAGAATTATATTCTTTAGCTAAAAGGCTTTGTAATTAAGTAACTTGGCATGACACATCCCACCCTCAGCAGACATACACTGTCAACTAGAAAAAGAAACAAACAGGCAATTGCCATGAATCCCATATACCAAGATAGGTGCAATACAGGGCACTACTGGAACACACAGAAGAGTCATTCCAGTTTTATGACAATATTATGGCTTTGATGGTGATACCTCACTGATACAAAGAGTATGCCAGATGAAGGGAAGATGCATATGCAAAGAGCTAGTATACGTGGTGTTATAAGTGGTCTAGTTCTGTCAGATGTTAAAGAGCAAAAGTATAAATAGCAGCAAGAGATAGGCTGTATAATTTGGCAAGAACCAAGGTGATGTAGCTGTGATTTTATTCTATGCTAAGGATTTTGAAAATTTTCCTGAGGGTCAAATGTAAAACAATGACAAAGTCAATGACTGGTGATTTAAATGTCACTTGTCAAGTGATAGTGTTTGGCCTTAATATCACTACCCTCTGGTAGTTCACAAGCTGATGAAGTTCATGCTTCCAGAGAAGAGTTTATATGCAGACCGACTTTTTAGGGGATGGCAAAGTGAAGGAAGAGGACAGTCAGATATTCAAAACTGAAAAATTCAAAACTGTTACTTTCAGAATTTTAAAAGCTATAGAACATGATGCATAAGTGTGGGTTAAGAATATTTCATATAATGAATTTTTACACTTTCACATTTTTATTCAATATGGATAAGAAAAAATATTTAGTTATTCACTATCCAAACAATGAAAAGGGTTGACTTAGTTCTTACAGTTTATTTGAGAAAGCAATGATATCTAAAGTAACTTATAAATTTCGGGTACATACCTTCTTCTAGTTCTCTAGTTATATTTTTTTCCAACTCCTGCTGCATCTGAAATAAGCCCAATATTATTTATAATGATTAAGGATCAAGAGACATTATTGTAGGAATGATATATAGCTTATGAAATGTGCGTTTTAAATAATATTTCTAGAGACAAAACTAGTGGGTTGCTTAAGTAGAAAAAATAATCCTATAAATAAAATAAATTCCTATTAATTTTAATTAATTTTAGAAACAGGACATAATTACACAATGCTATTTAGATTGATCTGATAGAAAGTATAATTAGTATTGGCCCACTGCATATATACTGTTGCACATTCTTTAATGGCAGACCAATTCTAAGCAAAAGTCAGTTTTATAGTGAAAGCATTATTTTGCAATTCTTTGAAAAACTACCCTTTGAAAAAATTCACTTTTTTTTTACTTTAATGGACTTTCCCTTAAAATGAACTTTCCATTCTCCACACTGAAAATATTAAAATCTTAAGGTCTGTTCTGTTTTTAATTTTTTCAGCACAGTCTTAAATATAAAAATAAAGCAGTACTGTCATCATGTCATGTGAAAGTCCTGGCAAAAAAAACCCAAAAACTATTTTGTTCTCTGGATTAGACGGAAACATTTCCTTATGCTTATGAATGCAAAGATTTAAGAAAATGTGTTTGAAAAAAGGAAAAATATAGGCTAGTGTCAGCTTTCAAACATAGCTTCACTTTCATGACTTTCTAGAATTAGAAACAAGAAAAAAAATATATAACTCCCTTTAATTGTAACTTTGTCTCCTCTAGCAATTAGGGTTAATTTTTTTTTTTATAGAGGCATGTTTTATTTATTTGTTTGTTTGTTTATACATGCACTGGGTACAGTCAGAAGCGCGGGAGGGTGAGAGAATTCACCAGAGCCAGAGCGGGGAGCAGAGCCGGCAGAAGGACCGATGTACACCGCCGAGGGGAGCAGCGGGCGGCAGGAGAGGTCTGCGCGCCATGTGGGACCCTCCTCTGGTGGCCGGGGAGCAGCCAGGGATGGAACCGGCGCCGCAGAGGCCGCGGGCAGCTTCGCAACCCAGCGCTCAACCGCTGCGCCACCAGGGAGGCCCAATTAGGGTTAATTTTTGACACATTGACTAATCATAATCCTATTAGCTATGGAATCATGAAATATAAGGGGATATCTTGAACTATACTACAAACGACCCTAAGCTGTCTAGGGTGTTATTAAAATCATTCACATATAAGGGTTTCTTATCAAAATCTATGATATATAAAAAATAGACTCATAATTATTTAAGACAGGGTCTACAATAGTGACCCTGAACATAAAACCACTGTGATAATACAGAAAACATGATATCCAGTGCTTTTACAAACTTTGTGTAGACAGATTTTTTTTTTTTGCCTAGACATATTTTCCAATATTTAGAGACAATCTTTCATAACATTTTTGTGACAAAAGCATTATGAAATGAATAATGTGACATCATCACTAGATAAATCTTATTGGATTAAGAATTGATATGAGATGGCAGAAGTCTTTTTAAAAGAATTTTATATTACCATTAAAACATTAGGAACTACCAATGTAGTAGTATTATTTACAATCATCAAAAAAATTAAATATTGGAGAAATCACAAAAGACTCAGAAATCAAAAGAATAATCAGAGATTACTATGAACACTTATATGCAAACAAATTCAATAACCTAGAAGAGATGGACAAATTCCTAGCATGATATAATCATCCAAAATTAGACAAAGAAATAGAACAACTAAACAAACCAATTATAAGCAGCGAAATTGAGGCAGTAATCAAAGCACTCCCCAAAAACAAAAGCCCAGGTCCAGACGGCTTCACAAATGAATTCTACCAAACGTTCAACAGTGAATTAGTGCCTATCCTACACAAACGCTTTCAAAAAATTGAAAAAGAAGGAATACTAACAAATACGTTCTACAAAGCCAATATTACACTAATACTAAAACCAAACAAAGACAGCACAAAAAAAAGAAAATTACAGGCCCATCTCCCTAATCAACACTGATGCAAAAATCCTCAACAAAATCCTTGCCAACAGAATCTAACAATGCATCAAAGAGAGAGTACACCATGATCAAGTGGGATTCATCCCAGGGGCATAAGGATGGTTCAACATACGAAAATCAGTGTAATACAACACAACAACAAAAAGAAAAATAAAAACTGTATGATCATATCAAAAGATGATGAGAAAGCATTCGGCAAAGTCCAACATCCATTTATTATGAAGGCCCTTG
Organism: Talpa europaea; assembly: GCF_964194135.1. NCBI lineage: Eukaryota > Metazoa > Chordata > Mammalia > Eulipotyphla > Talpidae > Talpa > Talpa europaea. Next base: position 74,660,819 of record NC_140082.1, on the reverse strand, counting down.
AAGTTCTCAGGATAGAAGGAACATACCTTAACATGATAAAAGCCATATACGATAAACCCACTCCAACATTATTCTCAATGGCGAAAAGCTGAAGGCCTTTCCTCTAAGATCAGGGATAAGACAAGGATGTCCTCTCTTACCACTGCTCTTCAATATAATACTGGAGGTCCTAGCCAGGGCAATAAGACAAGAGAAAGACATACAAGCAATCCAAATAGGCAAGGAAGAAGTCAAACTATCACTATTTGCAGAAAATATGATAATATACATAGAGAACCCTAAAAACTCCTCAGAAAAACTACTCAAAATAATCAACCAGTTCAGTGAAGTATCAGGATACAAAATCAACAAGCAAAAATCAGTAGCCTTCCTATACACAATCAATCAATTGGAAGAAGAAGAAATCAAGGTAACCATCCCTTTTATAATTGAAACAAAAAAATCAAATACTTGGGAATACACCTAACAAAAGAGCTGAAAGACCTGTACAAAGAAAATTATAAAACACTGTTAAAAGAAGTTGAAGACGACACAAAGAAATGGAAAGACATCCCCTGCTCATGGACTGGAAGAATCAACATTATTAAAATGGCCATCCTCCCAAAAGCAATATACAGATTCAATGCTATTCCAATAAAAATCTCAATGACATTCTTCAAAGAAATAGAACAAATACTGATGAAATTCATATGCAACCACAAAAAACCACGAATAGCCAAAGCCCTACTGATGAAAACAAAGGAGAAAGGAGGTGTCACACTTCCAAACTTCAAGCAATACTACAAAGCCATAATAATTAAAACAGTTTGGTATTGGAACAAAAACAGACACATAGACCAATGGAACCGAATAGAGAGCCCAGAAATAAAACCACACTTATATGGACAACTAATCTTTGACAAAGGAGCAGACTATGCAGTGGAACGCGGACAGTTTGCTCAATAAATGGTGCTGGGAAAACTGGACCACCACATGCAAAAAAAAATGAAACTAGACCACCACCTTTCACCATGCATAAAAAATCAACTCAAAATGGAGAAAAGAACTGGACATGAGAACTGAAACCATAAAATATCTAGAAGAAAATAAGGTAAAACACTACAAGACATACATCTCAGAAACTCCTTTAAATACTCATCACCCAAAGCAGTGATAGTGAAGGCAAAGATAAACACCTGGGATTACATCAAACTGAAATCTTCTACACAGCAAAAGAGACATTAACCAAAACAGAGAGACACCCCACTGATTGGGAAAAAATCTTTGCACTCCATCCAACTGATAAGGGACTGATCACAATGATATACCAAGAACTCACACGGCTCAACAAACACAAAATAAACAATCCAGTCAAGAAATGGGCAGAAGAACTCAAAAGACATTTCTCAATGAGGAAATGCAAATGGCCAACAGACATGAAAAAAATGTTTAACATCCCTTATAATCAGGGAAATGCAAATCAAAACCACACTGAGATACCACCTTACACCAGTAAGAATGGCACATATCAAAAAAACAAGCAAACAACTAATGTTGGCGAGGATGTGGTGAAAAAGGAACTCTTCTGCATTGATGGTAGGAGTGCAAACTGGTCCAATCATTGTGGAAAGCTGTCTGGAGGTTCCTCCGTCTACTGAAAATGGAGCTACCGGGCCTCCCCAGTGGCGCAGTGGTTGAGCGCTGGGTTGTGAAGCTGCCCGCAGCCTCTGCAGCACCGGCTCAATCCCCAGCCACTGAGCAAGGGTCCCACATGGCGCACAGACCTCTCCTGACGCTCGCTGCTCCCCTCAGCAGTGTACTGCCTGCTCTGCTCTGCTCCTCGCTCTGGCTCTGGCGAATTCTCTCACCCTCCCATTCTTCTGACTGTACCCAGTGCTTGTATAAATAAATAAAATAAAATCTTAAAAAAAAAAAAGAAAAAAAGGATAAAAAAAATTAAAAAAAAAAATGGAGCTACCATACAACCCAGCAATTCCACTACTAGGGATCTACCCAAAGGACACAAAAACATCGTTTCAAAAGAATACCTGTACACCTATGTTTATTGCAGCACTATTTACAATAGGTAAAACCTGGAAACAACCCAAAGGCCCCAAAATAGGTAACTGGATCAAGAAGATGTGGTATCGATACACAATGGAATATTATTCAGCAATCAAAAAAGATAAACTCATGCCATTCGCAGCAACGTGGATGGAGCTAGAAGGAATTATGCTCAGTGAAGTAAGCCAGAAGGAAAAAGAAAAATATTGGATGGTTTCACTTATAACGGGAATATAGAGGAATCAGGTAAGACATCAGTGTAAAAAAAATAATAATACAAAACACAACAGAGCAAAACTAGACAATTATAAACCAGAGACATACTGCAGGAGGAGGGAGAGGGGTGTGAGGGAGGGAGGGAGGAGCACAGGGGACTGTGGTGATGGTGCACAGGTGCCTTTGGGAAGGAAATTCTATGGGTACTCAACCTGAGGGGATGGGGAGAAGAAATATTGTTTAAAAATAAAATAAAATAGTGATTAATTAAAAATTAAATACTGAGGAATTAGCTAAGAAGGTAAAGGATTTATATAATGAAAATATAATGAAAATGTTTTAATTTTGTATCAGACTCAACAACTTAAAGAATATTTGACATTTATTATTTTTTTCTTTATCCAATAGTTCAATATCACAACTTTAAATTAATTGTACCCTATTTGGTTGCAATGCTGTCTAAGAGCCTTAATTTTGCCATTTTATGATTCATTATGACATGAAACCAAAAAGAAAAAATATAAGGTTGGGCCTCCCCAGTGGTGCAGCAGTTGAGTGCTGGGTTGCGAAACTGCCCACAGCCTCTGCAGCGCCAGTACGATCCCCGGCCGCCGGGTGAGGGTCCCACATGGCGCGTAGACCTCTCCTGCTGCCCGCTGCTCCCCTCAGGAGTGTACTTCGTCATTCTGCCTGTTCTACTCTCCGCTCTGGCTCTGGTGAATTCTGTCACCCTCCTGTGCCTCTGACTGTGCTCGTATAAATAAATAAATAAATAAATAAATATTAAAAAAAAATATATACAAGGTTCAGAACTCATTAAACAAAGGCCTATACTACGGATAAGTTTATCTGCATTAAGAAGATCAGGAAAACATCATAAAAACTATAAGCATTGATTGAAATGGATATTTTAAAAACAATGAAAACTAGTTGCTATTCAAAGATGGCATATCATTGTCATCTTAGTTATTCAGGGAATTGCCAGATAAAGAAACATAAATGAACTTCATTTTAAACATTCAGGTATTTGCTCAATTCAACTATTTGAAAAATGTTCTACAATTGTTCAGAAAGACATTTTATATCAATTGAGATAAAAATGTCATAACAGCAATTAAGGATGCACTCTCACGTAAGAAAATGACAAAACATTTAACTCAAAAACAAACTAATTTTTTTTGCAATTAATTTGCAGGTTTATTTAATTTATGAAAGGGATTAATCTTGGATTCCTTTAAATAACAAGCATCAACATTTGTCAGGGGTGGAGGGTAGGGGGTGGGATGGGAAGGGTATGGCACAGGTATAGGAAAACTTTTAAATTGCTTTGAACCACAGTGAAAATGAAATCAATTAGACAGTATGTCAAAGCATTTCAAAGTATACCTCTGGTTTTTAGACATAACTATTTCATTTCTAAAATCTAATTAAATACAGCTTTTCAGGAAAATTTAAATGTGTCAGTTAAATTACATTTATTGAATAAGATTAGAGATGGATATTTTTGAAAATGTGACGTAAAATTGCAAAATTTCTGTCTCCTTTATTAGCACTACTGATGTTTACTTACTGTGTATAAATCAAATACATTATTCAGAATTTCACCAAATTAAAAATGAGTATTGTATTGAAATCTGAAAGCCAGGGATAAAAAGATACTACAACTAACCTTGGTCAAGAAAGTCTCCATGCTGTTACTTGAAGGCCGCTGGTTTGAGGTAGAAAGAGAAATCACTAAGTTTTCTCTTGGACTAAGATGTTTATTGAACACTAAACTATTACTAAGATCTCCCACACAATGTGGATCCAGGCCTGGTCTCACAGTAAGAGAGCTGAGTAAAGATTTGTTCTGCTGTTTCTCCGCAAAAAGTTTAGTACTGATCTCTGCTAACCTCTCGTTAGTCCTGTGAAGATTGCAAAAGACAATTAGTATTTCATTGTTCTTTGATTCATAAATAACTTGCATTTTTTAAGAAAAATGGTGCCATAAAAGTAAATGGAATTTCCCATTCAACAGTGTTTTAACCATCAGCATGTGCTGCAGCATACCTACTGTTTACAATCACAGCTTTAAAATTGTTCTAAAGAAGTACATATGTTTCCAGGACGACTCCTATAACTCAAAATAGGGAGGGCTGTGAGTGATGGAGATGGCTTGGGAGGTAGCACCTGCTCTCTTCCCGAAAACTCCTTGAAGATGCCATTAGATATAATTAGTAAATCAGTTCAGAGATAAAAAAAAAAAATCCCTCAATAATATTTTCAAGCATTTGCTTGCACCACTCTTGTTCATTTCATTCATCCCCACAGAGAAATTAAGCATTTGGCACTGAGGAATAAATTTAGAACACAATTTAGAACAATCTCTAGGGGAGAAATACATAGGTTGGTGGATGATGAAAAAGAACTAAACAGCTCCAGAGGCTATGAGCTCATAACATGGTTACCAAGGTGTAGGTGGTGAGATCTACCCTTTCTATAACCCATAGATCCCCCCACGGCTTTTGTGAATTATACTACCCTTCAGGCCTAAGATAACTTTCCCCTATTTTACATGTATGCCTTTACATAGAGCAGAAAAATTATAAAGGATAGTTTGTCTTATGGCATCTTCTAGTGATAACAACAAAGATCACAATCAAGAAAGTTAATTTACCAAGTGCCAAAATGCTCTTATTATTTGGACATCTGGTTTAAGTTATAATCTTCTACATGATAAACTCATTACTATTCCTCTTTAGGGAAATTCTGATAAGTAATTTTACATTATCGTTCTCTAAATTATGAAGTTTCAAAAATATTTAGCTCAAATGCTAACAGATCAGGTCAACTATGTGGTATTCACTTCCTACTTATCTCATGAATCTTGAATCTATAATTTAATCTATGCTATGGAGGCAAACCTAAGAGCTAAATTAATTTTCCACTATTTTATGTTTTGACTTACCTGTTTAGTTGATTTGCTAATGATTTTCTGACCTTTAATTCTTCTAGGTAGAGTTGCTTGTATTTTTCCAATTCTATTTTATTAGAATCTTCTTGAGAGATTTTCATTTTGGAGAGTTCAGATTCCAGATCTTTAATTCTGAGGTCCATCTGACTTCTTATTGAAGCATTATGATTCTCCCTTAACTGTTCTAAGTTTTCTTGAGATGCTGCTTGTGCCTAAAACAAATCAAAGAACACATTTTAAAAATAATTATAATCTGAATAATTATATTTGTTTCCTTAAGTTTTGAGTCAATGATTTAGAAAATAATTTCACATATAAATAAAAAGCTTAAGTTTAAAATATTTATCATCAATGAATGACAACCAAATTAAATAGAAATTATAAAGAGTAGTTAAATTGTTCTTATATTAATTCTCATATAACAGATAACTCAAAGACTAATACAATCAATTTAAATTTTTTTGACTGAATAATATAACTTGAGAATAATAATATGGTGCTTTTTTTCCTTTTCTTCCTAAGATTCTTGTTTTATACTAACTGGTCTCAAAATAATACAATGATTCTCTTACGAGAATAATGCTGAGAGATCAAGATTCCAATGCTGGGAAACAGAAATACCCAAAAGGGAGAAACAAAGCTACCTTCCTTCTAGAAATCTACAAAAGAAATGACTGTAATGGCTATAACAGAAGTAGAGAGAACGCATACAGTGTACATATCCAAAATGTAATATGCAGTGAAATGAAATTAAAGCATGTCACAGATCAACAAATTACCTGTATAAATAGATTAACTTCTTTTAATTTTTCCACTATATCCTGCCTTGCTCTTTCTTCAATCTCTCGTTTATACTGTTCCACTTGATAGTGTTCTACCATATTCATTTCCATATGACTTTTGAGGTTCACTACTTGTTGTTCCAACTTCTTTTTGTTCCTCTCTAGTTTTTCACATTTCTTTTGCATTGCTTTCATAGATGATAACTCCTGTTGAAGAACTTGATTTTTTGCATCCACATGTAGATAGTTTGAAGATGCATTTTCTAGTTTTGCAGTAAGATCATCAATCTGCATGATTAAAATAAAAACTTTGGTAGTGAAGGAAGCCGAATGAAAACAGTCTGATTCAAAACCAGTATCAAATTTTGAAATAAATTCAGTTGCAATAGAATGTTATCTAGATTAAAGTAGAATCTTAGAGCAGTACAAGTGGTAACTCAGAAAATCAAGAACAAAGTTAAAACCACTAAGAGTGACAAAAATATATTTACTGTCATTGTCTTTGTTGTGACATTTGCAATTGATTTTATACACTTTCCTATGATTGCTTTATCTTCCTTTCACAAAATAATTTTAAGTCATCTCTCAGTAGACAGTCTCTGGCCTCTTATCCCACTTTAACATCCCATAATTATACTGAATTCTTTAGGCCTGAGTCAATAAATGCCCCCAAAATAAAACTTTGAAAATAAGACTCTACAAATTTTATTCCTTTGTCACTTGCACAAAATAAGGGACCATGCTAAATAATAAAAACAAAAAACTTGATGGAATTTCAATGATACTGAGTTGGGAAGAGCTGCTTTCCTTTACATACAGTAATTATTGTTGATACAATAGTTCTTTGGTAAGAAAAGGTGAGAGTAAATGGTGGTTCTTACACATGTCTACAGACTGACATTTCTCCCATGACTTTCCTTCACTTTAATATGGGTTATTCTTAGTAACTAGCTACCAAGCAAGTAACATAAATGCTGTGTTCTGTAACTGCCAGGTTAGAAAATGTGAAACAGCTTCCACCTGACTTTTTCTGTCCTGAGAAGCTTGCTGAAGCTTGCTGTCACTTTGTGAAAAATGCTTTCAGCTGAGATTATCCAGGCCAACGTCCCAGCTAAAAGCTAGCTGAGTCGGCCAGACGTGTGTGAACAAATCTTTAAATACTAATTCTAGGCACCAGTCTCAAGGCATTGCAGTGAGGTCAAGCAGAGACCCATGTCTAAACTGTACATTCAATAACAAAATAAACACAAAGAAAATAAATCTTACACCAACAGGTTTTGAGGCGGTTTATTATGCAGGAATAAATAACTGGCACCATTATTGATAATAAAAATGGGGTCTAGCCAAGAATATACAATCTTTTCACTAGATGGTGTTGGGAAAACTGAACAACTACAAGCAAAAGAAAGAAATTGGACCTCTATTTTATTCCATACACAGTTCATTCATTGCCACAGGTCTTGGGTATGACTTTTTTTTAACTTGACACTAAAGCAAAAGTAACAAAAGCAAAAGTCAAAATTGGGACTAAATAGCTTCTGCATAGTGAAGGAATCCATAAATAAATCAAAAAGTTAATCTAACAAATGGTAGAAAAAAATTGAAAGTTGTATATCCAAAAAAAGGTGAATATTCAAAGTACATAACAAACTTGCCCAACTCAATAGCAAAAGTAAAAGACAGAGGATCTGACTAGACATTTTTCCAAAGAAGACATACAGATGGGCAATAGGTACATGAAAGAATGCTCAGCATCACTAATTATTAGGGAAGTGAAATCAAAAGCACAGTAAGCTATCAAGAAGACAAGAAGTATCAGGTGTTATACAGCATGCAGAGTAAAGGGAACCCTTGTCCACTGCTGGTGGGATCTAAATTGGAGGCATCTCAAAATATTTTAAAAAATTTAAAAAATGATGTAGTAATACTACTTCTGGGTATTTATCTGAAGGAAATGAAAAAACTAACCTTAAACAATTAATGTACTGCCCATGCCAGTGCAACATATTTACAAAAGCCAAGGCATGGAAGCAACCTAAGAGTCCATCAATGGATAATGGATTAAGTAGATGAAATGCATATATGCAACAGAGTAGCATTCAGTCACAAAAAAGAAAGAAATCTTGCCAACTGCAGCAACTTGCTTGGCCCTTGAAGGCATTAAACAAAAGTGAAATGTTAGACAAAGAAAGACAAGTACTATATCTTACTTATATGTGGAATCTAAAAAAAAAATTTGAACTCATAGACACAGAGAAAACATTGTGAGAGTCCACTGACGGCAGATGTCTGAAATAAGCAAATCGATAGAGAGAGCAGAGTAGTAGTTCCAAGGGCTTCTGGGGAGAGAGATGAGGAAACTGGCTGAGGGTGATGGGTAATAAGTATAAGGTTTGTTTTTAGGGGGGTGAAATGTTCTAAAAATTAATTGTGTTGATGACTATACAACTCTTTGCGTATACTAAGTCACTGAATCATACACTTTGAGTGACCTGCAATGAAAGCCATTACAACAAACAAACAAACAAACAAACAAACAAACCCAAAAACCCAACTTGGTGCTAGTGCTTTGGGTCCTGTGATGTGTGCTGCCTGGATTCAGATCACCAGCCAAAGCTTGAGACCTAAGAAAGTCTACAGTAGGCCTTTTTTGTAGAGAAATAACATAGGAAAAAAAAAAAAAACACAATATTTTCAGCAGTATCAAGTCTATATAAGTAAGAGGAAAATCTTTATTTTGCTGCTCCAAGAATTGAATGACTTATATTTCCCCAAATTAAGTGATTTGGGGGTATCAACACTAATTACACATTACCTTATTTTTTAGCATATTAATCTGACTATCCATTTCAGTTTGATTGGTTTTCAAATCTCCATGGAAACTAAACTCCCCATTTTCATATTCATTTAACTTCCTTTTTGACATTTTTAGGAGTTTCTTAAATCTGTGGGAATATACAGAATGATAAATCAACTTCTTAAAAGTAAATATTTAACAGATGTTGCTTCTATATATAAAGTAAACAAATCTATCAATTGTGATCCTCTCATTTGTCTCCATTTACCACTGTTTGAAAGCATACTATCTAAATTATACTCTTGTAAAAAACATAAAGACAAATTTTATGACATTTATGGCAGATAAAAAGTTAATGTGGTAACTATATAGACTTATAAATTATTCATATCCATATTTAGTATGTCAATATAAAACTTAACCTACTATTAAATATTAGCTATAACACAGACATCAGTATCCAAGAAGAAGAAATCATGTTTACAGATGAATGTTTTTAAGAGACACAGAATACATTTTGGTAAAATGTACTGACATCAATCTATAAGAAGAGTACATTCAATAGAAAGAGAAAATCTTTCAAGCCTGAGTAGAGGAAAAAGAAGCAGAGCTTTAGAAGAAAGGCAAACAGCAGCAATACATGACTCCCCAAAACTGATTTAAGAAGAGATGAGCGATCTTGCTAGCAAAATGTCAACAAATGAAAGTCATGCATAAATTTTTGTATAATGATACATATTATAACTAACAAAAGTAGAAAGAATACATAAGCCAAGTCAAGGTAATTATGAATGTTAAGCAATGACACAGAGTTCTTAGATATCTAGTAATGTGAATGTTGAAACGAAGAATGTAATTGAAACACGAGAGACTCTCAGAGAGAACAGAGCTTGCAGAAATAAAAACTCAAGGTAGAAGATGAAGAATGTAGTTGATGTTTTAAGCAAAAGGCATTGTCACTATTGTTTAAAAAATCATTAAAGAATTAATCTAATATTTAATGCATTCAGATTGTGTTCTAAGTTTCTGAAGTAATTTTTTAAAAGGGTTTCTTTAATAATAAAAATACAAACATAAAATGAATTTGTATTTATGTTTTAATAGTCAAATTAAGTCAATTAATGGTCGAAATATCAAAAACCATACCCAGTAATCTCTTTTTCCAGTTCACTGTTTTTCTTCATTTCTTGATCCAAACTATGTTCCAGAGATTGCTTTAATTCCATATATTTCTTTAATTGTTCTTTTTCATCCTCAGGCTTTGAAAAAAGTTTTAAAAGAGAATTCTTTTTGAAAATCTAGAAACTCACTCTTCTTTAAAAAAATTTCTTGACAGTTCATGAGTAATATGTGTTTAGATAGGTTTGTAAAATGTCATTTATAAACCTGATGGCAGCAAAGACAGATTTCAAAAACATGACTTTTCTTGAAACAAGTTGATTTGACATGTTCATTATTACTCTTCCTAGAATTTAAACTGCCAAATTTATTTGCTGAAAAGAAGTTTTCGCACATAAAATACCAAGTGCTAATGAATTTTTAAAAAAGAATTTTTAAAAAAGAATTTAGTTACTGAAGATGCCCTAGAGACATTTTCATCAATAGTTCAATATATTTCAGGTTTTGTTAAATTACATTCCTTCTGAGATAATCTTTGGAAAATTCCCATGTAGTCCCACTACATTTATGATGATCAAATGACTTTAGGATGAGTCAAAGACTCATTTTCTACAAGAATACTTCTATAGGATTCAAGATCTCATTTCCTGTTAATCACTTTTATCTTTAAATAAAACTTGTCTTCTTTAATTATGTAAAAATGTAACTTTTGTTCAATTCTATAGCTTTTTCTATCATCTGCTTCCCCCCTTCCATTGGACTCTGAAATACTTTAATGCCTGGGCTCATAAACAGACTGATCTTTTCATCATTTATTCCTTTCTGTTATATTTAAATCTGATTTTCTTTTTTTTTTTAAAAGATTTATTTAATTTTATGCATATGAGAGCTGGGGTATAGGCCTGAGGTGCGGGGGCGGGGGTGTGTGTGAAAGGATTCACCAGAGACATAGTGGGGAACAGAACAGGCAGGCAGACTGAAATACACTGCTGAGGGGAGCAGCGGGAGAGATAGGAGAGGTCTGCTGTGCCATGTGGGTTGCTCCCTGGCTGGCTAGGGATGGAAATCCTGCTGCGGAAGCTGCAGATTGCTTCATAGTGCTGTACTTACCCCCTTGCGCCACCAGGGAGGCCCTACATCTGATTTTCAATCCTATAGTTCCAACATGAAATTTCTGCCAGTCATCACATATTATTTTTTTTTAAAGATTTATTTATACAAGCTCTGGATATAGTCAGAAGCGGGAAGGTGAGAGAATTCACCAGAGCCAGAGTGGGGAACAGAACAGGCAGACTGCTGAGGGGAGCAGCGGGCGCTGCAGGAGAGGTCTGTGCCGCCATGTGGGACCCTCGCCGGCCGCTGGGGATCGAACTGATGCTGAAGAGGCTGTGGGCAACTTTGCAGCCCAGCGCTCAACCGCTGTGCCACCAGGGGAGGCCCATCACATATTATTTCCAGACTTGATAACCCCTTCCTCCCAACTTCACTGAGGTTCAACTGTATTTCATATCTTCCTTCCAGTTTACTTCTCAGAGACAATTTCCTCAACCACATACTCAGACTATTATACCAAAAGCACAGGTGTGGACTACCGGGGTAGATTGCTAACCTTGTACATTTTAGGTTGACCAGCATATTTTGTCTTGCTTTTCTTCTATTATGTACATGTTTTTCACAAGGGTCAGATTATCAACTCTCTTGGTTTTCTTTTTGGATTACTTCCTGTTTCTGCTGCACCTCCCCCTGCAGTGACCTTTAGGGATAATGGCTTTCGCCACAGTCCCTAGGTCCGGCTGGGCAAGGAACCAGTGCACAGGGGGAGAACAGCAAGACTCCCTGAAGCAAGGGGAGAACAGCAAACCCCCCTGAAGACATAGATAAGATGGAAGCCTGTTGAAAGATAACGACCCCAAGGAGCCACTACAGGAATGCTGACCGCAGGGAAACTTATCTTGCCTTCTCAAGGCCCACAAACTTTATTCTAATACAACTGTCTCTCTAAAATCTTTTCTCTTTCTAAAATCTTTTCTCTTTCTCTGTCTAAAAAGGTCATTGGTTGCTGATTAAAAAAGAACATACAAAATCTAATAACTAGGTTAATTTAAATGAAACGTTACTAAACTCTTGTATTAATAGAACTGTTAGCTTAATAATTTCTCTGTTGTATGCTTAGCCTTGTTAGTATTAATCTTTTTTTAATTTTTTTTATTAAATAATAAATTTTATTTTTATATTCCCCATACAATTGCAGCCCCCCCCCCATTCTGACCCCAATCCCTCCCCTCCCGCCCCCGCCCCCCTAAAAGTGTCTCTGGTTCATAATTTTTTGTTGATTTTGATTTTCACTTTCTTATAGTTATTCATTTTCCTGGTCCCTTATTTAAGTTTTCTAGATTCCTGCTATGAGTGAGACCATACGGTATTTTTCTTTTTTTTCTGGCTTATTTCGCTGAGCATGATCCCTTCCAGCGCCATCCATGTTGCTGCAAATTGCATGTATTTATCTTTTTTGAATGCTGAGTAATATTCCATGGTATATATGTACCACATCTTCTTGATCCAGTCATCTATTTTTGGGCATTTGGGTTGTTTCCAAAGCTTAGCTATTGTAAACAGTGCTGCTATAAACATAGGGGTGCAGGTGTTCTTTGGAATTGATGTTTCTGTGTCCTTTGGGTAAATACCTAGGAGTGGAATTGCTGGATCATATGGAAGCTCTATGTTTAGTAGGTCCAGAAATCTCCACACAGCTCTCCACAGTGGTTGGACCAGTTTGCACTCCCACCAACAGTGCAGGAGAGTTCCTTTTTCTCCACACCCTCGCCAACATTTGTTGTTGCTAGTTTTTTTAATATGTGCCATTCTCACTGGTGTCAGATGGTATCTCATGGTAGTTTTGATTTGCATTTCCCTGATGACAAGTGATGTTGAACATTTTTTCATATGCCTGTTGGCCATTTGCATTTCCTCTTCAGAGAAGTTTCTTTTTAGCTCTTCTGCCCATTTTTTGACTGGATTATTTTCTTTGTTGTTTTGAGTCTCATCAGCTCTTTGCAGATTTTTGTGATCAGTCCTTTATCATTAGTGTTGGGTGCAAAAATGTTCTCCCAGTTGGTGGGGTTTCTCTTTGTTTTTGTTATTGTCTCTTTTGCTGTGCAGAAGCTCTTTAATTTGATGTAGTCCCAGCTGTTTATTTTAGCCTTTACTATCACTGCTTTGGGTGATGTGTCTGTAAAGATGTCTTTGATGTGCAAATCACGTAGTGTTTCGCCTATATTTCCTTCTATATATTTTATGGTTTCAGGTCTTATGTCTAGTTCTTTAATCCATTTTGAGTTGATTTTTGTGTATGGTGTGAGGCAGTGGTCAAGCTTCATTCTTTTGCATGTAGCGACCCAGTTTTCCCAGCACCATTTATTGAACAAACTTTTTTTGCTCCAATGCATAGTCTTTGCTCCTTTGTCAAAGATTAGTTGACCATAAATCTCTGGGTTTATTTCTGGAGTTTCTATTCGATTCCATTGGTCTGTATGTCTGTTCTTGTTCCAATACCATGCAGTTTTGATGATTATGGCTTTGTAGTATAGTTTGAAGTCTGGGAGTGTGATACCTCCATTCCCTTCTTTTTTTTTTCAGGAGAGCTTTGGCTATTCGGGGTTTTTTTGTGATTCCATATGAATTTCATCAATAATTGTTCTATTTCTTTGAAGAATGACATTGAAGTTTTGATTGGAATAGCATTGAATCTGTATATTGCTTTTAGAAGGATGGCCATTTTAATAATGTTTATTCTTCCAATCCATGAGCAGGGGATGTCTTTCCATTTCTTTGTGTCTTCTTCTATTTCTTTTAACAGTGTTTTATAGTTTTCTTTGTATAGGTCCTTTACCTCTTTTGTTAGATTTATTTCCAAATATTTGATTTTTTTTGTTTCAATAAAAAAAGGGATGGTTTTTTTGATTTCTTCTTCTTCAGATTTATTGTTTGTGTATAGGAAGGCTACTGACTTTTGCGTGTTGATTTTGTATCCTGCCACTTTACTGAACTGATTGATGAGTTGAATTAGTTTTTCTGTGGAGTTTTTGGGGTTCTCTATGTATATTATCATATCATCTGCAAATAGTGATAGTTTGACTTCTTCTTTTCCTATTTGGATTCCTTGGATGTCTTTCTCTTGTCTTACTGCTCTGGCTAGGACTTCCAGTATTATATTGAAAAGCAGTGGTGAGAGTGGACATCCTTGTCTTGTTCCAGATCTTAATGGAATTGCTTTCAGCTTTTCACCATTGAGAATGATACTGGCTGTTGGCTTGTCATAGATGGCCTTTATGATGTTGAGGTATGTTCCTTGTATCCCAAGAATTTCAAGGGCTTTTATCATGAATGGGTGTTGCACTTTGTCGAAAGCTTTCTCAGCATCTATTGATATTATCATATGGTTTTTATATTTCTTTTTGTTGATGTGTTGGATAACGCTGATTGATTTTCGGATGTTAAACCATCCTTGTGTTCCTGGAATGAATCCTACTTGGTCGTGGTGAATTATCTTATGGATACATTGTTGGATTCTGATAGCTAAAATTTTATTGAGGATTTTTGCATCAGTGTTCATTAGGGAGATTGGCCTGTAGTTTTCCTTTTTTGTGTTGTCCTTGTTCGGTTTTGGTATTAGTGTAATGTTGGCTTCATAGAACGAGTTTGGTATTGTCCCTTCCTTCTCAATTTTTTGGAAGAGTTTGTGAAGGATAGGCACTAATTCGTCTCTGAATCTTTGGTAGAATTCATATGTAAATCCATCAGGTCCTGGGCTTTTGTTTTTGGGGAGGTTTTTGATTACCATTTCAATTTTGCTGCTTGTAATTGGTCTGTTTAGGTGTTCTATTTCTTCTTTATCTAGCTTTGGGTGATTGTAGAGTTGTAGGAATTTGTCCATCTCCTCTAGATTGTTAAACTTGTTTCCATATAACTGTTCATAGTAGTTTCTGATTATTCTTTTGATTTCTGCTGTGTCTGTTGTGATTTCTCCTCTTTCATTGATGATCCTGTTTATTTGTGCTTTCTCCCTTTTTTCCTTTGTGAGCCTGGCTAGGGGTTTGTCTATTTTATTGATTTTTTCAAAGAACCAGCTCTTGGTTTCATTGATCTTTTGGATTGTTTTTTTTAGTTTCAATTTCATTTATTTCTGCTTTGGTTTTTATTATTTCTTTTCTTCTACTGGTTTTGGGGTTTTTTCGTTGTTCTTTTTCTAGATCTCTGAGCTTCGAGATTAGGTTGTTTCTTTGAGTTCTTTCTTGTTTCTTGATGTGAGCTTCTATTGCTATATATTTTCCTCTTATTACTGCTTTTGCTGCATCCCATACATTTAGGATATTGGTGTCCTCCTTGTCGTTCAATTCAAAGAATTTTTTAATTTCTTCTTTGATCTCCTCATTAGTCCAGTGGTCTTCCAGTAGTGTGGTTTTTAATCTCCATGAGGTAGGAAAGTTCCTTGTCTTCTTTTTATGGTTTATTTCTAGTTTGATGCCTTCATGGTCAGAAAAGATGGTTGATATGATTTCAATCTTGGTGTATCTGTTGATGTTTGTCTTGTGCCCCAGTATGTGATCGATCCTGGAGAATGATCCTTGTGCGCTTGAGAAAAATGTGTACTCCGTTTTTTTTTGGGTTTAGTGTTCTATAGATGTCTGTTAAGCCCAATTGCTCTAGGTCCTTATTTAGAGCTTTGGTTTCTTTACTTATTTTTTGTCTTGTTGATCTATCCATTGTTGATAGTGGTGTGTTGAAGTCTCCCACTACGTATGTGTTTTCTCTGATGTCTGTTTTCAGAGAGGACAACAGTTGTCTGATATATTTTGGTGCTCCTTCGTTTGGTGAGTATATGTTAATGAGTGTTATTTCTTCTTGAAGTATTGTCCCCTTGATCATAATGTAGTGATCATTGGGCCCTCTTTTAATTTTTTGAGTTTGAAGTCTGTTTTATCTGATATAAGTATAGCTGTTCCTGCTTTCTTTTTTGGTCCATTTGCTTGTAGGATTGTTTTCCATCCTTTAACTTTGAGCCTATTTTTATCTTTTGTAGCTAAATGTGTTTCCTGGAGACAGCAAAAGGTTGGGTTTTGTTTCTTAATCCAGGCTGCAACTCTGTGTCTTTTTATTGAAGAGTTTAGTCCATTTACATTTAGAGTTAATATTGATATGTTAGCATCTGTATTTGCCATTGTGATTGTCTTTCCTTTGATTTTATTTATTTATTCTTTTAATAACTTTTTTTTTTTTTTTGGCCTTCTTTCATTGTTATTCGTCCCTCTGAGGTTCTGGCTTTAGGACTCCTTGTAGTATTTTTTGGAGTGGGGGTTTAGTTGTAATGAAATTCTGGAGTTTCTGTTTGTCTGGGAAGGTCCATATTCTTTCTTCAAAGAGGAAGGAGAGCTTTGCGGGATAGAGTATTCTTGGTTGGCATCTGTTTTCTTGGAGTCTGTTGACTATGTCCCTCCACTCTCTCCTTGCCTGTAGTGTTTCTTCGGAGAAGTCTGATGTCAGCCTGATTGGCTTTCCTTTGAATGTTATCTGTTTCTTCCCTCTTGCCAGCTTCATTATTTTTTCCTTGTCCTGGATTCTTGGGAGCTTTACTATTATGTGTCTTGCTGTATTTTTTCTTTCGTCGTGGAAGTTTGGTGTTCTTCTTGCTTCTTGTATATCAATTTTCAGCTCCTTCTTCACATTTGGGAAGAATTATCAATTATATATATTGATAATTATATCAATTATCTCTGAATATTTTCTCTGTTCCTACATCTCTCTCCTCTCCTTCTGGTATTCCTATAACTCTTATATTTCCTTTCCTCATGGAGTCAGATAGTTCCCGAAGTCTTTCCTCGTTCTTTTTCCTTCGTACTTCTCTTTCCTTTTCTGTTTTGGTTCTTTTTATTTCTGTGTCTTCAAGATTACTTATTCGTTCTTCCATTTCATCTATTCTGCTTTCATTGCTTTTCCCAGAATTCTTTAGTTCTTCCATTAATTCTTTGATCTCCTGCATTTCTTTTACTTCCCTCTTTAGGGACTCAATTTCATTCTTCTGACCATTGTTTTCCCTCTCTAGGGACTCAATTGCATTCTTCTGATCGTTGATTATTTTTCCCTTATCATTGTTTTCCTTTATGACTTCTGTCAGTTTTTTAATCATGGCAATTTTAAATTCTCTTTCTGGAAGGCTCAGAAGTTCTTCCAAGTTACTGTCGTTGCAATCTGGGGGCTGGTTTTCTTTTTGTGGTGTGCTTTTTCCCTGGGGAGTTGCTAGGTTGCGTGTGGTTCTTCTACTCCCTACTGTCTGTTTTCTAATTTGCCGTATGCTTTGGGACACTGTGTTGTTGGGACTGGCCGGCATCTTGGTTGAGCTTCTCTGCTCCCCTCTGGTTCCTCCAGGAGCCATATGTCAGTTTCAAGCAGTCTTTACTGGAGAAAGGTCCCTGTTCTAAAATGCCGATGTGGGGACACTCTCCCCTGTGCGCCTGGTCTGCCCCGGCGGTGGGTTCCTGCTCCCCCTCTGGGCTTGGACTGCAGGCCAGAGGGGGTCTGGCGTGGGCGAACTTCCCCCGCTCACCTCTGGCTCCTGAGGAAGCCTTCTGCAGGTAGTCTTTACTGAAGAAATGTACCTGTTCTAAAATGGTGATGTGGGACACACTTCCTGCGCGTCCGGTCTCAGGCACACTCTTCTGCGCGCCTGGTCTTCCCCGGCTGTGGGTGCTCGCTCCCCCTGTGGGCTCAGACTACTGGTCGGAAGGGGCCCGGCGTGGGCTAACTCCCCAGCTGGCCACTGGCTCCTCCAGGAGCCTCTGCTGGCTTCAAGTCACTAGGTGGCGCCAGAGATCTCTCCTAGAGCCCTTGGGGAGCTGATTTTCCACCCCGTGGGACAGGGAACAGAGCGGGAATGGTAGGGTAAACCTCAACGGCTTTGGGGTGCTGTGTCTGCCTTGTGCCCCACCGTCGTGGGGAACCCACACTCCTAATTTCGTGCCCCGGGTCTCAGTTCCAAAGCCCTCAGTTCCAGGACGCGGGCTGTAGCCCAGATCAGTGGCGCGGGAATGGCGCCTTTTGAATCCCGCTCCAGTGCCTGGGCGCCTGGTTCCTGCTCACTCAGTGAGGGCCTCCACGCATCTCCCCGCAAGCCTAGGTCGCAGGTGCGGGGACCTGGGCAGCTGCGATCCGGGTCCGCGTTTGCTTTTCAACTGCACTGCTTTTCCGTGTGATCCCGATTCCGGTCCGCGCCGCTTTTCCGCGCAATCCCGATCCCGATCCGCGTCTTCTTTTCCAGCGCGCCGCTTTTCCACGCAAGCTTACCGGGTGGCCCGGGGCTGTGTGCTGGTCTCCTCCTGGGGGGCGGGGTCTCTCTTTAATGGCGCCTGGAGCTCACCTCCGCGGGGGATCCTGCAGGATTCTCCACAGCCCCCGTTCACGGGGTGTGGTGGCTGAAATAGTTCCTTTCCACTCACAGTCCTGCTTGCTGCGTAGTTTGTTCTTGTTGGTCCTTTTAGTTTTTTTTTTGTTTTTTTTCCTCCTCTCTGCTGGTCGGAGAGTGCCGACTATGTGGGCGGGGGAGGGGAGCAGGGTTTTGCGCTTTCCTCCCTTCTGGTCCTCTTTTATGGCAACTTTCTTCTTCGGGCAGTTTGCTGGCGTCACCCGTTTATCTTCCGTGTCCCAGTTCTCACTGGGACCTGCCGCTTTTCCTCCCTATTAACTTTTTTTTAATGGGAGATCTTACTTGCAGCGTCTCCTCGCCGCCATGTTGCCGTTAGTATTAATCTTAATGATAAAAATATTACATTGTGAAAAGTAAAACTCACCCGTGTTAATTTATAGTAATTTAGTGGTAATGAGTAGTTAAAACAAAAAAGTAATCACATAAAACAAAAAGAAAAATTAATAGCCTAACTACTTAGGAATGCGCCTGGGTCCAGATGTAAATCACTGCCCTGTCAATGATAAGCTAAACCTATAAGCAAGCTGATTTCTTCACTGATGTTCGCCATTCCTATGCTTTTAGAAAACGTATATATACTGGTCACCAACTCAAAGAAAATTACACTCAAATTTTCACTCTCTTGAAGTGTTTCTGTTTGTCATTTCTTTCACCAACTCTCTTACCACCCTGCACGCTTCTCTCAACCCTGAGACAGCCTCATCGTTCACCGCTGTGCTGGTCCGCGGCAGTTTCACAAACCTTTTGGAAATATTCTGAAGTTCTTTTCAGATAAATACTTGACTATATTATTTGGAGGCTTGAGTCAGAGCTACCTCTCTCTTCCCAGTCCAGATTATTCATCTCAAAATTGTGTTAATTATATATCTTTTTAAATTTTATTTTATATATTTTTACATCATTTTTCATTTTTGCACAATGTATACATTTTCATCTTGGTTATAGTCCCCATACAATTCCCACCCCCCTTGTTTTGATCTGACTCCTTTCTCCCCCACCCCCTGCCATAGTGTGTCTCTGGTTTATAGCTGCTTGTTGATTTTGATTTTGATTTTATTATAATTAGTCTTTTTCCTGGTCCCTTATTTAGGTTTTCTAAATTCCTGCTATGAGTGAGACCATCCGGTACTTTTTTTTTCTTTCTGGCTTATTTCGCTGAGCATGATCCCTTCCCGCTCCATCCTTATTGCTGCAAATTGCATGAGTTTATCTTTTTTGATTGCTGAGTAATATCCATTGTGTATATGTACCACATCTTCTTGATCCAGTCCTCTATTTTTGGGCATTTGGGTTGTTTCCATAGCTTACCATTGTAAATAGTGCTGCTATAAATATAGGGGTGCAGGTGCCCTTTGGAATTAATGTTTCTGTGTCCTCTGGGTAAATACCTAGGAGTGGAATAGCTGGATCATATGGAAGACCCATCTTTAGCAGGCTGAGAAATCTCCACACAGGTTTCTGTAGTGGTTGGACCAGTTTGCACTCCCACCAGGTGTGCAGGAGATTTCCTTTTTCTCCACATCCTCACCAGTATTTGTTGTTGTTAGTTTTTTTAATATGTGCCATTCTCACTGGTGTAAGATGGTGTAAAATTTAAGTCTTCTTTAATTATGTAAAAAATGTAACTTTTGCTCAATTCTATAGCTTTTTCTATCTATCATCTGCTTTTCCCCTTCCACTGGACTCTGATATACTTTAATGCCTGGGCATTATAGTTTTGATTTGCATTTCCCTGTTAATCACATATCTTAATCCAGGCCTGGAAACACATGACATGGTGAGAAACTTAGAGAACTTAGGTCTATTGATTGAGTCCTGGAAAGCTCTGTTAGTAGATTTTTGAGCCACAGAAGAGACCTTAAAGTGACTAATAATTTTATGTCATAATTCTAGCTCATTTCTATAAGAATCTGTAAAAAAATCACTCATCATTTTTGAATAAGTTTAATTATTTTGGGATATTCTTATATTTTCAATTTTTGATACCTTAATAATTTTTATGTGACACTATAATTTTTACCTGGCACTGCCACAGTCCTTCACAGTCCATTCCTATGAACACAGTATCTATAAAGTATGCTAACATAATGTGACTATGAATAACTTTCAATGTTTCTTAGACTATAAGAATATGGACCAGTCAGTAGGAATGTTCTACATTCACTGCAGGAATCTAATTATTGCGATTTAAAGAAACTATGTTGTCTCTAATGCAGCCACCTCATTGCTCCATGCCCCAACTGAGGGTTCATAATGCAATGCAATCTTCTAACCTTAAATCATAAGAAACCTCTCCTATAAAGGAGAGTCTGGATGACAAAAGAATCTTGGTAAATAATCACAGAGTTTGCACGATACATCAATACATTGGCATCAATACATTGGCATTAAACATCAATCTTTTGTGAGATTGGATCATTAAATTTTTGAAAGGCTAATGATTAACTCAAGTAAATGGGAAAACATGGTTTCTGAACCATGTGAGTGCTGGAGCGCTATGTTACTCTATAAGGTCCCGATGAAACAGTTCGTACTCTTTCACTAGCATCTCTATCATTTTAAAAATCTTTAAAGGAGAAAAGTACGTTCCTTCCAGAAAAATGCTTGCACAATGACATACTATTCATTCTTGATGAATAGAACATATTACAACATTAAAAACAAATCAATACCAAAATCTCACCAAAAGGTGTAGATAACAAGAAAAATTCAGAATTCTAGATCAAAACAGGATTCAAATATGGAGGAATTTTTAAACATTGAAAATATTAGTTGAGATTCAAACAGGCAATTGTGTGCCAGTGGTCTCAAAAGCATCATCAATAATAATCCAGGGCCTCCCCTGGTGGCGCAGCGGTTGAGCGCTGGGCTGCAAAGCTGCCCGCAGCCTCTGCAGCGCCAGTTCAATCTCTGGCCGCCGGCGAGGGTCCCACATGGCGCGACAGACCTCTCCTGCTGTGCCCGCTGCTCCCCTCAGCAGTGTATTTCATCACTCTGCCTGTTCTGTTCCTTGCTCTGGCTCTGGTGAATTCTCTCACCCTCCTGCGCTTCTGACTGTACCCAGTGCTTGTATAAATAAATAAATAAATAAATAAATCTAAAAAAAAAAAATAATCTGAAGGTGGAAAACTAGTTTATCAATCAATGGATAAACAAAATGTAGTAATACTGCTTTTAGATTAATAGATTCTTTTTTACTAGAATCTTACCACAAAAATAACACATTTTATGAAATCAGTTAACTTCCTCTACAAAGTATAACTACACTACCAGTAACAAGCAGCAGCAATATGAATATAATAAATAAGTTTACCATTGAGGTCTTTTATGTTGTCCAAACCACTGATACATACTGCCACTGGAGAAATAAAATTCCTTTTCACAGAAGTTAAGAGACTTGACTTACCGTATTTGTACTTAGCAGAGTTTTCTGAAGCTGTTCAATTTTGCATGCTTGTTTTTTGATTGTACCTTTAAACTTCGCATTTTCCGTTTCAAGCCTAGAATGTGTATTTTAAAATATTAATCTCACACATAAACAAAAGCAACCACATAAATCCTAAACAACTATCTGAGGGTGCAATTACATAAATTCTTAAAAATATGCAGAGTAGATGATTAGCCAATTGTGTATTTTTCAACTTGTGCTTTGTAGGTTATATATATGATTTAGAAAAAAGCACAAAAATTATGCACTTCAAGAGCTAAGTACTCAAAATTTTACCCAACTTAACAATGATGTCAATAATATCATAACACATAGTTCTTATATGACACTGTGTCAGTAACCTTTGGCAGTACAGTTTTCCGGCCGACAGAGGGACCTGGGGTAGTGCCCGCTTCCACCAAATAATGAGACTACAAATCTGATGCAATCTTAACAGGAAGTTGCAAGGTCCATGGAAAGCGCATGCTCAAGGCACAAGCTGATGCAACGTAAAGCGCATGTGCAGGCCACGTAAAGTGCATGTGCAGGCCAAGAAAAGCACATGTGCAGACTTTCCTATATATATCCCTGCCCCTCGGTAATAAAGAGAGTTCCTGCTTCCAGCCAAGTGAGAGGACGCATCTTTCATCCCCAGCCCCTCCGCTGTGTTCCTGAAACCCGACGGCCTGCGGGACGGACGGACAACACTGCTCATCTGCTTTATAAATACTCAAGTTCTTTGTGCTGCTTTAAAAATGTACTTTTGCACGTGATCTTGCGTCTTCTCAGCACATCTTACGGCCTCTGTATGACCATCCTGTGCCTCTTGCAACTGAAAGAAAAAAAAATTTTTATTCACTAGTAATCGAGGACAAATGTGCCATTACATGTTTTTTTAACTAAAACTTTATTGGAATGTAAACATACGCTCTCAATTTGTATACTGTTTCTGGCTACTTTTTTGCTGTTAAGAGCAGAGTTTGATTATTACAAAAAAGACCTTGGGGTGCACAAAGTCTAAAACAATTATCATTTGACCCTTTACAGGAACATTAACCAATCTCTCCTCTAATATTGATATACAAAATTATTATGTTTTAAATTATTGATATACAAAATTATTATGTTTTAAATTATATTTTATCAAATCATACACAAATTTATAAATTGGTCAGATGGAGAAAGATGGAAAATTACCTCATAGCAAACATTTATATTTTTGTATTCTAAGCACCCCTTCAAGTATAAATTTAAATAAAAACTGTGTGAATGACCACAGCTTTCTAAGTGATTATAAAGGTTAATGTGCTGCTTGAAGTCACAACCACATGTTTCACGGAATAGTTTGAGATGCAATCACCTACATAGGAGACAGGTGCCGGGGACACAGCCCATCTCTACCAGACCTTAAGTCTCTATTGTGACCTTAAGTAAATTACTTAAAATTTTGTCTTAGTTTCTTCATCTGTGTAATGTAGATAATAATAGTACTAACTTACTGGGATGTTGGGAAGATTAAATTAGCAAGTATACATACAGTAATTAGAAGAGTGCATGGCACGTAAGTTCTAACACTGCAATTAGCATTATACTGTTACTATATTTGATGTTCTAATTACATTGGATAATTTATACAGATAGTGCACCGTGGTATCCTAAACAAGTTACAGGGAAATCACTGATACCACTGAAAGTAGCAATGAATGGGGAACATGAGGCCCAGAATTTAACTTCAGTGCTTCAAAACCCTTCACCAATTCCACTAGCCAATGTACTTTGTTCTACTTGCAATCATTTGTAACACACTTCTCTCTCTGCACACTCGTTGGGACTCATGGACTACAAAGAAAACATCACCTGGATTAAACAGTACATGATCATGTGATCACCACAGGCAGCAACAAAAGAGTTGCTGACATGGAAATACTGGACTTCCTTGCTAAATCAAAGTACCCAAATCAATTCTTTCCCAGCAACTGTTAATGCTGGGCTGCTTTGGACAGTACTCTGATGAGTTGATTAAGGTTACGTGACATGGCATTCCAGAAAAGCCACTCCCACGGTTACACAATGGGCAAAGCTTTGTAAGTCTGTAAGCTCAGTTCTGACTGCATGTAGGGTAAAGAAAATGTCAGGCTTTTCTGCCCTTCCGCCATCAGGATAGATGATGGATCCTTGTCCTGAATGCATGCCTGATGGCGGGCACCTGGCAAAGGGTGTGGGCATAGGTAGATGGGATTCAGCTGAGCTAAGACTGTGCTTTTTAAGGGCGGCGTCACGGGGATGCCAGTAGCAGCAGCAGCAGCAGCAGCAGCAGCAGCAGCAGCAGCAGCAGCAGCCGCCGCCGCCGAGAAGCAGCAGAACGAACGCTAGAGAACCCAGCCCCCCAGCCAGCACCCCTGCCTGCCATATGCCTGGTGAACCCCAATAAAGGACCTGCAAAACTACTGAGGACTCTGACTCCTCCTTTACCCGGTCTGCATGGAATCAGAAAACCTGCACTGTGTCCTGTTCCTGGCCTTTACACTGCACAATGAAGGTAAATTTAGATTTTCTTTTCATACTGAGGGAAGAAAATTAACATTTGATTGAACAGTTAATGCCTCTTAGATTAAGTGTTTAATTTCATACTTAACTGGTTGAAATACATTTAGAATAAAAGCTTTATTCTATCAATATCTCCAAGAAGAAATTATTGGTGTGGCATAAAGTACTTAATTTCTATCTCAACAACTGTCAAGCTCAAAAATTTTCAATTTTTATAAGACTTTATCTCTCATGAAAAATACTTAAAACAATACAAAGTTAAGGGCTAAAATGTTTTATATAGACTATCTGACAAGCACTGAAGAGAGTATGACCAGTGAGAAGGCAGTAGGAGAAAGCTTCATGCACAAGGAGAGATTGAACTAGGTCTGAATGAAGGCAGGATTAAGTAAAAGAAATAGAAACTGAAGACAGGAAGGACATTGTGAGTAAAAGCCAAGAGGAGGAGAAAGCAGAGGCTAAAAATCTAATATGAGAAAATAAAAACATACATCCACACAATAATTTGAAAATGGAAGTTCATGGCAGCATTTTTAAGGTAGGGAAAATAAAACACAAGAAAGGTTCATTAACTAGACAGTGCTTTAGCCATAGAATAGAGTATTATTTGACAGTAAAAACAAGTGAAGCACTAATATGTACTATAACACAGATGAAATCTGAAAACATTATGTTAAGTGAGAGAAGCTACATACGGTATGATTCATTAATATAAAAATAGATAGATAGGGGCCTCCCTGGTGGCACAAGGGGTTAAGACGCAGTACAATGAAGCCATCCATAGCCACTGGAGCACGAGTTTGATCTCTGGCCAGGGAGCTACCCACATGACACAGCAGACCTCTCCTGACTCGCCTGCTGCTCCCCTCAGCAGTGTATTTCAGTCAGTCTGCCTGTTCTGCCTCCCCACTCTGTCTCTGGTGAGTCCTCTCACCCCTGCATCTCTGGTCTGTATCCCAGCTCTTGTATGCATAAATAAATATTTTTTAAAAAACATAGACAGACAATAGATTGGTGGTTGTCCTGGGCTGGGGATAGAGGCTAAGGGATACAGGGCTTCTTTTGAGGGTGATGAAAATGTTCTAAAATTGATTCAGTTTCAGTTTCACAGCTCTCTGAATATACTAAGAGCTACTGAATTGTACATTTTCGATGACTGACTTGTATGACATGTGAATTACATTTGAAAGCTTTTTAAAAATTCCAATGGCAGGTAGTCTCTTAATTCTCTATTTTCAGTGTATATATTATATACGATCTTTTATGTGCTTTTACAACATATCTAAAATGATTAAACATGCACAGACTCTATATTCATACACAAAAGATAAGGAGAAAAGACAACATCCTGGAACATTCAATTAAACATTGTCCTGTGACTTTATCTGGCTTACCTCGTTGTAGTAATAGAGATTACTAAAAAACAGTTTAGTAGAAAAAAAGTATTTCAACTTGTATGAGGAATGGTAAGTTTCTATTGTATAATATGACAGAATAAAGCCAAAGCTTAAGAAACAAATACATTATAAAGAAAATAATGAAAAAAGGAAAGATGTCCATGAAAATCAGTACTGGTAACACTGTATTATGTAACCAGTTAGAGATTAACTATTAATATTTTAATTTTCATACGTACTTGACTTCTGATTTGACTTAATTTCTTCTTTAAATCCTGTATCTCCTCCTCTAAATTAATACGATGGCGTGAAGTAACCTCCAGCGAAGCCTCTGACATGGATTGCTTTTTTAGGGTATCAGCCAGTTCTTGTTGAAGTTGTCTCACACCTACCTAGTAAGACATATCTATTACTGATTTCATAAATCATCTTATTAAATTATGTTAATAATATGTAATGCTAACACATGTTATATGGGGGAAAATCACCAGTTTACCTTCTTTCCCTCATAAATACACAATTTCTGTTTACTGAATTTGATTAAAGACATCCTCCTGCATAATCATCCTCTGCTAGCCTCCTGCATAATCATTACCGTGTTAAATTGACAGGATTCAGCCCCACCATGCACTCCCCCCTGATCAGTTTGCGAAGCATTACAAGCCACTGAAGTTTCAAAAGGAGATAAGAATATAGAAAGAACCTAGTGGTGGTAAATTTCATATTGTTGAACCTCTTCCCTCTTTCTACTAGATGTTTAAATTAACTTCATGGTCACTCACATAGTCAATCATCTGCTCAAATCCTTCCAATACATTTCTCTCTCAGAATAAAAATGAAGTAATTCTGATGGCCTTTTCAAACCTGGAGGCATAAAACCTGGCCGCCACTTCACTTTCTGACCTCAGCTGGTCCAACTCTCCCCTACTCACTCCATTCCTGAGTACATAATACATAAACCCACATAGTCTGAGTGTGGAATCCAATGCAAATTAACAAATCACACAGAGATACAATTCTTTTAGTACTGAACACACTTATGACCAATTAATAATAACTGAACTTTGAACTGAGTCTTGAGTGACTTATTTATAAAAATGTTCAAAGTAAATTAAAAAGAGCAGTGGGGAGATTAAATCAAATAGTAATTTGCTAACACCACATTTGCCCTAAATTACAATTTAATGAAAAGTAAATGTCTTTAAAGAATTGAGTGGGCTCAAGAATATATGATCTGAGACCAAAATATTCCAAAGTGAAATCAAATTGACATGAACAAGCAAAAAAATCCACTTACACAACAAAACCAATTAAAATATATTAAAAGTTACTTAAGGAACTTTTTAAAGTTACTTAAAGGAAAAGTACACTGGGAAATCTGAAATTAATGGTCAAGGTAGTCTACAAAACAATCATTTTAGTATGAACATCTACATTTATCTGCTTTATCATGGCATTAAAATTGTGTTGACAGATTAAAATGATTATTTTAGCAGTATAAGACAAAATTATTAACATTAGTCTATATCTATTAACAAGTTACAAACAGCCCTCTTAAAATTTCATAGGTGGTACAATGTCTTTGACAGTGTAAAGTGCGCCTCTCTGGTCTAATTTTTATTTGCTGGATACATGGTATGCTTCTAAGCTGATAGAGCAAATACACTGATTACTTTGACTTTTCTTTCAGGAAGATTGAAAAATATTTATCTTTCTGGATACTTACTTCTCTTGCAGCTTTCTCATTTTCATACTGATACATCCTTTCTTTTAAATGATTGCATTCATTGATTAACTCCTTATTCCTTTCTTCTAGCATAAGACCTTGTTTTTCACTTTCAGCTTGAAGTCTTTTTACCACATCCTGAAACTGATCTTGGATATTCATTATCATCTTTTCTTTATTTTCAGTTCTGTTGTGAGCATCATCCAGTTGCTGCCGAAGCAATGTATTTTCACTTTGTAGCTGAGATAATCTCTCCTCTAAGGATTCCTGCTTTCCAATGTATTTATTCACTTTACCTTGTTCATTTTGATACATCTGTTCAATTTCCTTCTTCTGACTCTGTGTTTGGTTTAGGTCTCTTTGTGCCCTTTCTAAAACCAAAGTCTTTTCTCTGAGAGCATCTCTTGCGTGATGGAGTTCAATTTCGAGGTTATTGAGTTTACTTTCGACTTTTGAAAGTTGCTGAGAAAGAATCTCATTGTTATCTTTTAGGTTAGACACATCAAAATTCATTTTGTCCTGTAAACGAAGCCATTCATCTCTTGCCCTCTGGAAAGCAAGTTCTAGGTCTCTCTTGGATGTCTGACTTTGGTCATGATCGTGTATAGCAGAAGCCAGTCTACAACGGAAGGATTCAATTTCTGCTTCTAGTCTGTCTTTGTTTTGTTTTTCACTCTCCAATTTAGAGTTTAGCACTGAATTCTCAGTCTTCAGAATATTAAGCTGTCCACTATATTGGGATATTGTTTTTGTTAATGTTTCCTCATTTAATTTTAGTGTTTTGAGAAGATCATCATTCTTTCCTTTTATAATTTCAATGTCCTCAAAATATTTATTTTCTTTTTCCTGGTTCTGATTTCTTATTGTATCTATTGCCAGTTTTAGCATTGCAATTTCATCCTGTAACATGTGGTTTTTATGCACCAGATCTTTTTCTTTTTCATAGATATCAGAAACCTAAATAGAACACAAGAGACTTCTATCTAGCACTCAATAAAATAACATATCATGATTTCTTCTGAAATTAAATAAAAATTATATAAGCATAGATGCCTGAAAGTTTAAAAATTTAATTGAAGACAAAGAATCCAAGAAAGTGAAAAAATTTTGAGTTTTTGAAAAAACCTCAAAGTTAGAATGACCTTGCTCTAAATTACCACAAACCCAGAGGCAGAAATAAAGATTAATAAATGTATTTGGACAGGTTAAACTTCCTAAAGCTCTTTTTATCTAAGATTCATTCCACATATTTTTTCTACTTTTTTAACATTCTTAATAATCAGCTATAGAATGAAAGTTACTATTAGCTGGTAAATCTAGGCATTGTACTAAAGATTTACGAGTGTGTGTGTGTGTGTGTGTGTGTGTGTGTGTGTACACACACATACACATACACAGAGTTATCACAGTTCTGGAATGGAGAGGTCAAAACTATAAGCTAGTTTGCAAAATCTTCCTACTCTACCACGAGTGCTCTTCTATTAAATCGCAACTACTTCTCTAACATAAACATACAAATACAAAAGAAGCATTCTAATTCAAAATAAAATAGGGAATATGGAAAAGTAGGGGTAGGAACAGATCACACCAGTTAACAGCCACCTGGCCACCAGATGGTTCCCGGCCCAGGAAGACATGATGGACACTGGAGAGACTGTATTTTTTTGTAAGTGCTCTGCTTATACCCACTTTGTTTTATTCAATACTTTACATTGTTCCACACATACTGTGTATGCCCATGAGCAATCACCTTTCCCCAGGCATATGGGGACACTCCACAGGTTTACCTGCAGCCCTGATCAACAGGGGACCTCCAGAGTCATGAAAGATCAAACACTGTGCTCCACTCTGCAGAACCCAGACATCTCAAAGCAGGAGACAGGATCCTTGAAGACTCCTGAAAAATTGGTCTTGGGTTTCCCTCAGGGAAACAATCTAGAGTCCTGTCCAGGGGCCATCCCTTGCATTTTTTGACTGCACTCTGATAAACCCTCTTTGGTTTGACGACACTTCATGCTCTGTGGTGAATTCTTCTTTTTTTTTTTTTTTCATAAGTTTTCTTTTTTTTTTTTTTAATAGAGGCATGTTTTATTTATTTATTTATTTTGTTTTGTTTGTTTGTTATACATGCACTGGGTACAGTCAGAAGTGCGGGAGGGTGAGAGAATTCACCAGAGCCAGAGCGGGGAGCAGAGCAGGCAGAAGGACCGAAGTACACTGCTGAGGGGAGCAGCGGGCGGCAGGAGAGGTCTGCACGCCATGTGGGACCCTCCTCCGGTGGCCGGGGAGCAGCCGGGGATTGAACCGGCGCCGCAGAGGCCGCGGGCAGCTTTGCAACCCAGTGCTCAACCGCTGCGCCACCGGAGAGGCCCTGGTGAATTCTTTCTTTTGAGGGCAAAGGACCCATGCTTTTCAGTCAAGCTCTGCTACAAAAATACTAATGGTAAATGAGGCAAAATTTAAAGAACTTTCTGAAAAGAATCATGAAACTCTTTGTGGCTGCAATAAATTTTATTTCTTCTTCATGATGTTTAAAATAGTAAGAAATGTGAAAGAGGGGAAACATACACTGAACTGATTTACTAAGAATATAGTACTTTTCAATAAATTATCACAAAGTACATACTATAGTGTATCATTATTTTCTAAAGCTCTTTCTACTGAAATAGAGCACTGTTTGGAGCAAACTGTCACTTTTCAAATGTAGGAAAATGAAATTGAAAACATAGTCTCTGAACTTGTTACCCTTTTTCTCCTCACCATAAGTATAAGTGATAAACTGATTTCTAATAATATGTCAAGGAGGTGAAATCACTGCCAGAAACTGGACATCTATTGCTAGTAACAAAAGTTTTGAGATTATAGAAAGTTCACTGGTCCCTATAGAAAATATTAAAAGCCTCTCCTTTGGGAGACATTTGCAAATGTCACCACTTGATTACTGCAGACAAGTACATTTGAATTAAGCATATTATTTTATTCAATGGCCCAAAGATGCCAAGAATTTTATTGTTTTACCCAATGGCCCAAAAATATTAAAAATACTATTTATTATTTCAATTATTGATCCAAAAATAATGCCCCCCCACAAATATATACATTTAAAAACCCTCCATATTTTCCATGATGTATATAGTGTTGATTTTTAAAACATATGCCCATACAAATACATATACATTCATATTTGAAAACAACTAAAGAAATACCTCAGAATTTGTTTTCTTATGAGCCATTTCTATCTCCTTTTGTTTGCAAAGGAGATTGGTCAGAATTCCATCTTGAGATATTCTGGCATTCTGTTCTCGAGAGAGCTGCCTCTGAGTGTCATTTCGCTCTTCTACAACCTAGAGACAAGTTTCATTAAGTTTTTGGTCTTATACCATTAAAAACAAAGTCAAAAGCGCAAAGTCTTTCTAAAAAATGTTCAAAGGAATTGGCTTTTTTAAGTACAAGGGTCTCTATTCTACAGACTAACTCAATTGGAACTTAAAGGAGAGTTAAATTTGTCATAGAGCACACAGGTACAAACAATGTCTCTACAGAATATTTAACTAATTTCACCATAGCATTGAGGCAATTATGTATTTTAACATAAGAAAACAAAATTAACTTGCAGGCTAATGATGAAGCTGAATTTACCTTCATTCCTTCATTCAGAAAACATATAAAAGCATCTACTAGATTCTTCGCACTGCAATAAATTAATCATTGTGGCTATAGATGGCATAGTTCATATTTTTGATTTGTTTTAAATCTAATAATATACATTAAATGAAAATTATACTATAGTATTGATAAAATATTAGAAATATGAATTTCTCACCAAAGATTACTTACCTGATTCAAATTATTTCTTAGTGTCCTTAATTCCATGTCTAGTGTTCGAAGATTAAGTTCAAGCTGTTGTTTCACTTCAACTTCTTTATGATATTGCTCTTCTGTTTTTTTTAACTGCTCCCTAATTTTTTCACATAATGTATCTGAATTTCTTCTTTTCACTTCTTCTTGTTTCAAGGTAAATCTGCAGTTAAATATGCTTACCTTAATATTCACTTTGTTAAAAAATAAAAAGTTGACTTCATGATCTATTTCTAAGTACGAGTGAACCATGTCGCTTTGTTCAAATGATGAGCTCATTTACCTAATAAAATTTCTATATTCTTAAATTACTGTCTTTTTTAGATTGTAAGTTTTTATTTCTTGCTACAACCTCTTCCAAAAGATGTATACATCATTGAAAGATAGCAATAAAAACATATTCTCCTATGCAGTAAATTTCTTTAATAGTAACTCTATGGTAGGAAATAAAGTCTTAAATTATTCAGTAAAGTAAAAGCTGAAAAGCACCTTTTCTACACAAGTATTATTCCTCTGCCATTTGGATAGATAATTTAGTTACTAATAAAATGGAGACTTTGGGCCTCCCTGGTGGTGCAGCGGTTAAGTGCTGGGCTGCGAAGCTGCCCACAGCCTCTGCAGTGCCAGTTCAATCCCCGGCTGCCAGTGAGGGTCCCACATGGCGCGTAGACCTCTCCTGCCACGCCGCTGCTCCCCTCAGCAGTGTATTTCGTCAGTCTGCCTGTTCTCTTCCCCGCTCTGGCTCTGGTGAATTCTCTCACCTTCCCGCGCTTCTGACTGTAACCAGTGCTTGCATAAATAAATAATCTTAAAAAAATAAATGAAATAGAAACATGGTTGTTCATAAGCAAGTTTATAAATTCACTAGAAAAAAGTTAAACTGCACAAAATGATGGAGTGTAAAAGAGTATCTGCAGGTATCTTTTACACCATCACAGCTCCGCAGAGACTGCACGCCCCAGCTCAGGAGTCTATTGTCTCCTCCCTGCACTTCTTACATCTCTCTTGCAACACTTTCAATATATCTTGTTTCGTATGTGCTCTCAAGACAGATCTTTAAATTTATTTTCTATGTAGGAGGGCTATGTTAAATAATCAGTAATCACCTTCTACTTTTTACTTTTTCCCCATGTTTATAACAATAAAACTGTATACATTTAAAAAAACTGTGTCTTGAGAAAAATGGCCACTTCATACTCTATTGATGGAAATGCAAATTAATATAGTTTCTTTTTTTAAAGATTTATTTATTTATACAAGGACTGGGGTACAGTCAGAGGCACAGGAGGGTGAGAGAATTCACCAGAGACAGAGTGGGGAGCAGAACAGGCAGACGGACCAAAGACACTGGTGAGTGGAGCAGCAGGCGAGGCAGGAGAGGTCTGCTGCACCATGTGGGTTTCTCCCTAGCCAGTAGGGAATTGAACCCGCACTGCAGAGGCTGTGGACAGCTTCACAGCGCAGTGCTCAACCTGCTGTGCCACCAGGGAGACCCTAATATAAAGTTTCTTAAGAACAGATTGAAAATTTGATGTAGCACTGATTTAAAGCACTGTATACAATTCAGGGGAACAGGTTCACACCTCCTCAGATGTACATCATCACACCACACCCACCAGCAGACGCTAGTGGGCCCCCCCGACTTTGTGCATTCTCCCACCTTCCCCACTTCTAGAAGCCTCCAGTCTGCAGTCTAGGAGGCTTCTAATTCATAGTTCTAGGCTCTTGGTTTCGTTTTGTCAATTCCTTTGTTTCCACAAACATTTTTTAAAAGTGCTTATTCTTAATAGTATATTGAAGAATTCATTCAAAGTAAAATATTAGTAGAAACAGAAATACTTATATAAAAGACATTCCTCTACCATTTAGGAAGAGAGAGAATTTTTAAAAATTGAAATTCAATTTTTTAAATAAATAATGAGGCTTCCATATGTTGGACTTCCATATGGCCATTAAAATTATGATGAGGAGGGGCTTCCCTGGTGGCGCAGTGGGTGAAGTGTTGTGCTGTGGAACTGTCCACAGCATCTGCAGTGCGGGTTTCATTCCTGGCCGCCCAGGGAGATTCCCACATGGCATGGCAGACACCTCTCCTGTCTCACCCACTGCTCCCCTTAGCAGTGCTTTTCAGTCTGTCTGCCTGTTCTACGCCCCACTCTCTATCTGGTGAATCCTCTCACCTTCCCGTGCCTCTGGCCGGTACCCCAGTTCTTGAATAAAAATAAGTAAATCTTTGAAAAAAAATTATGATGTGGAATAATACACATTAAATTATTAGTAAAAGTGGTCATGTTAAGAAGCTGCTATATTATTTACAAGAATTTCTATATCATAATACTAGTAAAGGTTTCTCCCCCATAAAATCCCAGAAGGTAAATTAGGAAGTTTTACAAAACTTATGCTACATCTCTGTAATACATTACTTTAAAGCCAGAATGATCAATACCTCAAACTGCAGAGTTCCCGTTTCCATTCCACTTTTTGATGCTCTAACTGGGATTTTATTTCTTTGGTTTCTGAGAGCTCCTTTTGTAGGCCACTAACCTTATTTTTCATTTTTTTAATTTTTCCCGAAAGCAATTGACAGTGATTTTTTTTAAGTTCTATTAATCTTTCATATGAAAGAAGTGCATCCTGGATTTTCAATAAGCTCACAGAATCTGCTCAGGGAGAAAACAAACAGAGAAATAAATATGTAAGTACTTTTGGTGTACAAAGGATGTGGATTTTCATATTCACTTCTGCATGTATTTATTTTATATATTGAGTGTCATGTCTACTATGTAGAAGACATAATCAACTTTGTAGGTAAAATAAACAAGAACTCTGTCTATTGTTTAGCTAATGTCTAATGACAGAGGAAGACAAAATGATAAGTTCTGACAGATACTGTAAGCAAACTGAATTCTATGATCACTAACAGAACATGATCTAGGAAGAGGAAGAGATGGCTACCTTGAGAAATGAAGGATAAACAGGAAGCAATTAAGCAAAGGAGAAAGAACAACATTCTAGGAGTTTACAGCATGTGCTGAAGTTCTACTGCGATCTGCTTCTAGCCAACATGGAATAACAGGTACTTCCTACTGAAACAAGCAAAGACAAAACAGACAAAATACATTCAAAAATAATTTTCAAGATAAAGAACTTCAGGCAGTGAAGGTCAATGATTTCTGAAGTTAATCTAATGAATGCCCCAGCTCACTGCCTTCAAGAATTTCCAGGCCATGCTACAGGGAGCAGGAACTGCAGCGGGGCTGATGAAACAGAGTCTGTGAAAACAAGGTAGATGGAGATCACAGGTCCAACAGTGGAGAGAAAGAACCCCAGGGATCTGCAGAGGGGTCCCTCAGGGTATTCAGCAAAACCAATCAATAGTGTATATACCCTTGTGAGGAAAGCACCAGAGACCAGTGGGGAAAACCATCAGAAAAAAGTAGAGGAAACAGTGTTGGCTGCTCACATAGCACCAGGAATAGTGTCTGCTCCATTAGCTAGGCTGGAAAAACTCCTCATTCGCAGGACAGTGGCTAGTGGGTAACACCCAAGCCGGGGCTGAGCACTGCTTCAGAAGTCACTGGACTAATCATAAGAACAAGTACAGGAGGATCAGCCTTGTTGAAAAGTAACTTAACTGTCCTAAAACAGAGCTCCAAAAGATAAGGCAGCTATTTAAAAAACAAAACAAAACAAAACAAAAAAACACGACCTATAGAGCCAGAATTCAAAATGTCAGAGATGAAACACACTGGTGGGGGTAAACACATATTAGACATTACAAAAAAAAAAATGAGTTAGTGTGATATAGGTGAAATGTGAGAAAAATTCAAGTGGCTAATACACAATTCCCAAGAGGTAGGAGAAAGAGAAAGAAAAAAATTTCAAGAAAAAAATGGCCAGAACTCTCCAAAGTTAATGAAACCTATTGTCCCATAGATCTAGAAAAGATCAGAAATGAAAGTAAACTATTGTCATTTTCTCACACACTGTATATAATATGGTAAAGTATTACTTGAACGTAAACTGTGATTACCTACTCATAAACTATAAACTCTAAAGCAACCACTAAACTAACAAGACAAAAGAGATATAGCTAATAAGCCCAAAAGAGAAATAAAACTACATCATAAAAATTACTTAAGCTTAAAAAAAGGCAGGAAAAAAAGAGGAACAAGGAGCAGATAGGATGAACAGAAATCCAACAGCATGATGACAGATTGAAACCAACTATATGTCAGTATCACCGTTAGGTGCGAATGGTCTGAGGATCTCAATACAACATCTCCATACTTTGTAACAGATGTGAAAAAAGCTCACAAGGTCAATACAGCAAAATGACCTCAATGTAAGACCTCAAACTATACAATTTATAAAAGGTAGCATAATCTTTGTGACCTTGTGCTAAGCAAAGTTTTCTTAAAATGAACACCCAAAGCAAAAGGCATGTAAAGAACAACCACCTAAATCGGACATCAAACATTTTTGCTCTTAAAAAATGAAAATGGACACAAAATGGAAAACAAATGGCACAGCTACTTGAGGAAAAAAGTTGGCAGCGTCTGAAAGGAATACAAATGGTCGTGAGGAGATATTTTAGGGGTGATGCATACATTAAGTATCTTGATTGCAGTGATGGTTTCCCGTGTATAGACATGGTCAAGTGACCCAGGGACACACTTGCTATATGTGCAGTTTACATCACTAAACTATAACAAACAAAAAGTCTTACTGCAAGAAAGAACCACCATGGCAGTGCCTGAGACGCAGATGGATAAAGAAGGACAAGAGATGCAGTGAGAAGACTGTGGCCTTTAACCTTATTCCAATAGCTGGATTTTATGGAAGGGGGTTAACATGATGAGATCTGCAGTTTTGAAAATATATCACAATCAAGGTTTTGGAAAGTGGAATGGCAGGGAGAACGGCTCTGAGGTTATTTCAGTATTTCACGAGGGAAAAAATGGTACATGACCTTGAATGAAGGCCTAGGAGACAGCAGAGTCAGCAAGAGTACAATGAGAATTCTCAAAGCTCTTTGGCTGAGTTTATACAATTGCTTTCATTTCAATTTAATATAAAACAGTTCTGAGATGAATAACATTATACCTGTGCTTTATGGTGCAGTACTAGATAAATGGTGTATAAAACCCCACAGTGTAAAGAAAAGACTTTATAGTTATAAAATCCTACCTTTACAATCCATGCTAAGTTGTTCAATTAGCAACATAGAATTCTTATAATTAGAGTAAGGTAATTCACTATCTTCTGAAGCTGTTTCAGATGACTGAGTTAAGTCCTCCAGGTTATCCACAGAATTAATTTGCTTCTTGACCTACAAATAAGCAATGCTATTTCAAAATGTTCTCAAAATACTTAGGAAACATACTAAATATGCAAGGGTGATAAAAATCCATCTTTCTATAAAAGCAAAAACAGACTTCTTTTTAATTACTGTTTTTATCAAAAGACTACCTTTATATATAACTAGTGTTATACATCACTCTTTCAAAATAAACCTCTCTGAAGTTTAGGAAAACTTTCTATTTTTTCATTCTACCTTTTATAATGTATTTCTTTTACAACAGAATAATATTTTTTAAGGATTTATTTTTATTTATTATGCATATAAGAACTATAGGCCAGAGGTATGGTGGGGGTGAGAGGATTCACCAGAGACACAGTGAGGAGCAGAACAGGCGGATCTACTGAAATACACAGCTGCAGGGAGCAGCAGGCGATTTAGGAGAGGTCTGCTGCCCCATATGTGGGTCAGCTCCCTGGGTCTGGGGATTGAACTAATGCTGCAGTGGCTGGCACTAGCTTGATAGCGCTGACTTTAACCCCTGCACCCCCAGGGAGGTCCCAGGATAATATATTTTATCAATTAATTTTTACTGTACCTTGTTCTTTTCTTTAGATGTTTTCTTTATAAGCCTAAAAAAAATAACCAAACACCTATTTCAGATGCATGTTAACTACTTTAATACAGGGAATAACTGAGACTAGATTTTTTTTAAATAAATATCTGCAATGTAATTAATTTTCTAGAGAGGGGGTTAAGCAATACATAAAAAGAGTAATATTAATGAACAAAGAAAATGTACTACAAATAATATTAGCAAATCATTAAATATAGATCAAGCTGACAGTCAACAAGTTTCTAACATTGGAAATACAAACAAAATCAAATTTAATAAACATGTTCTTCTCTACTGGATCATTTCCAAGAGCATAAATATCTAAGAAAGAAAACTCCCTCGAACTCCACATTCTTCTGAAGTTATCCATTTTTCTACTGTCTTTCTCCGTATATATTCTTCTATAAAGGAGCAATTCACACTCACTCACCACAAACTGGCTGAAGGGCAACTATTTATTGAAACTTTCTCATCAAAGTTAATAGTCCTCATTGTAACCTCTCAATAGTATTTCTCTGATATTCTCTAGAACTCTCTTGTCGGGGACTGTACACTACATTATAGTTGTTTTATTCCCAGAAAAAGTAATCACTGCTAATATTCCTATACCTAGAAATAAAGAACTTAGAGAATTTACCTTCCATCATTCTGATCTACTTCACTTAAGCTGCTGTCATCATTCACTTGAAGCGCACCACCAGTTAGGGAACCAGCCTTCTCAAACATGGATGTAGTCACAGATGCTTTGACTGTCCATTTGCTATTTTCATTTTTCTTTACTTCTTTCATAGGCAAGCCAGGATTACTACTTTTAAAAATCCACAAAAAGGTCAATATTTAGAATAACTACTGATATTTTGTACAGTTCCAACATTTATCTACATTCATTTGTCTATTAATTCACAAGAAGTATGAAGTACCATCTGTAAGCAAGGAAATATATTTTTCTTGCTTCAAAAACAGATATACAATTATGATATAATGTGCTATAGAAGAATTGTCATATGAAATGTTAAGTGAGCACAAGGAAGGCTTTAAGAAGAGGGATGGCAGAGGAGGTCACCAGGAAAAAAAATGCACGAGAAAAAACCATTACACATGGAGTCTTTAATGCACAAAGACTAGGAGAAGTATAAAATTCATAGAATTTTATGTGATAGAATTTTATAGTGATGAGTTAGGAAATTGTGAAGCTTCTGTGCAAAAGCTTGAGAGTAAGGTGCCTAAAGTAATGACTCTCAGACACTGTAGTACTAATTAGACCACCACTGTATTTTTTATTTTAAAATATAGTAATACTTAAATGACATTATTTTTAAAATAGCGTGAGGCACATATAATATGAAAGAAGAAATCAGAACTAGGGCCTCCCCGGTGGCGCAGCGGTTGAGTGCTGGGTTGCGAAGCTGCCTGCAGCCTCTGCAGCGCCGGTTCAATCCCCGGCTGCTCCCCGGCCACCGGAGGAGGGTCCCACATGGTGCGCAGACCTCTCCTGCCGCCCGCTGCTCCCCTCAGCAGTGTACTTCGGTCCTTCTGCCTGCTCTGCTCCCCGCTCTGGCTCTGGTGAATTCTCTCACCCTCCCGCGCTTCTGACTATACCCAATGCTTGTATAAAATAAATAAGTAAATCTTTAAAAAAAAAAAAATCAGAACTATCTTGGGTGGTGAGGGCAATCTTACTTTTAAAGTAGGCCTGAATGTCTCCAGTAAAAATATAAAATTTGTTAATGACGATATTAGCGCACATTATACTTTGTTTTACAAGAAAATAACAAGTACCTACTATTAAATATATGCTAACTAGGTTTACCTATCAGAATCTTCATTCTCCATAATAGGAAAGTGCTGGTTATCAGTTTTCCCATTCTTTGTTTGTTGAATTAATCCACGGTTATCAATAGCAGCATCACAAATATTCTCTGATAATTCCATTTCACTATTTTTGTGCATCTTGTTTTCTTCTTCAACCTTCAGTAAAAGTTTGATATTAAGGAAATTACTATTACTTTATTCATTAAAAAGAATTATTGTTGTTTTCATTAATTTTATCTTCTGACTAGTGGTTGTGATTTTATCCAATACAGATATTTTTGTGTGCTTCCTTTATTTTTATCATTACAGATCATTGAGATTTTTGTAAATTCTGCTTCATTCTGACTCAAGAAAGATCTTTCCAAAATTCCTACAAGGGCTTTCTTAAATCTGTGCTCTTATTCACACCCATTCTTCACTACCTAACATATTTACTCCTGCCATCTGACTGACAGATGGCAAAAAGACTTCAGCACAATGTGACCTTGTCCGTCTTTACCGTCTTTAAACAGCCAAGTTAATATACACTAATGAGAGTGGATTAAAATATTTTAATATGTACTCATTACCCACACTGAGATAGAAAAATATTACCTGTATCTGAACAAGAAAAAGCCCACCCTAGAAGGTGTTATTCTCTTAATAGGCAGTTGGATTATTTCTTTTTCTTTCTTTTTTTTTTTTTTTTTTGCCAACTAATTAAGTCTTTAATTAGTGCTTCAAATTCAACAAGTCATTTCCAGGATGATTTTTCTTAAACAAAAGAAACTGATAATTCAACTTCTTGACAAGTTGCTGCTGAAGAAAATAAACTCTTTAAATATATGACACATCATTTAAAAAATTATCCAGCATCACCTTCTATGATATTGTTTTGCATTTTGGGCACATAATTATTTTATTTTTTTTATTATTTTTTAATAAATTTTATTTTTATATTCCTCATACAATTGCAACCCCCCTTATTTTGACCCCAATCCCTTCCCTCCTTGCCTCCCACCCCCTATAGAGTATCTCTGGTTCATAGTTTTTTGTTGATTTTGATTTTTACTTTCTTATAGTTATTCATTTTCCTGGTCCCTTATTTAAGTTTTCTAGATTCCTGCTATGAGTGAGACCATCCGGTATTTTTCTTTTTCTGACCCCATATACTGTTTGAAATTAGACTCTAAGTCAATTGCATAGAGATCACAGGAGAATAAGTCTTTCACCTTGATGTTGGTGACTGGCAATATGAAACTGCAAATTTTGAATCAGTGGGAATAATTACTTCTTTTACATTTTTCCAACTCAATGGACATCACTGTTTCACTGTTCATAATTTCAACGGATTATCATGTTTCAGCATTGGATTTCTACCTTGTTAATCATGTAGGGAAGTTATAAAAATGCGAGAAGCAAGCAATATTCAGGAATTTTTTCTCTCAATTCCAAGGATAAAGTTACTAGATTCTAAAAACATTTTAAGTTTTTAACAAGCACAAATATTTTCAAAACTAAATGTTAAATTATGATCTATTAAGTCTAAAAAACTAGTCCAAAAATAATTTGATTTGTATTACACTATGTTTAAAGCACAGAAAACAATATTAAACCAGAAATTAAGTATAAATTTCTACATACCAGTGGGTGGTCATTTTCACTTCCATCAAGCCTTTCTTGACCTTCCTCTGATGTCATTTCTAAGTCTGGTTCTTCTGACAAATCTATATATGTTGTTAAAATGAACTACTTAGAATGCTTAGGCAAAAACACAACGTAACATTTTATTGAAAGTTCAAGTTAAGCTTAATGTTTAACTGAATGTTGGCTTCATAAAGAATGTTGGCTTCATATTTCTGGGCCTCCCTGGTGGCGCAGAGGTTGAGCGCTGGGTTGAGAAGCTGCCCGCAGCCTCTGCAATGCCAGTTCGATCCCCGGCTGCCGGGTGAGGGTCCCACATGGTGCGCAGACCTCTCCTGCCGCCCGCTGCTCCCCTCAGCAGTGTACTTCGGTCCTTCTGCCTGTTCTGCTCCCTGCTCTGGCTCTGGTGAATTCTCTCACCCTCCTGCACTTCTGACTGTACCCAGTGCTTACATAAATAAATAAATAAATAAATAAATAAATAAATCTTTAAAAAAAAAAAAAAGAAAGAAATTGTTTCTAACTATCTAAAACTTCAAGATCATCTGGGAAAATTTGATTCCAGGTACAAACAGCTCAAGGGTTCACTCACTCACAAATTTACCCATTCAACATCAAGGGGAAAAACTATATATGAAACACAATTTTAAAGTATACATTACTAACCAATAAAGTCACACTATTAAATAGCACATGAAGCTTTAACTGCATTATTCATGGTTTCCAAAATCACTGTTGATTTTTCTGCCTTTATCAGTGCTCAGCTTTCCATAATTGGAAATGTTTTCTTGTATTATTCTGACAAATTCTTTTGCATCTTTTTAGACTCAGCTTGCTATGTTAAGTCCTCCTTGATTATGACGCTTTTCCCAGATAAACAGATGTCTCTTTCCTTGGGGCTACATAGCACTATACAGATTTTTCTTTTGTATCTTCATCACTTGAACTGCAATTTATTTCTTTACATGTCTATCCCCTCTGTTCTTACACTGTGGGGATTAATCTCTTGGATTATCCTTATATAAAGAAACTATTTATTTTGCTCAATAGCTATTATTTGAGATCATGGCTTTTTTAGAGATAATCCCTGAAATGAGACTTCAAAAGTTGGTTGGCCAGACACAAAGGGGTAGGGGCAGGAGAAGGGTATTCAAGGCTATAGCAAGACAGTGAGAGAAGCACACAGGACACATATTTGTCTAAAATACCAGGATGATGAAGAAGGCATCAATCATCAG
Source organism: Talpa europaea (assembly GCF_964194135.1). Classification (NCBI taxonomy): domain Eukaryota; kingdom Metazoa; phylum Chordata; class Mammalia; order Eulipotyphla; family Talpidae; genus Talpa; species Talpa europaea. The sequence goes on along the minus strand of NC_140082.1, from coordinate 74,618,887 downwards.
AAGTTGAGAATGCCAGAGCAAAGTGCAGTAGAAAAGACTGAAATGTTAGATCTGTGCTGCAAAACTTACCTGATTGAAATGTTTGCACATCTTTCACTCCTACTGCATTTTTAGGAACAGCATCTTTCACTTCAATGGTAGGCTGAAAGGGTTTTGAAACAAGATGATAAATAATGTGCATTTCATACAACCTATAGTTAATAATTCAAAATGAAAAAATTGAAGTTACTACCTTCAAGTGATGGTATTTTTCAGGAGAATCTGGAAAGCAAAAGGGACACATGATCAGTCATATGTAAATATGAAAGCCAGCAAGACATTCAGGCAGAGTTAGTATCAAGCTGAATCCTCATGCTGGGCTTTGGAAATGATCACATCAGGCTTTGGTTGGTTGGCTTTAGGTTAGGACAGCCACAGGCAGAAATGTGAGCCCAGTATAACACTGAATGAAGAACAAGACTACAGGTTTAACAAAACATGCAGTTAATATTTCAGAACTTAAGGTTAAGTTTCAAATGATTATAACTAAAATAGAAAAGTATCAATATCTCAGTGTGAACATGCTGATAGATGGGGAAAAAGTGTTATTTAATCACAAGAAAAAACCATGACGCTGAGAGGATAAACGTGAGAGCTGATGGTAGAATGAAACAGCATGTATTTAGTGCAAGACATCAGAATCATGTAAACCATTATACTACAAGTACTTATCATATTTCATATTATCATTCTCATACCATATATATTATATTCTTATCATATCTTCAATTTATCTTATAATTTAGGAAGTACACAGCTGTGACGACAGTTCAATTGATTGCATAATTTGTCACTCTTTAGAGAGAGTGTTATGAATTGATCAGCATGGTTATACACTTGTAGAATAATAGTTAATAAAAATATTCACATTTTTCCATACCCAGCTGGGCTACTGGAATGCCTACATTTCTTGTATCCTCTACTTCAGACATCTTAAAGTTTGTTGATCCGCTCATGCAAGAAGGTATATAAAATACATCTAAGAAATAATGTATATAAACTTTTAATTCTAAAATATGGTTATCAAAAAAGAAAAAAATTAATTGCAAGAAAATTATCAGATATCTTAAATCTTTATATTTCAAAATCAGTGTAAGGTTTACTGAAAATAACAGTATTACTATGTAGGGGGGAAAATTCTTTAATTTCTTTCATTTCCAAAATGAATTTGGCTTGCTATATCATGATACTCATTAAAGAATTTTTATGAAAGTTATAAAAAAAATAACTATCAAAAAAAAAAAGTCAAGGCTACTACTATATTCAAATTAACTTCATTAATTTGAAAAATATACATGGCACCAATCACCACATGTATTTTTTGATGTCTGATAGTTATTAGGAGGTAAATTAGCGGCTAAGGTTTACCCCAACTCCAGCACCCTCTCCTGCTTCCAGTACTGTCTGGAGAAGCAATGATAAATTTTTTTTGAGTGCAAATACACTGAAGTCATCTAAACTGAGTTCTCTCAAGTTTCATCAACTGTAAAACTACCAAGTTAACCATTTTTCCTCCCTCCTGCCCTTCACTATCCTCCTTCCTCTTCAAAAGAAATCTCTAGATCTGTGGTCTTGATCTTCACCTTTTACATGGATTATATGTGTGTGTGTGTGCATGTGTGTGTACTCATATATATGTATATAGTATCTAGTCATATATATGACTATACATAATTTATGTATTACATATTATCCTCACCACTTCCTCTTTTCTCTTTGCTTAGCAGCAGTATCTTTTATCTATAGTTTTAATTCTTCATCTGTTTCCCTCTGACTATAAACATGTTCAGAAATAAAAACGAAGAAGTGCTTTCCTTAATCCTTTTATATCTTGAGCTATCCAGTGACTCTTCTTCCAGAATTCTCTAAAGAGAAGTTTACACCCTGGCAACTCAGAGCAAGGTCTAAGGACAAGCAACAATGGTGTCACCTGAGAGCCTGTTAGAAATGCAGATTTCCACCACAAAACTCAGAATGTGTATTTTTAACAAGTTACCCAAGTGATGCATTAACATTTGAGAAACTGTAATCTATACTGAGTCTGCTGTCACATTTATTTTACCGTAACTCATCCTTTTAAAATCTAGTTTCAAGTTCCTCACTATCACTTCCTCTGCATTAGAAACTGCATTAGAGGTCATGAACTTTGCAATGGATTTTTTTTTAATCAGGCTATTGCTTCCTTAATCTTTCCATAACTGACTCTACCCTCCTCTCTTCAATTCTCTTATTTTGTCCTAGATGATCCTATCCTATGAGGTAGCAACATTTTACTTAACATTTAAGCATACACATTGATAGTTGGCCACATCCATGATGCTCACCCATGGAAAATAAAACATAGCATTAAATGATCTCAATCTTTAATGTCTTCCCAACAATGAGGAAAGCAGTAAGAATGGGGAGATTTTGTCCTGCTTCTCCATGAGTTTTGGTACTGGGAACTCACCTTACATTCTCTCCAAGTTTGAACACTCTGCTCTTCCCTTTTTTTTTTTTTTCTAGTGAATACCTATATTTATTGAGTAAGTTCAACGCCTTTATGGACACAGGTCATATATAACAGTCACATTACAATAGTCACATCAAAGATTACAAATCATAGATTACCATAATAGACATTAAAATAACGAAAAAGTTTGACATATTTTTGAGAATTACCAATATGTGACAGACAGTTACAAAGTGTGCACAGACTTTGGAGAAATGATGCCAATTTTTTTTTAACACCTCCCTCTATATATACACCCAATTCTCTCTCCTTCATTTAGCCCCTATCTCCACTCTCTGCCTTTCTCATTCATTCTTCACCCCCACTTTTCCTCTTCTTTATTTCCTAATTTTCCGAGCTCTCAGAGTATCTTAAAGTACACTAACACCCCTTTAGAAGAAAAGCCTTTCAATGTAATCTGTTGTTGACACCTGATAAGAAAACAAAACTTATTTCCTTTTCACTTCTCTTTTACTTTAGTATGCATTTATTAGGTGATTATCTTTGGCTATTAGAATACATCACTATTCTTATTTTAACTCAACATGCAGTCAAATGACCCCTTTAAAGATAAATTTCTTACCATCTACTTTTCCAGTTAACATATTTTTTCCTCTTTGGTCTGCAGCTCCAGATAAATGATCAACATATTTCTGTGGAAGACTCTCAGAAATACTCTGTTAAATTTGATATTAATAAATAATGAGTGGGAGAAAGATTTCCTAATCTCTTTCTAAGAAAATATTTGAATTTCCTAGCTTAAACATTTTTAAACTTAAAAAACAAAGAGAAGCATGTATTAAAATCTAAAACATTTAAATTGAAAACCTCATCTATGCTTTCTAGGTCAATTCTATCTTTCATCTTTATTTGGCAATTGGCTTAGTAAACTGAGCAAAGAAGGTAAGAGTGTTTTCATTGACAAAATACTGATTTACCCACATATTTCTACAAAACACTTACCTTTAATTTTCATTTCTCAACAAGATAAAAGAATATTTAAAAAAATATGTATTTAAACAAATTCTCTAATGAGTATACTTGTTATAAATTTAAACTATCTGTAATAATAGAAATTCTTTTAGTGTTAAAACATACTTGGCATAAAAAACTTTGGTGCATGTCTTGTTCCCTATAAAAAGAACGCTGTAGGGCCTCCCTGATGGTTCAGCGGTTGAGCACTGGGCTGCGAAGGTGCCCGCAGCCTCTGCAGCGCCAATTCGATCCCTGGCTGCTGGGCAAGGGTCCCACATGGCACAACAGACCTCTCCTGCAGAGCCTGCTGCTCCCCTCAGAAGTGTACTTTGTCAGTCTGCCTGCTCTGCTCCCCGCTCTGGCTCTGGTGAATTCTCTCACCCTCCTGTGCTTCTGACTGTACCCAGTGCTTGTATAAATAAATAAATAAATCTTAAAAAAAAAAAAAAAAAGGTTACTATATTTTGGAGAACAGGAAGAATCTAAGTTTTGGAAGAATGTAAGTTTTAAAATATTGCATGCATCTTACTTTAGCTCAACATGGAGACAAAGTAACCCTTTTCTCTCTAATTTGGCAATGTTTTATAGATTTATTTTTATTAAGGTAACATTGGTTATTTGTGTGATATATCTAACAACTAAAGCTTGAAATGAAATTACTTCCCATATTTTAAATGCATTTCTGTTCTTTTCATAGATAAATGGCAAATTGTTTCTGTGTGTTTATTTTCATCATTGTGTGCTTAATTGTATTATCTTCTATAACAGATTAATTAATCTATTCTGTTACAAATCTGTCACATCCCATAACATAAAATAATCTGTGCACTGTGCTGCCACAGCTTCTAATTGCTCCTTATATAAAGGTACAAAATTCTCCTCATGGCACACTCAGGAGTAAAATTCCTGGTTTGCATGGAATGCAAATATTCTGCCTTTCAAGATAATGCTCAACCGTTTTCCAGTATGATGGTATAAATCTTTTCTATGGAGTTTGATTGCAGACTACAGGTAGAGTTTGAGTTAGTGGTAGTGCAGGTGAGCTGACATGAAATAGAAAATAAAATAGAGAACACAGGAGAAAAGAAGATATCGATGGACAAAAATCAGCATAAACAGAAGTACTGCAGTGGACAAGAGTGATGTTCCTGATCGATACAGGCACAGTAACATCACAGACACAGAGCTAATGCCAGATCCTGAAATGTTCCAGTTTCTGGGGGATGGCTCAGTGACACCACTTCCAGTAGTGTTGAACAGGAATGGTGACATTAGGCACTGTTCTCCCATTCTCAAATGCAGGGCAAATGCTTTTATCATAAAATATGCCCTTTTTTATAGATTATTGTATAGATGAAAGAAGTCTCCAATGAAAATATGTTCCTACAGGATTTATTTTAAAGTGAAAAATATATATTGCATTTATCAAATGTTTTTTTCTGCATCTATCAAGACCACTGTATTTTATCTCTTTGTGCCATTCATGTAGAAGATAACATTATATGTCAAAGCCACACTGCAATCCTTCACATAATAAACCTAAATTTGGGAGGTTATTTTCTTGAGGATTTTTGCATCTCAGCATATGAGACAAATTGGACTTTAAGTTTTCTTTTCTGAAATGTCCTGAAGAAGGTTTTATAACAGTGTTATGCTGGACTCATAAAATAAATTGTAAGTTTTCCCAATTTCTCTATTTGAAGGAAGATTTTGTTTGAGATGTCAATAAGTCTAGCTGAAATATCTGGAGATTTTATTTTTTGATCTCTCTGGACCTGGGATTTTCTTTGTGGGGAGAATTTTTGTCATTCCTGTTTTATTACAATTTAAACATCTTTAACAGAAAATAGACTACTCAGATTTCCTATTTTCCCCCACAATGGTTTGTACATTTCACCTAAATTTTCAAATTTAATGTCACAAAGTTGCACTTTATCTCCCTTTAAAAGTGTTTGTGTGCAGACAATTATAAACCAGAGACATACTGCAGGGAAGGAGGAGAGAGGGGGGTGAGAGGGATGGAGGGAGGAGCACAGGGGACAGTGGTGATGATGCATGGGTGCCGTGGGGAAGGAGATTCAATGGGGACTCAATCTGAGGGGGTGGGGAGAAGAAAATATGGTCCGAAAATGTAAAAGTGATAAATGTGGCAGACCGGGCATGCAGGGAGTGCATACCGCATCGCCATTTTAGAACAGGGACATTTCTTCAGTAAAGACTACCTGAAACCAGCAGAAGGCTCCTGGAGGAGCCAGAGGTGAGCTGGGAAGTTTGCCCACGCCAGGCCCCTTCTGGCCTGTAGTCTAAGCCCAGAGAGGGAGCGGGAACCCACCACCGGGACAGACGAGGTGCGCAGGGGAGCATGTCCCCCGCATCGGCATTTTAAAACAGGGACATTTCATCAGTAAAGACTGCTTGAAACCGACAGATGGCTCCCGGAGGAGCCAGAGGGGAGTGGAGAAGTTCACCCAAGATGGCGGCCAGTCCCAGCAACACAGTGTCCCAATTCATACGGCAAATTAGAAAACAGACAGTAGGGAGTAGAATAACCACATGCAACCTAGCAACTCCTCAGGACAAAAGCACACCACAAAAAGAAAACCATCCACCAGATTGCAACGACAGTAACTTGGAAGAACTTCTGAGCCTTCCAGAAAGAGAATTTAAAATTGCCATGATTAAAAAAATGACAGAACTCATAAAGGAAAACAATGATAAGGGAAAAATAATCAACGATCAGAAGAATGAAATTGAGTCCCAAAAGAGGGAAGTAAAAGAAATGCAGGAGATCAAAGAATTAATGAAGGCACTAAAGAACTCTGGGAAAAGCAATGAAAGCAGAATAGATGAAATGGAAGAACGAATAAGTACTCTTGAAGACACAGAAATAAAAAGAACCAAAACAGAAAAGGAAAGAGAAGTACGAAGGAAAAAGAACGAAGAAAGGCTTCGGGAACTATCTGACTCCATGAGGAAAGGAAATATAAGAGTTATAGGAATACCAGAAGGAGATGAGAGAGATGTAGGAACAGAGAAAATATTCAAAGAGATAATTGAAGAGAACTTCCCAAATGTGAAGAAGGAGCTGAAAATTGATATACAAGAAGCAAGAAGAACACCAAACTTCCACGACGAAAGGAAAAATACAGCAAGACACATAATAGTAAAGCTCCCAAGAATCCAGGACAAGGAAAAAATAATGAAGCTGGCAAGAGGGAAGAAACAGATAACATTCAAAGGAAAGCCAATCAGGCTGACATCAGACTTCTCCGAAGAAACACTACAGGCAAGGAGAGAGTGGAGGGACATAGTCAACAGACTCCAAGAAAACAGATCCCAACCAAGAATACTCTATCCTGCAAAGCTCTCCTTCCTCTTTGAAGAAAGAATATGGACCTTCCCAGACAAACAGAAACTCCAGAATTTCATTACAACTAAACCCCCACTCCAAAAAATACTACAAGGAGTCCTAAAGCCAGAACCTCAGAGGGACGAATAACAATGAAAGAAGGCCAAAAAAAAAAAAAAAGTTATTAAAAGAATAAATAAAATCAAAGGAAAGTCAAACATAATGGCAAATAGAGATGCTAACATATCAATATTAACTCTAAACGTAAATGGACTAAACTCTTCAATAAAAAAAGACACAGAGTTGCAGCCTGGATTAAGAAACAAAACCCAACCTTTTGCTGTCTCCAGGAAACACATTTAGCTACAAAAGATAAAAATAGACTCAAAGTGAAAGGATGGAAAACAATCCTACAAGCAAATGGACAAAAAAAGAAAGCAGGAACAGCTCTACTTATATCAGATAAAACAGATTTCAAACTCAAAAAGATAAAAAGAGACCCCAACGGTCACTACACTATGATCAAGGGGACAATACTTCAAGAAGAAATAATACTCATTAACATATATTCACCAAACGAAGGAGCACCAAAATACATCAGACAACTATTGTCATCTCTGAAAACAGACATCAGAGAAAACACATACGTAGTGGGAGATTTCAACACACCACTATCAACAATGGATAGATCAACGAGACAAAAAATATGTAAAGACACTAAAGCTCTATATAAGGATCTAGAGTGCTTGGGCTTAACAGACATCTATAGAACACTAAACCCAAAAAAAAAAAAAAAACGGAGTACACATTTTTCTCAAGCACACACGGATCATTCTCCAGGATCAATCACATACTGGGGCACAAGACAAACATCAGCAGATACACCAAGATTGAAATCATACCAACCATCTTTTCTGACCATGAAGGCATCAAACTAGAAATAAACCATAAAAAGAAGGCAAAGACTCTCCTACCTCATGGAGATTGAAAACCACACTACTGGAAGACCACTGGACTAATGAGGAGATCAAAGAAGAAATTAAAAAATTCTTTGAATTGAATGACAAGGAGGACACCAATTTCCTAAACATATGGGACACAGCAAAAGCAGTAATAAGAGGAAAATATATAGCAATAGAGGCTCACATCAAGAAACAAGAAAGAACTCAAAGAAACAACCTAATCTCGAAGCTCAAAGATCTAGAAAAAAGAACAACAAAAAAACCCCAAAACCAGTAGAAGAAAAGAAATAATAAAAACCAAAGCAGAAATAAATGAAATTGAAACTAAAAAAACACTCCAAAAGATCAATGAAACCAAGAGCTGGTTCTTTGAAAAAAATCAATCAAATAGACAAACCCCTAGCCAGGCTCACAAAGGAAAAAAGGGAGAAAGCACAAATAAACAGGTTCATAAATGAAAGAGGAGAAATCACAACGGACACAGCAGAAATCAAAAGAATAATCAGTAACTACGATGAACAGTTATATGGAAACAAGTTCAATAATCTAGAGGAGATGGACAAATTCCTACAACTCTACAATCACCCAAAGCTAGATAAAGAAGAAATAGAACACCTAAACGGACCAACTACAAGCAGCAAAATTGAAATGGTAATCAAAAACCTCCCCAAAAACAAAAGCCCAGGACCTGATGGATTTACAAATGAATTCTACCAAACATTCAGAGATGAATTAGTGACTATCCTTCACAAACTCTTCCAAAAAATTGAGAAGGAAGGGACAATACCAAACACGTTCTATGAAGCCAACATTACACTAATACCAAAACCGAACAAGGACAACACAAAAAAGGAAAACTACAGGCCAATCTCCCTAATGAACACTGATGCAAAAATCCTCAATAAAACTTTAGCTATCAGAATCCAACAATGTATCCATAAGATAATTCACCACGACCAAGTAGGATTCATTCCAGGGACACAAGGATGGTTCAACATCCGAAAATCAATCAACGTTATCCAACACATCAACAAAAAGAAATATATAAACCATATGATAATATCAACAGATGCTGAGAAAGGTTTCGACAAAGTGCAACACCCATTCATGATAAAAGCCCTTGAAATTCTTGGGATACAAGGAACATATCTCAACATCATAAAGGCCATATATGACAAGCCAACAGCCAGTATCACTATGAATGGTGAAAAGCTGAAAGCATTTCCATTAGTATCTGGAACAAGACAAGGATGTCCACTCTCACCACTGCTTTTCAATATAATAGTGGAAGTCCTAGCCAGAGCAATAGACAGGAGAAAGACATACAAGGAATCCAAATAGGAAAAGAAGAAGTCAAACTATCACTATTTGCAGATGATATGATAATATACACAGAGAACCCCAAAAACTCCACAGAAAAACTAATTCAACTCATCAATCAGTTCAGTAAAGTGGCAGGATACAAAATCAACACGCACAAGTCAGTAGCCTTCCTATACACAAACAATAAATCTGAAGAAGAAATTAAAAAAAAATCCCTTTTATTATCGAAACAAAAAAATCAAATACTTGGGAATAAATCTAATGAAAGAGGTAAAAGACCTATACAAAGAAAACTATAAAACACTGTTAAAAGAAATAGAAGAAGACACAAAGAAATGGAAAGACATCCCCTGCTCATGGATTGGAAGAATAAACATTATTAAAATGGCCATCCAACCAAAAGCAATATACAGATTCAATGCTATTCCAATCAAAATTTCAATGTCATTCTTCAAAGAAATAGAACAATTATTGATGAAATTCATATGGAAGCACCAAAAACCCCGAATAGCCAAAGCTCTCCTGAACAAAAAAGAAGGGAATGGAGGCATCATACTGCCAGACTTCAAACTATATTACAAAGCCATAATCATGAAAACTGCATGGTATTGGAACAAGAACAGACACACAGACCAATGGAATTCAATAGAAAAATCCAGAAATAAACCCACAGATTTATGGTCAACTAATCTTTGACAAAGAAGCAAAGAATATGCATTGGAACAAAGAAAGTTTGTTCAATAAATGGTGCTGGGAAAACTGGGTTGCTACATGCAAAAGAATGAAGCTTGACCACTACCTCACACCATGCACAAAAACCAACTCAAAATGGATTAAAGAACTAGACATAATACCTGAAACCATAAAATACACAGAAGGAAATATAGGCGAAACACTACGTGATATGCACATAAAAGACATCTTTACAGACACATCACCCAAAGCAGTGATAGTGAAGGTAAAGATAAACAGCTGAGACTACATGAAATTAAAGAGCTTCTGCACATCAAAAGAGACAATAACCCAAACAAAGAGAAACCCCACCGACTGGGAGAACATTTTTGCACACAACACTAATGATAAAGGACTGATCACAAAAATCTGCAAAGAGCTGATGAGACTCAACAACAACAAAGAAAATAGTCCTGTTAAAAATGGGCAGAAGAGCTAAAAAGAAACTTCTCTGAAGAGGAAATGCAAATGGCCAACAGGCATATGAAAAAATGTTCAACATCACTTGTCATCAGGGAAATGCAAATCAAAACTACCATGAGATACCATCTTACACCAGTGAGAATGGCACATATTAAAAAAACTAGCAACAACAAATGTTGGCGAGGGTGTGGAGAAAAAGGAACTCTCCTGCACTGTTGGTGGGAGTGCAAACTGCTCCAACCACTATGGAGAGCTGTGTGGAGATTTCTTGACCTACTAAACATAGAGCTTCCATATGATCCAGCAATTCCACTCCTAGGTATTTATCCAAAGGACACAGAAACATCAATTCCAAAGAGCACCTGCACCCCTATGTTTATAGCAGCACTGTTTACAATAGCTAAGCTTTGGAAACAACCCAAATGCCCAAAAATAGATGACTGGATCAAGAAGATGTGGTACATATACATCATGGAATATTACTCAGCGTTCAAAAAAGATAAACACATGCCATTTGCAGCAACATGGATGGAGCTGGAGGAGATCATGCTCAGCGAAATAAGCCAGAAAGAAAAAGAAAAATACTGGATGGTCTCACTCATAGCAGGAATCTAGAAAACTTAAATCAGGGACCAGGAAAAAGAATAACTATAAGAAAGAAAATATCAAAATCAACAAACAACTATGAACCAGAGACACTCTATGGGGGATGACGGGCAGGGAGGGGAGGGATTGGGGTCAAAATAAGGGGGTTGCAATTGTATGGGGAATATAAAAATAAAATTTATTTAAAAAAAATCATAAATGTTAAAATAGAAAAAATAAGTGTTTGTGTGAACTAGATATGGATGATTTTTATTTTCTCTTGTTTTTTAATATCAGTTTTGTTAGATATTTAACAATATTATTAGAAATTATTTTCTCTAGTACATGTTTTTCAATTTCATGAATTTCTGTTCTTTTCTTAATATATTTCCCCCCCCCACATCCTTTGTGTTTAATTTGCTATTTTATTTTACTTCTTAGATTCCTGTATGATAAAATTTCACTCTTGCCAATTAGCAGCATTGTACTATGAAGTAGTATTAAATTTGGCATGTTATTAATTATATATTAAATCTATAATGAAATAATTTAATGGGAAATACAGAGATGAGAAAAATCAAGTCAAATCAGAGTCTTTTATGTTTTAATGTCATTCAATGCTTACAGTGGGAAAAAATTGATAAAAGACAGTACCTCGGAATCCCAAGGTGATTCTGTATCTTCCTCTTCTCCTAATCCTAATTCTGACATCATATCTATAAAACATAGGTACAGATACATTAAGGACAATGTCTATTACTATGAATTATTTTTAAAAAGTCTATGTTTATGAATATTTCCATAAAATATTATAGCAGAAAGGAATTTCAGAGGGTTGAAGAAGTTTCAGGAAGAAAAAGCTGGTATACTTATGAAGAAAGCAAGCAAAAGAAAAATAATTAAAGGAAATAGATATTGACTGGTTGACTTGGAAGGAGGGATACACCCTTAGGGGTTATGTACAAATGGAGGTAACACAGGCATAAGCCCAGCCCATATGCACAACTATCACTAGTGATGGACTTCTTTGGGACCACCCCTCTCAGCCCCACCCCGACTCACTGATGACCCAGCTACATTTTACTTCTCCCTGACATACAGTGCCATCTACCGGAAATGTAGAAGCTCTGTAGCTTTAATATTTAGAAAGCAAATAACGGGGAGGTGAAGAAACACTACAAGCAGCAACCTAAGTTCTCAGAGGAACACTACAACACAGAGAAAGAACACTCGCGAGCCTAACCAAAGACATGCAAGATCATTATTCCTGTCAAGTACAGAGCTCAAAAAGGCACAGAGTGACTGATTAGATTAGAAAACAGAATCTAACTTTCTGCTGTCTCCAGGCTCAGACTAAAGAGTTGGGAAACAATCCCACAAGCAAATGGGACAATAGCAGATAAAAATAGATCTCCAGCTGAAAAACATGAGAGACAGGGATAAACACAATAAATGATTTAAGGAAAAAACACATCGGGAAGTCATAATACTCATCAATATTATACTCACCAAACCAAGGAGCATCGAAATATATAAGGTAATCACTATCAAATATAAATATAGACTTTGGAAAAAACACATTCATGGCTAGGGGTTCAACATTCCCTTTTACCAATGGGCAGATTAACCACACAGAAAGTAAGGACAAGTAGCCTTAAATAAAGAATTAGACCATATGGGCTTAAAAGACTTTCGTAGGGCAGTGCACCCCACCCTCCCAAAAGCTCAATACATATTCTTCTCAAGTGCACATGGGACATTCTCCGGGATTGACCACAGAGTGGGTCACAAGACAAGTATCGACAAATTCATAAAAACTGAAATCATACCAAGCTTCTCCTCTGACCACAATGGTATCAAACTAGAAATCAATCAAAAATGAAGGAAGGAAAAAACTTCTAATATGTGGATGTGGAGACTGAATAATACACTACTGAGTAACTACTGGATTAATGAAGAAATCAAAGGTAAATTAAAAAATACCTTGAGACAAAAATGAGGACAAACCTTTCAGAACTTATGGGACATAGCAAAAGCAGTATGAAGAGGGAAGTATATAGCATATAGCAACACAGGCCCACATATATAAAATGAACAAAAGATCAAATAATCTTATAGCTCACTGTAAGGAACTAGAAAAAAAGAAGAAGAAAAAAAAGCCAGTAGAAAGAAGGAAATAATAAAAATTAGGGCAGAAATAAATGAAGTAAAAGTCAAAATGACAGTCCCAAAGATAAACAAAACCAAAAGTTGGTACTTTGAAACAATAAACAAAATAGGCAAACCTATAAATAGGCTCACAAAGGAAAGAAGGGAGAATTCAAATAGGACCAGAAATTAAAGAGGAGAATTCATAACAAATATCTTAGAGATTCAGAGAATCATAAGAGTTTTACTATGAACATTCTGTATGCTGTTAAGCTGAATACCCTAGAGGAGATGGATAAATTCTTGGAAATATGCAACCATCCCAGGTTGAACAGCGAGGAAAATCTGAGCAGATGAATTACAAGCAAGGATATATATATATATATATATATATATATATATATACACACATACATACACACACACACACACACATATGTGTGTGTGTGTGTATATATATATCTCAAAATCCAGAAACAAGCATTGGTGAGGATGTGGAGAAAAAGGAATCCTTATACACTGTTGATGGGAATGTAAACTGGTCCCTCCATCCCCTATGGAATATAGTTTGGAAGTTTCTCAAAATATTAAAAATGGATGTACCATATGACCCAATAATTCCACTCCTAGATGACTATCCAAAGAACAGAAAAACACTAATTTGAAGGGACACATGCACTCCTTATTGCAGCACTACTGACAATAACCAAGCTATGGAAACTAAGTGCCCAAAAACAGATGAGTAGATCAGGATATATGGTATATATGTGCAATAGAATACGACTTGGCTATTACAAAGAGATAAACCCTTGCCATTTGAGATACCATGGATGGAGCTGTAGGGAATTAGCTAAGCAAAATAAGACAGGGGCCTCCCTGGTGGCACAAGGGGTTAAGACACAACCTATGAAGCTATCTGCAGCTGCTGCAGCATGAGTTCGATCCCCGGCCAGGGAGCTACCCACATGGTGCGGGAGACCTCTCCTGGCTCACCCGCCGCTCAGCAGTGTATTTCAGTCAGTCTACCTGTTCTGTTCCCCACTTTGTCTCTTGTGAATCCTCTCACCCCCAAAACCTCTGGCCTGTACCCTAGTTCTTGTATGCATAAATGAATACATCTTACAAAAAAAAAAATAAGACAGAAGAATAAAGGCAAATACTGAATGGTGTCGCTCATATGTGGCAATAGAGAAATAAACCAAAGGGTCAGATAAAGTCAAACCAATAACAGAACCTAGAAAACTGACTTTATTACTGAGGCTACTAGAGGGGGAGAGGGGAAGGGGCAAGACCAAAGTGGGATGGGAGCCCAGGGGACTATGGGGGCTTTGGTGAGGTTTGTGGAGTAGAGACAGCACCTGCAGGGGGAGACGCTGTACCTCTAAAACACAAGCCATGCTGTAAACCAATGTTGCTTCAAAAAAATAGAAAGAAGTGGATATCTCATTTGGATCTAGAAACTTTAGGTTTGTTTATACCACCATTTAAGGATAGAAATATATTAATAAATAGTCACTCACTTACCACTTCTATTATTTTTGTGTGCTCCATCAACATAAGCCAAATTGTAATTATTTATGTGCTCTTGTGGAGCAATATCAATAATATCATTACCCTTTTCTTCATTTCCAACTGCTGGCTTTGTTGCTTCTTCCTGTAAAGGCAAAACAAAAACCCAACTTCAGAAAACAACCATTCATTCACATGCTTACTCACTGAACTAATCCATCAGTAAATCCACAACATTTACTATACTCAAGTATAGGCACCAGCCCTGCCTGGAAAAAGCTGGAAATATAAATAAAAGACAGATTCTCCCAATATTTCAGTTAGGGTAGAAACACATGAAGAAAATTAAGAACAGAAAAGTGTAATTCACTAGTTCTTCAACTGAGGTGAATAAATTACAACCAGGGCACAAAGGAGAGCACAGTTAGTTGTACCTGGAAAGCTCAGGAACAGCTCACAGAATAGGGTTGTATCTTGAAATATACAACAAGTGCAGGGAGAAGGGAGTGAGAGTATTCTGGAAAGGTGATAGGAGCAAAATAATGACATACAAAGCAAGAGAGTCAATGACACTATCAAGGTAATGTGGTAACACAGGAACTCAGTTATTAGGAGTGGGATGGAAAAATAAAAGTAGAGAATCAGAGACAAACCAAAAAAAGTCAAGTGTCATGTGAGCCTATGAACTTTCCCTTCAAGTACAAGTATGGATTAAATAAACAGTGGTGTTACATCAGTGCAAATATAAGTTAGTAAAGTCACTGTTGGCATTGTGAAGATGATACAAGGGAAGCAAACGAGAAAAGTATTTCAGAACTATAGTGAGAAAGTAAGTTACGGTAATAAGATATCAAAAATGTTAAGCAAGCAAAAATATTGTTTGGTGAGTGACTGAATTGATGATTTCAAGGAGGACTGAAAACCAAGATTTTGCTTGCTTCGTGGGGTTTCAGGGGTGCTATTTGCTAGAATGGCAAAAACAGATGTCAAAGTAAATTACAAAGAGTCAGGATAGAGGAAAATCTTTGGGAAAATGACTTTAGTTTCAAATATATCAAATTTGAGGAACCAGGAGACTTAGAAGAAAAATTGCATGAATACATTTGGATTAGAAATATTTCTACTACAGGAAGCAATGATGTTCCCTACTCAGGAAAACATGTTAAGAAGATAAGTATTCGTAAATTATACTAAACAGGTAGAATTATGCAAGCCTACACTGAACACTAAAATTTTGAAAATGAAAATAAGAGCAGTGGGGAGAAAATGGGATTTTTTCAGCTACATAATTCACATTTGTTCCAAGGATACAAAATGTACTCCTCACAAGTAAA
Source organism: Talpa europaea (assembly GCF_964194135.1). Taxonomy (NCBI): domain Eukaryota; kingdom Metazoa; phylum Chordata; class Mammalia; order Eulipotyphla; family Talpidae; genus Talpa; species Talpa europaea. The sequence goes on along the minus strand of NC_140082.1, from coordinate 74,603,017 downwards.
AACAAATGTATATATACATTTTTAATATACATTTTTAAGCTTAATGAAAAGATTTCATTAAAAAACACTAGTTCAAGATGCTACAAAAAGAGTCCGTTTTAAAATTAATTTTAAAAGGCAAGTTTTAAAGTCTAAAGGAGATATGCTTGTGTAATTACAGAATTAAGTGGTGCTTTTAAGTATTACTCTGATGCAAGAAAATATATAAAACACTAGTTTAAAATTCAAATGGTTTTCCCATCCTCTGTGAACAGCACAAAAATAACTCATTTTCTGCTTATGCCACATAGAATGGTAAGATTGGAGAAAGGAACTAGCATAAGAAATTATACAAGTTGCAGATGTAAAAGTCTTCAAATATATCTACAATTATCAAGCAAGACCCAATACTCACATGAGGAAAGAAGAAAGGGATTGAATAATAAAGTCATCAGGACATCTGAGTTTTAGGTATGAAAGACTTGACATGTTAGGCTTAACAACTATGAAAAATAAGGTAAATAAAGTTTCCCAAGAATAATAGGAAATGTACACACTGCTACAGATATGTAAAAAGTGAAAATCATCTTCCAGAAATAATTTTGCATGTCCTGTTGGAAATCTTTCCTTATGATTCTTTAACAATAAGGATATTTATATTAGGGGTAAAAATCATAAATTGTGATTCCATTCATTTGATGTGCATATATGTATTCATTACACACAGATAATATTAGGAAAAGATACATCAGAATCTTCACAGAAAAAATTATTTTCATATTATTTTGTCTTTGAGTGCTGCAGCTTAAATTTAATTTCTCATTAATGGACAGAGATTAAGAACCTCATTTACATAATGAGAAATTTTAATTACTGAAAAGACTAAAATAAATGGGTAACTTATTTCCTCTCTTTATTCTCAAAAAGATCAAATTCCTACACCAAGATTATACCAAACAGTAAGCTAAGATAGTTAAAGAATTAAAGTCTCCATCAAATAAAAGTTAGAAACCACAAGAAACAGAAGAGCCAAAAATTCAAAATTCATAAAATATCAGTAAGACCTTAAACATTTCACTTTCTATTGTCTATGAATACAGGTTTTGTTATATTAACTATGTCATCATTTTATTAACCTTACAGAAAGTGAGGAATAAGTTTTCTTTCAGTTCATCATAAAAATCAGCTATAAGACATTCAGGAGAATCTGAACATTGTTTTTATGATCTGGCTTTGTTAATTTGCATTTAAAATAATTTCTATCGGTGCCTCCCTGGTGGCGCAGGCGGTTGGGTGCAGCGCTGTGGAGCTGCCCACAGCCTCTGCAGTGAGGGTTTGATCCCGGCCGGCTGGGGAAATACCCACCTGGTGCCTCAGACCTCTCCTGTCACGCCCGCTGCTCCCCTCAGCAGTATATTTCAATTAGTCTGCCTCTTGTGCTCCCCACTCTGTCTCTGGTGAATCCTCTCTCCCTCCCATACCCGGTTCTTGTATAAATAAATAAATCTTTTAAAAAATAATAATAAAATAAAATAATTTCTATATATTTTATGATAGTGTTCCTGCTTTCACTTAATCCCACATTTCTGTCATGTTTTACTAATAATCTTTCTCATCTTCACTGTCTTATCCAATCTTCATATTTATCTTATTCTCACATGAATTCTCCCCTTCATCCTTCTCATCTTTCTATTCATCTAGCTGTTATTCCTAGTTGCTTTCTCATTTTTTCTGTCCACAATAGTATACTTAAGAATTGTTTCCTCTCATCAATCTTTATAAATCTCAATCCTTTGTACATCTCTCTTCGGTTATTCTGTGCTCTACTGTAATCTCAAGGAATTAAATTTCTTTCTAGGATTCTTTCCATCACGGTAAGGATCAGGGGAATGTTATGTACACAAGCATGGAGGGTGAAGTTTTAAAAACAGAACAAAATTACTTACTTTTGTATGATCCAGGATTGCTAGAGACTTGAGAGGCTCAGGTGATGGAAAGGCAGGATGAGAAAAGTCCTGGACTTTGACTGATGGCTTAGAAAGGGTTTCAACTACATCTTCATTTTCACTCTCAGAATTGTTATCCTCAAATAAGGATCTACTTTCTGGTCTCATGATGGCACATTTGGCTTGTACTATAGTAAAAACAAAGTAAAGAGTACATAAGAATATCTGTATTTTCAAATCAGTGAATAACACAAAAATAGTCTTCAGATGGCTTACTGTTTTTCCCGCATTGCTGAGAAGCAGACATTAGCTTGGCAAAGTTCAGTTTCGGGACAGTCTATGGAAAAAAAAATAACAGCTTTAAGAATAGCAAGTATCAAATTGTATAAAATAAATACAATATCACAATAATATTTCCAAATGTTATTTCCTTTATCTACAACTTATTAAACAAATACTATGATATCCATTAGATTATTTTCTTTACCAGGATAACCAAAAATAAAAACTATAAGTAGCTTAAAAGTAGTATTGAAAAAAAAACTAACACTATAAAATTTAAATTTATTATTTATTATAATTCAAAATGTGCTTGTCTGATTTATACTTGTGTGAATTTTTAATTGTAGGGGAAAATGAGAATTTACTTCTGAGCAGTATTTTATATAGATGGGCTGGAATGGCAAACAATGTAAGTAGTTCCTATTTTGTTTGTCAAAAAGATGAAGACAAATGATTGTGTAAATTCAGTTGCGAAAATGAAAAAAAAAAAAAAAGAAGCCACCTTGTGGGGCAGTGATTCATGAATGAAAACAACACTCAGATAATAAAGAGAAACTAAATTAAGAGCAAGAAAATTACTTTCACAAAAGAACATTTTACCTTGGTTTCAAAATGTAAGTCTTCATCATCTGATGTAGGCCATGAATCATCAATGCCAGGTTTGCTGGAAAGCCTTAAGAGGTAAAATACTGACTAAATATGAGTGATTTAATTTCTGTATTAAAAAATTCAAGTAAAAGTAGGTTATTTAAATATTAAGTTTCTTGATATAATTTAAATTTGATCTCCAGTTTTTAAAAAAAGTTCCCAGTTTTCTGTTTCTTATTCTACCTCTCCAAACATGTAAAATATTCAGTAAAATCACATTCTTAGTTCCCACACAAAAAGTGACAGCCCATATATTGGCAAAGTCTGAGAATACTTTGTTTTTACCAAAGTCCTGACCTATGTAGTTCAGTAATATCAAGTCTCCTAATTTTTGAAGGGATCTAAGCTACCCTCTATAATCTGAGGTGGAGGGAGATGATATCACATTCTATTTACTGTAACAAGTGGCTCAAGTTATCATATATTTCAATAGACACCTTAAAGTTTGCTGGTTCCTTCAATTAAACAAACAAGCAGTAGCCTGTTGAGGGTTCCCCTGAGCCCTCCACTTAATGTGCCTTTCTACACAACTTCCAACATACTGTGTCCATTGCTCCTGTAATTTATCTGAGTTGCTATAAACCCTAATATTCACATCTCTTTTCTAAGCCCCTTATCACTCTCCAACCCAGTGTCGTTCCTCTTGAAACATGTCACTTCCCTGCTTATTCCATTCCAGAGACCACAGAGAGACCACAGCTATTCTTCATTTACAGTAAGACAATCCATCTGAAGGAGTGTAAGGTATCACTCATTATACCTAAGAAGACTTGGCTGATTAGGGCTTGCATACATAGCTCTAAAGTTCTGGCTATAGCTTCTGAGATCTGCCTTAAAACTTTTGAGGGTGAAAACAAGGTAATTTGACACTGCAACTGTCAAATTATTTAGGTCAAATCTTGGACAAACCAGGTTTCTTAGAAGAAGTCTAAAGCAAAGTTAACACAAACTAAAGCTAACTTTCTCAGCTGATCTGATTTAGATCGCTCCAGTGCCTGTGCTACACAAGTACATGTCAATTTACACTGAAAGACAGAATGGATTTTTGAGAGAGCAGGATGACTGTCAACTCATGGGTCAGTAGCTTAGTAAACAATGGAATCATGAGCCAATCAAGATTCTGGAACCACAGTTACCTAATTAGCAAAAAAAAGAGCTATAGCAGCACAGCTACTTTGAAAAACTATGGAGATGACTACATGAGATAAGCTGTTAACCACATAATATAGCGTGTAGTCCAGGGTAAAACACTCAACAAATACTAGTTCCTTTTCTCTGCACTTCATTAACAAATAATATTTCTAACCAATAAACTCATACCTGCTTAAAGAATCTTCTTCAGAACTCTCGTCCACTAGTAAAGACAAAAGTAAAATACATTTTAAATCAATAACAGAAAAATACAGAGTATTAAAATACAAGTGTAAATCTGATGTTTTGCTAAAATGCATGTCTTTGGAGCCACACCTGGAGATTATACTAGAGTGAGCATTCTACTATCAGTATGTAATTAATGTGTTAAAAACTCTTATGTCCTTGACCTTTTATATTTATCAAATGCATGAAACTTGAAATAATTTACCACAATTTGGTACCTACACATGAACTGCTGTTAACAATGAAATGAAACTAACATGAAATGGTATCACTAGCAGAACCAGCATACAGTGCCATACATTGCCAATGTCAAACTTAAATAACATGATTTTTGTGGCGGTCCACCAATAGTAGTTAGAGGAAGTATAATAATCTTGCTGCGACACAACACAACTTCACCTCTTTAGTAGAGACTGTTCAGTTTAGGATGAAACACCCTATCACAAGGAAGTTCAGTTTCCAGTCACTTATTTTGTAGCAGGGCAAAAGAGGAAATAGATTCTCTAGTTTTACTTCCAAGTACAAGATAGGTACGGACTTTATGATTCTAGTTTTATTAATTGCAACCTGTTCAAACTGTCTCCTTCCATTGGTAGGGTCTTTTTCTGTACCCACCTCATAGACCAGGATGGTCCAGTTAATGCTGCGCAGTAGTGCATGATGCCATTTTTCTCAACCCTCCTCATTATGTGACAAATGTCAACAGAAAGCATGCTTTTCGAGCTTATAAGGCATATTTTATCAGATACTGTGCTGATGAACAACAACAAAAACCATAAAGGACAAAGAACATCTTAAAAAACTGCATTCAACTTCCCTGGATTTTAACATTTTAAACATTCAAAAAGATAGTCACAGTAGGATTCCACAAGACATTCTGCAAAAGGCAAAGCTATGGAGACAGTAAAAAAAGATCAGTGGTCACCAGAGATTAGGAAAATGGAGGGATGAGTAGGCAGAGCACGGAGGATTTTATGGCCATGAAGCTATTCTGTATAACACTACAATTATTGGATATGTCACTACACATTGTCATAAGGCACACACCTATAGAATGAATCACAACACCAAGAGTGAATCATAAGGTAAATACAGACTCTGGGTGATAATAATGAACCAATCAGTGTAAGCTCAGGAGTTGTAACAAATGTACCTCTGGTGCAGGATGTCAACAATGGGGGAGGCTGTGCATGTATGGGGATCTGGGACATGTGGGAACTCTGCACTTTATGCCCAATTTTGCTATAAACCTAAAACTGCTATACAAATGAGTTAATAATTTTTTTAAAAGGTATCATCTGAACCTGGTATTACCATGTATCATTGATATTGTCATTGGTATTATCTCCCCAACTGAAGTATACAAAAATACACAAAGTAAATAAGTCTGATCATATACTTAGGCAGCAACATTTTACTGATCGTATGACTGAATTTCTTACTTTATAATTAACAGGATTTAGCAAAATAGGAACCAGAACTGGATCAATTTTTATTCTAATTTTACATCAGCTATCAGTTGGCTAGGCAGGAATTCGATCAAGATGGTGTCTTAAGAGGTCTGTTGCATTGCTCTTAGGCGGATAATTTGAAAGTTATACAGAGATGCAATAAACCTGGAGGGTCCTGTGACTTGGGGTGAAACTGGAGCAGCTCTTGGATATTGGCGACCAGCATGGACTGCACCTGAAGAGACTCATGTTTCATTAAACAAGAGGTACAAGGAGGGCATCTCCTCGAGTTGTGGTCTGGGGCAGGGAGACCTGAACGGTGTGGAAGTGCACACCCCTGACTGAAGGGAAACATGTACAGAGGAGCGGGCCACTCCTGTCTAACCAGGTTCCCGGTAGAAAGAATAAGGACCATAGTGCACTGGGCAGCACTCAGCCTTCCCCACCCCTCAGGACTGGTACTGACCTCCTGAAGTGCACTGACAGCGCGCAGCCTGCAGACTCTGGTCTGAAGCCCAGAGAGGAGGGGCATGGGCAGTGCCACAAGAACAACCCAGCGCCTCCCCCACGGCACATTTCAAACAATAATTGGTCCCTTCCAGGGCCCTCCCTTAATCCCTGACTCAGTATTCAAGATTAGGCCTCCTGGCCTAAAGAAGTTGAGAAAGACCAATAAATAAATAAATAATAATTAAAATTAAATAAAACCACCGTGCCACTTGATGGAAAAGCAGAAGTAGTGCAAATATTTATGCAACTCTTTCAGGCGCTTTAAAAAAATAGGGACATCTAAAACAGCAAAATGGGCAGACAAAAAAAAAAAAAAACAACACGTGGCACAGCTTGAGACCTCAAGGGAATATGTCACTATAGATAAAGAACAATTAACTCTCCATAATCGAACCACAAAGACATGGAAGATTTTATCCTCCTCTTGGTACAGAATTAAACACTGTCATGATAAAGACATTCAAAGAAATAGTAGAAAATGCAGAAAACAAGTCCAAGAGATAACTCTGAAAAGTTAAAAACAAAATTCAGAAAAACAGATGAATCAGATGAGAAATAAAATGAATGACCAAAAAGAAAAGAACAGGGTTGCAAAACATAAAAAGATCAATAGAGGAGATAAAAAATTCTGGAAAGTCAAAAATGGCCTCAGAGCAGGCCTTTAGGATGATCCAAAAAGGCTGACCCACATTGGAACTGCACCCAGGGAACCATGTCTGGGGCAAAACTGGAACATGTCTCAGACATCGGAGACCAGACCACACCAGAAAGGACAACAAAAAGATTCATGCATAAGCCAGAAGTTGGTGGAGACAGACAACTGGGGGTTGTGGTCACAGGTGGGAGGCTGCCTTACGAACCACAGCTCTGCTGCCTCGCTGGCATACTTCAGAAGGGACAGAGCCTAGCAGTGTGGAGCCACAACACAGAGTCAGAGGGGAGACATGTGCAGAAGAGCTGGGGTGCTCCCAGCAGGCCGGGTGCCCAGTGAAAGGAATAAAGACAGTGCAGTTGGCTGTGTCTCCATTCCCATAGCCCTTAGGATGTGCTGACCTTGTGGACCTTGCTGAGAGCACTCAGTCTACAGAGACATGGGCGTGAAACCCTACAGTGGAGGGATTCAGTGGTGCTACAGGCATGAGCTAACACCCTGCCGCCTGCCCACCAGAGCCTGGACCCTCCAGGCCCTTCCCCAACCCTGACTCAACAGCTTCAAGATCTGGAAAGGCCAACATCTAACATTGTAAAGCTGGGAAAACTTCAAAAAAGAAAGAAAAAGAGAGGAATGGAGGGAGGAGAGAGGGAGGGAAGGAAGGAAGGAAGGAGAGAGGATAGGAAGGAGGAAGGAGGGAGAGGGAGGTAAGGAGGGAGGGAGAAGGGAAGAGGGAGGGAGGGAGGAAGACAGTGCCACCTGCTGGAAAAGTAGAACAGCAAAAGTCTAAATTATTGCTACTGTAACATTTAAAAAAATACAGAAATCAAAAGAAGCAAAATAGGCTAACAGAAAAATACAGCACATGGAACCTTGACATATCAAGGGACTACGTTATCACAAGGCAAGAATAACCTTCCAAAATCCAACCACGAAGACATGGAAGATTTTATCCCCCTATCAATAATTCAAAGAACAGGAAGAAAACTGAGAAAAGCAAATGAATGACGTGAGCAATAAAATTAATGAACAGAAAACACAAGGTGAAGCTTTAAATGAAAAAATAATGGCTACGCAGGATGTGAAAAGATCAACAGAAGCAATAAAATATTCTGGAGAAGCTATGGAAGCAGAATAGACCACATGCAAGACTGAATTAGTGACATCAAAAATTATAATGCACAAAGGACCCAGGAGGAAGAAGAAAGAGAAATATAAAGAAAAAGAATCAAGAAACCCTTCAAGAATGAACTGATTCATTAGGAAAGGCAACATAAGGATCTAGGAGCAGAAGAGAAAGAAGGAACAGAGATCTTGCTCAAAGAAATGATAGAGGAAAACTTCCCAAAGCTGGTGAAGGAACAAAACATACAAGCCCATGAAGTTAAAAGAACACCTGGTTATCTAAATGTAATGAGACCTACACAAAGATGTGAAACATCCAAGAGTTCAAGACAAAGACAGAATATTGAAGGAAGCTAGGGAAAAAAAAAACAGATCATCTGTAAAGGTACTCCCAATCAGGCTTACATCAGAGTTCTCTGAAGCAACCACACAAGCAAGGAGAAAACAGAATGACATATTCAAAATACTGAAAAATAAAAACTGCCAGACAAGAATACTACATACCCTGAAATACTCTCCTTCAGATATGAGAGAGAAATAAATGCCTTCCCAGACAAACAGAAATTGAAAGAATTTGTAAACACTAGTCTCCAACTGCAAGAAATGTTGAAAGGAGCTCTTCTAATTCGGAGAAGAAAATCTACAAATAAAAACCTGACCAAGGAAGTAGATAAGTAAACTAAAGACAAAATGACACTGTGCTTAAAATGAAAATATACCCCACCGAATGGCAGAAAATATTTGCACATCACATATCTGACAAGAGGCCAATAGCTAAGATCTACAAAAAATTCATACAACTGAACAGCAACAGTAAAACCTCCAAATCCAATCAAAACATGGGCACAAGGACTAAAAAACTTCTCCAGAAAAGCACACAGATGACAAATACGCATATGAAAAAAATGCTCATCATCACTAGATATCAGGAAAAGGCAAATCAAAACTATGATGAGGTACCATCTCAAACCTGTGAGAAAGATCCATATTTAAAAGACCAGAAACAACTATTAGGGAAGATGTTGAGAAAGGGGACCTTATACGCTGCTGGTGGAAATGTAAACTTGTCTATCGCCTCAATAGGAAGAAAATGCAGTTTTCTCAAAATATTAAAAATAGATCTAACATATGATCCAGCAAATTTTACTCCTAGATATCTATTAGAATGCAAAAACACTTAACTTGAAGGGATATATGCAGCACAATTTATAATAGCCAAGTATGGAAACAACCTAAATGCCCAAGTACTGATGAGCATATAAAAATGTGGCATATATACACTAGGAATACTACTCTGCTATAAAAAGAGATGAACTCTTGCCATTTCTGACAACATGGGTGGAACTGGAGGGAATTATTCCCAGAAAAATAATTCAGAAGGAGAAAGAAAAATACTGAATATTTTCACTCACATGTGGAACATAGAAAAACAAAAGAAAGGATCAGGAAAATCCAAACCAAAAAAAAAAAAAAAAAAAACCCCTAGAAATCCTACTGAAAACTTGAGGGTAGCAGAGGGTGGAGGGAGGTTGGAGAGCAATGTAGAATAGAGCCAAGGGACTACGGCGGATGACTATGGATAGCTTGGTAGTAGGTGCAGTGTGGGAACATGCATCTGAATAAGTGTGATTCTGTACCTTCTTTTTTTTCAATTTAAATTTATTTTTATATTCCCCATAAATTACAACCCCCTTATTTTGACCCCAATCCCCCCTTTCCCTGCCCCCATACCCCATAAAGTGTCTCTGGTTCATAGTTGTTTGTTGATTTTGATATTTTCTTTCTTATAGTTATTCATTTTCCTGGTCCCTTATTTAAGTTTTTTTTTTTTTTTTTTTTTAAATAGAGGCATGTTTATTTATTTATTTATTTGTTTGTTTGTTCGTTTGTTTATACATGCACTGGGTACAGTCAGAAGTGCGGGAGGGTGAGAGAATTCACCAGAGCCAGAGCAGGGAGCAGAGCAGGCAGAAGGACCGAAGGACACTGCTGAGGGGAGCAGCGGGCGGCAGAAGAGGTCTGCGCGCCACGTGGGACCCTCCTCTGGTGGCCGGGGAGCAGCCGGGGATCGAACCGGCGTGGCAGAGGCCGCGGGCAGCTTCGCAACCCAGCGCTCAACCGCTGCGCCACCGGGGAAGCCCCCTTATTTAAGTTTTCTAGATTCCTGCTATGAGTGAGACCATCCAGTATTTTTCTTTTTCTTTCTGGCTTATTTCGCTGAGCATGATCCCTTCTAGCTCCATCCATGTTGCTGCAAATTGCATGTGTTTATCTTTTTTCAATGCTGAGTAATCTAATTATAGTGAGTATTGTGAACCAATGTTACATGAATTTAAGAGTGTAGTATACCTGGAGCTACCATACAACCCAGCAATTCCACTACTAGGGATCTACCCAAAGGACACAAAAACAGTGATTCAAAAGAACACCTGTCCCCCTATGTTTATTGCAGCACTATTTACAATAGGTAAAACCTGGAAACAACCCAAATGCCCAAAAAGAGACTACTCGATCAAGAAGATGTGGCATACATACACAATGGAATATTATTCGGCAATCAAAAAAGATAAACTCATGCCATTCACAGCAACGTGGATGGAGTCAGAAGGAATTATACTCAGTGAAATAAGCCAGAAGGAAAAAGAAAAATATTGGATGGTTTCACTTATAACAGGAATAGGGGAACCAAATAAGACATCAGTGTAAAAAATAATAACAGTACAACACACAACAAAGCAAAAACAGACAATCGTAAATTAGAGACATAATGCAGAGGAGGAGGGAGAGGGATCAGAGGGAGGGGGGGAGGAGCACAGGGGCCTGCTGTGGTGGTGCATGGTGCCTTAGGGAAGGAAATTCTATGGGGACTCAACCTAGGGGGGTGGGGGGAAGCAAATATTGTCAAAAAGTAAAAAAAATTATGTATTGTAAAAGGTTAATGTAAAATAAAAAAAAAAGAGTTGTATACCAATTTTATTTAAAAACTATAGGTTAATCAAATAAAAAGAATAGACTATAATGATCTACTATTGTCACAGTGATGTATGGAAAATAGCTAATATTCATCAAAATTCAAAAAGGAGCACTAGAATTTCATACAGATGATGTAAATGAAACTAGTACCATGTCGTATCATCATATTAGCTGCTATTAAATAAATTTAAGATAACAGCAAACGCTGAGGCAGGATTATAGATGTTATGCAGACATTTCAAGAAGCAGGCCTGAGATGCCTATCTTTAGAAAGTCCTGCATGAATAGCTGACCCATGGTTGTGAATGGGAACTTGGACTTGAAAGGGTCTACTATTCCCTAACTGATTGATAAAGGTGGCTCACTGTGTCTCAACTGTGTGTGCAAACAATGTGGTTTCTGCTGAACACTTGGCTTTCCTTTTGGGATTGTGGGATTTCAGTACATGCTAGGGAGAGGAAACCTATGTAACCAGACTGCAGTTGTAACCTCAGGCACCCAGTCTCTAAGGAGGCTCTGGCACTAGTAGACAACATATTTTCATGCTGGAGAAATTAAGCAGATCTTGCTAACTACACAGGAAAATGACTCTTGCAAACTTGAATCTGGTTTACTCCATTTTTCCCCAACCACCTTTCTCTTAGCTGATTTTTGCCTTGCATCATTTCACTACAATGACAGGCATGAGGACAAATATATGCTGAGCCCTGTTAGTTCTCAACAAATAACCAATGGGGTGTGATTTGAGGAGCCTCTACCATGAGTACATTTTATGAAACTCTTATTAGTTATCTGCCTTTCAAGTTCCTGTACTTCTGTCAATTTGAAGAAAGGCATAAAAGGGATACAGGAAACGATGTCAGAAAAGAATGTGAAATAAGCAACAATCTTATTTTAATCAGAATTTTTAAAAGCACTGATAATTGGCAAAATGGCCCATACCACAAAAGCTATGAAGACAAGACAACACACTCAATTTTCTCCAACTATGAAGGGTTTAAGTCCTTTTTATAATAGTTATGAATCAAATAGGTCACTGAAATAATTATGTAAAAATGTATAACTATCACAGATAGTATAGTTATATAGTTTTTGCTTCTAAACTTTTTCTTAATCTTATGAAACAAAAACCACCACTCACTTATTAAAGGAAGTTGTTGACAGAACGAGTCAAAATGAAAAAAAAAAGGAAAAGAAAAATGCACCCAAAATGCAGGATGAGTTGTTATTCCACCCTGTACACAGTGGGCTTGATCATTTACAATCAACAGAACTGATGGCTGAGGAAGAGTGAGTTATCTTATATGTGGATGGTTGGAAAGTTTGGTAATCTAATTGAGTACATAATCTAGTTAAGCCACAGATGATCAATTTCTGAAAAAATGTAATATCAAAAAAGCACTTCACAATAAAACTATGCCAGATAAAAATTTGTGTTTGATAATCCAGAAGACACTTTAATCCTGGCAGACCATCATTAGTAGTTCTGTGATTGTGATACAAAGATATTCAGCATAAGAAACTAACAGACTATGAGATAAATGTTTGGTTAGGTAACCAATGACCTTAAAAGGAAATGTACACATTTGTCAAACATACACATGTTAGACATGTGTTCTGATTGCGGTAGATTCCAAGACAATTTTCCACAGGATGACATTTAGAAGGCAACACTAAAGAGTAGAAATATTAGAAGTAGGCAAATGAAAAGAGAATCCTGAAACATAGCACTAAAATAGTCAGGGACTGACTTTTTACTAATATCATGAGAATTCCCAAATAACTGAGAACTAGTATATTCAGAAATATTATTTTCTCCTGGTATATTAGTTTTCTGCGATAAAATATTTAGGAGATCCCAGTGTCTCCAAACTGTGGGTCTGTAGAGGAAATCTGATCAAAACATGAAACTATCAAAACATGGTTGTGTTATGACCCCCGATAAATTAGGGTCTGACAGTGGCTTGAGGTTGTGTTGGCCAAATTGTCATTTCAGTATGCCTCCAGGAGAATGCATCCAGAATGTGAGAAAAACACAAGCATTTCCACAAAAAGCAAGTAGGAAAGACAATCATTTTTTTCACGGTGTATCCCAAGGCTTTGACAATTATGGAAAATGTTGGCATGTGTACTCACTAGCACACACTTTCCCCAACCCTAGGTGTGTGTGTAGCACTATCCTTACAAAAAAGTTTGTCATGACCTTGGTAGATTTGATTACTTTTCCATATTTGGACATTGAATGTACCAGTCATTTAAATAGTCGATATAGGATGCTAAAATTGTTCTTTTAAAAATTACTATCTAAGGGCCTCCCCGGTGGCGCAGCGGTTGAGCACTGGGTTGTGAAGCTGCCCGCAGCCTCTGCAGCGCCGGTTCGATCCCCGGCTGCTCCCCGGCCACCGGAGGAATGTCCCGCATGGTGCGCAGACCTCTCCTGCCGCCCGCTGCTCCCCTCAGCAGTGTACCTCGGTCTTCTGCCTGCTCTGCTCCCCGCTCTGGCTCTGGTAAATTCTCTCACCCTCCAGCGCTTCTGACTGTACCCAGTGCTTGTATAAAAATAAATAAATAAATAAACAAAAGAGATCATATTCATGCAACATCATTTAAAAAAAAAATAAAAATTACTATCTAAGAGCTTTTAAAAATTAAATCCAACTTACTTTACAATATATTTACTTGATACAACTGATACTTCTCCTCCTTAAAATTTCAATTTAAAAAAATGTTTGCAACATTGCTTCCTGATTCCTGTCTTACTCTTCTTGAGTCCATTCTTCGGTCATTTTATTAGCTTCCTTGACCATCCATTCCGGCTGGTATTCCCAAGGTATTGTCAATGGCCTTCTCCTTAATCTATATGTTCTTCATCACAGACAGTTCATTCAGATCTATAATGCTGCCTTATAATTACTGTAAGATTATTTCAAATATGTATCTCTAACCTTGAGCTCTAGCTCCAGCTAGAAATTTCTATTATCCAAGTAGCCAAGAAAAAAGTTGGTCTTCCCTGGTGACCTGCTGTTCTTTGTTCATGAGACAAAGTCCTACTCATTCTTGTCCAAGGTAAACACTAGGGCTCACCTCAGAAACCTATGAATCATCTTGGATTTGTCTCCAGCTCCCTTAACTTTTTATACTCAATAATTACTAAGTTCTTTACCTGCCTCTCCTTTACATTTCCACTCTATTGCTCTGGGTAAGCATGGCTCTTCCCTTATGGCTTGCACAGGAAAAAAGGGCAAACTAAAGCCCAAAACCACCTACAATAATTATTGTTATTTCATAATGAGTACATTTTTAGAGCAAAACAACTGAGATAGAAAGCCTAGAAAACCCATCTTTTCCCCCTTTTTATTTTAATGAGGTAACAGTTTCCAAAACTGTAGCAGTTTCAGGGGTACCATATCTTACAACACGAATTATATATATCACCACTCATCCACCATCAAAAAAAAATCAATATTTTAAATGGAATAAATTGAGCTTGCTGACTTATTTCAGCATGGATATGTGAAAACTTCAGAATGGACTGATACTAGCTCCAAAAAACTTATCTCACAATCTCTTTATGATTTCCTTCAACCTTTACATGAAGGGTTAGCAAACTCTGGCCCATAGACAAACTCCACCCTGCATCTGATTTTAAAAATAAAGCTTCACTGGAGCACAGTCATATCTAGTCCCTTATGGTCTGTGACTGCTTCCCATTACAATGGCAGAGTTGAGCAGACATGACAAAGACCACATGGATTAAAACATTTAGTAACAGGCCTTTACAGGAAAAGCTCTCTAATTCCTGCTTTATACAATAACCACAGTGCCCTAACTCTCAAGTCCAAGCTTGTTACTCTAATGCTGAAAATTCTTCAATGAATCCCTGTGGCAAACAGAGCTAGCACCTGCCCTAATAGCCAGCCATTCTTATTCTCTTTGTTATTGTTGAAGAATCACAAGTTGAAGCCCCTCCACAGTTCCACAAAGAGAAATGATTGTCCTGAGCTAATCACAGTAACCACGTTTCCTTTACCAATGACTGGTTTATGGGTGTGCTTATGATGTAATCCAACCAATACAGTGTTAGGGGAAGTCTACTGCAAGCTTCTACTGCAAGTTTTGTTTAAAAGAGACACGTGAAGAAAAGCAGCCTTTTACCCTCTGGATATTGTTATGGGAGAATATGATGCTTGGAATCACTGATATTAGCCAACCAGGCAAGCAGACAAACAAAACACCCCCTACCCCACAACTGAAAGAGGGACAACTGGAATCCTGATGACATCACTGAATCCCCAAACAATCCTGATTCCTATCATTTCAGCCACTGTTATTTAAGTCACCTGTTAACTGTTGCTAAAAGCCTTCTACCTGATAAATCCCCCAAGGTGCACAGGGTTCAGGGGAGGAGTCCTTCCTTTATACTACCATCAGGCTGTCATCAGCTTGCCCTAGCTAGTTATTCACCTCTTTCCCAGCCATTCCCAGAGTACACTTTTCATACCAACAAGAGCGAACACCTTATGAATTCTGCAAAATTCACTCCTGCATCAAAGTCTTTGCACTACTGTTCACTTTTTAAAAAACTAGAATTCCTTACCAAGAATTTAAAGTATCTGGCACTTATTAAGTAGCAACCAAAAGCAATAACAAGTTACTTTTGTTACTACTTTTTTGACTTCTATACTATCAATAGGTATCTTTTTTTGGTAAATATTTATTTATTTAAGCATATAATAAGTGGGTACAGGCCAGAAGTGCAGG
Organism: Talpa europaea; assembly: GCF_964194135.1. NCBI lineage: Eukaryota > Metazoa > Chordata > Mammalia > Eulipotyphla > Talpidae > Talpa > Talpa europaea. The sequence continues at coordinate 74,587,313 of NC_140082.1, read as the reverse complement.
GGGTGAGCAGATTCACCAGAGACAGAGTGGGGAACAGAAGAGGCAGACTAACTGAAAAACACTGCTGAGAGGAGCAGCGGGCGAGTCAGCTCCCTGGCCAGCTGGGGATCAAACTCGTGCTGCAGAGGCTGAGGATAGCTTCACAGTGCTTTTTGCTTAACCCCTTGTACCACCAGGGAGACCCTCAATAGATCATCTTAAGAATGATCTCTTCTTGGACCTCCCTGGTGGCGCAGGCAGTTGAGTGCAGCACTGTGAAGCTGTCCGCAGCCTCTGTAGTGCCGGTTCGATCCCCACTGCTGGCCTCGGAGCAACCCAGATGGTGAGCAGACCTCTCCTCTCTCGCTCACTGCTCCCCTCAGCAGTGTATTTCGTCAGTCTGCCTGTTCTGTTCCCAGCTCTGTCTCTGGTGAATCCTCTCATGCTCCTGAGCATCTGGCCTATACCTCAGCTCTTGTAGAAATAAAAAAAATTAATAAATCTTAAAAAAAAAGATCTCTTCTTGGTATCGGTGCACACTGGCTAAGTTTTGCAGTTTTTTTATTTGCTACCTATTTATAGTACCCGACAGGTGTTGTTGAGCCTCCAGTTTTAAAGACAGTTTTTTTAAAAAAAAGATTTATTTATTTACACAAGAACTGAGGTACAGGCCAGATGTGCAAGAGGTGAGAGGATTCACTAGGGACAGAGGGAGGAACAGAACAGGCAGACCAAGTGAAATACACTGCTGAGGGGAGCAGCAGGCGAGAAAGGAGAGGTCTGTGGTGCCATGTGGGTATCTCTGCCACTGGCAGGAATCTAACAGGCACTGCAGAGGCTGCGGACAGCCTCACAGCGCTGCACTCAACTGCCTATACCACCAGGGAGGCCCAAGATATAGTTACTTTTTTAGTGAGAAAAAGCATGATATAATAATTTACATTTAACATATGTAATCCACTTGTTGGAAAAACTGAATAAAGATCATTTTTAAAACAAGTCCTATTCAGCGAAATAAGCCAAAAAGAAAAAGAAAAATACCGGATGGTCTCACTCATAGCAGGAATCTAGAAAACTTAAATAAGGGACCAGGAAAATGAATAACTATAAGAAAGTGAAAATCAAAATCAACAAAAAACTATGAACCAGAGACACTTTTAGGGGGGTGGGGGCGGGAGGGGAGGGATTGGGGTCAGAATGGGGGGCTGCAATTGTATGGGGAATATAACAATAAAATTTATAAAAAAAAAAAAATAAAACAAGTCCTATTTGTTATGATGTTATTAGGAAGAACATATAGCATACTAACTAATAACCTTTTTCTTTTTTATAAAAGGTATTATATGGTATTTTAGGGTCCACAGGAACTAAATAAATGACTTTCTTTTTTTCAGAAAGACAATATTGTCTCAGATTTTAAATTATCTACAATTAATTTTCTAAACTGTGAAAAACAGACTATGAAGAATTTAATATACATGTAATTGGGCACATTAATCTTTTTCATTATCAAAACTCCCTTATGTTTTCTTTCTTTACCTGTGGTAGGAACACCAAGAGTCGTTCACTATCTAAAGTCTTACCTGGATTGCTAATTGCTGGAGAAGAATGAAGTCTCTTTTCTTCTTTATATTGAGAAATTAGTTGATGATTGCTGTGATTAAAAAAAAGGTGATAATCATATCACTATTTTAATAGTAGTTTCATATAATATCAAAACGATAATTATCCTGTATACTTCAAATTTGTATGGTCGACAAATTTTTATAAAACATAATTTAGGGCCTCCCCGGTGGCGCAGCGGTTGAGCTCTGGGTTGCGAAACTGCGCGCGGCCTCTGCGGCGCCGGTTCGATCCCCGGCTGCTCCCCGGCCACCAGAGGAGGGTCCCACATGGCGTGCAGACCTCTCCTGCCGCCCGCTGCTCCCCTCAGCAGTGTACTTCGGTCCTTCTGCCTGTTCTGCTCCCCGCTCTGGCTCTGGTGAATTCTCTCACCCTCCCGCGCTTCTGACTGTACCCAGTGCATGTATAAACAAAAACAAACAAACAAACCAGCAAACAAATAAATAAAGCATGCCTCTATAAAAAAAAAAAAAAACAAAAAACAAAAAACAAAAAAAAACATAATTTAAAAGGGGCCTCCCCGGTGGCACAGCGGTTGAGTGCTGGGCTACGAAGCTGCCCACAGCCTCTCCAGCGCCGGCTCGATCCCCGGCTGCTGCCGAGGGTCCCACATGGCGCGACAGACCTCAACTGCCACTCCCGCCGCTCCCCTCAGCAGTGTACTTCGGTCCTTCTGCCTGTTCTGTTCCCCGCTCTGGCTCTGGTGAATTCTTTCACCCTCCCGCGCTTCTGACTGTACCCAGTGCTTGTATAAATAAATAAATCAATCTTAAAAAACAACAACAACATAATTTAAAGAAGAAAAAAGAGGAAGGTGAAGCAGTCATGAAATGAGGGCAGTATAACTCAGAACCTCATACACAGTGGAAGACGTCTTGAACTCAGAACGAGTCCAATGCTCTATAATCACAGCTATTTCCTCCTGGACAAGTCACTTCCCTTCAGCTCAAAACCTTTCTCCATAAAACGGGGATCTGATTGCCTTATTTTAAAGGATTATTAGAAGATTTTATGAGATGATACAGCCTCCCCAAAGATAAGACAAATAGTGAAGCAATAGAATAATTTGTTCTTGAACTTTACCACTGGAACAATTTTGGAATCCTCCCAAAATCTCAATGTGTGTTTTTTCATAAGTTCTGACAACGAAATGTTGCAGTTTCAAGAAAATGTTATTAATTTGGGTTATTAGTGACTTTCTTTGTGGTTTGTTACTCAAGGTTTTAGCTATTACAAATCTGTAACTAAATTTATTATAAATGTCACCTCCTTATATAGCATAATTTAGCTAATCATAACAAGAGCAGAAAACTAAGAAGACAAACCTGGCTTTGACTACCACTATTCCTTCTCTACCTACTCAAACCCTGAACCAGCAGATCTTTATTGGAATAGTGTTCACTGCCATGTTCATCTCTAACTGACTTGGAAAACATAATCTAACTTTTATAACTCATGGATACTGGTGAATCATGGATGGGTCTTGGTTTTCCCATTGTCAACTAACTTACTTCAGATCTAGAGATTTCTGCTGAGTGGCTTCCTTTTAAGGCAGAATCAGAAAATAATTTGAAATTTGACATAAATATAAGTCAAGTAGGGGAATTTTCATTTGTATAGGAAATAGATCGCTGGAGAGCTCAGTCTTAATTGTGGAATCTCAGGCATGTTGGCACCCAACCAAGAAAAGGTGTCACAGGACGTAAAGCAGCAGTAGCATACACATCTGGTAACACAGGAGAAGGGAAAGTCTGATCTCTTCCTGTAGCATTGTTTGAAACCCTCTACAGCTTAGAATGGCCCCAACTAATATCTACTAGCGGGAAAATCAAAGAAGATCCTAGAAGGATAACTTACTGCGACGGTCTGGGCAAAGATAGGGACTCTACATAAAGGTTTTGAAGGAGGGGGGAAGATTATCTTTGACTAAAGATGGGAGGCCCACCTGTCAGTGCTTTGAAGCAGTGACGGAAACATATGGAGGGAATTTTAAAAAATTGCAGCTTTGAAGACTAAATGCAGATCACCATGAAGGCTGAGGAATCTGGACCAGCAAGGTTATCCTGGGAACAAAGGTCAATCACTACCAGACCAGCAGGGCCAGCCTGTGAGCAGCATAGCAGACTAGCTATGCTGCAGCAGTACGGTGAATGGAAACCAAATCAACTCTTAGTTATGCATCAAATACAGCTTTAAAGGAAAAACATATTAAGTAGAGGTTAAAGAAATACCATAAAAGTTAAGAAAGTCAATTGTACCATAAACTAAAAGTTGGAGCCCCATTAACTAATACTCCATTAGCTAATCATAGGACTAAAAGAATCAGATTGTAAATGATATCAGCAACATTAAAAAGGAATAAATTTTGCTATATACTTTTATATATTGCCCATCAGAATAATTGCTTTTCTTCCCGATGACTTATTGATATTTTTCAGTATATGTCAGGATTATAAATTAATTCTCCTAATGATTTAATCCTTCTTATTTGAGTGACTATTACCACTCTAAACAATACTAAAGTTCAAAAAAAAAAATTACTGTACCTTATAATGTTATCTACAGCATGTCTATTTCCTTCCTTCCTTCCCAACAATTCTACCATTTGCTGTTTGTTTTCACTTAAAGCAAGTAAAAGTGGTGTGAGGTTATCCTGTAAAACAGTAAAAAACAGTTTAGAATTTCTAAGTCACACATTTTTAAACTGAATTTTAATACTTATAGATAATATGAATTAAAACATGTAATACAGAATGTAAGAAAAAGTGACCCATTTGTTCTCACACCTCTGTAATTTCTCATGTGCTCCTCCTCCTTTTTCTCTTGCTCCATCTTTTCAATAAATGCAAACTCCGAATGTTTACTGTCTCCAAGAATCATACTTCTATCACAGCCTTTACCATGGTATATTGTATTTAATTTATTATTCCCCATCTAAACCAAGAGCTTCTTGGGGGCACAGGCTAATTATTTTTCTCTATCTCCAAACTTTAAACATACTAGTAATGCTTTAAGTATTTTTATTGCATTAATAATCAAGCTGAGTATCTCTTGACTAGTGTTTCTTAATTACATTCCAAAAAATATGTACCCTTACCAGAAATTAAGGAATACACCCCAATGGAAACATTCTGTGATCATCTATTATTTGGAAACATTTTATTTTTTTAAAGATCCATTCATTTATACATACAAGAGCTGGGGTACAGGCCAGAGGTGTAGGGGTTAAGAGGACCCACCAGAGACAGAGCAGGGAACAGAACAGGCAGATCAACCGAAGTACACTGCTGAGGGGAGCAGCGAGCGAGCCAGGAGAGGTCCGCTGCGCCACGTGGGTCACCCCCCCCCCCCAGCTGGCTGGGGATCAAACTCGCGTACAGAGGCTGCGGACAGCCTCCCTTGAGTCACCAGGGAGGCCCCAATTTGGAAATATTTTAAAACATTATATGTCTAGTGATAATGAAATCTGTTTAACTTTGCTTAATCCCTGTTTGATAGTACTTTTTGTGGCAAACACAAACATTTGAGGAATTAGGAATTGCAGTAATAGTTTGGAGAATTTTCCACTAAAGGGAATGCGTTTCTCCAGGTAATATGACCTTGTGTGGGTCTCTTCCCTCAATGGCATCAAGATCCCAGATGTCGCCTGCAGGCACTAGGGAAATGGGCGCTGAATGAAAGAAACAGGTTTCAAATGAAGTTTGATTGCTTATTATTAAATGGCCCAATGGGGTTTCCCTTATTACAAGCTGGTAAATTTTTATCTTAGCTGTCAGAAAGCTCAGTGTGTAATTTTATTCTCAATTATAGTAATTCTGAAACCTTAATGCATATGTACTTTTTAAAAAATCCACTTTTATTCTGATTTCCATTTTTAATTCCTACTTAAAATCACTTCCTATTTTATATGAAATATTAATTAGAAATAAAAATACAATGGCTTACCAATAAAAATTCTAATAATGACCTACTTGGGTTATTTTAGCAAAATAAAAGCTACTAAATCACTTGCACTTTTTTAAGGATGAATACTGAGGAGAAAGATAAAATATTGTGTGCAACATGCATAATCTATTCAACTGAGATTAACCTAACAAGGCTGGTAGACATTTGATTGACAATATGATTATTTAGAGTACAGGTAAGTATTCCTCTTAAAATCACTGAGAAATTTTAATTTGAAACACTCAAACTCATTTATAAGAGATTAAAAAAATATGAAACATATTATAAATTGATAAGACGGTTTTCAAATCTTGAAATCTTCATCAAAATACACAGCAAGGGCCTCCCCTGGTGGCACAGGCAGTTGGGCACTGTGCTGTGAAACTGTCTGCAGCCTCTGCAGTGCTGGTTCAATCCTGGCCAGCCGGCAAGGGTCCCTTATGGCGCAGCAGACCTCTCCTGTCTTGCCTGCTGCTCCCCTCAGCAGTGTATTTCATCAGTCTGCCTGTTCTGTTCCCCACTCTGTCTCTGGTGAATCCTCTCACCCTCCCACACACCTGGCCTGTACCACAGTTCTTATATAAATTTTTTTTAAAAGATTTATTTATTTATTTATACAAGCACTGGGTACAGTCACAAGAGCAGGAGGGTGAGAGAATTCACCAGAGCCAGAGCAGGGAACAGAACAGGCAGACCGACGAAATACACTGCTGAGGGGAGCAGCAGGGGAGGCAGGAGAGGTCTGTCGTGTCTTGTGGAACCCTCGCCTACAGCCAGGGATTGAACCGGTGCTGCAGAGGCTGCGGGCAGCTTCGCAGCCCAGCGCTCAACCGCTGCACCACCAGGGGAGACCCTAAATAAATAAATCTAAAAAAAAAAAAAATACACAACAAAACAAGCACTGTAAGCTCAGTGCTAATGGAAGCAAAGTAGGTGACCCAGTAAGTGAAGAATCAAGTAGGACAGATCAAGCGGAGGACACAACCCTCACATGGCTCTAGAGCTGTTTCCATGGCAACAGGGCCTGATGGTAGTATTCAGTATGTATGCATGAAATGTTCTGTGGTTTAAAAAAACACATGTACTTTGTGGGTCTCCTAGATTTAAAAGGCCTGCTCTGCCACCATCTTGGTTATGTGCAGTTCTGCATTCAAATACAAGGTCAGGAAAAAAAAATACAAGGTCAGTCCAGACCAGTCAATTAATTATTTAAAATAATGTAGGACTGCCAGACCCTACAAGGCTCCTTTCATATTCAACAGGAGCAGGATGTTTGATCATCCTGGAACAATGAGTATGAATCACAAGGTATGACTAGGAACTCTAGCGCAGGGCCACTGACTGATGCATAACCCTGCCCTCCCAGAGACTGATAAGCTGAAGGTCTTATCATCAATAAGATTGGAACCAGGAGTAGGGGGACTGAGATACAGCTTCCATCTCAATACCAAGTGATCAAGTGGATAAAAAAAAATACACTTGTTAGTAGACTCGCCTTCCCCCGGAAACCCTGGATACATATGCACATTTGTTCAGTTTCACCCATCCTTTTTCCTTGTTCTCCTATCCCACACAATTGATGCTGTATTATTTTTCTATCAATAAAAGGCCAGGAGCTTGCTCTTTCAACAACATCCTGCACTGGACAGCTTGCTCCACGACTCCCATTGGTCAGTGAGGAATTGTCAACACAACAGTACTACAAATAGTTTGTAAATAATGTTGGTTGGTCTAGACCTTGTTTCTGGCTTCAACGTCTGCGTTGTGTGCCAGCAGCTTGGCTACGATGGCTGCATTCTGACCCCGCACAGCATAGTGCAGAGCAGTGTTGCCGTCCATGTCCACGAGGTCTGGATCAGCGCCATGCTCCAGCAGAATGGCTGCACACTCCTCTTGCTGGCATTGTACTGCCTGTCAGTGTTAGAAGAAGAAATAGATAGTCAATTCTAGGAATTCAAAGTAAACATTTCACCCATTAGTTTTATTTAAATGAGATAAATTAATGTTTATTGTATTAATCAAGTCCATTTCATACTGACACAGTTGGCTACCACATACCTTCATCAGGGCTGTCCTGTTTTCACTGTCACAGAGGTTAAGCTGGCATTTTCTCTCTACGAGGAGAGTTACCACTTCTCGATGGCCATTGGCACAGGCCAAATGGAGAGCAGTCCTATGAAAGTGAGAAGGCTTTTTAGGAAATTATAGTGTACTAACTCAAAACTGTAAACATTAAATGCCAAAATTCCCATGTCTTTAAACACATGCCCATTGGAAAGTACAACATTATTAGCCCTTATTGCTCATCACAGTAGTGAAAGAGCAGTTCATTTGACTAGTTAGAGTGTGGATTCAGCTCACTTTGGGTTTGAATCCTACTTTGCTCTGTCACTTATTAGCTATTGCTTAGCCTCTCTATGCCTCATTTTCTCTTGAATAAAATGGGGATGAAAAGGAATTGTCTCACAGGCACTGTTGTGATACTTAAGTTACAATCTTTCAAAGTGTTCTAAACAACCCCTGCAGTAAAAAGCAACTCCTTATTGTTAGATAGTATTATTCTATTTATTGCCATTACTACCACTTTACAAAGACATTTAAACTAAGAAAAATAATACAAATATACCTATTTTGCAGTATGTTTTAAGATTAAAGAGAGCACTGCACTTTAATGATTCTAAGATGCACACTTTCTCACATTTTACCCTTGACACTGGAATGCAATTTATAATTCATAATGTCTTAGAATTATAACTGAGGCAGTTAAAAAAATATGTCTTTGGTACATAAGATAGAGGGGCATTACACAATCCACAGTGCGGTACAGCATGTGATTCATGTTGCAGTTCTAATCACATGGTTGGCATTTAACTAAATTATAGTTCTTTTAAAAATACTGGAGAAAAGGGACTAAATAGCAAAACTAAAGGATATTTTTAAAAAGTCAATCTTACTTCAATTTTCAGGAAACTTTAAGTCAAAGGAAACTGAACATTTGCATGAATATGGATAGCTCATTTATTCAATTATTTTGAGCCAGGGATGGTGTGAAAAATCAGACCTTTCCAATAATTAACATTAGCACTTAATACTACTATAAATTTTCAAAAGAGCAAGTAAAAGTTATCTTTTACAACTTCCTACCCTCCAAAATGCTTTTGTTTGAAAGGATGGAGAAAAAGCTTCAAATGAGATTAGGTCTTAATACATTCTTCAGTTTTAAATTTCATAACTTAGGCTGGGCAACATTTAGTTTCTAAGGATGAAAGAGTCCTGGGAGGTATTAGAATACGTCTGCTATATAACAGATATTCAAGCTATAGCTGATGAACAAAAAGAATGGATAAATGTAGATGGAGAATTCAAAATACATCATACACATATATACACACATACACACACATATATAAGTATATATTTACCTATATATAATCTCCATTAACAGCTCTAGTAAAGTTCCCCAATATCTCTAATACACTACATACTTTCAAGTTATCGAAGCAAAGTCTACCTGTATCCTCGCATTATAAACTGGGAATTCAGAACAATAGGTTTAAACAACGTACAGGTTAAATGTGGAAAAGAGCTGAGGGTGCAGTTTGTTCAAAATCTTCAAAGAAAGGTTTTATAAAGTAAAGCACTGATAATGATAATCATCATTTATGTTTACTATTTTTAGATTCATACACAACTAAAAATTGTTTACAAATTAAAATAAAGCTATATAATAAAAATGTATATATTTAAGTGTATGCATAATAAAATCTACAAGCACATATAAAAAGATTCTATTTACTTCTGAAAGGTCAAAAGTTATCAGAAGATACCAGGCCTTCAAGAAAAAAATGTAAAAAAGTAAAATCTCTGCAAAATTCATATGCCTGCTCTTCCCCAGGAATATTTCATAAATAATAAACTCATTAGAATTTTTATACATGTTCCATGTAGAAATCACAGACTTTTTAAAAAAAGAAAAATTCACTTAAAATACAAAAGCTCAAAAATAACATTTTATCACATCTTGTACATGTTTTTGGCTAACACTACACTACAGTCTATGTGTATGTGTAATCCAAGTGAATGTAGATCAAAATGATCTACTAAAGTACACCTTTGATTGTGAACACACATCTATATGGATGCCACTTTCAAAGGCCATTATCTAGATTATGGGCGCACTGTAATTATAAACTCTGTTATGAGTTTTTTTTAATACATTGCTATTTTAAGCAGCACTAGAAAAAAATTGTACATTATAGGTCTCAACTTCCTAAAGATATTTTTAGAATACACATAAGTAAAAGGAATATATATATATTTGTAAGTGTGTTAGTTATCACCAAGTTGCCTACTGAAAAATCAAAAGCAGCTTAAACTTTAAGCAACTGTGTAAGAACGACAGCTCCTCATCATCACAAACTCTGCGGATGGAAAAGGTGATTTTGCTCATCTATTAACTTAAATTCATTTCCTACCTGGGACACTAAATATTTTTTCCCATGTCCACTGGTCACCAGATATGCAAAAAATATATCTGCCCAATCTTCACATTAGTTTCCTTCTTGTTGATTTCAAAGAATTCTTTAAAATGAAGACATATTTTTCATCTGATACAGATATGCTGTAGACATTTTTATTTTGTTAATATGATTTGATATACAGAGAGCTTTAATTTTTTATGTTACTGAATCAAACTTCTTCCTCCTGAAGTCATTCTTAGGAAGGTCCTGGACAACATAAAAAATGAACAAATACACATTTGTGTTTCCTTCTGGTGCTTTTCTCATTTTGTATATTTAACATTTTTAATTTCTATTTGATCTGGAACTTATTTTTATGAGATTAAAAAATCTAGTTAGTTTCTTCCAAACACAATTAGCTGGTATTTCACCATTATAATATTTCACCAGTAAATTCACATGCATTTGGATGTTTGGGCATCTTCTATCCTGTTCCATTTATTTATGTGTATTTTCAGTTGTGAACCAATTACTAGTTAGTGGAAATTTATACCACATTTTGATCTCCAGAAGGCAAGCTTTTGTCTATCTTACAAACCTTTTGTAAATTTCATCACAACAGTAAAAGACAGCATATGTAACTCAAATTTTTTAAAACCTTATTTTTTTGTTTGGTTTATATAAAATTGATAAATACCAGGAAGAACTCGCACTTAGAGAAAATGACATTTTCTGTTCAAGAACCCAGGGCCATCTTCCCCCTTCAAAGTTTCCTTTGAAGGTCGCTCCATAAGAACATATAGAAATAGGTACAGACTGGTACCAGGTGGGTCCTGGAGTTCATCCGAAGCATGTCTAGCCTGGGCGTTGCTCTAGGATGGGAACGGTCGCTCTCATTCTGCGCTTTTCTACAGTATGGAGTGTGATGGCATGAAAATGCAAACATAAATGCAAAAATAAAATGTTGCACACGACTCTTATAACTGATACTAGCTGCATCTTTCTAAAATTGTCAGTAAAGGTAGTTTTGAGTGGACGCAAAGGGCGCGAGCGCCGGCGGGGCTCTTCTCCCCCACGGGCGGGCGCGGCCCCGCGGCGGCTCCAGGGCCAGCGGCTGCCGAGCGTCGGCGCGAGGACGGCCGGGCCCGCGGGGACAGGCCGGGCCCCGCCGGGCCGCGAACGTGCGCGCGTCTCCCGGGTCCTCCCGCCCCGGGGCCGGCCCGCTGCCCCGTTACCTGGACATCTTGTCTCGATCATTCAAGCCGTTTCTCCCCAGCAGAAGCAGCTGCTGCACCGCGGCCACGTCGCCCGCGCTCGCGGCCCGGTGGATCTTCCCGAGGTCCCGGGCGCGGACGCAGTACCCGGGCGGCCTCGGGGCGACGGCCTGGGCGCCCGCGGCGCCGCTCTGCGGGCTGGTGGAGGAGCCCCGGCGCCACGCGCCCTTCCCGCTCCGAAAGCCAAAAATCTTCTTCATCGCGTCAGAAACTCCTCGCCGCCGCCGTGGCTTTCCTCCGCCCCCCGAGCTCAATTCCCGTCCACAGAGAAGCCAACCGGCTGTCGCCGCGGCGGTCACCGCAGCCCGGGCGGCGGCGGATTTAAATCTTTCGGACTAGGCTAGCGGTAGCCAAGCAACGACGCCACACGCAACTGCGCGGGCGCGCCTCAGAAAAATGGCGTCACTGCGCCTGCGCACCGAGAGGCATTTCCCCCAGAGGGTGAGCAGTGCGCGTGCGCGAGGGCGCGGCGTCTCAAATCTCGGCGACGGCCGGCTGGTGGCGCGGGGTTGACGTCTGAAGTCGGTGGCGTAGGCGACTGTGGTGGACCTTAAAGATGCTTAAGGTCTCGTTCCCCGGAAAGCTCCTCTAAAATAGTTCTAAATATGCTTGCTCCTCAGCTTATTTCTCTTCTCCATCACACAGGGCCCAGGACATCTTTGTGGAATTTAACAAATACAACAACAGGAAACAGAAAGCTGTTTGTTTTCATGGTTCCAGAGGTTGTGGCACTGTACGTCATCAAGTGCAAATTTAGAGAAATCAGTGCACGTATTTCAGATGAAGTGAAAATGCAAATGGCCAACAGGCATATGAAAAAATGTTCAACATCACTTGTAATCAGGGACATGCAAATCAAAACTACCATGAGATACCATCTTACACCAGTGAGAATGGCACATATTAAAAAAACTAGCAACAACAAATGTTGGCGAGGGTGTGGAGAAAAAGGAATTCTCCTGCACTGTTGGTGGGAGTGCAAACTGGTCCAACCACTATGGAGAGCTGTGTGGAGATTTCTTGACCTACTAAACATAGAGCTTCCATATGATCCAGCAATTCCACTCCTAGGTATTTACCCAAAGGACACAGAAACATCAATTCCAAAGAACGCCTGCACCCCTATGTTAATAGCAGCTCTGTTTACAATAGCTAAGCTTTGGAAACAACCCAAATGCCCAAAAATAGATGACTGGATCAAGAAGATGTGGTACATATACACCATGGAATATTACTCAGCATTCAGAAAAGATAAACACATGCAATTTGTAGCAACATGGATGGCACTGGAAGGAATCATGCTCAGTGAAATAAGCCAGAAAGAAAAAGAAAAATACTGGATGGTCTCACTCATAGCAGGAATCTAGAAAACTTAAATAAAGGACCAGGAAAATGAATAACTATAAGAAAGTGAAAATCAAAATCAACAAAAAACTATGAACCAGAGACACTTTTTGGGGGGTTGGGATTGGGGAGGGGAGGGATTGGGGTCAAAATGGGGGGTTGCAATTATATGGGGAATATAAAAATAAAATTTATTATAAAAAAATGTTAAGAACAAGAGTTAAAAAAAAAAAAAAAAGAAAAGAAAACGCAATTCTGAATGCCTCAACTCTCCCATTGGGCCCAGGCTCACAATTTTTTTTTTTTACTTTATTATTTTGCATTTCTTTCATCGAATTAAATCTCTAATCTGATACTTCTTTTAGAGCGTAATGGAACATTTAAAACTTTTAAAAATGGGTATTCACTTGTCCCAAACAATCCATGTTTTCTGACCTGGTTTAAAATACTTTATCTGACATTAAATTCTGAGATACTCTTTTCTGATTCTGGGTTTTCTATTCTTTTCCACTAAGTGATCCTCTGCTTCTTGCATCCCTACCCTACTATTTTAATTCCTTATAAAATATATTTACTATGCATTATATTTTCATTTTGTTGAGTGTTTTCTTTGCTCTGCTGAAGATTGATGGTTTGATATAATGCCACTTTTTTTTGTTGTTGTTGCCTTTGCTTTTGGTGTCAAGCCCAAAAAATCATTACCAAGTCTGATGTCAAGGAATTTACATGCTTATGTTTATTTCTGGGAGTTTCATGGTTTCAGGTCTTATATTCGTCTTTAATCTATTGTGGGTTAATTTTGGCCTGTGGTGTAAGATGGTGGTCCTTTTGCATTCTTTTGCGTGCAATTTTCCAACACCATTTTTTTGAAGAGACTGTACTTTTCCCATTATATATTCTTGACTCCTTTATCATATATTAATCAGCCATTTATAAACAAGTTCATTTCTGGACTCAACATTCTGTTACAATGTTATATGTCTTTTTTATGCCAATACCATACTATTTTGATTATTATGGCTTTGTAATGTAACTTGGAATGAGAACCATGATACTTCCAGTTTTGTTCTTTCTCGAAGTTGCTTTGGTTATTTGGGGTCTTTCATGGTTCCAAACTAATATATTGCCTGTGTTGTTTCAGTGAAAAATGCCAGTGGAATTCTGATAGGGGTTGAATTAAATATGTAGATTACTTTGGATACTATGGAAATTTTAGCTATATTGATACTTTCAATCCGTGGACATGAAATAGCTTTCCTTTTATATTTCTCCTCTCTAACTTCTTCTAACAATATCTTACAGTTTTTACTGTACAGGTCTTTCACCTCCTTGGTTAAATTTATTCCAAGATATTTTAATCTTTTTGGTCTAATTGTACTTAGTGTAAAGAAATGCAACAGATTTTTGTATGTTGATTTTGTATCCTGCACCTTTATTAAAATCATGTCATTGGTTCTAACAGTTTTTGTTGTGTTGTTCTTAATGTTTTCTGTATATATAATGTCATCTGCAAATAGTGACTCTTTTACTTCTTCCTTTGTGGGATGTCTTTTATTTCTTTTTCTTCCTTAATTGTTCTGGGTGAGAATTCCAGCACTGCATTGAGTAAAAGTGATGAGCGTGAGTGCCGCGGACCAGCACAGCAATTTTATTATTTTTGAAAGTTAATTTATTTAGTATTTTAGTATATTTATGATTATTAAATTTATTCTTTGACTGGGAAAGGGATATTTTTAATACGGGACCAGAGGCTTGGGCAAATAATGGCGTTATTTTTAGATTATTACTGTTTTTAGGATTATTTGGAACTTTATTCTGTTGGCCTTCCCATAATGTTGCCTCAGTGGCATTAACCAACAAATCTTGATTAGTACCCAGAAGGACAAAGCCTGTGTTGGGACTAAGATGGCCCATGAAGGGCATAAAATTTTTTTACTTTTTTTTTTTTTTACTTTTTTTCCAGGTTTTTAGTGATAGACTGCCTTCTTCTGGAAACCACGGACATACCCATAATATAAATTTATAAAGTTGCAGTAGAGCTTTTTTATTTACTTTAATAGCATGCGTTTTAATTATATTTTTTAATATAGATAGAAAAAGATTTTTGTTTTTGGTCTGTAATTGACCCATGTTCTTGTGGTGCTTTTATTTATTTAAGTAGAGATTTTTTTTAACTGTGTTGTCCGGCCTGTGTCCCTCGCGGGAACTTGTGGAGGCGTTTTAGCTAAGGTCTGTTCGTATAAATTCCGGACCAGGCTACTTCGAAGAGCAGATGACCGTTATGTCGTATGACGTTTCTCCATGGGAATCGTGGGTGTAGCCCACTCAGACTCCGTAGCCACGAGGCCGTGGAGCCGTAATCATACACTCTCACACACACGCAGCACCACGAGCATTTACACTTAGAAAAACTTTTTACTGTCTCAAACTGATCACCCTTTATCAGCGAGCTCCGGACGCTCCAGTGAGGATCCTATCCCTGACTTTTTTAAAAGAGGGTATTTTTAAGGGAATCACATTTACACTCACACACAAGAAGGGAGATAGCTTACCCAATGCAATTTTTTCATTACTCACCTCTCCTTTGGGTGGAAAAACTCAGCAAAATTTGAATTCGGGCCCCACATTGGGCGCCACCTGCCGCGAACCAGCACAGCAGTGAATGATGAGGCCATCTCGGGGTTGAGAGACTGCGCTGGGTGGTCAGGGATTCGGCGAAAGAAATGACAAACAGACACACTTCAAGAGAGAGTGTAAATCTGAGTGTAATTTTCTTTGAGTTTGTGACCAGTATATATATATGTTTTCTAAAAGCATAGGAACAATGAATATCAATGAAATCAGCTTGCTCATGGGTTTAGCTTATCACTGACAGGGCAGTGATTTACATCTGGACCTAGCCTCATTCCTAAGTAGATAGACCATTAATTTTGTTTTTAAACTATATAATCACATTTTTTGTTTTACTAGCTACTTTTCACCTAAACTATATTTTAATTATTACAGGGTTTAGTAATGTTTCATTTGAGTCAGGCTTGCATTAAGGATTTCATATGATTTTTTAATTAACAACCAATGACCTTTATAGAAGAAAGAAGGAAGTTTAGAAAGACAATAAGGGAATAAAGTTTGTAGTTCTAGAAAGACGAGATAAGGTTTTTTGTAGTAGCATTCTTGTAGTGGTTCCTGGTGGTCATTATCTTTTGATAAACATCTGTCTTATCTATGTTTTCAGGGAACTTTGCTGTACTCCCCTGCACACTGGTTCCTTGCCCAGCCGGACCTAGGGACCGTGGCGAAAGCCATTAGCCCTAAAGGTCACTGCAGGGGGAGGTGCAGCACGTGAGCATCCTTATCATGTTTCTAATCTTTCAACTTTTCACCATTGAGGATGAAATTAGCTATGGCCTTGTCTTATATGACCTTTATTATATTGAAGTATGTTATCTGTATACCCACTTTGTTGAGAGTTTTTTCTCGATGATCTTCTGCATCTATTGAGATGATAATTTTGTTAAGAATACATGATTTGAGACTAAAATATTTCCAAATTGAATTCAAACTGACATGAGTAAAAATATAAGCTAAAAAAATGTTAAAAGCTACTGAAGGAGTAGTACATGAGATTCAGCACATTTCAGTCATCTGGGAAATCTGGATTCCAAAACAGTCACTTTAGGTATAAGTATTTCCATTTATCTGTTTCACCATTGTAGTAAAATGTGACAAATAAAATGGTAATTTTAGCACATGACTAAATTATTATCAGTCTATATCTGTTAATGATTTATAACTTACCCTCTTAAAATTTCACAGGTGACACAATGTCTTTACACAGCACAAAGCATAGCTCAGTACTTACTTTTTTGTTGTTCCTGGAAACAAAGTATGCTTTTAAAGTAGATAGAGCAGGGGCCTCCCTGGTGGCACAGGGGATAAAAACACAGTGTTATCAAGCTATCCACAGCCACTGCAGAAAGAATTTGACCCCGGCCAGGGAGCTACCCACATGGTGCAGCAGACCTCTCCTGTCTCATCCATTGCTCCCCTTAGTGTATTTCAGTAGATCTGCCTGTTCTGTTCCCCACTCTGTCTCTGGTGAATTCTCTCACCCCCCACATGTCTGACCTGTACCCCAGTTCTTGTGTGCATAAATAAATCTTAAAAAAATAGAGCAAATACACAGTCCCTGGGTCTGATCTGCTCTCAGAGTCTGGTTCAGGCCAGTCCTCCTGCTCTGGCCTCTGAGCCCCTGAGCCCCTGAAACCTTTTCATTCTTGGACTCCCCTTTGAGAGCAGCCTTTGAGGGACTAAGACCCATTTCTGGAAAGGAAAGTCCACTTTGTTGAACAGGAGAACAGATTAGAAAGTAGTGACTGGATGGAGTGCCCAGTCCCCCCAGTCCCCAGCCCCCAGCCCCCACCCCCAATGGCTTCCTTGAAACATTTGAAGAGAGGTTGTTGGAGGTGGGGCTGTGCTTTGCCTGGATGCTGGAGGCATTGATGGGGAGCATGTGATTTGACAGCCTAACTAGCCCCAAATGCGTTGTGGGGTGCCTGTCCTTTCAGGAGCTCAGTTAAATAAGCAACATCTTATCAGAATAAAATGGATTCGCCTATCTAATTATTGGGAGAATTTGTCTTGTTCATGGTTACACACACACACACACACACACACACACACACAGAGAGAGAGAGAGAGAGAGAGAGAGAGAGAGAGAGAAATACACAGATACTACATGTACTCTAAGTGCCATTTTTGCCTTTCTTGGAATCACTAGGTAGCACAGTTTTCGGGTATGGTTTTTGTGAATCTGGGATACATAATTTAATTATTGTTTTTGCTCCTAACTACAAACTTGACATGCACATGCATTCATATTCCAGTAAAAAAGTTGGGAGTAAGCACACAAAATGAAAAGTGAAAAAAAGTGGGTGTTTATCAGAAATATTAGCAAATTTAAACTGGGATATTTATTTACTTTTTAAAGATTTATTTTTTATTTTTTTTTAATAAATAAATCTTAAAAAAAACAAGATACAAACTAAAGTACTGAAGGTACTCACTTAGTGGCTTAAGGCACTGACAATTTTCCTCGGATAATGTAGTTAGGGCAGCATAAGGAGGGGTGTGGATAAGGAGCTCTAATTGTCCCAAACAGTAATAATACAAAAAAAACAAAAGTGACTCTATTTTTTGGGGAGGGGATTATCAAGAGCCAATGAAATTTCTTTTTACTCTTATCAGATGTTGATCAGAAGGACAGTTAATGTTTTCTCCAGCTCTCAATAACTGATATATGCAAGGTCCCCAGCTTGTTAACTGCTGATTTGGCTATCATTAGTTCCTGCTTTAGAAGATGGTTCCATTTATCTTAGCTTAATACATTACCATGCCAAAATATGATGGTATATAGGTATTCTTTTATTATGTCCAAGTAGCATATTGAAGCATGTTTCAATTTAAAGTGACACACAAATCTAACTTTTGTCACCCTTTAATTTGACTCAGTAGTAACACAATATGGGCATAACAGACAATGTACAGTCTATTAGCAATTTTATAGTGAATCACTGTTAGAGTCTGTCATCTTAGTATTTATTTAACTGAGTCGCATATGATCTAGTTGAACATTTCACAGAGCCTGTATTTTGCTTCCTGACAACCTGTGTAGAAAGTGCATCTAGCACAGCATATGAAATATGCACACGTCCTCCCATGAAAATGTTTATAAATAGATGATGTTAATAGTGAAAATATTAAATAAGGATGACATAATTGATCCTGCTCCTATATGCACAGTTATTATTGAATTTTATTTTTTTTAAAATATATATATATATTTATTTATTTTTTTTTATAAATTTTATTGTTATATTCCCCATACAATTGCAGCCCCCCCATTCTGACCCCAATCCCTCCCCTCCCGCCCCCGCCCCCCTAAAAGTGTCTCTGGTTCATAGTTTTTTGTTGATTTTGATTTTCACTTTCTTATAGTTATTCATTTTCCTGGTCCCTTATTTAAGTTTTCTAGATTCCTGCTATGAGTGAGACCATCCGGTATTTTTCTTTTTCTTTTTGGCTTATTTCGCTGAGCATGATCCCTTCCAGCGCCATCCATGTTGCTGCAAATTGCATGTGTTTATCTTTTTTGAATGCTGAGTAATATTCCATGGTATATATGTACCACATCTTCTTGATCCAGTCATCTATTTTTGGGCATTTGGGTTGTTTCCAAAGCTTAGCTATTGTAAACAGTGCTGCTATAAACATAGGGGTGCAGGTGTTCTTTGGAATTGATGTTTCTGTGTCCTTTGGGTAAATACCTAGGAGTGGAATTGCTGGATCATATGGAAGCTCTATGTTTAGTAGGTCCAGAAATCTCCACACAGCTCTCCACAGTGGTTGGACCAGTTTGCACTCCCACCAACAGTGCAGAAGAGTTCCTTTTTCTCCACACCCTCGCCAGCATTTGTTGTTGCTAGTTTTTTTAATATGTGCCATTCTCACTGGTGTAAGATGGTATCTCATGGTAGTTTTGATTTGCATTTCCCTGATGACAAGTGATGTTGAACATTTTTTCATATGCCTGTTGGCCATTTGCATCTCCTCTTCAGAGAAGTTTCTTTTTAGCTCTTCTGCCCATTTTTTGACTGGATTATTTTCTTTGTTGTTGTTGAGTCTCATCAGCTCTTTGCAGATTTTTGTGATCAGTCCTTTATCATTAGTGTTGGGTGCAAAAATGTTCTCCCAGTTGGTGGGGTTTCTCTTTGTTTTTGTTATTGTCTCTTTTGCTGTGCAGAAGCTCTTTAATTTGATGTAGTCCCAGCTGTTTATCTTTGCCTTCACTATCACTGCTTTGGGTGATGTGTCTGTAAAGATGTCTTTGATGTGCAGAACACGTAGTGTTTCGCCTATCTTTCCTTCTATATATTTTATGGTTTCAGGTCTTATGTCTAGTTCTTTAATCCATTTTGAGTTGATTTTTGTGTATGGTGTGAGGTAGTGGTCAAGCTTCATTCTTTTGCATGTAGCGACCCAGTTTTCCCAGCACCATTTATTGAACAAACTTTCTTTGCTCCAATGCATAGTCTTTGCTCCTTTGTCAAAGATTAGTTGACCATAAATCTGTGGGTTTATTCTGGATTTTCTATTCGATTCCATTGGTCTGTATGTCTGTTCTTGTTCCAATACCATGCAGTTTTGATGATTACGGCTTTGTAGTATAGTTTGAAGTCTGGGAGTGTGATGCCTCCATTCCCTTCTTTTTTTTTCAGGAGAGCTTTGGCTATTCGGGGTTTTTTGTGATTCCATATGAATTTCATCAATAATTGTTCTATTTCTTTGAAGAATGACATTGAAATTTTGATTGGAATAGCATTGAATCTGTATATTGCTTTTGGAAGGATGGCCATTTTAATAATGTTTATTCTTCCAATCCATGAGCAGGGGATGTCTCTCCATTTCTTTGTGTCTTCTTCTATTTCTTTTAACAGTGTTTTATAGTTTTCTTTGTATAGGTCCTTTACCTCTTTTGTTAGATTTATTCCCAAATATTTGATTTTTTTTGTTTCAATAACAAAAGGGATGGTTTTTTTGATTTCTTCTTCTTCAGATTTATTGTTTGTGTATAGGAAGGCTACTGACTTTTGCATGTTGATTTTGTATCCTGCCACTTTACTGAACTGATTGATGAGTTGAATTAGCTTTTCTGTGGAGTTTTTGGGGTTCTCTATGTATAATATCATATCGTCTGCAAATAGTGATAGTTTGACTTCTTCTTTTCCTATTTGGATTCCTTGGATGTCTTTCTCTTGTCTTATTGCCCTGGCTAGGACTTCCAGTATTATATTGAAAAGCAGTGGTGAGAGTGGACATCCTTGTCTTGTTCCAGATCTTAATGGAATTGCTTTCAGCTTTTCACCATTGAGAATGATACTGGCTGTTGGCTTGTCATAGATGGCCTTTATGATGTTGAGGTATGTTCCTTGTATCCCAAGAATTTCAAGGGCTTTTATCATGAATGGGTGTTGCACTTTGTCGAAAGCTTTCTCAGCATCTATTGATATTATCATACGGTTTTTATATTTCTTTTTGTTGATGTGTTGGATAACGTTGATTGATTTTCGGATGTTAAACCATCCTTGTGCCCCTGGAATGAATCCTACTTGGTCGTGGTGAATTATCTTATGGATACATTGTTGGATTCTGATGGCTAAAATTTTATTGAGGATTTTTGCATCAGTGTTCATTAGGGAGATTGGCCTGTAGTTTTCCTTTTTTGTGTTGTCCTTGTTCGGTTTTGGTATTAGTGTAATGTTGGCTTCATAGAACGTGTTTGGTATTGCCCCTTCCTTCTCAATTTTTTGGAAGAGTTTGTGAAGGATAGGCACTAATTCGTCTCTGAATGTTTGGTAGAATTCATTTGTAAATCCATCAGGCCCTGGGCTTTTATTTTTGGGGAGGTTTTTGATTACCATTTCAATTTCGCTAATTGTAATTGGTCTGTTTAGGTGTTCTATTTCTTCTTTATCTAGCTTTGGGTGATTGTAGAGTTGTAGGAATTTGTCCATCTCCTCTAGATTGTTAAACTTGTTTCCATATAACTGTTCATAGTAGTTACTGATTATTCTTTTGATTTCTGCTGTGTCCGTTGTGATTTCTCCTCTTTCATTGATGATCCTGTTTATTTGTGCTTTCTCCCTTTTTTCCTTTGTGAGCCTGGCTAGGGGTTTGTCTATTTTATTCATTTTTTCAAAGAACCAGCTCTTGGTTTCATTGATCTTTTGGATTGTTTTTTTAGTTTCAATTTCATTTATTTCTGCTTTGGTTTTTATTATTTCTTTTCTTCTACTGGTTTTGGGGTTTTTTTGTTGTTCTTTTTCTAGATCTTTGAGCTTCGAGATTAGGTTGTTTCTTTGAGTTCTTTCTTGTTTCTTGATGTGAGCTTCTATTGCTATATATTTTCCTCTTATTACTGCTTTTGCTGCATCCCATACATTTAGGATATTGGTGTCCTCCTTGTCGTTCAATTCAAAAAATTTTTTAATTTCTTCTTTGATCTCCTCATTATTCCAGTGGTCTTCCAGTAATGTGGTTTTTAATCTCCATGAGGTAGGAAAGTTCCTTGCCTTCTTTTTATGGTTTATTTCTAGTTTGATGCCTTCATGGTCAGAAAAGATGGTTGATATGATTTCAATCTTGGTGTATCTGTTGATGTTTGTCTTCTGCCCCAGTATGTGATCGATCCTGGAGAATGATCTGTGTGCACTTGAGAAAAATGTGTACTCTGTTTTTTTGGGGTTTAGTGTTCTATAGATGTCTGTTAAGCCCAATTGCTCTAGGTCCTTATTTAGAGCTTTGGTTTCTTTACTTATTTTTTGTCTTGTTGATCTATCCATTGTTGATAGTGGTGTGTTGAAGTCTCCCACTACGTATGTGTTTTCTCTGATGTCTGTTTTCAGAGAGGACAACAGTTGTCTGATATATTTTGGTGCTCCTTCGTTTGGTGAGTATATGTTAATGAGTGTTATTTCTTCTTGAAGTATTGTCCCCTTGATCATAATGTAGTGACCATTGGGGTCTCTTTTTATCTTTTTGAGTTTGAAATCTGTTTTATCTGATATAAGTGTAGCTGTTCCTGCTTTCTTTTTTGGTCCATTTGCTTGTAGGATTGTTTTCCATCCTTTAACTTTGAGCCTATTTTTATCTTTTGTAGCTAAATGTGTTTCCTGGAGACAGCAAAAGGTTGGGTTTTGTTTCTTAATCCAGGCTGCAACTCTGTGTCTTTTTATTGAAGAGTTTAGTCCATTTACATTTAGAGTTAATATTGATATGTTAACATCTGTATTTGCCATTGTGTTTGTCTTTCCTTTGATTTTATTTATTTATTCTTTTAATAACTTTTTTTTTGGCCTTCTTTCATTGTTATTCGTCCCTCTGAGGTTCTGGCTTTAGGACTCCTTGTAGTATTTTTTGGAGTGGGGGTTTAGTTGCAATGAAATTCCGGAGTTTCTGTTTGTCTGGGAAGGTCCATATTCTTTCTTCAAAGAGGAAGGAGAGCTTTGCGGGATAGAGTATTCTTGGTTGGCATCTGTTTTCTTGGAGTCTGTTGACTATGTCCCTCCACTCTCTCCTTGCCCGTAGTGTTTCTTCGGAGAAGTCTGATGTCAGCCTGATTGGCTTTCCTTTGAATGTTATCTGTTTGTTCCCTCTTGCCAGCTTCATTATTTTTTCCTTGTCCTGGATTCTTGGGAGCTTTACTATTATGTGTCTTGCTGTATTTTTTCTTTCGTCGTGGAAGTTTGGTGTTCTTCTTGCTTCTTGTATATCAATTTTCAGCTCCTTCTTCACGTTTGGGAAGTTCTCTTCAATTATCTCTTTGAATATTTTCTCTGTTCCTACTTCTCTCTCCTCTCCTTCTTGTATTCCTATAACTCTTATATTTCCTTTCCTCATGGAGTCAGATAGTTCCCGAAGTCTTTCTTCATTCTTTTTCCTTCGTACTTCTCTTTCCTTTTCTGTTTTGGTTCTTTTTATTTCTGTGTCTTCAAGATTACTTATTCGTTCTTCCATTTCATCTATTCTGCTTTCATTGCTTTTCCCAGAATTCTTTAGTTGTTCCACTAATTCTTTGATCTCCTGCATTTCTTTTACTTCCCTCTTTACGGACTCAATTTCATTCTTCTGATCGTTGATTATTTTTCCCTTATCATTGTTTTCCTTTATGACTTCTGTCAGTTTTTTAATCACGGCAATTTTAAATTCTCTTTCTGGAAGGCTCAGAAGTTCTTCCAAGTTACTGTCGTTGCAATCTGGGGGCTGGTTTTCTTTTTGTGGTGTGCTTTTTCTCTGGAGAGTTGCTAGGTTGCGTGTGGTTCTTCTCCTCCCTACCCTCTGTTTTCTAATTTGCCGTATGTGTTGGGACACTGTGTTGTTGGGACTGGCCGGCATCTTGGGTGGGCTTCTCTTCTCCCCTCTGGTTCCTCCAGGAGTCATCTGTCAGTTTCAAGCAGTCTTTATTGGAGAAAGGTCCCTGTCCTAAAATGTCGATGTGGGGACACACTCCCCTGTGCGCCTGGTCTGCCCCGGTGGTGGGTTCCTGCTCCCCCTCTGGGCTTGGACTGCAGGCCAGAGGGGGTCTGGCGTGGACGAACTTCCCCCGCTCACCCCTGGCTCCTGAGGAAGCCTTCTGCAGGTAGTCTTTACTGAAGAAATGTCCCTGTTCTAAAATGGTGATGTGGGACCCACTCCCTGCGCGTCCGGTGTCAGGCACACTCTTCTGCGTGCCTGGTCTGCCCTGGCTGTGGGTGCTCGCTCTCCCTGTGGGCTCAGACTACTTGTTCGGAAGGGGCCGGGTGTGGGCTAACTCCCCAGCTGGCCACTAGCTCCTTCAGGAGTCTGTGCTGGCTACAAGTCGCTAGGTGGCGCCAAAGATCTCTCCTAGAGCCCTTGGGGAGCTGATTTTCCACCCCGTGGGACAGGGAGCAAAGCGGGGATGGTAGGGTACACCTCAACGGCTTTGGGGTGCTGTGTCTGCCTTGTGCCCCACCGTCGTGGGGAACCCACGCCCCTAAATTCGTGCCCCGGGTCTCAGTTCCAAAGCCCTCAGTTCCAGGACGTGGGCTGTAGCCCAGTTCAGTGGCGCGGGAATGGCGCCTTTTGCACCGCTCCTGTGCCTGGGCGCCTGGTTCCTGCTTACTCAGGGAGGGACCTTCACCTCAGTGAGGACCTCCGCGCGTCTCCCCGCAAGCCTAGGTCGTCTTCCAAGCCTAGGTCGCAGGCGCGGGGACCTGGGCAGCCGCGATCCTGGTCTGCACTTACTTTTCAAGCGCGCGGAGCGCGCCACTTTCCGCGCAAGCTTACCGGCAGCCCGGGCTGTGTGCGCGTCTCCCGGGGTCTTTGTTCTTCTCTAATGGCGCCCGGATCCGTTCGCTCACCGCCGCGGCGAATCCTGCAGGGTTCGCCTCAGCTCCCGTTCAAGGGGTGTGGTGGCTGCAATAGTTCCTTTCCACTCACAGTCCCGCTTGCTGCGTCGTTTGTTCTTGGTGGCCGTTTTGGTTTGTTGTTTCCCTCCTCTCTGCCGGTCGGAGAGTGCCGCCTCTGTGGGCGGGGGAGGGGAGCAGGGCTCTGCGCTTCCCTCCCTTCTAGTCCTCTTTTATGGCCACTTTCTTCTTCGGGTAGTTTGCTGGAGTCACCCGTTTATCTTCCGTGTCCCAGTTCTCACTGGGACCTGCCGCTTTTCCTCCCTATTAACTTTTTTTAATGGGAGATCTTACTCGCAGCGTCTCCTCGCCGCCATGTTGCTCCGCCCCTTCTTAAAGATTTATTTTTATTTATAAATTTAAGAGCTGTGGTGTTGGCCAGAGGTCTGGGGGGGGGGTGAGAGCATTCACCAGAGACAGAGTGGGGAACAGAACAGGTGGATCTACTGAAATACACTGCTGAGGGGCACAGTGGGCTAGTCAGGAGTGGTCTACTGGGCCTTGTGGGTCACCTCCCTGGCTGGGGATCAACTTGTGTGGCAGTGGCTGGCAATAGCTTGATAGTGTTGAGACTTTAACCCCTGTACAACAGGGGGACCCTAAAGAGTGATACTTAAACACAGCCCCTCTTCTTAAAAATAAAATTTAGAAACGAGACTGCAAGCAAAGTTGCCAATTGATCATTAGTTTACCAAGGGAGGAAAGCCATGTAAACTGACAATGACTTAAATCATGTTTTCTGGCAGCGGCCAAAAAAAGTTGTTCAGAGTAAATAAATCTGCTGAGGACTGTTCCAGTTTTTGTTTGATGAGATGAGGAAGTTGGGAGCAACCAATTTTAAAGTGTGCAATTTTCCAGCAGAGGGCAGCGTTACCCACAGAATCAAAACCTGTGTGCAGTAACATGATTAAGAGGGTCTGATGTGTGAATGTATTCTTTTGCCAAGATTTAATAAGTGACATAATTAGTCTAATGAGAATACCCCAAAACAGGCATTGCTTTTATCCTAGTTTTTCAAATAAGAAAGCTGAAGCTCAGAATGGTTAGCTGACATACAACATCACATAACTAGAAAGTCCAGGCTATTTTTTTTCCGATTCCAGAACTTTTATTTAATATGTAAATGATTGACAAGTGCTCACTCTGTGCCAGGCATGACTTAAACACTTTGCATCTTTTAACTCCCTTACTCCTATACTAATCCCAAAATTTAGCCACTGTTATCATCATCTCCATGTTACAGATGTGGAAACTTAGGTACAGAGAAGTGAACAACTCTGAGATGATTTCACCAGTAAATGGCAGAACTAGGATTTGCGCTCACATTGTCTGCCTCCAGTCCCTGGTGCACCTCAGTGCTTTAGCCCCTGCCCTCTGTTGGCAGGGATCATTTGTACAATACAATCTGCCAGAACTTCTCAAAGTTGGGTGTCACTAAGGAACTTCCTAGGATTGCAATTCGGGAGTTCTACCCCAGGCTTCTTGAATCAGAAAGTTTGGGTAGAGCTGAACAATCTGAGTGTATGAGATCTTGGGGTGGCTCTCAGGCATGCTGAGGCAGAAAAAGAATTATCCCTTCCTTCCAGGTCTTCTGCTCAGTATGGAGCCAAGGGTCAACGTAGGTGTCTGCCCAGGAGCACCGGCAACTTAGGAGGCCATTGGGGTGACAGAGACAAGAGACTAGACATTTGTGGTTGTTGGTAGCAGTGGACAAGGAGAGAAACCAGGACTTAGGTACTAGGAAATCTTACAGTTCTCAGTGGCCCTGGCGTGATTACTTATACCCCTTTTTGTTCTCAAAAGTGTTCACATTTGAATGCACCCTATATATTGGGAAAACCAAGCTGGATCTGGGGATAGGGTCAGTGTAGTGATGAGAGATGAAGTGTCAAGGATGATTCCTAGTGTTTGGCCTGTAGACCAGAATGGAAGGT
The DNA here is from genome assembly GCF_964194135.1 of Talpa europaea. Classification (NCBI taxonomy): domain Eukaryota; kingdom Metazoa; phylum Chordata; class Mammalia; order Eulipotyphla; family Talpidae; genus Talpa; species Talpa europaea. The sequence continues at coordinate 74,560,770 of NC_140082.1, read as the reverse complement.
ATTGTCAGTCACTGGGAACTGTGCACTGTGAGGGACAGGTTGGGCAAAAGTCACAAAGTTAGACAGAAGATACACATGTCTGGATCTCAGAGTGGAAATCTGAACCGGGGAGAGGAAGTTATGAGTGAGTGACTGATGAAAAGTTGGTAACTGAAGCTGAGTAAGAGAGACGTCTAGAAAGAGCAAATTCTGCAAAGAGGAGAGATCCAGGAGGAGAGTCGGGGAAAGAAGTCTAGAAAGGCAAACTGGTGGCATCTGCAATTTGCCTCCTGTAAGAAAGCGACACAAGTTGATATCTCACTTCAGTGCTGGAAGTGTCACTGGCTATAAGAGAAATCACAAGTGTTCCTTTTGCCTCCAAAGAGTGTTTTGGGGGGAAATGCTGAATCTCTCTGAAAATATGCACTACGTCTGAAATATCAGTGTCTGCTTGCAAAGTTAGTTATATGTGAGTTTCCTCCAGAAAGTAAGTGAGGTACACATACACCTCACTTCGTAGTTGTAAGAGTCACTGGCTATGAGAGAAATCACAAGTGTTCCTTGTTCCTCCAAAAAGTGCCTTCAGCGAAAATGAATGACTGAAAACATGCACTGCCAGTGAAATATCTGTTTCTAGTAGCAAGAATTAGTTATATGTGACTTTGCTCAAAAATGCATGTAAAATACACATGTCTCCCTATGCAGTTCTAAGAGTCACTTGTTATGAGAGAAATCACAAGTGTTCCTTTTGCTCCAATGAAACTTAATGAGAAAAAGCTGAAACACAGTGAAAACCTGCACTCTTGGAAAGTTCAATGTGTAGGTGCAAGAGTCACTTATATGTGACTTTCCTACAGAAAGTAAGCAATATACAGAGATAACTCACTTCAGTGCTGTGTCACTTTTTTATGTAAGAAATCACAAATGTTCCTTTTGCCTCCAAAGAGTGCTTTTGGGGAAAATGCTGATTCACTCTGAAAACATGCACTACGTCTGAAATATGAATGTCTAGTTACAAGAATTAACTATGTGTGACATTCCTCCAGAATGTAAGTAAAATATATGTACATCTCACTTCACAGTTATGAGTCACTAGCTATGAGAGAAATCACAAGTGCTCCTTTTTCCTCCAAAGAGTGCCCTCAACAAGAATGCAGAATGACTCTGAAAACATGCACTACCTCTAATATCAACATCTAGTTGCAAGAATTAGTTATATGTGACTTTGCTCGAGAATGTAAGTAAAATATATGTACATCTCACTTTACAGTTGTAAGAGTCAGTGCTTATGAGAGAAATCACAAGTGTTGCTTTTGCTTCCGATGAGAATTAACAAGAAAAAGCTGAAGCACAGTAAAACCTGCACTTCTTTGGAAAGTTCTGTGTGTAGGTGTAAGAGTTACTTATGTGTGACTATCCTCCAGAAAGTAAGCAATATACAGAGATATCTCACTTCAGTGTAGTGTCACTGGTTATGTAACAAATCACAAGTGTTCCTTTTGCCTCCAAAGAGTGCTTTCTGGGGAAATGTTGAATAACTGAAAACATGCACTATCTTGAAATTTCGATGTCTCATTACAGGAGTTATCTATCTGTGGCTTTTCTCTGGAAATTAAGCAAAATACATAGACAACTCGCTTCAGTGCTGTAAGGTTTACTGGTTATGAGCTAAATCACCTGTGGTCCTACTGTCTCCAAAGAGGCCTAGGGAGAAAAACAGAAACACTCTGAAAACTGCACTTCTTGGAAAGTGAATGTCTAGTTACCAAGTTACACATATGTGACTTTCCTCCACAAAGTAAGTAAAATACACAGATATCTCACTTTAGTGTTGTAAGTATCACTGGGTATGAGAGGAATCAGAAGTGCTCCAACTGCCTGCAAAGAGTGCTCTTGGGAAAAATGCTGATTCACTCCAAAAACATGAGTTTGTGTGAAATTTCAATGTCTAGTTGCAGGAGTTAACTATATGTGACTTCCCTCGGAAATTAAGCAAAATACATAGATATCTCACTTCAGTGCTGTAAGATTTACTGGTTATGAGCCAAATCACCTGTGTTCCTACTGCCTCTAAACAGGCCTAGGGAGGAAAAGCAGAAACACTCTGAAAACTGCACTTCTTTGCATAGTTGAATGTCTATGTAGGGTAAGAAAATTATCAGGCTTTTCTGCCCTCCCGTCATTGGGATTGATGACGGAAACCTGTGGTCCTGAATGCATGCCTGATGGCGGGCACCTGGAGTGGGGTGTGGGCATGCGTAGGTGGGTGCACCTGGGCTGAGAGACTGGACTTATAAGGGCAGCATCACGGGGACACCAGCAGAACAGACCACCAGAAGAATGCCAGAGAGCCCAGAAAGAGTGAAGATTCGCAGGGGGTTAGGAGGCTGCCAGCCTTCTCGGCCCCCCAGCACCCCTGCCTGCCATGTACCTGGTAAACTCAGTAAAAGCCTGAAAAAGTCACTGTGGGCTCCAGGATCCCTCCTTTACCCTGTCTGCTTGGGTTATAGAGATTCTGCCCTGTGGTCTTCCCACGGCTGCAGTCTAGTTACAAGAGTTACTTATATGTGACTTTCCTCCAGAAAGTAAGCATAAATACACTTATATCTCATTTCAGGGTAGTAAGTATCTCTGGATATGTAAGAAATCAGAAGTGCTCCAACTGCCTCCAAAGAGTGCTTTGGAGGAAAAAGCACAATCACTCTGAAAACATGCACTATCTCTGAAATTTCAATGTCTAGTTGCAGGAGTTAACTTTCCACAGGACAGTAAGCAAAATACATAGACATCTCACTTCGGTGTGTAAGATTTACTGGTTATATGAGCTAAATCACCTGCGTTCCTACTACCTCCAAAGAGACTTAGGGAGAAAAATCTGAAACACCCTGAAAACCTGCACTTCTTTGCAAAGTCGTATGTATAGTTACATGTGTTACTTATATGTGACTTCACTCTAGAAAGTAAGCGAAGTACACAGATATCTTACTTCAATTTGTAAGTATCACTGCATATGAGAGGAATCAGAAGTGCTCCAACTCACTCCAAAGTGTGTTTTCGGGGAAAATGCTACATCACTCTGAAAACATGCACTATCTCTGAAATTTCAATATCTAGTTGAAGGAGTTAACTGTATGTGACTTTCCTCTGGAAATTAAGCAAAATACATAGACATCTCATTTCAGTGCTGTAAGATTTACTGGTTATGAGCTAACTCACCTGTGGTCCTACTGCCTCCAAAGAGGCCTAGGGAGAAAAAGCAGAAACACTCCTGAAACTGCACTTCTCTGGAAAGTTCATTGTCTAGCTACAAGAGTTACATATATGTGACTTTCCTCCACAAAGTAAATAAAATACACAGATATCTCACTTAAGTGTTGTAAGTATCACTGGGTATGAGATGAATCAGAAGTGCTCCAACTGCCTCCATAGAGTGCTTTCAGGGAAAATGCTGAATCACTCTGAAAACATGCACTGACTGTGAAATTTCAATGTGTAGTTGCCTGACCTATGTATATGTTTTTTCTACGAAAAGTAAGTACAATACACATCTGTCTCTCGAAGGTGTTTGAAAATTTGGTTGTTTTGATGATAATGACAATATCTCCTAGTGGCTCCAAACAGTACTTTGGGAGAAATTGCTGAATCACTCTGAAAATAAGCACTACCTCTGAAAGTTCAATGTGTATTTGCAAGAATGTGTCATATATGATTTGTCTCTACAAATTAAGTGAAATACAAAGGTATCTCACTTCAGTGTTGTAAAAGTCACTGACTATGAAAAAAAAACCACTCATGCCTGTGCTCCGACTGCCTCCAAAGAATGCTTTTGGTGAAAAAGCTGAAACACTCTGAAAACCTGCACTTCTTTTGAAAGTTCAATGGCTAATTACAAGAGTTACTTTCTGGAGGAATATTTGACTTTCCTCTAGAAAGTAATTGAAATACACAGATATCTCACTTCAGTTTTGTAATTGTCACTGGTTATGACAGAAATCAAAAGTGCTCCTATTGCCTCCAAAGAGTGCTTTTGAGGAAAATGCTGATTCACTATGAAAACTACTTATGAAATTTCATTGTTAGTTGCAAGAGTTAATTATGTGTGACATTCCTCCAGAAAGTATGCGAAATGCACAGCCATCTCAATTCTGTGTTGTGAGAGTCACTGGTTATGAGTGAAATCACCATTATTCCTATTGCCTCCACAGAGTGTTAGGTAGAAAAAGCTTAAGCATTCTGAAAAATTGCATTTTTGGGGGGAGTTCAATATGCAGTTACAAGTGTTTGTTGTATGTGACTTTCCTCATGAAAGACACAGATATCTCACTTTAGTATTGTAATTGTCACTGGTTATGAGAGAAATTAGAAGTGCTTGTATTGCACAAAAAGAGTGCTTTCAGGGAAAATTCTGAATCACTCTGAAAATATGTACTATCTCTGAAATTTATTTATTTTTTTAAAGATTTATTTATTTATTTTTGCAAGCACTGGGTACAGTCAGAAGCATGGGAGGGTGAGAGAATTCACCAGAGCCAGAGCGGGGAGCAGAACAGGCAGAAGGACCGAAGTACACTGCTGAGGGGAGCAGCGGGTGGCAGGAGAGGTCTGTGCTCCATGTGGGACCCTTCTCTGGTGGCCGGGGAGCAGTAGGGATAGAAATGGCGCTGCTGAAACTGCAAGCAGCTTGGCAACCCAGTGCTCAACCACTGTGCCACCAGGGAGGCCCTATCTCTGAAATTTAAATGTCTCATTTCAAGAGTTACTACCTTCAAAGAGTGCATTTGGCTGGCAAAGCTGAATCTCTTAAAGTTGCACTAACACTCAGAATGCAATGTCTACTTACAAGAGGAGCTTATATGTGATTTTACTCCTAAAAGCAAGTGGGAAAACTGGGTCGCTACATGAGAAAGAATGAAGCTTGACTACTACATCACACCATGCACAAAAACCAACTCAAAATGGATTAAAGAACTAGACATAAGACCTGAAACCATAAAATACATAGAAAGAAATATAGGTGAAACACTACATGATATGCACATCAAAGACATCTTTACAGACACATCACCCAAAGCAGTGATAGTGAAGGCAAAGATAAACAGCTGGGACTACATCAAATTAAAGAGCTTCTGCACAGCAAAAGAGACAATAACCAAAACAAAGAGAAACCCTACCGACTGGGAGAACATTTTTGCACACAACACTAATGATAAAGGACTGATCACAAAAATCTACAAAGAGCTGATGAGACTCAACAAAAACAAATAATCCAGTCAAATAATGGGCAGAAGAGCTAAAAAGAAACTTCTCCAAAGAGGAAATGCAAATGGCCAACAGGCATATGAAAACATGTTCAACATCACTTGTAATCAGGGAAATGCAAATCAAAACTACAATGAGATACCATCTTACACCAGTGAGAATAGCACATATTAAAAAAACTAGCAACGGGCCTCCCCGGTTGCGCAGTGGTTGAGCGCTGGGTTGCGAAGCTGCCCACAGCCTCTGCAGCACTGGTTCCATCCCCGGCTGCTCTCCGGCCACAGGAGGAGGGTCCCGCATGGCACGCAGACCTCTCCTGCCGCCCGCTGCCCCCCTCAGCAGTGTACTTCGGTCCTTCTGCCTGCTCTGCTCCCCGCTCTGGCTCTGGTGAATTCTCTTACCCTCCCGTGCTTCTGACTGTACCCAGTGCTTGTATAAATAAATAAAAATAAATCTTAAAAAAAAACTAGCAACAACAAATATTGGCAAGGTTGTGGAGAAAGAGGAACTCTCCTGCCCTGTTGGGGGGGAGTGCAAACTGGTCCAACCACTATGGAGAGCTACTAAACATAGAGCTTCCATATGATCCAGCAATTCCACTCCTAGGTATTTACCCAAAGGACACAGAAACATCAGTTCCAAAGAGCACCTGCACCCCTATGTTTATAGCAGCACTGTTTACAATAGCTAAGCTTTGGAAACAACCCAAATGCCCCCAAATAGATGACTGGATCAAGAAGATGTGGTACATATACACCATGGAATATTACTCAGCATTCAAAAAAGATAAACACATGCAATTTGCAGCAACATGGATGGAGCTGGAAGAGATCATGCTCAGTGAAATAAGCCAGAAAGAAAAAGAAAAATACTGGATGGTCTCACTCATAGCAGGAATCTAGAAAACTTAAATAAGGGACCAGGAAAAAGAATAACCATAAGAAAGAAAATATCAAAATCAACAAACAACTATGAACCAGAGACACTCTTTGGGGCTAGGGGGCGGGGTAAGAAGAGATTTGGGTCAAAATAAGGGGGTTGTAATTGTATGGGGAATATAAAAATAAAATTTAAATAAAAAATAAAAACAAGTAAAAAACACAGATACCTCAACCCAGAGTTTTAAAGGTAACTGATTATGAGGAGAATCACAAGTGTACAAACTGCCTCCAAAGAGTTCTTTTGGCCTGTAATGCTAAATCTCTGTGAAAGTGGTACTAACACTCAGAATTCAATGCGTTCTTACAAGAGGAACTTATATGTGATATTTTCCCAGAAAGTAAAATAGTGGGTATCTGAATCCTGAGTTTTAAAGAGTCACTAATTATGAGAAGAATTACATGTGCTGAAACTACCCCCCAAAGAGTGCTTTTGGCAAATAAAGCTGAATCTCTCTGAAAACTGCACTAACTCCCAGAGTTCCAAGTCCAGTGACATGAGCAACTTATCTGTGATTTTTTCCCCCGAAAGTAAGTAAAATACACATATAGCACACTTCAGATTTTAAGAATCTGGGAATGAGAAATATCAAGAGTGTTCAGTCTGCCTCAAAGGGTGCTTTATCCGAAAAGGTTGAAAAGCACTGAAAACATACACTACACTATGAAAGTTCATTGTCTAGTTGAAAGAGGAAATTATAAGTGATTTTTCTCCAGCAATTAAGTAAAACACAGATATCTCACTTTGGTGTTTTATGAGTCTCTAACTATAAAAAAAAACACTAGTGCTGAAAATGTCTCTAAAGAGAGCTTTAGGGCGAAAATGGTGAAAAGCATTGAAAATATGCAGTAACTCTGAAAGTTCAATGTCTAGTTGAAAGAGGTACTTATATGTTACTTTTCTTGAGAAAATTATTAAAATACAGGGCCTCCCTGATGGCGCTAGGGGTTAAGACACAACCTATGAGGCTATCAGCAGCCACTGCAGTGCATGTTCGATCCCTGGCCAGGGAGCTTTCCACATGGCACAGCAGACCTCTTCTGACTCACCTGATGCTCCTCTCAGCAGTGTATTTCAATCTGCCTGTTCTGTTCCCCACTCTGTCTCTGGTGAATCCTCTCACCACCACCCCCAAACCTCTGGCCTGTACCCCAGTTCTTGTATGCATAAATAAATCTTAAAAATAAAATTATAATTCAATTAAAAGTTAATACACAGATTTCTTACTTCGGTGTTTTAAGACAGTCTATGCTTGAGAATCAACACTATTGCTTAAAATGCCTCCAAGGAGCACTTTAGGGCAAAATGGTGGAAAAACACCAAAAATATGCACTAACTCTGAAATTTAAATGTCTAGTTGAAAGAGGTACTTATATGTTACTTTTCTCAACAAATGAGTAAAATACACAGAAATCTTACCTTGTTGTTTTAGAAGTCCTAGGTATGAGAAAAATCGCTAGTGCTCCAACTGTCTCCAAAGAGTGCTTTTGGGTGATAATGGTGACTCACTCTGAAAAAATGCACTAAATTATGAAATTTCAATGTGTAGTTGCAAAAGTTCTAGGTGATTTTTCCTTCTATGTGATGTTTTCTCCAAAAATTAAGACAAACACACAAATATGTGACTTTGGTGTTTTATGAGTTTCTAGGTATGGCAAAAAGCACTGGTACTCAAAAAGCCTCCACAGATCTCCCTGAACATCCCTAACACGAGATGTTCAGGGAGTAGTCGAAAGAAATACATGTGTTTTTTCTAAAGAGAATGCTCAAAATCGCTGAAAATATGCACTAACTCTGTACCTTTAAGTTTTATTTGAAAAACGTACTTGCATGTTATCTTTCTCCAGAAATTAAGTGAAATATACAGATAACTCACCTCTGTGTTATACCAGTCATTAGGTATGAGAAAAATTACTGTGCTACAATTGCCTCCAAAGAGTGTTTTTGGACAATAAACCTGAGCCACTGTGAAAATATGCACTAACTCTCCAACTTCAAGTTTAAGTGAAAATGTTCCTTTTATGTGATTTTTCTCCAGAAAGTAATTTATATACACACATATCTCACTTCAGTGTTTTGAGAGTCTCTAAGTATGTGAAAAAACACTGATGTTCAAAATGCCTCCAAAGAGCTCTTGTGGGTGAAAATGCTGTAAAAGGCTGAAAATATGCACTAACTTTGAAATTACAAGGTTTAGTTGAAAGAGATTCATGTATTTTACTTTTTTACAGAAAGTAGAAATATACACATGTCTCATCTCAGCATTTTACCAGTCACTAAGTATGAGAAAAATCACTTGTGCTCCAAATGTCTCCAGAATGCTTTTGAGTGAAATACTGACAAACACCGAAGAAATGCACTAACTCAGATGTTCAGGGATCAGTTGAAAGAGTTACATATATGTGATTTTTCTCAAGAAAATGTAAAATCTCACATGCATCTCACTTCTGTGTTCTTTCTTTCTCCAGGTGTGATAAAAATCACATGTGCTCTAAAGGCCTTAAAGAGTGTTTTTGGGGAAAATGCTGACAAACACTGAAAAAAAATGACCTTACATGGGATGTTCAGGGAGTAGTTGAAAGAGTTACATATATGTGATTTTTCTCAAGAGAATGAGTAAAACGCTCATACACATCACTTCTGTATTCCTCCAGTCTTCAGGTGTGACCCAAAACACTTGTGCTCCAAAGCCCTCCAAAGAGTGCTTTTGGGGGAAAATGCACAAACACTGAAAAAATGCACTAAATTGGGATGTTCAGGGAGTAGTTAAAAGAGTTACCTATATGGGATTTTTCTCAAGTAAATGAAAAAAAAAAAAACACACATGCATCTCACTTCTGTGTTCTTCCTGTCTCCAGGTATGATAAAAATCTCTTGTGCTCCTAAGCCCTCCAAAGAGTGTGTTTTGGGGAAAATGCTGACAAGCAATGAAAAAAATGCACCCACTCGGGCCTCTCTGGTGGTGCAGCGGTTGAGCGCTGGGTTGCCAATCTGCCTGCAGCTTCTGCGGTGCCGGTTAGATCCCTGGCTGCTCCCTGGCCACTGGAGGAGGGTCCCACATGGCACGCAGACCTCTCCTGCCACCCGCTGCTCCCCTCAGCAGTGTGCTTCGGTCCTTCTGCCTGCTCTGCTCAACGCTCTGGCTCTGGTGAATTCTCTCACCCTCCCGTGCTTCTGACTGTACCCAGTGCATGCATAAATAAATAAATAAATAAATCTTAAAAAAATATGCGCCCACTCTCAATGTCAGTGTTTAGTTGAAAGAGAGAATGTAAATTACAAAGATATCTCATATCTTTTTTTGTCATTCTCTTGTTATGAGAAAAAACAATTGTGTTCCAAATACCTACAAAGAGTACTTTTGGGTGACATGCTGAATCACACTGAAAACATCTACTAACTCTGTAAGTTCAATGTGTAGTTGAAAAAGTTACTTGTATGTTATATTTCTCAAGAAAGTAAGTAAAATACACAGATATGTAACTTGTGTGTTTTAGCATTCTCTTGTGAGAAAAAACACAGGGCCTCCAAAACTAAGAGTGATTTTGGGCAAAAAAGTTGTTTCTCTAAGAAAACCTGTTCTCACTCTGAGAGTTCAATGTTAGTTGAAAGAGTTACTTGTATGACTTTTTTCTCAAGAAATTAAGTAAAATATATAGATTTCTAAATTTTGTATTTTAACATTCTCTTTTGTAAGAAAAAAATACCAGTACTCCAAGAGCTTTCAAAGAGTGCTTTTGGGTGAAAATGCTGTATCACTCTGAAAACATGCACTAACTGTAAAAGTCAGTGTTTAGTTGAAAGAGTTACTTGTGTGTTACTCTTCTCAAGAAAAAAGAAGTGAAGGGCCTCCCTTGTGGCCCAAGGGGTTGAGACACAACCTTTGAAGCTGTCTGCAGTCACTGCAGCACAAGTTCAAGCCCCAACCAAGGAGCTACCCACATGGCACAGCAAACCTCTCCTGACTTGCCTGCTGCACTCCTCAGCAGTGTATTTCAGTCAATCTGCCTGTTCTGTTCCCCACTTTGTCTCTGGTGAATCCTCTCACTGCCCCCATGCCTCTGGCCTGCACCCCAGTTCTTGTATGCATAAATAAATAAATCTTTGGGAAAAAAGGTAAAATACAAAGATAACTCATATGTGTATTTTAATATTCTCTTATTATGAGAAAAAACACTTGTGCTCCAAATGCCTCCAAACAGTGCTTTTGAGCCACAATGCTGAATCACACTGAAAACATGCTCTAACTCTGAAAGTTCAATGTTTAGTTGAAAGTGTCACTGGTATGTTACTTTCTCAAAAAATTGTGTTACTACACAGATAGGTCACTTTTCAGTTTTAACATTCTTTTCTTATGAGGAAAAATAGTTGTACTCTAAAAACCTCCAAGGTGTACTTTTGGATGACAATGCTGAATCACGCTGAAAACATGCACCAACTCTAAAAGCCAATGTTTAGTTAAAAGAGTAACTTGTACATTACTCTTCTCAAGAAAGTAAGTAAAATACACAGATATCTCACTTCTATGTTTTTACATTCTGTTGTTATGAGAAAAAAATTTCAGTTCCAAATGCCTTCCAAGAGTGCTTTTTGGCGAAATTTTGAATCACTCAGAAAACATGCACTAGAGACCGGGCACGCAGGGAGTACGTCTTGCATCGCCATTTTAGAACAGGGACATTTCTTCAGTAAAGATTGCTTGAAACCGGCAGAAGGCTCCCGGAGGAGCCAGAGGTGAGCTGGGAAGTTTGCCCATGCCAGGCCCCTTCTGGCCTGCAGTCCCAGCCCAGACGGGGAGCGGGAACCCACTGACGGGCGGCCTGGGCACGCAGGGAGTGTGTCCCTGCATTGCCACTTTAGAACAGGGATATTTCTTCAGTAAACACTGCTTGAAACCGGCAGAAGTCTCCAGGAGGAGCCAGAGGTGAGTAGGAAGTTCACCACGCCAGGACCCTTCTGGCCTGCAGTCCCAGCCCAAAGGGGGAGCGGGAACCCACAGCCAGAAGTTCGCCCATGCCAGGCCCCTTCTGGCCTGCAGTCCAAGCCCAGAGGGGGAGCAGGAACCCACCACCGGAGCAGGCCAGGTGTGCAGGGAGTGCGTCTTGCATCGCCATTTTAGAACAGGGACATTTCTTCAGTAAAGACTGCTTGAAACCAGCTGAAGTCTCCCAGAGGAGCCAGAGGTGAGCTGGGAAGTTCACCCAAGATGCCCTCAGAGGGACAAATAACAATGAAAGAAGGCCAAAAAAAGTTATTAAAAGAATAAATAAATAAAATCAAAGGAAAGACAAACACAATGGCAAATACAGATGCTAACATATCAATATTAACTCTAAATGTAAATGGACTAAACTCTTCAATAAAAAGACACAGAGTCACAGGCTGGATTAAGAAACAAAACCCAACCTTTTGCTGTCTCCAGGAAACACATTTAGCTACAAAAGATAAAAATAGACTCAAAGTGAAAGGATGGAAAACAATCCTACAAGCAAATGGACCAAAAAAGAAAGCAGGAACAGCTGTACTTATATCAGATAAAACAGATTTCAAACTCAAAAAGATAAAAAGAGACCCCAATGGTCACTACATTATGATCAAGGGGACAATAATTCAAGAAGAAATAACACTCATTAACATATAGTCACCAAACGAAGGAGCACCAAAATATATCCGAAAACTGTCGTTATCTCTGAAAACAGACATCAGAGAAAACACATACGTAGTGGGAGACTTCAACACACCACCATCAACAATGGATAGATCAACGAGACAAAAAATAAGTAAAAACACTAAAGCTCTAAAAAGGATCTAGAGCGCTTGGGCTTAACAGATATCTATAGAACACTAAACCCAAAAAAATCTGGGTATACATTTTTCTCATGCGCACACGGATCATTCTCAAGGATCGATCACATACTGGGACGTCAGAAAAGATGGCTGGTATGATTTCAGTCTTGGTGTATCTGTTGGTGTTTGTCTTGTGTCCCAGGCATCAAACTAGAAATAAATCATAAAAAGAAGGCAAGGAACTCTCCTACCTCATGGAGATTGAAAACCACACTTCTGGAACCACTGGACTAATGAGAAGATCAAAGAAGAAATTAAAAAAATTCTTTGAATTGAATGACAAGGAGGACACAAACCCCTAGCCAGGCTCACAAAGGAAAAAAGGGAGAAAGCACAAATAAACAGGATCATAAATGAAAGAGGAGAAATCACAACGGACACAGCAGAAATCAAAAGAATAATCAGTAACTACGATGAACAGTTATGTGGAAACAAGTTCAACAATCTAGAGGAGATGGACAAATTCCTACAATTCTACAATCAACCAAAGCTACATAAAGAAGAAATAGAACACCTAAACAGACCAATTACAAGCAGCGAAATTGAAATGGTAATCAAAAACCTCCCCAAAAACAAAAGCCCAGGACCTGATGGATTTACAAATGAATTCTACCTAGCATTTAGAAATGAATTAGTACCTATCCTTCACAAATTCTTCCAAAAAATTGAGAAGGAAGGGATAATACCAAACACGTTCTATGAAGCCAACATTACACTAATACCAAAACCAATCAAGGACAACACAAAAAAGGAAAACTACAGACCAATTTCCCTAATGAACACTGATGCAAAAATCCTCAATAAAATTTTAGCTATCAGAATCCAATAATGTATCCATAAGATAATCCACCACGACCAAGTAGGATTCATTCCAGGGACACAAGGATTGTTGAACATCTAAAAATCAATCAATGTTATCCAACATATCAACAAAAAAATCTAAAAACCATATGATAATATCAATAGATGCTGAGAAAGCTTTCAACAAAGTGCAACACCCATTCATGATAAAAGCCCTTGAAATTCTTGGGATACAAGGAACATACCTCCACATCATAAAGGCCATATATGACAAGCCAACAGCCAGTATCACTCTCAATGGTGAAAAGCTGAAAGCATTTCCATTAAGATCTGGAACAAGACAAGGATGTCCACTCTCACCACTGCTTTTCAATATAATACTGTACTGGAAGTCCTAGCCAGAGCAATAAGACAAGAGAAAGACATCCAAGGAATCCAAATAGGAAAAGAAGAAGTCAAACTATAACTATTTGCAGATGATATGATAATATACATAGAGAACCCCAAAAACGCCACAGAAAAACTAATTCAACTCATCAATCAGTAAAGTGGAGGATACAAAATCAACATGCACAAGTCAGTAGCCTTCCTATAGACAAACAATAAATCTGAAGAAGAAATTAAAAAAAAAAACATCCCTTTTATTATTGAAACAAAAAAATCAAATACTTTGGAATAAATCTAATAAATGAGGTAAAGGACCTATATGAAGAAAACTATAAAACACTGTTAATAGAAATAGAAGAAGACACAAAGAAATGGAAAGACATCCCCTGCTCATGGATTGGAAGAATAAACATTATTAAAATGGCCATCCTACCAAAAGCAATATACAGATTCAATGCTATACCAATAAAAATGTCAATGTCATTCCTCAAAGAAATAGAACAATTATTGATGAAATTCATTTGGAATCACCAAAACCCCGATTAGCCAAAGCTCTTCTGAAAAAAAGAGAATGGAATGGAGGCATCACACGCCCAGACTTCAGACTACACTACAAAGCCATAATCATGAAAACTGCATGGTATTGGAACAAGAACAGACACACAGACCAATGGAATAAAATAGAAAATCCAGAAATAAACCCACAGATTTATGGTCATCTAATCTTTGACAAAGGAGCAAAGAATATGCATTGGAGCAAAGAAAATTTGTTCAATAAATGGTGCTGTGAAAACTGGGTTGCTACATGCAAAAGAATGAAGCATGACTACTACCTTACACCATACACAAAAACCAACTCAAAATGGATTAAAGAACTAGACATAAGACCTGAAACCATAAAATACATAGAAGGAAATATACGCAAAACACTACATGATATGCACATCAAAGACATCTTTACAGACACATCATCAAAGCAGTGATAGTGAAGGAAAAGATAAACAGCTGGGACTACATCAAATTAAAGAGCTTCTGCACAGCAAAAGAAACAATAACCCAAACAAAGAGAATCCCCTCCGACTGGGAGAACATTTTTGCACACAACACTAATGATAAAGGACTGATCACAAAAATCTACAAAGAGCTGATGAGACTCAACATAAACAAAGAAAATAGTCCAGTCAAAAAATGGGCAGAAGAGCTAAAAAGAAACTTCTTCAAAGAGGAAATGCAAATGGCCAACAGGCATATGAAAAAATGTTCAACATCACTTTTAATCAGGGAAATGCAAATCAAAACTACCATGAGATACCATCTTACACCAGTGAGAATGGCACATATTAAAAAAAACTAGCAACAACAAATGTTGGCGAGGGTGTGGAGAAAAAGGAACTCTTCTGCACTGTTGGTGGGAATGCAAACTGCTCCAACCACTATGGAGAGCTGTGTGGAGATTTCTTGACCTATTAAACATAGAGCTTCCATAGGATCCAGCAATTCCACTCCTAGGTATTTACCCAAAGGACACAGAAACATCAATTCCAAAGAACACCTGCAACCCTATGTTTATAGCAGCACTGTTTACAATAGCTAAGCTTTGGAAACAACCCAAATGCCCAAAAATAGATGACTGGATCAAGAAGATGTGGTACATATACACCATGGAATATTACTCAGCATTCAAAAAAGATAAACACATGCAATTTGCAGCAACATGGATGGCACTGGAAGGGATCATGTTCAGTGAAATAAGCCAGAAAGAAAAAAAAATACTGGATGGTCTCACTCATAGCAGGAATCTACAAAACTTAAATAAGGGACCAGGAAAAAGAATAACTATAAGAAAGTAAAAATCAAAATCAACAAACAACTATGAACCAGAGACACTCTATGGCGGGGTGGGGCTGGGGAGGGGAGGGATTGGGGTCAAAATAAGGTGAATGCAATTGTATGGGGAATATAAAAATTAAATTTATAATAAAAAATAAAATTTACTATAAAAAATAAAAAAAAAGAAAACATGCACTTACTCTGAAAGTCAATGTTCAGTTGAAACAGTTACTTGTACATTACTTTTCTCAAGAAAGTCAGTAAAATACACACATATTTCACTTGTTTTTTTTTAGTATTGTCTTCTTGTAAGAAAAAACACATGTGCTCCAAATGACTCCAAAGATTGTTTGTTTAAAGAGTTACTTCTATATTACTTTTCTCAAGAAAGTAAGTGAAATACAAAGACATCTCACATCTGTTTTTTACATTCTCTTGTTATGAGAATAAACACTTGTGCTCCAAATGCCTCCAAAGAGTGCTTTTTGGTAAAAATGCTGAATCACACTGGAAAAAATGCACTGTTCTGAAAGTCAATGATGAGCTATTTTTATGTTATTTTTGTCAAGAAAGTAAGTAAAATGCACAGATATCTCACTTGTGTGTTTCAGCATTCTCTTGTTGTGAGAAAAAACACTTGTGCTCAAAATTACTCTTAAAGTGCTTTTGAGCACAAGAGGTGTTTTTTCTGAAGAAAACCTGTCTAACTCTGAAAGTTCAATATTTCATTGAAATAATTACTTGTTTGTTACTTTTCTCAGGAAAGTAAGTAAAATACACAGATATCTCACTTGTGTGTTTTTACATTTTCTTGTTATGAGAAAAAAAAGTTTTTGTTTCAAATACCTCCAAAGAGTGCTGTTGGGTCAAGAGGTGTTTTTCAAAGAAAACCTGTTCTAACTCTGAAAGTTCAATATTTAGCTGAAAGAGGTCCTTTTATGTTACTCTTCTCATCTGCAATCTACAGACAGGTGGTCTCCAGGAAGCTTTCAGTTTGTGTCAAACCAGATGCCTCCCTAAATGTTCTCTTGGGTGTCATGACAGGATTAACTGTTTTTAGCAGCTTGCTGACAGTTGGAACCCATAGCAGCTGGCTTCCTCTGGACCGAACAAATTTGAAACAAGCTGTAAAGCCTTTATTGTATCTGTGGCAGTTCAAGCCCAGTGTCTGCGACTGTCCTGTTGTACCATCAAGAGGTCCACATGACCATCTTGTGGTGTCCAGGCGGGGTTCCAGAGCTGGCGACCCTGGTTTCCAAGCCAGGGTTTCTAAGCAGTGACCACAGTGGGCAGCAGGAACCTGCCCAGTGCTTTGCAAATGTGGGTAGCAGAGTAGGACTTTGCTCCATGCTTGGCCCTCACCTCCCCTGAGCTTTTCCCCTTGGCCCCACTGTCATTCTCCTCCTCAGGCTGCAGGGGCACCGCCATCACCACAAAATGGTGCTGTGCTCCTGCCTTAGGTCCAGCAGCTTCTCCTTCCTAGGCCCTTTCCCTTGGCCCACAGATGTTCCCAGCAGGACATACCCTTGGCCTTTCCTGGTGTTTTGGGGACAGCAATGTGGGGAGATGCCTGGTGGAAATTTTCGGGAACCAGTTGGTGTGGGGACCATCAGGGCCAAGGAAAAAGAAGCTGCTGGGACAGAGCAGATGATGGAGGAGTTGTGTATGCTGCCTCTTGCCTGGGGGTTCAGAGTGAATATGGGGCCAAAGCCAACAAGAATGAGCCCCCACGGCTCATGACCCTTCCCTCTCCCTAACCTCCCCACACACACACCAAAAGCTGACAGAGAAAGAAGGGAACCCAAGCCAAGGGCCAGCAAGAAGGGGAACACAATGGTGGCCAAAGGCAATGAGCATGGAGTGCAGATGGGAATTAGGGTGGTGGTGGTGGGGATATATGTGTGTCAAAGCCTTGCAGAATATGGCTGGATGGAGCAAAATGGCCCAAGGAAGAGCTGACTCCTAAAGAGCTGAATCCTGGACACTTGCTCAATCCTGAGAGAATATATGTAATAGTAGAAGTAGTAATTCCATGTTTGGGAAGTGACTTTGAACACAAATAACAATATTTATTTGTGAAAATGTTCCCCATGAGAAAATGTTCCCTGGCACTTTATTACAGTAACAAATGATTGGAAACAATCTAAATGAAAACTCCAGGAAACTGTCCAATATATCTCACATATACATAAAATGTTACAATGTTCAATGAAGAAAGTGGAATATAAAATTCTAGATAGTGTTATTCCAGTTTGGATAGAAAATATAAATGCAATAATCTAGTGTGAATGTAGAATAGAGTGGGAAAATTACTGGGTATTAAGTGGAATACTATATAGCAGTGAAAACATGAGGCTCTAGCTACAGCCAAACCTGTGGATCATCTTGCCCATATTGTTGCACGAAAGAGTCTAGATAGAAAATGAACATAATAGAATTTAATTATATTTTAAATACCAGACAAAATGAAAATCATGTTTTAATTATACATTTAATAATACAGAATTATATGAGAACTTGTCATGAAAAGCAAGGGAAATAGTTACTGTAAAGGTCGCATATTGGTGTGAACTCAGAGAAGATGATGATGATATGTGATTTTATGTTTCTCCACCTAGTTAATGGGAGTTCATTTGGTGATTCTTAAACTCTACATTTATACAACCTGCCCTTATACAAGGGTGTTATAGTTCACAATTCAAAATATTGGAAATCACAAGGAAGAAAATAAGCTAACTCATAAAAAATATTTATCTTTTGATGAAAAATCATAGTTGGCCATTGGTCATTTTATTTCATTCGACTGTTCAAATTTTGTATAATGCATGCAGCCCTCTCTTATGATCAGAAACACTTGACTAAAACTAATGAAAACATCATCATTGTGCTTACATCCATGATCCTTGGCAGGTGAAAAGGAACTGCTAAAATTATTTTTAAAATTAATAATTCCTTGATGGCCATAGAAAAACTACTATTAAGGATGAAATTGTGGCCTTCCTTCTAGTTAGGCAGGCGTGGGCACAGCAGCTTCATTTGGAGTGAATGTCAAATACACCTCATTGATTTTAGGCTCCTACTCATTTGCAAATCCAAATAAATATATTTTGTCTTTAAAAAAATTTAATTATAGGGATCTCCCGGTGGCGCAGCGGTTGAATGCTGGGTTGTGAAGCTGCCCGCAGCCTCTGCAGTGCCAATTCGATCCCCGGCTGCTCCCCGGTTACCAGAGGAGGGTCCCACATGGCGCGCAGACCTCTTCTGCCACCCACTGCTCCCCTCAGCAGTGTACTTCGGTCCTTCTGCCTGTTCTGCTCCCCTCTCTGGCTCTGGTGAATTCTCTCACCCTCCCGCGCTTCTGACTGTACCCAGTGCTTGTATAAATAAATAAATAAATAAATCTTTAAAAAAGACTTCTCAAAAAATTTAATTATAAATGTACTCTGTTTAACCCATACACTTTATATTGTTTTGATTAAAAAAAGTGAAAATAAGACACTAACTCAAAATCCAGACCCTTCCAGCTTTCATGTACAAGAGTTCTGAAAGTTGTACATACCTATGGAAAGAAAAAGGCAAAATGATGAATGGAGCAATGATGTTTCATAAAACAAAATTTGAAATAACTGAAAGATCCTTCCTCTGCCTAGTTACCAAGAAACAAACAACGAAAAAGAATAGGGTAGAATAGAACGAAATTCCTATGTTCCAAATCAACTCACCCCATGTTGACATCCTGTGGCAGACCAGCCTCAGCAAAATGTCTTGTCAGGGGTTCCCGAAAGTATGAGACGGCTTCGGCAAAAACTTAAGGGCTAAGGGAAGGGAATGAGGTAATGAGGAGACACTGACACTCGATGAGGTGCAAGTATCTTCTGCCGAGGGACTCAGCAGGTCTTTATTCATTTTTAGCAAGCAGAGAAATTACATCATCATGTGCAAAACAGAAGCAATTAGTGTATTCTATCCCCATGGACTACTGGCTCCTACGGGTCTCAGCTAGACGGTAGCCTTCAAGGTTAATAGATAAAAACCCAAACCTTACACTAAAATTTATTATTTCAGCTAGACAATTACCTAAGACAGTTGATAGCCGCCAGTACACCCCTATCAGCTAAAGCCTAAGCATCAAAAGACTCTTCTATTCACATGGCCTTCAGCCGGAGTCCAGCTGCTACTCAGCTATCAGAACTTTTTCTACCTAGAAACTCCTTAACACAATTAACTTCACTTAAAAACTTTCCTAAGAAACTTCTAAAAAGCAAAAGGAGGACTTACTATAATTGTTGTGGTGGAATGCTTGTCAGGCATGTACAATAAATTGTCTTCCACTGTCAAGTGGGCCAAATTGTTTAATAACTAATTTCTAAACAGATAATTTTCCATGCCATTTCCTTGCAGTATACTGATACATAAAATTTATTGCCTAATGTACATTCTGAGAAATTTTTCTCTTTTTATGACCAAGTACAAAAAAACGAAGGGATGTTAAATCTTCAGCCTCAAAGTGTGAGGGTCTTTCGCTTCAGCCCCACCTGTGAGGCCCTTTAGCTTCGTTACCACAGTGTGGGGCCCTTTATCTTAGCTGCTTGCCAGTGTCTTATCTGGCTTTGGCATCAAGGCCCCCTGCAGCAATATCCATCCTCAGTGTCTTGCCAGACAGCACGCTTTCATTTTCTGTCTCATCCTAGAACTCCAATCCTGATTATGTTAGCAGAAATTCCACAGTCAACAAGAGAGATGGTGGCGGAAAAATATATGTTTACACATTTGTGGAAGTTCAGCATTGGTCTTACTTCTGGGCAGGTTTGCCAACCATCCAACATCAGAAGCATGCTAACTTATTTGGGTGCTAACACTTAAATTAAGAAATGAGGAAGGATGAAAAAACCTCTGGGAATAACCAGAGCTATTTCAAGGAACCTTGAGAATGATAACAATGTCTACAGCAGTTTTTTTTAAAAAGAAATTTTGCCTTTAGCTGAAAACATTTCACTCTAAATGAACTGATGTCATCCGTCAATGAAAGAACAACACAAATACAATGCAGACACCTGATGCAATGTCCATCAGGGCCCTTTATTGTTTTTTACAATTGGTGACTTTCAAGGTAGCAAGGATGACAACCAATGTGTTAATCTAAAGCTCAACCCATTTGAGCAATTTTGAAATGGAATTGCACACAGACCACACAAAATTGATATCATAACCAACATTTCCACCAAAGATTGTAAGAACACTTTCTTCTCCATTTATCTTAGAATTATTAGATAGTCACTATCTTTGGAGAAAACACAGGCTATTTACCTCTATTTCACTTTGAATTTCCACACTGCCATGATGAAGCGGGACTGTCGGGTGGGTGCACCATGAGTGAGTCCCATCCTCCCGTTAGGAGCCCCCCAAGAATTGGAGAGGAGTCCCAACCCTGGGCGTGTGGGCAGGGATTTGGGGGAGGGGATGAACCTGGTCCAGCAGGATCCAGTGGTGCAGCACCCTCTGTGCTTTCATCTGGGGAGAAAGTGAGACCCCAGAGTGAGGAGTATCTCCCTGTGGGCGGCCTATGGCAGAGTTGGGGAGTAGCATTCACGAGGACTCGGGGGAGAGAGGGCTGGATGTGGAAAACTGTCAGGCTTTGGCGGGTTGCTTTATGGGCATGGAGGAGCACAGAGGTCCGGCTTCATTCATTCCTGAGCAGCCGAGTGGGTCAGAACCTGCACTGATTGGGGATCCCCAGGAGACCCATGGACACCCTGGAAACTGCTCAACACTGTGAAGTCAATGAAGACGACACACGAAGGTGGCAAGATCTTCTGTGCTCATGGCTGCCAGGATGGGGTGAAGGTGTCCAGTCCACCCAGGAGGAGGAAAGGCCAAGCCACCTGAAGTGAGCACCACCTGCCCACGTGACCACAGAGCTGTGGGGTAAGGACGTGCAGTGTGGGGAGCAGGCACGCCAGGTAGGGAAGAGTAGGTGTGATGGAGAAAGGGCTGGAAAGAGATGAAGGTGACAGAGAGGGGTGTGTTTGAGCAAAGTGTTCTGGGAAGGCCCCTATGAGGAGGGAGTTCTTTGAGAAGGAGGTGAGGGAAAAGGCCTTTCAAGCAGACAGAACCTCAGGGGCCAAAGTACTGAGGCTGGCAGGCTTTGTCTTCAGCATACACTGTCAATACAGCCAACGGAAAACTGACAGACATAAAAGGTAGAAAGAAAAGGAGGCCTAGACGTGAAGACCTCCTGACTGAAAGAGGCCACCCAGAAAAGGCCACCCACGCAGGAGTCGTCCTTGTTCTTCATCCCTGTGAAAGTGAGGAAAGGTCTCAGGAGCAGTGACAAAAAAGGACATGAATGGAATTAAGACCTGTTCACATGGCAAGGGCAGGTGACGGGAGCTGAAATGGGCCCGTGGGTTGGATGAGCATGTGGACACCATGACGACCACTCACTGGGTCCTAGGTGGTAGCCCCCTGGGATAGTTTGGTGAAAAATGCACAATAGAATGGTGTGAAGAAAGCACAATGCAATGTGGTGAGTTCAAATCTGCGCTGGAGGAAGGCTGCTGGGAATCCCTGTGTAGAGATAAAGCGTGCTCTGCTATGAAAGATTTCTGTGCGTGTGAAGGAAAGGACAGTCAATTCCTTGTCGGGAGGCCTCTCCAGAAGAACAGAGAAGACACTGACAAGGGTGATGGAGGGCCAAGGTGAGGGGCCCAGGCTGCAGATGAGAAAAAAGGCACTGCCCACGGCTTAGGAATCTGCACAGGCACCCCTCCTCTGACGCGTAACTCGTTTGCTCTGAGTTCAATTCCTACTCCAGGAGGTTCCTGGAAGAGGCACGGAAGGATGCCATTTCTGTCAGAGACTGAGCCATCCCAGGAGGGTGAGAGGAGCTGAATCCAGAGGCCAAGGGAGGGGGAGTAGCCAGGGAGACAGGCCTGAAGGGCCTGCCATGAAGGTATTCAGGGATCACTCCCGTCTAGGCTGAACTCCATCAGATGCCTGTGAGAGAGCAGGTGGCCACGGCTCTCTCTGGAGCATACTGATCTGATCAAAGCGCATATCAGAGTCAATCCCTGATTGTCTTCACTGGGCAACAGGAGGGTGGCAGGAAGAAAGGCAGCCGGCATTTCCCAGGAAGTCACCGACAGGGCCGAGGTCGCATCCCTCCAGGGCCATGTTGCTGAGGGTTCCGGTCTCAGGAAGAGGCTGTGTGTGGAGATTCCACCAATAGACCTGCTGCCTCGGGTGTGGCGGACGACCCGGGATGTGGTAGAAACAGCAGCAATCTTTCATTCCAAGTCTCTGTCACTGCACAAAAAAAAAAAAAAATAACTTGGAGAAGATGAAATCAGGAAGGTGGCAGGACACAAAATCAACAGCGAAGCTCAGCTGTGTTTCTCTTCCCTGACAGCGACCAGACAGAAAGAGTCTTCAGGGAAACGACCCCACTAACGAGCATCTGGAACTGCGCTGAGGCCAGAGGCGGGTGGATGATGGTGCCTGTCCCTGCCCTGCCCAGGAAGCCAATGCCCGACTCCGCTTCCGCTGCTCGCCCCGCCCCCAGGCGTGGGATGGGGGTGCTGCGCCTCAGGGGCGGGGAGGGGGGTGGCGGCCGAGACAGGGCAGGGCAGGGGCCTGGGCTGGCCAGGGCTAGGACTAGGGCGGCCCGGGGCGGGGGCTGGGGCTGGGGCTGGGGCCGCCCCAGGAAGGCGGGGCTCGGCGGCTCGAGCGCAGCCGGGAGCTCAGAGCCACAAGGTCTGGGCCACAGAGGAGCCCGGAGCCCGCACCCAGGCAGGGGCGACGTGGGGGGGCGGGAGGCGCTCAGGGTCAGCGTCAGCAGAGCCAGGGACAGGGTCTCCCGCTCAGGGACGGAGCCGGGTCTCTGCGTCCCTTCGGGCCGACGTGCGCCGAGAAAAGCCTCCCGGTTGCCCGCCCAGGAGAGGCGCCCGTCTGGGAGAGGCGCTGCTCGCGCCGCTCTGGGCTCACCAGCCGGGCCTCTGCCGCGGGCCCCAGGGTCACAGCGCGGGCGGTTCCGCAGGGACCCAGGGGCGGAGCTGGCCCCAGTGCCGCGGGGGCGGGGTCTGCCCCCCATGGGCTCACGTGGCCATGGCCAGGCCCACAACCCCAACCCCATCATCACCCCTCACACGCGCACACACACTCATGCACACCCCGCCTCGCACACTCAGGGGCGCCCCAGAGCCCAAGTTTGCTCCAAAAAGGGCCCAGGCAGTCTCTGGCTCCTGGAGACACAGTGAGCCGCTGTGCGTGGGGGGCGCCTGGTCTCTGCTCGGTCCCACAGGCCGCTTGGAGGGGGCTGACTCCAGCACGTTCTGTTCGGAGGAAGCTGCGTCCAGCTCTGTGAACAGACAGCGCCGTGGGGGCCCCTGTCCCACGCAGATGTCTCAGATCTCCTCCCTCCATCTGTCTGCCCAGAACGCCCAGTCTCAGGCACAACAGAGCGGGCGCCTCCGCCCGGGCCCCGCCCCTGTCTCAGGAGTCCCCTTCCAGAGGGCCACCCTGAGCCCACCACTGTTTGCTATGGCTTTTGTAGGGTGGCCCGTGTCCTGAGGAGGAACCATTTTCTTTATAAATGCATGATAGAGGGGCCTCCCGGGTGGCGCAGGGTTAGAGAGAGCGCCATCAAGCTATCGCCAGCCACTGCAGCACGAGACCAGTTTGGTTGCGCTGCCTGCCTGGGAGTGACCCACATGGTGCAGCGGACCTCTCCTGGCTCACCAGGTGCTCCCCTCAATTTCAGTAGATCCACCTGTTCTGCTCCCCACTCTGTCTCTGGTGAATCCTCTCACGCACCCAGCTCCTCTGGCCTACACCTCAGCTCTTGTATGCAAAAATAAACAGATCTTAAAAGGTAAATAAATGAACAGATGCTAAATAGAGATAGAGCTCTGTGTCTATCTCTAAATCTATCTCCCTCCAAGAGGGCAGGTTTACTCCAAACAGGGAGTTTAGAGTACTGGACATCGGCCCAGACACCAGCACGCCAAGAGAACTGTCCCTGGAAGGCGCAGGATTGAGGAGAGCGAGGGCTGCCTAGTCACAAGTGGGTGGCCTGGGAGGGAGGAGCACCAACTCAGCGGCTTGGCACAAGGTGGGCTGAGAGAAGCACGGGCTCAGTTGGGCAGGAAGGTGGCTCGGAAGATACTTTTTTTTCTTGCTTTCTGACTCTAAATCTGTTCTTGGCTTTGGGGGTGGGGGGTGGTCACACGAGTTTCCTGGGAACAAGGGAAGGGCAAACTCTGATTGGCCATCCATTTGTCCACCCCAGGATGTGACCATGGAGATAGCAGTGCCCACGGGTCTCTGCTTTACTTTTTTGTCCCAGGACAGTATGTGTGGGTTTTTGTCACCTCTTGGATTGCTTTGTTTTGGCTTCCCTGACGTGTTCACTTGCACTGAGACACATTTGAGGATGATCCTGAGGCATGTGTGCTGGGCTGTCCTCATCACCGGTGAGGTGTCTGGAACCCACACTTGTTCTGATGGACCCCACGCTGACCCTCCTCGTCCGCGCTGTGTCATCTCAGTGTCTGCTGCCTCTGTCCAAGGGATGACAGTTGCCTCCCTCAGAGGCCCCTCCCCCCTGACTAAACCAGAGCCCAGCTGTTGCTTCGCAAAGGCTGGACAAGGTGCCTTGCTGCCCCCGTGTGGAAAGAGTCTCCCCTCACTGGCCAAGACAGCACACAAATGGGGGGTCGACGCCGCACCAAAGCCCTTTTCTGCTCTCCCAACTGCTTAGCTGGGATGTGACTTGACCTAAAAAACAAAACCAAACAAACTGGAGACCTTGGCCTCGAGGAACTGCATTTTTGGCAGGACATTTGAATGGATGGAAATCTTCTGTTCCATGGGAAGAATACTGATGCTTGTGAAAATGACAAGCCCAGCCGCTGTTCAGAAGACTCAGTGGATATGGGTTGGGATCGAATCCACATTCAAGGAATTGGACTGAAATCTCTGGGACACCGCAATACCTCTAGTGCTTTCTTGTCATCTACACAGCAGCTGCTCTAAATGAGATGTCATCTGAGCCCTGGGTTCCCCATCCATGCGCAGACCACCGAGGACATGGAAGGCAGCCAGGACTGTGGCCATCCTGCCAACAGACAGGTTGCAGAGTGGGGTCCCACAGGACTGCCGGGCATGGACGGATTGTAGGGGCTGTGGGCAGTATGCACAATGCCCACTTTCTCTAATTCTGATATTGTGCCCATAATTTCCTTGTGGCCTCCAGGCAGCCGAGATTGCTTGGTATTAGTCACCCACCTAGGGACTGGCAGTTGTATGGGCGGATGCTTAGCGTGTCCTCGCACCACTGCCTTTATCACACACACTCTAAGGAGAAACTCTCCACTGTGATCTCTAACCATAAGCCACGTAGTACATCCACTCCCAGGATGTGCTCTGGGATAGGCAATACATATACTTTATACTACTTCAGGGGTAATCGCCCAAACCCCAGGGATAGTCTCACTGCTGTCACCTTGACACTGGCCTCCATAGCCATCAAATGTTTGTAAGCAGACCCTTGAAATTTTTCTGGATTTCCATAGAGCAGAGTACATTCTGCTCCTGTGTCTACCAGAGCTAAAACCATTTGCACATTAGTCGGGGACCAGAGGATGGCAAGCTCCACATGTGGCCTCAGGTCCCCGCCCATCCCCTGAGGACAGGTTCCTTGGCCCTCAACCTATTCGAAAGTGATCAGGCCATCGCCCGAGGACGGGGTCGGCAGCAGGTGGTCTTCTAGGTGGAGGGCTCATGCCTGAGGCCTGCAGTCCTTCTCAACAGTGTGAGCCTCTGGTCTTCTTGAAGCTGTTTCTGTAATTCTAACACGTATGCACTGGGCTTCACATGTATTTTAGTGTGATCTACACCTGCTATCACTAAATCTGTCCACATTTGGTTCTGGGTAACTTTAACAGGTTGTGTGATGCCAAGAAGCTTCCTTGCCCTCCTCGGCATTCCTCTTGATTGTTCAACAATTATGCATATTCCTTTCTGAGTTTGAGAGTACTGGCTCTTGACTTCACCCAAGCTAGCTATCGTTGCTGTGACATTGTGTATTTGACGTTCCACATAGGGTGCAAAAACTGCCATGAGGGAATCCAAATGAGGACAACAGGGCCCTTGTTAATACCAAATCTCTCATCCCTGCTGTGAAATGCTCACCATTGGGACCACGAGTATTCACATTGAACAGGGCCTGCCACATCCCCAATTCCCAAAGTACATGTACCAGCTCGACATATGTCTTCCATGTGCTCACTGTCTCTGGCACATCTCTTGCATCAGCCCATACTGTTCGTATGGCAGCCATTATCCTTTCCAGCAGGATATGATTGCCCTGGCCATACCACCGGCTGTTCTGCAGCCTCTGTCTCAAGGATGGGTGTAATTCACTGAGGCCAGTCTCTCCATCTCTTGTGCCATACAAATAATCCATTCCACCCCCACATCCCTCAAATGTAGCAGCCAGGATGCAAACGGTTGCCCTGCTTTCTGGCAGAATTGTTGCCCAAGTCCACCAGTTCCACCTGGGTGTATGGTTGGTATGCAGTAAATTCTGTCATTTGTGCTGTTTCAGCAGCCTTAACCCCGGGGCCATGGGCCGCTTTGGCTTCATTTTCTGAGACACCACCCGGCGAGCCAGAACATGGAGCCAGCCTTCTCCTACTTTCCAGAGGAGTCTGGCAACTCTGAGGTGGCAGCTTGGTTTGCCACTACTGGATGACACTCGGATAAAGGGCCAGACTCCCTCTCCTCCTCTCCCGAGAAGGATTCTGGCGTCTTCATAACGGTGGGTTGGTTTCTCAGAACTTCTTACCCAAGAATCACCAAACACTGTTGCAGATCTTGCCTCTAGCCCTGCAGTTGCTGGATTCTGGATCACTCTTTCTGCCTAGACTCTCACAGAGCTGTGAGAACCACCCGTCATACAGCCCCTGCTGCCTCACAGGCACTATATTAACTAAGGTCTCTTCTATTTCGTATATGGCCTGCACCAACTGCAATAGGGATTCATCAACTTCTGGCCATTCCTGGGGAGGTGCCCGCTGGGATAGGAGACTGGTCCTGAGTACCATCAACTTGTGGCCACCCAGCCCTTCATCCCTGCCCAGATTTCCAAGGATTAATTTACCCGTTTAAATTCAAGCATCCTGCTTTCTACCCAAATGAAAGGCAAACCCCAACATGGTAGATTCATCAGTGTTTGAAGCAGTTGGGTTGTTTTCCTAGCTGTTGTCATCACCTTCCTATATTCTGCCATAATCCACAGCACTCTACCCACTCCTGATACTCCAAAAATAGTCGCCCAACCCCAAAGCTTGCCCAAGAAATACACAGCACATACCACACAGTGGACAGCCAAAAGTGCACCCAGGGCCCACTGCCATCCCCAGAACCAAAAAAATGAAACCCATGGCCCCCCAGTGGTACAGCCAGAACCAGCCTTCTCTCCTGGAGCCTGGAAGGCACCGCCCGCCTGCCGGTGTTTGGGCGCCCGCCCGCAGTACCCACGGGCGTCCCCGGTACCCGGGTCGGACCCAGAAGGGCCATGGGGGCTGGCGTCCGGTGGCTGGGGGCAGGCCGTGCCCTGGGCCAGGCGACCCCAGGCCGGTGAGGAGGGGGCCGCTTGTAGCTGCGGTGGCCAGTGTCCATTCGGGCCCTGCGGGGCCGCTGGCCGGGTTGGGGACGCGGGCCTGCCGGCGCCGGGGCTGTCAGAGGCCGAGCACTGAGACGGGCCATGCCAGCCTGTGGAGGTTGGGTGGGTGCCGAGCTGCCCGCCAGCTTCAAGGCCTGGGGTGCTGGACTGCGCCGGCTGCCCTCCCCTGGCTGGCCCTGTGTGTTTGTGCGTGTGAGTATTTTTGTGTGCCAGCGGGCAAGCACTTGTAAGCGTGCTTATTGGGCGCGCTGGGACCCCGCGCAGACGACCAGGAGCCCTCAGGTGGGGCCGGTGGTCACCTGGGCGGGCAGGCAGGGGGCCGAGGCAGGAGGGTCCCAAGGCCTTTGGGAGGTGGGTGGAGCCCCAGCCCACGCCAGTGGCAGACTCCGCAGGGGCGGGCCGAAGGCAGCCAGCAAAGCGTAGAAGGCCCAGGGGCCAAGGGCCATCACACCGGCGATGCCCCTGCCGCCCCTGCAGAGACCAAAGGCGGAAGATAGAGGCGTGAGAACACACAGAGGCGACCATGACCCCAACGACCACCATGGGGTGGACGCCGTGAATGCAGCCAGGATGGAGGCGGCCTTGCTCCCGGGGAAGCCAAAGGTCCACAGGCCATGAAGGCAACAGGCCAGCAGGCCCTTCCCCTTTCAACCATGACTTTATAGAAAACCAATATTCAAAATCTATTTCTCCTTTAAGAGACTGTAAAAGATATTCCCATAAACTCTTGGATAGATTAGTCTTATAATCTGGAGATTTTATGAAAATGTTTTTTTAACTTAAATTAAAAAAAATAACAATTACTATTAATGCAAAGTGATTGCAATCATGGGAAAACGCCAGGCAAATGTCCTTATAATAGGAACTGTTCATCACCTGCCTTTCCAAAGCCCAGTTAAAAGCATGCTCAAAGAGGCTTTTCTTTGACTGAGTCATTCCCTTATTTGAGAGCGGTCTGTCCATTTGGCCTTGGTACCGTTGCTATTCCAAGATTTTTGCCTGTTTCCACTGTACACAATTTGTTGGCATGTCATTTTTCAGAGTAATTTCTTACAATTGTTTAAATTTCAGAATGATCCATGGTAATCTTTCATTTTTGATTTTAGTCATTTGATTGCAATGATTTTCTCTATTGATCAAGTCTCTAATTTATGCACATCCATTGTAATTTTCATTATTTTCTTCTGCTCTGGAATTTTAAAAACATTTTGAGACTACAATCACCTCACATTTTAGGATTGTCCCATAAATCAAACTCTTTGTCACTATGTGGTCACCTCTTTATATGCAATATTTTTTATTCTTCTGAATATCCACTTTTCTTGATTGTAATTTAACTACTTCAACTTTCATAACTAACATTTCATTAGTATTTTGATTTCTCTTCACTTTTAAAATGAAAAGTGGGGCCTCCCCAGTGGAGCAGCAGGTTGAGCGCTACACTGTGGAGCTGTCCCCGGCCCCGGCCACAGGCGAGGGTCCCACATGGCGCGACAGACGTCTCCTGTCTGGCCCGCTGCTCCCCTCAGCAGTGTATTTCAGTCAGTCTGCCTGTTCCACTCCCCGCTCTGTCTCTGGTGAATCCTCTCACCCTCCCGCACATCTGGCCTTTACCCCAGTTCTTGAATAAAAATAAACAAATCTAAAAAAATAAATTAATTAAATGAAAAGCCCCCAGCAGGTCTTCACACTGGGCTTCTCTGACTTCCTTCTCCCTTTCTGTTCCAGCCTCTGCTTCTCTCCCTGGATATAACAACACTCCCATCAGGCCACAGGAGGGAACCCCACCACTGATAACAGTGTAGCAAATGCAGGCCTCTCTGGAAGGGGAATCCTAAGGGCAGGAGTGCAGACCCACCGGGAAATCACTTCCCCCCACTAGGCCAGCTGGAAAGACCCGGCTCTCCAGAAAAGTACCCCCCTCGCTCCCGCCACCGCATCCCTGCATGCACAGCAGAGGTCAAAGTTTGCAGGAGCGGAGACCATTGGCACAGCCTCCCTGTGGACTCCTCCTGGAAGCCGCTGGGGGCAGGGTGGGGGGCACTAAGCTTGCCAACCAGTCACTGCTTTCCAGGTCTCCTATTGAACAACTGGTCGGTCCTTCCGGAAATGGTGTCCATTCCTCCAATGTTGCACCCCAAGGGGGGTTCGAGCAAGGGGATGCTTCAGCGGCTCAGAGGCCAGAGCAGGAGGACTGGCCCGAGCCAGTGTCTGAGAGCAGAGCAGATCATAGGGTGAGGTCTGGGCCCCAGCAGCTCCCTGCCTCCATGGGGCAGCCAGAGCAGGTCCTGGTGTCCAGTGAGGGACAGGAGCCCAATGTTAGCTGGGCTTCAGGGCCTTCCTCAGACCCACCCCGACAGCCATCTGAGAGAGGGGATTCACCTGTCCCGGAAGCCCAGGTGCAGCAGCCACCCCCTGGGAGGCCCCGCTGCCACACCAACTGCCTGGAGCAGCCCATCACCCGGGGATTCCAGAGGATGGGGCTGGCTGTGGGCTCACACCCCTGGCTCTTCCTGCTGGCGCCCCTGGTGCTGACGGCTTTCCTGGGGACCGGGTGGATTTACCTGCGCAGCGAGACTGAAGAGAGCCTGGAGGAGCAGGACACCCCTTCATGCAGCCCAGCCAAAGCCCAGCGGCGCTTTGTGCAGGCACATTTCTCCACCAATGAGTCATACTTCTCCCCATTTCGGTCCAGCGCCGAGGTCAACTTCACCTGCATATTGGTGCTCTTCAACACTGCCAATCTGCTGGATCAAGTCATCTCAGAAATGAGTCAACTGGACGAGGTGGTGCAGACGCTGACAGTGCCCTGGGGAGACGGATCCCAGGTGTTCTACCCTCAGGTGTGTGCCAGGTACCAGAGCACCTGCATGCCCTCCAATCCACTCCTGTTCATCTGGCAGAAGAATAACAACATGGACCTGAAAAGCATCACCTTTCCTATTTACAACACCTCCGCTGCGCCCCTCTGCTGGGCCGGCCTCTTGGGAGGAACCGTCCTAGGTCCCGGCTCGGGAATTAGCAGGTTACTCCTGCAAGCCAAGGCCGTGTGGCTGCAGTACTACCTGAAGACCGCGGACCCCAAGGACAGTGTGCGCAGCCAGAAGTGGCTGCTCGAGTTCCCGGACCAAATTCATGCCATTGAAAAGTGACTGGCCTTGAAGAACATCCAGGTGCCTGGGACTGGGTTTAGAGGGAGGAGAAGGTGGGAGGGATAAGACCTGTCCAGGGATGTGTCCACGCCTGGCTACTTGGTGGAGGCCTTGACTTAAAACTGGCTCTGCTCCACTCTCTTTGATGCTTAAGCCAGCTTTCTTCAAGGGAAACCAAGGGAAGCCGCCACCCTAGATACTGGGTCGCATTCTAGAGGAAAACACTCATTCTACCCTCCAGCGGTGGGCATGTTTAGGGCAGACATTGATCTTCAGGATTCCTTTCATTTTTCTAGTCAGAATGCTCTCACTTCACATCTGTGCTGTTTCTGGAGCCCCTGAAAACTTGCTTGGTGGCACTGGAAGAAAAAACAAACCTTTAAGCTGATGTTCCCTAGTGTTTTTCTTAAACACAACTAGCTCAGATTTCTGAAGTATTTTCTAGCATCCTGCCAGGCACCTCAGATAATGAGCAAAAATGCTAATAATTTTGTCCAGGTCTGGTGAGAGACACCTGCTGAGACACCTGCTGGGATAAGGCCTTGAATACCAGGTCTTGCTGAAATTATACTTTGTATTTAAATAGCAAAAGATAGCAACCTACTCGTCATTTAGAAAAAGCCAAAATTTTTACAGTTATTAATGATTACACAATATTAGAGAAAATTGAGAATTTGTATACTCAGGTATGTTAAGCATTGACTTTTTTTTTAACAAAAGATATATTTATTTATTTATACAAGCACTGGGCACAGTCAGATGCCGGGAGGGTCAGAGAATTCACCAGAGCCAGCGCGGGGAACAGAACAGGCAGACTGACGAAGTACACTGCTGAGAGGAGCAGCGGGTGTGGCAGGAGAGGTCTGTTGCATCAGGTGGGACCCTCACTGGTGGCCTGGGATCTAACCAGAGCTGCAGAGGCTGCCAACATCTTCAAAGCCCACCTTTCAACCGCTGCGCCACCAAGGGAGGCCCAATCATTGGATTTTTGAAAGAAATCTTAGAAAGCATGGCATGGAATGGTGGGGGAAATTTTTTATTACCTTTATTCTAAAATCATAATTCACACTATTTTAATCTTTTACCAAACTGTAACATGTTTCAATCAATAAGCTATAATATTTTGATACATCTTGTCACTCATACACAAATATTGGAATTAAAAGTTATCTACCTGCGTGTATTTTTACGACAGGTGGTCTACTTTACATCACTTTCTAGGAAACTGGAATTTGAGGCGACTGCTAGGACAGTGGTCCCTTTGTTTTACACGGCATACCTTCTGATCATATTATCTGCAATTGTCATGCCACAGATAAAAAAAATTGTATTCGTTTTTAAACTTAAAAATATTTGTTGTAAGATATTTAACGTAACACGGGCCATTCTAACCACTTTAAGGGTACAGTTCTGTGGCATCGGCCACATCCCCACGGCTGCGTACTGTCGTGACTGTTTCCAGTATCTTTCATAACCTGAAGGAGGAACTCTGTGACCAGTGAGCAGTGGCTCCTGCTGCTCTTCTCTCCTCCAGTCCTGATAAACCTTGACTCTATTCTTTCTATGAATTTGCCTTTCTTAGATTTTTATGTCAATGGAATCATATATTTTTTGTGACTGACTTATTTCACTTATCATAATGTTTCCAGGGTTTTTCCTTGTGCACATGTGACAGCTTCATTCCACTCGATGGCTCTGTGCTCCATTGTATGTGTGCTCCACAAATTGGTTACCCACGGTATTTTGTGGGCATGGAGTCTTTCCTTCTATTGACAATCCTAACACTGTAAGGAACTTGGTGTGCTCATGTTAAGAGAATCATTTACAAGTGGAATTGGTGGGTTGCATGAGAATTCCATAGTCAGCTATTTGAAGAACTATCACATTGTTTTCCAGAGTCTAAACCATTTTCGATCCCACCAGCAGTAGATAGGGGTTCCAGTTTTTCCAAGTCTCCCTATAACCCAATACTCAATTTTTTTCCCTTTTATTGATTTTGCCTGTCTTAGTTGGTGTCAAGTGGTATCTCATTGTGGTGATGATTCGCATTTCTGTAAATATCTGATCACGTTGATTGTCTTTTCAACTGTTTATCGGCCTCTTGTATATCCTTTTTGGAGAAATGTCTATCCAAGTCCTTTGCCCTTCTTATAATTGGGTGTTTGACCTTTTGTTGTTCACTCACGTTTTTCATTAGCACTTTGCATATTTCAGTTATTAAGCCCCTTACCAGCTATATGACTAGCTGATTTTTTCTCCCTTGATATAGACTTCTCACTTTCTTTGATTGATTGATTTATTGATTGATTGATTGATTTATACAAGCAGTGGGTACAGTCAGAAGCGCAGGACGGTAAGAGAATTCACTAGAGCCAGAGCAGGGAGCAGAGCAGGCAGAAGGACCGAAGTACGCTACTGAGGAGAGGAGCGGGCGGCAGGAGAGGTCTGCGCACCATGCAGGACCCTGCTCCAGTGGCCAGGGAGCAGCTGGGGATCGAACCGGTGCTGCTGAGGCTGCGGCCAGCTTTGCAACCCAGCACTCAACCTCTGCGACACTGTGGAGGCCATGTCTCTTCACTTTCTTGACAATGGCTTGTAATGATTAACATTTTTTTTTATTTTTTGATGAAATCCAACATATCTAATTTTTTTTGGGTACTTGTATTTTTGGTATTATATTTAAGTGTCCATTGACAAGTTCAAGGTCATGCACATTTACCCTGTGTTTCCAAGTTTTATTGTTTTAACTGTTTTATTTAGATTATTGATCAATGTCTGTTTCAGTTCGTTTATGGTATTTAGAAAGGTCCCAGCATCATCCTTGTGTACGTGAAGATCCAGTTTTCAAAAAAAACATTTATTGAAGAGAACTTTCCAGTTTGCTAGACTTACAACACTTGTCAATCAACTGGCTATATCTATGGATTATTTCTGGACTCCCAATTCTATTCTGTCAGTGTGTATGTTATTTGCATGCTAGTACCACATTGTTTTCATTACAGTACCTCTTTGTCAGTTTTGAAATCTGGAAATCTCAGTCTTGCAACTTTTTGTTCTATTTCGAGATTGTTTGGATTTCCTGAGCTCCTTGCAATTTCAAGTGAATTTGAGGGTTGGCTCTTCCATTTCTGAAAAAGAAAAAAGGAAATTGCAATTTCAATAGAAATTGTGTTGAATCAGTAGATTGCTAGGTGATTGACATTTTAACAATACTAATCCTTCACATCAACTAAGGATGTCTTTCTATTAAATTAGGTTTTCTTTAGTTTCTTTCACCAGTGTTTATAATTTTCAGTGTACACATCTTTTACCTCTTGGTCAAATGTACTCCTAAGTATTTTCTTCTTATAGATGGTATTTAAATAGAATTGGTCTCTTAATTTCCTTTTGCAATACCTTTTTGCACATAAATAGAAACACAGCTGATTTTTGTAAGTTGTTCTTGTATCTTGTATTTTTGTTGAATTTTTTGTAACTAGTAGTTTTCTTGTGGATGTGTTGGAATTTTCATATCTGTGATTATGTACTCTTTGAAACAGGATTCTTTTACATTTCTTCCTTTCCAGCTTGGTTTCTTTTTATTCTATTCCTTGAAAAATTACTCTGGCGAGCAAATCCAGCACAATGCTAAATCTGGTCAGCATCTCTAAGTTTCACTTGTTTGTATTGTGTGCGTGTTTGTTGGTTGGTTTTTTAGTTTTTCAGCTCTAGAATTTGTTTTGTTCCTCCTAAGGTTTCTATGTATATTATTATAGCATTCATATATTTTGTTCCCTGTCAGTGTTCTCCTTTAATTTTCTGAGCTTATTTAAGATAGTTTTTCTCATAGTATTTGTCTAGTATGCTTTCCTCCTTTCCATATTGCAAAAATACTTCCTGGGTTGGAGCAGGCACAAAGAGGAAAAGGAGCAGGAAATTTCTGTTGGCACAGGTGCTGAGTATAGTCGTAATACTTGCCTTGTTTGGACTTGAATATATGTAACTGATTTTCCTGCTAGTGCTTTTGTAGATTCTTTTGACATCTTGCCCTCCCTCTCATGTTATCAGTATGACTATCTTGAGTTTGTTTAGCTCAGGGATTCAACACATTTGAACATCCATATTTTTTGGCTTGGAATGAAATCATTGGACAACAGTAAGACCTTCCAAAGAGAGTATGGCCAAATTGAACATGATTCTATGGCAAGTAGTGGTATATTGAGTTTGTAGACTATTTCAAATTTGGCATTTTAGAAATGACAAAACTTATTACGCCAACTATTAGATAAATTTCTGATAAAATCTAAGATTTCTGATAAAATCTTGAGAATTCAAAGATATCACTTTTCAAAGTTGGGAACGAGTCCAGAATTTTCACTCAGTTCATTCATCAAACATTTAGTATAATTTAACATTATATGCCAGGAATTAGACACCAGGGCTCTTTCTCTTCTCTTTGGGGAAGATTAGACAGTGAACAAATAAACTAGTAAAATATATATGAATATAAAGCAGAATTTATTTATCATGCATATGTAAGGATGGCAAATTCTGTGCAGAAAATGTGAAGAGTTATAGGGAAGACTGGAAGGCAGTGCACAGGACAAAGGCAGGCCTCCTTAGGAAGGCATTGAGTAAAGACCAAAGGAAGTGAAGGAACCAATGGGATATATGTCAAAAGTGCTTTCCCAGATTAAAAAAAAAAACTCTAATTTTCCCCCTATTCCTTCTGTAATCAAATCTATTGTATCTGGCATTAGCAAGTGTAAGAAGATGAAAGAACTGTTCAGTGTCTGCTAAGTACCAAGCATTCCATTAGCTTTCATTTCCATATGAGATTTGGGATTTTCAATAAGATTTACAACTTAGTGAAGGAAAGAAAGCACATGTACACGATTCCTGTAGTTGTGTAGTTTTCATGAACAGAAATAGCTGGTTTGAAATTACACCACCATGAAGTTTTTATGCACCAGATCGATAGAGTCTACAATTCCCTTTCAAGAGGTACAGATGTAGGAAGGGAATTCTTCATTAAAGGAGGGTAAATCAGGAAATTCATACCTGGTCACACTTAAATGGTTGACTTGCGTTTACAATGTGTGTTCATAAAAGATCTCACTTACTCTTCACAGCAATCCAAGAAGCTGGTATTATTCGAAGACATACGATGGCCTCCATTTCTGAGCCGAGCTAACAGGTTCAAAAGGCTAGATAAATCAGCTGGCCATTTGGTAGAGTTGGGACCTACTTTTACCGTAATTTGCCTTTCCGCACAGTGCTTCCCGACGCCGCACAGCTGTTATGAGCAGCAGCTAAACCGAAAAAGCGTTACACTCCCCTGACTCCGCCCCTTCGTCTACTGCACAACCGAGGCCTATGGATGCCAGGGCCAGAAGGAGGAAGTGCGCAGGCGCGTGAGGTCACGCACTTCCGCCCTCCAGGTCTGTGCTTGCGCGCGAGAGGTCTACCCTCTCGGGGAAGCCGCCTGGAACTCTGGGCTGGCGCAGACGCAGAGCAACCTCCAGGCGGAACTGGGTTGTCGCCGGCTCCAGGGACCGACACACCCGGTGTGAAAAGGTGGTGGCACGCGGAGCGTTGCGCATGCGCGGGCAGTTCTCGGGGTGATGGGGTGAGAGCCGGACCGGGCGGCCAGCTGGGCTGGAGCGGAGCAGCGTCAGGATGGACGAGGACGTGCTGCCCGCCCTGAAGGTCCTCATCATCGGCGAGAGCGGCGTCGGCAAGTCCAGGTGAGGCGGCCCCGCGGTAGTGACGGGGGCGGCGGACAGGGCCGCCGTGGCAGCGTCTCCCGGGCCGGCCGGGAACCGTCAACGGCGCGCCCCGAGTGGCCGCGCGGGGTCCCCGCTTGTGCGCCGCGGGCCCCTCCACCTCGCGGCCCGGCGGCCCCGGCTCCGGCGGCCTCGCTGCCCGCCCGCCCCCGCAGCCCCCGCCGGCCCGCGCGTACCGAGTGGCGGGTCTTGCTCTCCCCTCGTGGCGAGAGCGCCCCGTGGCTGCCGCCCGCTGTGCGAGGCCTTTGCGCCGGGGCCGTGCTGGGTCCCGAGGCTCGCCTGGGCGAGGCCGCGGCCCCGGGCTCAGGCCGCTCGTGCCCCGGCGAGCTGGAGTCGGGACTTTATCACTTCGGGATTCAGGTTGGACTTTCTCTAACGACGTGACGCGCAGGGAAGCCTCGTGACGCCGCAGGTCGCCGTCCTGGCCGCGCTCAACGCCCGCCCCGGCTGCTGCTGTCGTGTGTCATGAGTCAGCCCTGAAAGATCTCTTTGGTCTTCCAGCTGCTTGAGTCACTCCCTGTGCTCTGAGATAGTTTTGCTGAAGCTGTGAGCCACCTTGACAAATGATGGTTCCATTCTGCCGCAGCACAGAAGATAACAGAGTGTTGTTTTTTCTTTCTTGGAGCGAGGGGAGTGATACTGACCATAGTTAGACTTGAGTGTGTGGCGGAGACATGGAGCTCGCGGTGTGGGAAGAGCGTCCTGATTTCGTCCTGGTCTGTGGAGCAGTTCCCCGGGTGAATTTATCCTCACCATATTTCCTGTTTTCGCTCCGGATACGCATATATGTCAAGTCACTTACTTAATCGCTTCCTAGTTAAGGACTTTTAGAGACTTAAGGATTTGAAATCTTATTCTCTAATATGTTCTGAAGGTTTATCTATTTTTTAAGTATGGTAATCTATTTTCATATTTTTTCTCCTTTAATGTCCTCTCTACCGGAGTGAAGGATTTGTATTCAACAAGGATTGCAGTCATGAAACACTGGGTTAGGGAAAGTATAGGGTGTGGGGGAGCGGAGGAGGGTAGGAGGGTAGGAGGGTGAAAGAAAGGCTAGATAGAATGATCACCGTTCCTTTTGATGGTTTAAAAGGTTTATACTGGCATTATCTCAATAAGAACTCCGTAGCTTTGTGACCTTTGTTTCTTGAGATTTGTCTCATTTAGGTTAAGGCTTATCATATTGCTAAATCTGAAATCAAGATGAAAATCATTTCATGTGATTCAATCCAGTAAATGGCAGGGTACTTTTTCTCAATGTATTATGTGGATCACTGCCTAGGAAGGCTCTGCGAGAAGACTTTTGAAGATGAGCTCGAAGTACAGTGTTGGTTTGATTGAGGTTCTTCCACCACACCACAGTCTTTTAAGTGATTTCTTGTTCTTCGTTCCCCTCCCGCAAAGGTATGTGGATCTAATCTGTTCCAAACTTTTCTTCCATACTTAGTAGTGAGTTGTCAGAGGCTCACTGCAGTAGTTGAACACCTTTAATACCTCTTTCAAGAAGGATGGCATTTGTGAAAAAGTGTCTTATTTTTCTAGCAAGATAAACATTATTTATGCTATGCTATGGAAAATAAATCTTGATACTTATCTTTCTGTATAAGATGAAAATAAATAATTCCACTAAAATGGAAATAGATGCTTTTTAAAGTGAGTTAGTAAAAAACATAGGTCTTGGATATAATCTGAAAGGGTTCTAGCCAGTAGTTGGTTTCTGTTTTTGCAGAAACCCAGGGTGGCAATGAGAGATCACTTGTGTTGTTGAGAAATCATTGCACAAGAATCTTTAATTCAAATTTGTGGGTCATTTTTCAAGTTAATTTCAGACTGTTGGAGAATAAACTACGTGTGAGATCAGGATTTTGAAATTAATGCTTCCATTTATGTGACCTTATGTGAACACTGAAGGCCTTCATTTTTCACTTTGACAAATGAGGGTAGAATAGAAATCTCTCAAACCCAATCTGATGTT
Source organism: Talpa europaea (assembly GCF_964194135.1). Lineage (NCBI taxonomy): Eukaryota > Metazoa > Chordata > Mammalia > Eulipotyphla > Talpidae > Talpa > Talpa europaea. The sequence continues at coordinate 74,522,151 of NC_140082.1, read as the reverse complement.
AAATATGTCAAATTCTTTGCTTCTGTGGCTAGGCATAGTGAACTAAATTAGCGAAGTGTATCAGAAAGGGTTAGAGAAACCTATTATCCAAATTGCTTTCCCTCCAATGCCCTTTTTATCCCCTTTCTTTCTGGCCAGTTTCATACCGGAGATCGAACTGGTGCTGCAGAGGCTGCGGGCAGCTTTGCAGCCCAGCACTTAACCGCTGTGCCACCAGGGGAGGCCCTGCTTTTAAAGTTATTTTATGTTCCAGAAGTGATATGACCTTCACTTTAACTGCACAAATAATGTAGGAAATGGATAGTATTTCTTGTTCAACAATCAGAAAAAATCGTAATATTTTGCCTCCTCTTTGACTCTTGGCCTCCTAGCTAAGACGCTCGCTCACACAGAATTTCCATCAGAGAAGATGAAAGATGCAGGTACACTTTTACAGGGAACATTATCTGGTAGCCTGTTATTTGAATAACATTTTGAAAGACTGCATTAGAGAGACAATTAATGTGGGGAGAAGACAGAAAATGAGGGAGAGAGCCCAGGTTTGTTCATGTATTTGTATGATTTCATCAGTTGCACATCTCAGAGAATAAAATATGTCTTAAGAAATAATTCAGTAAAAAGGGAAAAAAAAACAAAATAAAACCTTGACGTACTAGTAAATTCAGGAATCTAGTTTGCAATTTCTCTCCCTCTCCACCTCTCTCCATCGTATGAGAGAGAAAGAGAGAGAATGGCTGTCACCGCTACTGGTAACATCTCTTTAAATTGTGCGTACTTACTAAGAATGTCTTGCATTCATGCAAATATCTGTTTCTTCAATAAATGACAAAAAATAAATATTTACAGCTTCTCATGGCCTACAATTGATTCTTGGCTCAAGATTTAGTTAGCTTTAGGATTTTATGGATGAATTGTGCATTAGTTTAACACCTGGATTATAGTTGTTTTTATTGTTGATGTTGTTGCTGTTGTCTTGGAAAGAGAAAAAAAAATAGAAATATATTAAATTTCTTTCCATTCAGGGTATTTTAAAATCCTTATCTTGATGAATTTACTCATCATCTCAATGGTGATAGTTATTATTTGGATGATTTGATAGTCACATGGGTTAACTCAACCTAAACCTTTGAGAGGATGAGAATCATTTTATTGGAACAACACAGCAACAGAGGAGGGTAAAAGTGGCATCATTCGGATTTCTTTAAGAAAACCCCTGGACGTTGGACAAAGCTGTACAAAACATTGTCCATCACCTGCTTTCACGCCAAGCGTAGGCACACGCTGCTTGACTCTATTTTGCTGTTGCTGATATAGTTTTGTGTTTCCCTGAAGTAAGCCCGCCTCCATGTTTTTGTAGTGTCTGATAAACTGATTCTCCATAAATGCTTAGGGAACAGACTTTGAGTTGGAGGAACAATTTCCCTTTGGTTGCATTTGGTTGTGTCACATTATGGAATTCCTTTTCCTCCTTTGCCTTTCAAAAGGTCGCTCTCCATAGAGAAATTGAATGGTTCCTGCATTTGTGATTTTGCTTCAACACGGCCAGCTTGTGCTGAACATCTGGAGGGTGTGGCTGGAGTCCCCAGTGAGTGATGACCTTTGTTACAGTGAAATGAGATGTGGGCTCTTTCTTATGAAATCCCCTAGAATGTCAGTTTACTTTATGGCTTTTCTACTTAGGAAAAGCTAAAAACCTTAGGGTGAAACTTCAAATATAAAAAAACTGTTAAGATAATTAAGTGCCGTTTGAATTTTAATTCAAAATCAGTTTCTTTTAAATATCCCAAAATTGATATCGAAGCTAAGTTTTTTTAGAAAAGAGAATAATCATGATTGATAATGTCATAGTAGTGTACTTCTTTTTACCCACTTTTTCAAATTGCAAGTCCCTGCATGTTAACACACATACATAGAACACATGTTTCTCAGTCCCTTTCACATTGCAGCCGCCTTCCCATCAGCGTGCGCACAAGCATGCAGCTCCTTGTGTGTTGCTGAGGGCTCACATGATCTTGCTGAGTTCCACGGTGATTGGCAGGTTTCTCCTTGACAGATATCACTTCCTAACATGTGCATTTGAGTATCTGCATTGAGTGTTTCTTCCTCAGCCCAGGGGCAGAGACTGCTGTTCACTTTCTTCATCGTTTTATGCTAAAGGCCTGGAAGAGTGTTTGCCACAATGCAAGTGCTTTAAAACAAATTGTGAAGTAAATGAGTTGTGCACTTTTAACACTGGGGATGTAAAACCAGGACAAAGGCCAATTAGTACGGCTGTTAAAGAAGACAAGTGCACCCTCACCCCAGTCCCCTGTGCTCCTCCCTCCTTCCCTCTGCTCCCTGTCCTTCCTCCTTCCCTGCAGGATGTCTCTGATTAATAGTTGTATGTTTCTTTTTTCTGTTTTGTACTGTTGTTATTTTTTTACACTGATGTCTTATTTGGTTCCCCTATATCCCTGCTATAAGTGAAACCATCCTATATTTTTCTTTTTTCCTTCTGGCTTATTTCACTGAGCATAATTGGTGAAGGAAATTCTATGGGGACTACACCTGAAAGTAGGGAACAAATATTGTTTGAAAATGAACAGTGATGTCTAAATCAAAAAAAAAAAAAATCTCACCAAGACAAAAGACAGAAGTGTTGCCAACCACCCCTCTGTAACCCACCTCCCTCTTCTATCGGAAGACATTCTTTGAATCTGTTCTCCCTACTGGGTTTCAAATGGCCTTAACAAAGGACGTGGTTTTAGTGGCTCCTCCTGGTGGGTGATGTAATTGCCTCTAGAGATGCTCTGGACAGGAAGAGTGTGTTTAGGGCATCATCCATGTAGAGTTTGGAGAATGAGACCCTTAGCAGTCAGATGCCATTAGAGAAAATCTTGAACTTGAGAAGTCTCAAAACCTTTTCCTTTTCAAAGAAAGAATTTATCCTTTTCAATTCTATATAATAATAGAAATCAAATTATTATTCTCTGTTGGTAAAAAAATAAAAAAAGTAAAATAGTTTTAAACCTACAAATACCAGGAATATCACTTCCTTTCTTTACAGCATTAAGTATACTTATTTTTATTATCTGTATCTGTTTATCTATAAATAAAATATATATCCATTATCCTTTAAGTCTCATTTAGGTATGAAATTTAACTGATAAAGAAAATCCAAACAGATCAATTACTAGCAAGGAGATTGAATCAGCAATCAAACCCCTACCAAAAAAACAAAAAGTCCAGCACCTGATGGCTTCAGTGGTTAATTCTTTTTTTTTTTTTAAGATATATTTATTTATACAAGAACAGTGGTACAGACCAGATGCACGGAAAGATGAGAGGATTTACCAGAGACTGAGTGGGGAGCAGAACAGGCAGACGACCAAAAGACACTGCTGAGGGGAGCAGCTGGCGAGACAGGAGAGGTCTGCGTCACCATGTGGGATTCTCCCCGGCTGGCTAGTATTGAACCAGTGCTGCTGAGGCTGCGGACATCTTAACATCATGGCGCTCAACTGCCCGTGCACCCGGAAGGACCCTAAAGTGGTTCATTCTTCAAAATTTAAAAAAAAAAATTATTGATAGCAACTTCAGTTCATCTGAATATATAATTAAGAAAGTGCATATAAAAGTCCCAGTATGGAGATTAAGTAATAATAATTTGAACCTTTACATAGTTATGCATATAGGAAGTACAATACATATAACATCCCACTGATAGTATATATAATGTAGAAAATTTTTAATTCCAGGCATAAAGGCTAATGATAAGAGGAAAAAAATAGAAAAAAAAACTGGTAAGTTTTACCTTACACCCAATTTTTATAGTTTAAAATAAAGATGACAACACTTCCTAATTGAGTAAAAATATTTTAATGTAGGACTAATTAATTTTTCTCAGGATATTTTAAAGAACAGCTTGGAATGAGATTTCCAAATCAAGGAAACGTGCCTTTGTTTTCAGTTTATCAACTATCCTTAATAGAGCTTTTTTACCAGACTGCGTTGGGTCAGTCAAGAATCCTATCATTGGGCACTGACATGGTAATGGATATTCCAACAAATCTTCAAAAAATGGTTAAGAATACTGAAATGAAAACTAGGCCATGAATAGCCCCCAATACCCTGACAAGAAACATAATATTAAAACATGTCCTGAAGATGTATGTGTTAGCTATAGGTAAAACCCCCACTCCTATTATTGTTGACAGGGCACTTTGTAACACCGCGTAACCTAGCAAAAACAATGCCTCATTTGCCTTTTGGTTTGCTGAGGGTTTAGAACTGGAAACAAATGCATATGAAATATGTGCACAAAAATCAAAAGAAAACCCTATACAAATCACAAGATTCGTCATGGATATGGAATCAAGGTTGACATGCCAGAATCCCATGAAACCTGTTATTCCTACAATCACAGAGCCAATAGAAAAAGTGACCCACAAGGAACAGAATGGGTGGGGAATTAACAATAAAGAAACAATGAACAAAGCTATGGTTGCAACAAAGACACTTCGAATAGTGTTTTCTAAGATTGCAGAATATTGATCAAAATAGATAAATGCTGGGTTATACACCATTAGGGGAATCTCACACCTTTTGGCAATACTTCGTAATTGGAATAACATGTTCTTCTTACTGTGGAAGAAGAAACACTTGTGGTCTGAATGAAGGCCTGGGAAGAAGTAATCTCATGTGATGATGAAATATTAATATTATATGTAAAAATTGGAATATGCACTAAAAAAACAGGAATGTTGTTTATAGAACTATCTCTGCCATTTACAGCTAAGATGTTGGCTTCCACATACTGTACATCCGCTTGTAACCAAAACTCTGTTAGATTTCGTATGACATAGTCACTGTTTTCAAAAGTGGCCAGACATTTGCCCAATGTTTGCCTAGTGTCTTTATCCCAGTAGTCAACTGCTTCAGTCATGATAACCATCACTATGGGACCATAATCTGAAAAATGCTCTTCATGGATGTTAAAATAGGGTGTGATATAAGAATTGTAACTTGCCAGATGTCGAAGTTCTAAACCTTCCTGCACTTGGAAACAGCCATGTATACTGAATGTGATGTACAGAAGGTATAAAACCACTATCACAAACTTGGACTTAGTGTTTGTGAGAAAGGGGCCAAAATAATCTCTAAAGAGCAAGTTCTTTGGATGGATGCTCGATTCTTCATCAGTTCGAAGAGAACTAAATGGGAGGCAGCAGCATCTTATCAGTGAGGAAGAATTTTGGTCTGGGTTACCCTCTGTCTTTTGCAGCCAGCGCAGACAGGCCACTTCTCTCCTACCATCTAGGGCCATAGAGGCGCCAAAACAGGTGATGTTATAAAAATAACAGAAGAGCAAGGTTGTTCCGTGTAAATGCAAAAGTACTGCACGGACTTAAAGGAGGTCATCACCCCTGTAAAGAAGGCCAGGCCATTTGTGAGAGTGGTGATGGGCACCACCACATGTGAGTAGACGTCAGACATTCGCTGTTGTACGCTGTCCATGATGTTGGTCTTCTGCTAGGCAGAAATCATGATAAACATGTCATCAATGCCAACACCTGTTAAGAAAAATCTTAATGCATATTCATATCCATTAAAGTGTAAATCACATAATTCAAAAGGTTTCCCCCTTTTTCTCTTTTGAATAAAGCAACATTGTTTTACATCCTTGTTGAGTTTTTGACAGTCTAGGATTTCTCCCCTCAGGTGTGGCCACCTTCGCTCTCCCAGCACCAACGCACCTGTGGTCCTCCACCAGAGTCCTTGTGCTTTCTTCCCTGTCCCTCTTGCCACCCTCCTCCTCCTCCACCTGCTTCCTGGATGTCTCAGCTCTAGGTCAGCTTTCCAAGAATTGCTTTGAAAGTTTGTCTCTGTCGGACCCTTTGTCTAGTTTTCCTATATTCCACATCTAAGTGAAATGATCCTTTGTCCCTTAAGGTCTTATTCTTTGTCCCTTCAGGTTTTATTTATCTCGCACAATCAGTGCTTAGGTAACACTTTCCTTGGTTGTCTCTGAGTCCACAACAGAGCACACTCCTCCTTCTGTAATAAGCTTGTGCTTTGCATGGATTCCTATTATTTCCACACAGCACAGTATACTCCTCCCTAATTATGGTGCCTCAATGTTTAGATCAGGAAACCTGGTGGATGCGTGTTAGTTCAAGCAGGATTAGCAATCTGTTTCTGATTCCACTAGATTACTTGAGAGACCATTTTCTCTCATAAGCCATTTCACAGAAATGCACAAACTGTCAGCCAACATTCTGTTACTGAACCAATCTGACCACCAACAGCATCAGTCTATCATTGTGGTATGACTTGAGAGGCACGATGTCATTTACAAGCATGCACACACTAGTTTTCCTGCTATTCTGTTTCTTGGTGGGAATATAGAGGTTTCCTATGTTTGAATTCACCAATCGCCTGTGGACAGGGGAGATGGTTTTCAATTAGTTTTCAATTCTGAATCACGCAGAAATGAACATACTTAGTCTACTTTTTGGAGCATTCTTTCAATTATTAGCACAAATTCCTAGAAGTAGAATGGAGAGGTGAAAGACATGCGCCTTGAATCCTCTTTTAAGCCTTTTGATTTGATACAAATATTGGACTAAGAAATGTATGAGCCAATTGACAATCTTCTCTGAGCAGTAGTAGACAGTGTTCTTTACACACAACCACCCCAAAAGTTTCAGTCTTGCAATGCTAATTAATAAGAAAACAAGGCATCTCACTTTTGGTTTAATTTGCATCCCTTGATTGAGATGTCATATATTTGTCCCCCTTGCATTTCCAGTGACTTGTATTTTCCATTTTCAGGGTTTGTGTGTGTGTGTGTGTGTGTGTGCGAAAGAGGGGGGGGTAGAGAGAGAGAGAGAACAGCCTGTTCATGTCATTGTCTTTACTTTTGCATTTGGGGTACTTATTTTTTCCAGTTCTGAAGACACAATTTAATGTTTGTCTTCATTTCTGACACCTTATTTTGGATCTGTAGTCATCTAAGCACATTTCTTTTACTTAATCTATCATAAACTCTTTCTGTTATCAACTTTCTCCCCAATACACTCATAGTGTAACCACACATTTACTTTACTCATCTAATATTAGAAATGGTGCATTTGCAACTTTGGCACAAATGGCACCCCCACGTATAACATGAGTCCAAAGCCACTCACCACTGCCAAGGCAACAGAAATCATTCCAATGACTGCAGTAAACATTTGGTTTTGTATACAGCTAAACCTATAAATAGGGAGGGGAAATGATGTATATTTGGCAGCAGCTGCCATACTTAAATTCCATCAATCCATGACATTCTTGATTTGGACCTGTTCTGAAATCTCTTCTGCAATCATTCTACACCTGTCTCCTGGAGACCTTTAATTCCCAAGCACTATCCCAGACCAACTATACCAATTCAAAGAGGGAAAATAAAAGTTGGCATTTTGTGCTTTTACTTAACTATCTTCTTATGCAGCTGGCTAAGCACTAATTCCCTGATGGTGTTTCAGAACCACATACATGTACTAGAGCACAGCAGATGGTTAATTCCACTCTAGTGTTCAAGGAGTTGTGTGTGAATAAAACACAACACTAAAGGGCAGGCAGCTGTAGTTGAGAAAGTGCCCACATCCAATTATCTTTGCACTCATTTCCTGATTCCAACTAGCTATTAACACCAACCTAAAGGGTTCCTGTACAACAGAGATAGTATGTGGTTAATAAAATGTATGAAAGCATCCTGCTAAAATATTTTCAAGATTCTCCTTTATTGATGAAGTGGGTTCTAGAAAAGTTGCTATTAATTGAAAAAAATTGTTTTGAAATGTACTGTTTTTAGGTCAATACAAGACTTTTCTGTTTCTCTTTTCGACCACCAGAAATGGGAATATAGAGAGAGCATTTGAAAGCATGCATGCAGTACTTTGCCTCCACAATAACCACATTACATTTTTGAATATTTACAGCCACCTGTGGTTTTATATTTTAATTTTATGTGAACAGTTTTAAAACAAATGCTTGATAAAAGTCTCTCTGGAATTCTATAGGAAAAAGAAACTAAGTTTGAAGACTAGGAGAGACATCTAAGGAAATGGAGCTACTTTTTCCAAAACAGAATGTGACAAAAAGACTTTTTCAGACTATATTCACATAGCAAAACTTTCTTTTTATTAAAAGGTTTCTGCACCATTGATGTGTTCCACTTTTTCTCAAACTGCTGGTGCCTTGAGTTAAATTTAGGGTTTAAACACACACACACGAAATTCAGTGCAAAAGTAAATTGCTTGTTTACAATAAATTTGAACATAATGAATATTTTCCTTTTGCAATACTTCTTGAAAACAATATTTATAACTGCGATAAGAACATAACAAAGATGAAATTCAAATGCAAAAAAGATTAGCGAGAGCTACACAGGACATGTTTAATCTCAATCCCTTTTACAAGTTTCTCATTTTTATGTAAAATTTTTTGACACTGAAGTAGGAAGTTAAATAGTCGGCTACCGTGACTTTACTTTGACTAGTTGTGCTGAGGTTCTCTAAGCAACTGTTAATAATTGTAAGTGAAGGAAAGATATGAAAATGGACACTGTAGGAGATTGATGAATGCGCTTGCAGATATTCTAGAACCCTTCAAGGAACTTGATAGAAGCAGTTTATCAAAATGATTGGAGAATGTTCAAACTTTAGATTTCCTAAGACTCCGGATCGACATCTTGTTTCAGTAGGTACCCGGAGCATGTGCAGTGTTGCATATCATGTGCCATCAGTTAAGTTTCACTTTACTGTTTTACCTTCTGAGAAACCACAGGTTTTTCCTGTTAATCAAATGAGACTGGGAGGTAAGAAGGGAGGGGCTACCAGGATATACCAGGAGAACCAAGAGAAGGTCGGAAGGTTACTGCGAGAGGAGCAGAGAGAAGGTCAGGGAAGGTAGAAAGACAGGGAAAAGTAAGGGAAGGTAAAGGAAAAATAAAGAAGCAACCACTAGCGTCAAGTTATCTCAAGCCCCTGATTTCAATCCTCAGCCCTTCTCTTTTTGTGCCTACGAATCCCGCGGGTCAGGACAGGGGCGCCCAACTTGGGGCATGAAAAAGAACGAAGGACTCACTGAAGGACCAGCTGTGGTGAGCCGGCAAATAAGGTAAAGTAGCTGGGATCATGGGCAATTCAATGTCCAAGGGGCACTTAGTTATTTCCCTGGAAGCTCTCCTAAAAGAGTTTGGGGTTCCTCTCAGTAGAAAAATTCTTAAAGGGTTTGTAGAGACCCTTAGTATCACTATTAAGTGGTTTCTGGAGAAGGATCGGGTCGATAGTGCCAAATGGAATAAGGTAAAAGGAGATATCGTCTTACATCAGCAATTATATGGTCTTGAGTCTCTTCCTGGCACTACTTTGATGGTCTGTGGGGTGGTGCGAGATGCTCTTAATGCCGGTGGCACTGCCGCCACTCAGTTAGACACTGAGGCCATCAGGACCGCTAAACAATCGGAGGAAAAAGGTAGACGTTCCATTGTGAGTTCTACATCGGTAAATCCCCCTTCCTCTTCTCAAAAAATACCAACAGCCCCTCCCCTAGAATATTCTACCGATGAGTCGGGAGGAGAGGAGGAACAGGATGAGGAAGGCCTCTGTTGTTATAAGCCAGGGACGCGTAAAAGGAGATGGAAAACACCTGGGGAGCCACCTCCTGAGCCACCTCCTAGAACACTCAACAGGGTTGATCTTCCTTTAATTGAAAGAATGTGCTCTATGATGGAAAGAGTCCTGTTTTCCCAGGTCCCTAATTATGCTTACCCAGTCATGGAAGGGACAGATCCTCAAGGGGTGCTTACTAGAGTACATGTCTCCACAGCTTTTAAAGATTTGAAGGTGTTAAAGGAGGCAGTTACTCAGTATGGTCTCCAGAGCGCTTTTACGCATATCTTATTGGATAGGTGGTTCGGCATGAATCCGGCTCCTAATGATTGGAAAGTGCTAGTCAGAGCGGTGACTTCCCCAGGGGATTATTTGGTATGGAAAGGTATATTTTTAGAGAACTGCACCCATACAGCTAAACTCAATGCTGATGTTGGATTTCTGGTTAGAAACAAGGGTATGTTAGCAGGAGAAGGGCAATATGATAGTAACGACCGACAAAAGGATTATGATCCGGCTGTATTTGCCCAAGTTGCAGCAGCTGGACGGTCAGCCTGGAAGGCAATAGGAGATAAAGGAGGAGCCGACATTCAATTAACAAAGGTCATTCAAGGGTCAACAGAACCATATGCGGAGTTCCTAGCAAGATTGATGACTGCAGCTGGCAGAATTCTAGGTAACACTGATGCCTCCCTACCAATAGTTAAAAAGCTTGGATTTGAAAATGCTAATAAATGGTGTCAGGAAGCTATTAGACCCTGCAAATCTTGGGCTAATTTGGATGATTATGTGAGACTTTGTAAGGATATTTGTGAAGCTCAAGTTACCGGTGCAATGATCGCTCAGGCTTTGGATGGTCCAGTCACTGGACCACGAAACCATGCCTGTTTCGCTTGTGGTCAGCAAGGGCACATAAAGGCCTCCTGCCCATTTTTGGGGTGGAGCGGGGGCACTAAGGCACCACGAATTGCTAACCCTCAAAAGAAACCAGGAGTTTGTCCACGGTGCCGAAAGGGTAGCCACTGGGCGAACGAGTGTCGGTCTAAGACAGATTATCAGAGAAATCCGCTGACCCCCCGTATGGAAGGGCAGCCGGGAAACTCGTGGGGGAGGGCACAGCCCCGGCGACCCTCTCAGCCAATTATAGGGGCCGTTCACAGCAATCCCCAAATGAGGCAAAGTTTTTCTCTAACCTCTTCCGCACCTCCCCAGGAAGTGGCGGATTCAATTTGAGTGTCTCCGCATACACTGTTCTGACTGCTAGCATGGGAGTGCAATGCTTACCTACGGGCCAGTATGGTACTCTCCCCGATGGAATTATGGGACTAATAACGGCCGCAGCTCCGGTGCCCTCAAAGGCCTTCAGGTCATCCCAGGCCTCGTTGATACTGTTTACACTGGAGAAATTAAGATGCCTGCGTCTGTTTCTCGTGGAGTTATCTCTATAACCCCTGTTGACAGAATAGCTCAAATTTACCATTACCAAGATTAGCCAGTGATGGAAAAGTCCACCGTTTAATTTGCGGTGCTGAAGGTTTTGTTTCTTCAGGCAACCCTCTTGTGAATTTGGCTTTGACATTAGATAAGAGGCCTCTAATTGAATTGATAATTAATAGCAGAACATTCAAGGGCCTTTTGGATACTGGGGCAGACACTTCCATTATATCCAAGGAGCACTGGCCTTCACAGTGGTCCATGGCTACTGCTTACACCTCCTTGCAGGGTCAGGGAATATCCCAAAATCCTTCCAGGAGTACTACTGTGCTCTGCTGGAGGGACAATGAAGGCCATACTGGGCAATTTCAACCTTATGTCCTCCCTGGAATTCCCATGAACCTCTGGGGACGAGATGTTCTGGTGGAGATGGGGGCTTCATTAGTCATGGATAGTCCAGCTGGCCAAAGGATGATTAATCCGGGCTACGTGCCTGGACAAGGTTTGGGTAAACAACAGCAAGAGTCTCCCTTTTTTAATCTACAGGAAGTGATGAGGGAAGTGGGGGATAAATGAGGGCTCAGTTACCCTGTTTTCTAGGGTCCGCTGTGATTAGGCCTCCACCCACGCCCATTCCTATCACCTGGAAATCTGACACACCTGTGTGGGTACCAAAGTGGCCCCTACCGAAAGAGAAGTGAGGGGCTGGAAGAATGTTAGTAGAAGAACAGCTACAGGCCAGACACATAGTCCCATCTACCTCCCCCTGGAATACGTACCCATCTTTGTTATCAAAAAGAAGTCCGGAAAATGGAGACTATTACAGGACCTTAGGGCAGTGAATGCGACTATGGAGATTATGGGACCAGTGCAACCTGGCATTCCCTCTCCAGGTGCCATTCCACAAGATCATTATATCTTGATCCTTGATCTTAAGGATTGTTTTTTCACAATTCCATTACATGATCAAGATTCCAAACACTTTGCATTTTCTATCCCGGCCATTAATGCTGCTGCCCCGCATGATAGATATCAATGGGTGTGCCTTCCTCAGGGTAAGGCAAACAGTCCCACTATCTGCCAAATTTATGTCTCCAGAGCCATTGCTCCTGTTAGAGTCAAACATTCGCAGGTGCATGTATATCATTATATGGATGATTTGTTACTGGCAGCTCCTATGACCGACCTGCTGTATGCCTGTTTCCAGGACCTGGAGAATCATTTATTGATGTCAGGTCTAAAGATTGCTCCTGAGAAGTTACAAATGGCTGCGCTTTTTCAGTATTTAGGATACCATTTGAGTAAAGGCAGTTATGCTCCAGCAGTACCAAAATTGGCAGTAGCTCACCTTTGCACCTTGCATGATTTCCAATGCCTATGTGGTGATCTAGCAAGGATACGCTCTTCGCTCTCTATTACATCGGGAGAGCTGAAGCCCCTTTTTGACATGTTGAAAGGAGATGCAGACCCCACTTCCCCTAGAGCCATTACGCAGGAGGCTCGTGAAGCGATTACTAGAGTTGAAAAGGCTCTAGCCCAGGTGACCTTAAATAGATTGTCTGTCTCAAGTCCTTTTGATGTCTTGGTATTTTGTAGTAATCTTATTCCCACAGCACTTATATGGCAAGATGGTCCTGTTTATTGGATCTATCTTAACATCTGTCCAAAACGAGTCTTAGAGCCTTATTTTCATTCGGTTGCCAGAATTGTACCAACGGCTCTGGACTCCAGTCTACATCTTTCAGGTGCTCACCTGCGAGCGGTGATTCTCCCCTATAATGAAGAACAAATTCAGTGGTTAATATGCCACGATGAAACGTGGAGTATCCTTTATTTTACCACTTCAGTGCTTTTTGATTCACATTATCCTAGCAACCCTTTATGCAAATTTTTACAAAATCATCCAGTCTGTTTCCCCAGGATCCTCGTTACTGAACCTAATGTGGGGATGTGGTCAGTGTTTACAGATGGCTCCAGTAATGGTACAGCCTCTTTTGTCACTGAAGGGTATCGGAAAGTGGTCTCGGTGCCCAGTGGTTCAGCCCAAGTCATTGAGGCGACCGCCGTCCTCTCGGCTCTCGAGACCTACTCACGATAACCTATCAATTTGTATTCTGACAGCAAATATCTGGTACATTCTTTAAATGTTTTGGAAACTGTTGCTCATATTTCTGTTCATAGCCCCATTGCACCCCTCCTTCATCAGTTGCAAACACTGATTTGTAAGAGAATTCATCACCTTTTTGTGGGTCACATCAGAGGTCATCTTCCATTGCCAGGACCTTTAGTGGCTGGCAATGACGCGGCTGATTCTCTTACTAGGGGACATCTAATTTGTCCAGCACTTCAGAGTGCTATGGAAGAGCATGCAGTCTTGCACACCAATGCCACATCACTTAAGGGTCATTATGGGTTGACTCGTCAAGCTCGTGACATTGTTTGTGCCTGTCACAAGTGTGCATCTTTTGCTCCAGCTGCTATGCCGCCCCCAGGAGTTAACCCCCGGGGCATCCTCCCTAACCATATTTGGCAAACTGATGTGACTCATGTTCCCTCTTTTGGACGACAGAGCCTGGTCCATGTCTCCATCAACACATTCTCTGGTTTTCTTTTTGCCTCCCCACATTGCTGTGGAAAGACTTCTGATGTCCGCTCACATTTGCTACAACCGTTTGCAGTAATGGGCCGCTCATGTGTCATTAAGACAGATAATGGTCCTGGTTATACCAGTAAGGCTTTTGCCTCCTTTTGTGCGGTCCATCGCATTGTGCACAAAACGGGAATTCCATATAACCCGCAGGGGCAGGGTATTGTTGAATGTGCCCATGGTTCTCTGAAAACTATGCTTTTAAAACAAACAGGGGGAGAACACTCCCCCAGGGACCGTCTGACTACAGCTCTCTTTACCCTTAATTTTTTGACCCTAGATACCCAGGGGCGGTCAGCTGCTGATCGGCACTGGTTGCCAGACCCTCGGCAGGTCACGATGCTGCAAACAAGATGGAAGGACCTGGTCAATAATGAGTGGCAACCACCCGCACCAGTACTAATACAGCTGCCTGGCAGCATTTGTCTTTTCCCACAGGATGTGGAAGCACCCCGATGGGTTCTTGCTCGATTGGTTCGGTTTGTCAATATACCTGAACCTGCTAACCTTGATGACAAGAGCAACCCAGATGTCAGTACGATGGGCGATTGTGCAACAGCTGACTTTTTTGCTCCTCATTAATCATCATGATTCCACTTTTCTGCAAATATTTGCCACTAATCTTACTACTGATCTGGCTTCCAAGCCATTGGATAGTGCCCTGTTGGGCCAGGGTGAGGTGAAATTATTTAATGTCATTTAATCTGCAAACATTAGTTCTACCATTGAACAATCCGTTAGTATCCAGAATAATAGATCAGAGAGTTTGTCTACTGTTGTTTGTCTGTGTCCTCCTTTTTTTTTGTCCTCTCCAATAATGCAGGAAATGCAACTGTGTTGAACTGTCCAGCGGAGCCCTGCGCCCTCTCTGCCTGCTGTACCCAGAGTGCAGAAAGGGTGGTCATCTTTCGTCTGCTTTCTACTTTAATCATGCCCGTGGATGTTTCTGCACTTCTTTCCTTTTCCTGTTCTACCTAGGAGGAGACGTGATTTTGGCATCTCTGCAGCTGTTGTTGCTGTTTCAATAGCGGTGGCCACGGCTGCGGCTGTTGCTGCCATCTCTGTCACTCAAGCTGCTGCAAACACTGACACTATAAACAATTTAGCTGCCAATGTTGCTTTTGTGTTATCAACATAGCAAGATATGAATGAACATTTACGAAATGGACTTTTGATGCTTAATCAGCAGATAGCTCTAATGTAAGAAGAGACAGACAGACTTTTGTTAACTGCTCACATGCCTTGTAACCTTCTGTACCATTTTGTTTTATTTGTGTAATTCCTGTTATGGTGAAAAATATGTCTATGGAAGTAAATAGGTTAAATAGTGTAATCAGAGGACCATGGAACCACCAGTTCCTGAACCTGACTGCTCAATTGGCGAGACAGCTCATAACTGTTAACAACACTCGGGTTACCCCTGTTACGAGTGAGGGTCTCATTGCCTGGTTTAGAGGATCCCTCCAGAGTTGCTGTTTGTGCATTAGGCATATGGTTTCTCCATCGGCTATGGAAGTGAAACAAAGAATGTGCTATGGAGGTCAGTCAAGTACTTGGCGCCATGGTGCTTGACCAGGACTCCCCAGTGGCATCCGGATGGGTCAACTTAGCCCTAGAGAACATAAGCGCCAAAGACGGGTAAGAGCGTAGCCCATCCAGGCCAACCTAAGACAGCGGTCCGGACCAACATCGCCATATTAGCGATGACGGGTAAGGCTGGTCAAGGAATATGCCAACCTAAGACAGGCCAGGTGTCTCAATTAAAGGAACAAAGGGGGAGATGTCCGGAGGCAGTGTTGCACAACACGTGCCATCAATTAAGTTTCGCTTTACAGTTTTGCCTTCTGAGAAACCACAGGTTTTTCCTGTTAATCAAATGAGACTGGGAGGTACGATGGGAGGAGCTACCAGGATATAAGAGGAGAACCACGAGAAGGTTGGGGGGTTACTGAGTGAGGAGCAGAGAGAAGGTCAGGGAAGGTAGAGGACAGGGAAAAGTAAGAGAAGGTAAAGAAAAAAATAAAGAAGCAACCACTAGCGTCAAGTTGTCTCAAGCCCCTCATTTCAACCCTCAGCTCTTCTCTTTTTGTGCCTACGAATCCCAGCGGTCGGGACAAGTAGGTTTACAATGAAGCTGCAGAATCATTGTGTCAAAAATTTTCCTCACACGATTCCAATGGTCAGTCAAATTGAGGCATCCCTGGCAGCAAAATGGCCAATTTTCTGAATATTCGAATAACTTGACAGCATTGGGCTAAATTGGAAAAGATTACACTTCAAAAACTGTATGTGTGGGGAGGAGGCCACATCTTTCTAAAAGATAATGATGTCTATTAAACACAAGAACAATTAAAGTATGTTTGAGAAGAGAAAGGTTTTCCAGATTTTATCAAAAATTTATCTAACAGTTGGCATAATAAGTTTTGTCATTTTTAAAATGCCAAATTTGAAATAGTTTACAAAGTCAATATACCACTACTTGCCATAGAATGGTGTTCAATTAGGCTATACTCTTTTGGGAAGATCTTACTATTGTCCAGATGATTTCATTCCAAGCCAAAAAATATGGAATGCTCAAAAGTGTTGAATCCCTGAGCTAAACAAACACAAGATAGTCGTACTGATAACAGAGAGAGGGAGGGCGAGATGTCAAAAGAATCTACAAAAGCACTAGCAGGAAAATCAGTTACATATATTCACATCCATGGAAGGCAAGTATTAGGACTATACTCAGCACCTGTGCCGAGAAATTTGCTGCTTCTTTTCCTCTTTGTGCCTGCTCCAACTCAGGAAGTAGTCTTGCAGTATGGAAAGGAGGAAGGCATACTAGACAAATACTATAAGAAACACTGTCTTAAATATGCTCAGAATGCTAAAGGAGAACACTGACAGGGAACACGCTATATGAATGAAATAATAATATACATAGAAAAACTTAAGAGGAACATAACAAAATCTGGAGCTGAAAAGCTAAAAAGCCAACCAACAAACACGCACACAACACAAACAAGTAAAACTTAGAGATGCTGACCAGAGCATTGTGCTGGAATTGCTTGCCAGAGCAATTAGACAAGGAATAGAAAAAAAAAAAGAATCCAAGCTGGAAAGGAAGAAAAGTAAATATCCTGTTTCACAGATATGAAAATTCCAACACATCCACAAGAAAACTACTAGTTAAAAAAAATTCAACAAAGCTGCAAGATACAAGAACAACTTATAAAAATCAGCTGTTTCTATTTATGTGCAAAAAGGAATTGCAAAAGGAAATTAAGAAAGCAATTCTATTTAAATAGCATCTATAAGAAGAAAATACTTAGGAGTACATTTGACCAAGAGGTAAAAGATGTGTACACTGAAAATTATAAAACACTGGTGAAAGAAACTAAAGAAAACCTAATTTAATAGAAAGACATCCTTAGTTGATGTGAAGGATTAATACTGTTAAAATGTCAATCACCTAGCAATCTACTGATTAAACACAATTTCTATTGAAATTGCAATTTCCTTTTTTCTTTTTCAGAAATGGAAGAGCCAACCCTCAAATTCACTTGAAATTGCAAGGAGCCCAGGATATCCAAAGCAATCTCGAAAAAGAAGAAAAAGTTGCAGGACTGAGATTTCCAGATTTCAAAACTTACAAAGAGGTACTGTAATGAAAACAATGTGGTACTAGCATGCAAATAAACATATAGACTGACAGAATAGAATTGTGAGTCCAGAAATAATCCATAAAGATAACCAGTTGATTGACAAGTGTAGTAAGTCTAACAAACTGGAATGTTTTCTTCAATAAATGTTTTTTGGAAAACTTGGAACTTCATGTACACAAGGATGATGCTGGGACCTTACTAAATACCATAAACAGAACTGAAATAGACATTGATCAACAATCTAAATAAAAGAGTTAAAACCATAAAACTTGTAGAGGGAAACACAGGGTCAATGTGCATGACCTTGGACTTGTCAATGGACACTTAGATATAATACCAAAGATACAAGTACCAAAAAATTTAGATATGTTGGATTTCCACAAAAAAAATGTTAATCATTACAGGCCATTGTCAAGAAAGCGAAGAGACAGTCTATATAGAGGGAGAAAAAATCAGCTAGTCATATAGCTGGTAAAGGGCTTAATAACTGAAATATGCAAAGTGCTAATGAAAAACATGAGTGAACAACAAAAGGTCAAACAACCCATTATAAGAAGGGCAAAGGACTTGGATAGACATTTCTCCAAAGAGGATATACAAGAGGCCGATAAACAGTTGAAAAGACAATCAACGTGATCAGATATTTACAGAAATGCGAATCATCACCACAATGAGATACCACTTGACACCAACTAAGACAGGCAAAATCAATAAAAGGGAAAAAATTGAATATTGGTTTATAGGGAGACTTGGAAAAACTGGAGCCCCTATCTACTGCTGGTGGGATCGAAAATGGTTTAGACTCTGGAAAACAATGTGATAGTTCTTCAAATAGCTGACTATGGAATTCTCATGCAACCCACCAATTCCACTTGTAAATGATTCTCTTAACATGACCACACCATGTTCCTTGCAGTGTTACGATTGTCAATAGAAGGAAATACTCCGTGCCCACAAAAGACCGTGGGTAACCAATTTGTGGAGCACACATACAATGGAGCACAGAGCCATCGAGTGGAATGAAGCTGTCACATGTGCACAAGGAAAAATCCTGGAAGTATTATGATAAGTGAAATAAGTCAGTCACAAAAAATGTACGATTCCATTGACATGAACATCTAAGAAAGGCAAATTCATAGAAAGAATAGAGTCAAGGTTTATCAGGACTGGAGGAGAGAAGGGCAGCAGGAGCCACTGCTCACTGGTCACAGAGTTCCTCCTTCGGGTTATGAAAGATACTGGAAACAGTCACGACAGTACACAGCCGTGGGGATGTGGTCAATGCCAAAGAACTGTACACTTAAAGTGGTTAGAATGGCACGTGTTACGTTAAATATCTTACAACAAATATTTTTAAGTTTAAAAACGAATACAATTTTTTACCTGTGGCATGATACAATTGCAGATAATATGATCAGAAGGTATGCCGTGTAAAACAAAGGGACCACTGTCCTAGCAGTCGCCTCAAATTCCAGTTTCCTAGAGAGTGATGTAAAGTAGACCACCTGTCGTAAAAATACACGCAGGTAGATAACTTTTAATTCCAATATTTGTGTATGAGTGACAAGATGTATCAAAGTATTATAGCTTATTGATTGAAACATGTTACAGTTTGGGAAAAGATTAAAATAGTGTGAATTATGATTTTAGAATAAAGGTAATAAAAAATTTTCCCCACCAATCCATGCCATGCTTTCTAAGATTTCTTTCAAAAATCCAATGATTGGGCCTCCCTTGGTGGTGCAACGGTTGAATGGTGGGAAGTTGTGAAGCTGTGAAGCTGTTGGCAGCCTCTGCAGCTCTGGTTAGATCCCAGGCCACCAGTGAGGGTCCCACCTGACGCAACAGACCTCTCCTGTCACACCTGCTGCTCCCCTCAGCAGAGTATTTCGTCAGTCTCCCTGTTCTGTTCCCCACTCTGGCTCTGGTGAATTCTCTGACCCTCCCGGCATCTGACTGTGCCCAGTGCTTGTATAAATAAATAAATATATCTTTTGTTAAAAAAAATAAGTCAGTGCTTAACATACCTGAGTATACAATTTCTCAATTTTCTCTAACACTGTGTAATCATTAATAAGAGTCAAAATTTTGGCTATTTCTAAATGATGAGTTGGTTGCTATCTTTTGCTATTTAAATACAAAGTATAATTTCAGCAAGGCCTGTTATTCAAAGCCTTTTCCCAGCAGGTGTCTCTCAACAGGCCTGGACAAAAGTATTAGCAGGTTTGCTCATCCTCTGAGGTGCCTGGCAGGATGCTAGAAAAATTGAGAAGATGGGCTAGTTTTATTTATCAAAAACACGAGGGAACATCAGCTTTTAGGTTTGTTTTTTCTTGAAGTGCCACCAAGCAAATTTTCGGGGGCTCCAGAAACAGCACAGAGGTGAAGTGAGAGCATTCTGACTAGAAAACCAAAAGGAACCCTGAAGATCAATATCTGCCATGAACACGCCCACCGCTAGGGTTTAGAATGAGTGTTTTCCACTAGAATGCAACCCTGTATCTAGGCTGTCATCTTCCCTAGGTTTCCCTTGAAGAAAGCTGGCTTAAGCATCAAAGAGAGTGGAGTAGAGCCGGTTTTAAGTCAAGGCCTCCACCAAGTAGCCAGGCGTGGACACATCCCTGGACAGGTCATATCCCTCCCACCTTTTCCTCCCTCTAAACCCAGCCCCAGGCACCTGGATGTTCTTCAAGGCCAGGCACTTTTCAATGGCATGAATTTGGTCCAGGAACTCGAGCAGCCATTTCTGGTTGCGCTCGCTGTCCTAGGGGGTCCGCGGACTTCAGTTAGTACTGAAGCCACACGGCCTTGGCTTTCAGGAGTAACCAGCTTGTCCCCAAGCCGGGACCTAGGACGGTTCCTCCCAAGAGGCCAGCCAAGTAGAGGGGCACAACGGAGGTGTTGTAAATAGGGAAGGTGATGCTTTTCAGGTCCATGTTGTTATTCTTCTGCCAGATGAACAGGAGTGGGTTGGAGGGCATGCAGGTGTTCTGGTACCTGGCACACACCTGAGGGTAGAGGACCTGGGTTCCATCTCCCCAGGGCGCGATCCGCGTCTGCACCGCCTCATCCAATTGACTCATTTCTGAGAAGATGACTTGATCCAGCAGATTGGCAGTGTTGGAGACCACCAAGATGGAAGCAAAGTTGACCTCGGAGCTTGACCGCAATGGGGAGAAGAGTTGCGACTTATTGGTGGAGAAATGTGCCTGCACGAAGTGCTGCTCGGCTTTGGCCAGGCTGCCCAAAGGGGTTTCCTGCTCCTCCAGGCTCTCTTCTGTCTCGCTGGGCAGGTTAATCCACCCGGTGCCCAGGACAGCTGTCAACGCCAGGGGAGCCTGCAGGAAGAGCCAGGGGTGCGAGCCCACAGCCAGCCCCATCCTCTGGATTCCCCAGGCGAGGGGCTGCTCCAGGCAGTTGGTGTGGCAGCGGGGCCTCCCAGGGGGTGGCTGCTGCACCTGGGCTTCCGGGACAGGTGAATCCCCTCAGACGGCTGTCGGGGTGTATCTTAGGAAGGCTCCGAAGCCCAGCTAACGTCGGGCTCCTGTCCCTCACTGGACACCAGGACCTGCTCTGGCTGCCCCATGGAGGCAGGGAGCTGCTGGGGCCCAGACACCGCCCCATGATCTGCTCTGCTCTCAGACACTGGCTCGGGCCAGTCCTCCTGCTCTGGCCTCTGAGCCCCTGAAGCCTCCCCTTGCTCGAATCGCCCTTGGGGTGCAACCTTGGAGGAATGGACACCCATTTCCGGAAGGACCGACCAGTTGTTCAATAGGAGACCTGGAAAGCAGTGACTGGTTGTCAAGCTTAGTGCCCCCCACCCTGCCCCCAGCGGCTTCCAGGAGGAGTCCACAGGGAGGCTGTGCCAATGGTCTCCGCTCCTGCAAACTTTGACCTCTGCTGTACATGCCGGGATGCGGTGGCGGGAGCGAGGGGGGTACTTTTCTGGAGAGCGGGGTCTTTCCAGCTGGCCTAGTGGGGGGAAGTGGTTTCCCGGCGGGTCTGCGCTCCTGCCCTTAGGATCCCCCACCTGAGGGGCCTGCATTTGCTACACTGTTATCAGTCCTGGTGCTCACTCCTGTGGCCTGGCGGGGGTGTTGATATATCCCCGGAGAGAAGCAGAGGCTGGGACAGAAAGGGAGAAGGAAGCCAGAGAAGCCCAGAGTGAAGACTGCGGGGGCTTTTCATTTCATTATTTTTTTAGATTTGTTTATTTTTATTCAAGAACTGGGGTACAGGCCAGATGTGCGGGAGGGTGAGAGGATTCACCAGAGACAGAGCGGGGAGTGGAACAGGCAGACTGACTGAAATACACTGCTGAGGGGAGCAGCAGGCCAGACAGGAGACGTCTGCCGCGCCATGTGGGACCCTCGCCTGTGGCCGGGGCCGGGGACAGCTCCACAGTGTAGCGCTCAACCCGCTGCACCACTGGGGAGGCCCCACTTTTCATTTTAAAAGTGAAGAGAAATTGAATACTAATAAAATGCTAGTCATGAAAGTTGAGGTAGTTAGATTTGAATCACGAAAAGTGGATATTCAGAAGAATAAAAAATATTGCATATAAAGAGGTGACCACATAGTGACAAAGAGTTTGATTTATGGGACAATCCTAAAATGTGAGGAGATTGTAGTCTCAAAACATGTTTTTAAAATTCCAGAGCAGAAGAAAATAATGAAAATTACAATGGACGTGCATAAATTAGAGACTTGATAAATAGAGAAAATCAGTGCAATCCAAATGACTAAAATCAAAAATGAAAGATTACCATGGATCATTCTGAAATTTAAAACAATTATAAGAAATTACTCTGAAAAATGACATGCCAACAAATTGTGCACAGTGGATGAAACAGACAAAAATCTTGGAATAGCAACGGTACCAAGGCCAAATGGACAGACCTCTCTCTAGTAAGGGAATGACTCAGTCAAAGAAAAGCCTCTTTGAGCATGCTTTTAACTGGGCTTTGGAAAGGCGGGTGATGTACAGTTCTTATTATAAGGAAATTTGCCTGAATTTTCCCATGGTTGCAATCACTTTGCATTAATAGCATTTTTTTTTAATTTAAGTAGAAAAAAATTTTCATAAAATCTCCAGATTATAAGACTACTCTGTCCAAGAGTTTATGGGAATATCTTTTACAGTCTCTTAAAGGAGAAATAGATTTTGAATGTTGGTTTTCCATAAAGTCATGGTTGAAAGGGGGAGGGGCTGCTGGTCTGTTGCCTTCGGGGCCTGTGGACCTTTGGCTTCCCCAGGATCAAGGCCACCTCCATCCTGGCTGCATTCAAGGCGTCCACCCCGTGGTCGTCGTTGGGGTCATGGTCGCCTCTGTGTGTGCTCACGCCTCTATCTCCCGCCTTTGGTCTCTGCAGGGTGGCAGGGGCATCGCCGGTGTGATGGCCCTTGGCCTCTGGGCTATCTACGCTTTGCTGGCTGCCTTCGGCCCGCCCCTGAGGAGTCTGCCACTGGCCTGGGCTGAGGCTCCACCCACTCCCAAAGGCCTTGGGACCCTCCTGCCTCGGCCCCCTGTCTGCCCGCCCAGGTGACCACCAGCCCCAACTGAGGGCTCCTGGTCGTCTGCGCGGGGCCCCGGCGCGCCCAATACGCACGCATACAAGTGCTTGCCCGCGGGCACACACAAATACACGCACACACAACACAGGCCCGCGCGCGCACACACACACACACACACACACACACACACAGGGCCAGCCCGGGCCGGGCGGCCAGGGCCGTCCAACACCCCGGGCCTTGGAGCTGGCGGGCAGCTTGGCACCCACCCTGCCTCCACAGGCTGGCGTGGCCCGCCTCGCTACTCGGCCTCTGACAGCCCAGGCGGCAGCAGGCCCGCGTCCCCGACCCGGCCAGCGGCCCCGCAGGGCCCGAATGGACGCTGGCCGCCGCAGCTACAAGTGGCCCCCTCCTCGCCGGCCTGGGGTCGCCTGGCCCAGGGCACGGCCTGCCCCCCAGCCAGTGGACGCCAGCCCCCATGGCCCTGCTGGGGCCGACCCGGGTACCGGGGACGCCCGTGGGTACTGCGGGCGGGCACCCAAACACCGGCGGGCAGGCGGTGCCGGCCAGGCTCGAGGAGAGAAGGCTGGTTCTGGCTGTACCACTGGGGGGCCATGGGTTTCATTTTTTTGGTCCTGGGGCTGGCAGTGGGCCCTGGGTGCGCCTTTGGCTGGCCACTGAGTGGTTTGTGCTGTGTATTTCTTGGGCAAGCTTTGGGGTTGGGCGACTATTTTGGAGTATCAGGAGTGGGTAGAGTGATGTGGATTATGGCAGAATATAGGAAGGTGATGACAACAGCTAGGAAAACAACCCAACTGCTTCAAACACTGATGAATCTACCCATGTTGGGGTTTGCCTTTCATTTGGGTAGAAAGCAGGATGCTTGAATTTAAACGGGTAAATTAATCCTTGGAAACCTGGGCAGGGATGAAGGGGTGGGTGGCCACAAGTTGATGGTACTCAGGACCAGCCTCCTCTCCCAGCGGGCACCTCCCCAGGAATGGCCAGAATTTGATGAAACCCTATTGCAGATGGTGCAGGCCATACACGAAATAGAAGAGACTTTCGATAATATAGTGCCTGTGAGGCAGCAGGGGCTGTATGCGGGTGGTTCTCACAGCTCTGTGAGAGTCTAGGCGCAAAGAGTGATCCAGAATCCAGCAACTGCAGGACTAGAGGCAAGATCTGCAACAGTGTTTGGTGATTCTTGGGTAAGAAGTTCTGAGAAACCAACCCACCGTTATGAAGACGCCAGACTCCTTCTCGGGAGAGGAGGAGAGGGAGTCTGGCCCTTTGTCCGAGTGTCATGCAGTAGTGGCAAACCAAGCTGCCGCCCCAGAGTTGCCAGACTCCTCTGGAGAGGAGGAGAAGGCTGGCTCCATGTTCCCGCTCGCCGGGTGGTGTCTCAGAAAAGGAAGTGGCTGGTGATAGCTTGATGGCGCTCTCTCTAACCCTGCGCCACCCGGGAGGCCCCTCTATCATGTATTTATATAGAAAATGGTTCCTCCTCAGGACACGGGCCACCCTACAAAAGCCGCAGCAAACAGCGTGGGCTCAGGGCGGCCCTCTGTAAGGGGACTCCTGAGACAGGGGCGGGGCCCGGGCTGAGGCGCCCGCTCTGTTGTGCCTGAGACTGGGCGTTCTGGGCAGACTGATGGAGGGAGGAGATCTGAGACATCTGCGTGGGACAGGGGCCCCCACGGCGCTGTCTGTTCACAGAGCTGGACACACCTTCCTCCGAACAGAACGTGCTGGAGTCAGCCCCCTCCAAGCGGCCTGTGGGACCGAGCAGAGACCAGGCGCCCCCCATGCACAGCGCTCACTGTGTCTCCAGGAGCGAGAGACTGCCTGGGCCCTTTTTGGAGCAAACTTGGGCTCTGGGGCGCCCCTGAGTGTGCGAGGCGGGGTGTGCATGAGTGTGTGTGCGCGTGCGTGTGGGGGGGGGATGGGGGTGGGGTTGTGGGCCTGGCCATGGCCACGTGAGCCCATGGGGGGCAGCCCCCCGCCCCCCGCGGCACTGGGGCCAGCTCCGCCCCTGGGTCCCTGCGGAACCGCCTGCGCTGTGACCCCGGGGCCCGCGGCAGAGGCCCGGGCTGGTGAGCCCATAGCGGCGCGAGTAGCGCCTCTCCCTGGGGCCTCTGACGCCAGGTGCCATCGGCTCTTGGGCGGGCAACCGGGAGGCTTTTCTCCTCGCATGTCGCGCGCGAAGCGACGCAGGGACCCGGCTCAGTCCCTGAGCGTGAGACCCAGTCCCTGGCTCTGCTGACGCTGACCCTGAGCGCGTCCCCTCCACCTCGCCTCTCCCGGGGTGCGGGCTCCGGGCTCCTCCGAGGCCCAGATCATGCAGCTCCGAGCTCCAGGCCGCGCTCTAACCTCGCGGGCCCAGCCTTACTGGGGCGGTCCTGGCCCGCCCTGTACCAGCCCCGCCCTAGGCTGCCCCTGCCCCGCCCCCCGACCTACCGCCCCTCCCCATGCTTCCCCCCCACCTGGCCCGCCACAGCCCGCCCAGCCCCACCTGGGCCTATGCCCGCCCTGCCCAGGCCTCAGCCCCTGAGGCGCAGGACCCCCATCCCACAACTCTGGGCAGGGCGAGCTGCGGAAGCAGAGTCGAGCATTGGCTTCCTGGGCAGGGCCAGGGCCAGGCGCTATCATGACACCCTCCTTTGGCCTCAGCGCAGTTCCAGACACTCGTTAGTGGGGTCGTTTCCCTGAAGACTCTTTCTGTCTGGTCGCTGTCAGGGGAGAGAAACTCAGCTGAGCTTCGCTGTTAATTTTGTGTCCTGCCACTTTCCTGATTTCATCTTCTCCAAGTTATATTTTTTTTTTTTTTGTGCAGTGACACAGAGACTTGGAATGAAAGATTGCTGCTGTTTCTACCACATCCCGGGTCGTCTGCCACACCCGAGGCAGCAGGTCTATTGGTGGAATCTCCACACACAGCCTCTTCCTGAGACCGGAACCCTCAGCAACATGGCCCTGGAGGGATGTGACCTCGGCCCTGTCGGTGACTTCCTGGGAAATGCCGGCTGCCTTTCTTCCTGCCACCCTCCTGTTGCTCAGTGAAGACAATCAGGGATTGACTCTGATATGCGCTTTGATCAGATCAGCATGCTCCAGAGAGAGCCGTGGCCACCTGCTCTCTCACAGGCATCTGATGGAGTTCAGCCTAGACGGGAGTGATCCCTGAATACCTTCACGGCAGGCCCTTCAGGCCTGTCTCCCTGGCAACTCCCCCTCCAGTGGCCTCTCAATTCAGCTCCCCTCAGCCTCCTGGGATGGCTCAGTCTCTGACAGAAATGGCATCCTTCCGTGCCTCTTCCAGGAACCTCCTGGAGTAGGAATTGAACTCAGAGCAAACGAGTTACGCGTCAGAGGAGGGGTGCCTGTGCAGATTCCTAAGCCGTGGGCAGTGCCTTTTTTCTCATCTGCAGCCTGGGCCCCTCACCTTGGCCCTCCATCACCCTTGTCAGTGTCTTCTTTGTTCTTCTGGAGAGGCCTCCCGACAAGGAATTGACTGTCCTTTCCTTCACACGCACAGAAATCTTTCATAGCAGAGCACTCTATCTCTACACAGGGATTCCCAGCAGCCTTCATCCAGCGCAGATTTGCACTCACCCACATTGCATTGTGCTTTCTTCACACCATTCCATTGTGCATTTTCACCAAACTATCCCAGGGGGCTACCACCTAGGACCCAGTGAGTGGTCATCATGGTGTCCACATGATCATCCAACCACGGGCCCATTTCAGCTCCCGTCACCTGCCCTGCCCACGTGAACAGGTCTTAATTCCATTCAGATCTTTTTTTGTCACTGCTCCTGAGTCCTTTCCTCACTTTCACAGGGATGAAGAACAAGGACGACTACTGCATGGGTGGCCTTTTCTGGGTGGCCTCTTTCAGTCAGGAGGTCTTCACGTCTAGGCCTCCTTTTCTTTCTACCTTTTATGTCTGTCAGTTTTCCGCTGGCTGTATTGACAGTGTACACTGAAGACAAAGCCTGTCAGCCTCAGTGCTTTGGCCCCTGAGGTTCTGTCTGCTTGAAGGTCCTGTTCCCTCACTTCCTTCCCACAGATCTCCCTCCTCAGAGGGGTCTTCCCAGAACACTTTGCTCAAAACACCCCTCTCAGTCACCTTCACCTCTTTCCAGCCCTCTCTCCATCACACCTACTCTTCCTTACCTGGCGTGGCTGCTCCCCACACTGCACGTCCTTACCCCGTAGCTCTGTGGCCACATGGGCAGGCTGTGCTTGCACCAGATGGCTTGGTATTTCCTCCTCCTGGGTGGACTGGACACCTTCACCCCATCCTGACAGCTGCGAGCACCTACATGTGTCGTCTTCATTGACTTCACAGTGTTGGGCAGTTTCCAGGGTGACCATAGGTCTCCTGGGGATCCCCAATCAGTGCAGGTTCTGAACCACTCGGCTGCTCAGGAATGAATGAAGCCAGACCTCTGTGCTCCTCCATGCCCATAAAGCAACCCGCGAAAGCCTGGCAGTTTTCCACATCCAGCCCTCTCTCCCCCGAGTTCTCCTGAATGGTACTCCCCAACCTCTGCCATAGGCCACCCATAGGGAGATACTCCTCAGTTGCCTTCCCTCTGGGGTCTCACTTTCTCCCCAGATGTAAGCAAACAGAGTGCTGCCCCACTGGATCCTGCTGGACCAGGTCCATCCCCTTCCCCAATCTGTGCCCCACAGGCCCGGGCTGGGACTCCTCTCCAATTCTTAGGGTGCTCATATTGGGAGGATGGGACTCACTCATGTTGGCATCACCCAACTGACAGTCCCGCTGCATCATGGCGGTGTGGAAATTCAAAGTGAAATAGAGGTAAATAGCCTCTGTTTTCTCCAAAGATCGTGACTATCTAAAAATTCTAAGATAAGTGGGGAAGAAAGTGTTCGTACAATCTTTGGTGGAAATGTTGGTTAGGATATCAATTTTGTGTGGTCTGTGTGCAATTCCATTTCAAAATTGCTCAAATGTGTTGAGCTTTAGATTAGAACATTGGTCGTCATCATTGCTACCTTGAAAGTCACCAATTGTAAAAAACAATAAAGGGCAAGATGGACATTGCAACAGGTGTCTGCATTGTATTTGTGATGTTCTTTAATTGACGGCTGACATCAGTTCATTTAGAGTGAAATGTTTTCACCTAAAGATAAAATTCCTTTTTTAAAAAAGGGGCTTTAGACATTGTTGTTATTCTCAAGGTTCCTTGAAAAGGCTCTGGTTATTCCCAGAGTTTTTTTTTTAATATTTATTTATTTACTTATTTATACAAGCACTGGGTACAGTCAGAAGCGCGAGAGGGTGAGAGAATTCACTGAGCCAGAGTGGGGAGCAGAACAGGCAGAAGGACCAAAGTACACTGCTGAGGTGAGCAGCGGGAGGCAGGAGAGCTCTGTGCGCCATGTGGGACCCTCCTACAGTGGGCAGGGAGCAGCTGGAGATATCACCGTTGCTGCAGAGGCTGCAGGCAGCTTTGCAACCCAGCACTCAACTGCTGCGGCCTGAAAGGACATTTTGCCAGGGCTGGTCTGCCACAGGATGTCAACATGGGGTGAGTTGATTTGGAACACAGGAATTTCATTCTATTCTACCCTATTCTTTTTCGTTGTTTGTTTCTTGATAACTAGGTAGAGGAAGGATCTTTCAGTTATTTCATATTTTCTTTTATGAGACATCATGGCTCCATTCATCATTTTGCCTTTTTCTTTCCATAGGTATGTACAACTTTCAAAACTCTTGTACATGAACGCTGGAAGGGTCTGGGCTCTGATTTAATGTCTTACTTTCACTTTTTTTTATCAAAGCAATAAAAGCTTATAGGTTAAACAGAGTACATTTATAATTACTTTTTTGTAGAAAAAATATATTTATTTGGATTTGCAAATGAGCAGGAGCCTAGGTTTAGGCCCCTCACTAAAATCAATGAGGTGTATTTGACATTCACTCCAAATGAAGCTGCTGTGCCCACGCATGCCTGACTAGCAGGAAGGCCACAATTTCATCCTTAATAGTAGTTTTTCTATGGCCATCAAGGTATCATTACTTTTAAAAATAATTTTAGCAGTTCCTTTTCACCTGCCAAGGATCAAGGATGTAAATGCAATGATGATGTTTTCATTAGTTTTAGTCAACTGGTTCTGATAATAAGAGAGGGCTGCATGCATTATGAAAATTTGAACAGTCGAATGAAATGAAATGACCAATGGCCAACTGTGATTTTTCATCAAAAGAGAAATATTTTTTATGAGTTAGCTTACTTTCTTCCTTCTGATTTCCACTATTTTGAATTGTGAACTATAACACCCTTATATAAGGGCAAGTTGTATAAATGTAGAATTTAAGAATCACCAAATGAACTCATATTAATTAGATGGAAAAACATAAAATCACACATCATCATCTTCTTCTCTGAGTTTGCACCAATATGCGACCTTTACAGTAACTATTTCCCTTGCTTTTCATGACAAGTTCTCATATAATTCTGTATTATTAAATGTATAATTAAAACATGATTTTCATTTTGTCTGGTATTTAAAATATAAATAAATTCTATTATGTTCATTTTCTATCTAGACTCTTTCTCGCAACAATATGTGGGCAAGATGATCCACAGGATTGGCTGTGCTACAGCCTCATGTTTTCACTGCTGTATGTTATTCCACTTAATACCAAGTAATTTTTCCACTCTATTCTACATTCACACTAGATTATTGCATTAATATTTTATATCCAAACTGGAATACCACTATCTAGAATTTTATATTCCACTTTCTTCATTGAACACTGTAACATTTTATGTATATGTGAGATATATTGGACAGTTTCCTGGGGTTTTCATTTACACTGTTTCCAATCCTGAATGGAAATAAATTTAATATATTTAATATATTTCTATTTTTTCTCTCTCTAAGACAACAACAATAAAAACAACTATAATTGAGATGTTAAACTAATGCACAATTCATCCATAAAATCCTAAAGCCAACTAAATCTTGAGCCAAGAATCAACTGCAGGCAATGATGAAGCTGAAATATTTTTTTTTCATTTATTGAAAAAACAGATATTTGCATGAATACAAGAAGTTCATAGTAAGTAAGCACAATTTTTAAAGAGATGTTACCAGTAATGGTGACAGCCATTCTCTCTCTTTTTCTCTCTCATAGGATGGAGAGAGATGGAGAGGGAGAGAGATTGCAAACTAGATTCACGAAATTACTAATACGTCAAGGTATTATTTTCTGTTTTTCTTCTTTTTACTGAATTATTTCTTCTTAAGACATATTTTATTCTCTGAGATGGGCTACCAGATAATGTTCCCTAAAAAAGTGCACCTGCATCTTTCATCTTCTCTGATGGAAATTCTGTGTGAGTGAGCGCCTAAGCTAGGAGCCCGAGAGTCAAAGAGGAGGCAAAATATTACGAATTTTTCTGATTGTTGAACAACAAATACCTTCCATTTCCTACATTATTTGTGCTGTTAAAGTGAAGGTCATATCACTTCTGGAACATAAAATAACTTTAAAAGCAGGGCCTCCCCTGGTGGCACAGTGGTTTAGTGCTGGGCTGCAAAGCTGCCTGCAGCCTCTGCAGCACCGGTTCCATCCCCGGTATGAAACAGGCCAAAAAGAAAGGGGATAAAAAGGGCATTGGAGGGAAAGCAATTTGGATAATAGGTTTCTCTAACCCTTTCTGAAACACTTTGCTACTTTAGTTCACTCTGCCTAGCCACAGAATCAAAGAATTTGACATATTTAACATCAGATAGGGTTTGAGAGATTTCTGTTCTAACCTCATTTGTCAAAGTGAAAAATGAAGGCCTTCAGTGTTCACATAAGGTCACATAAATGGAAGCATTAATTTAAAAATCCTGATCTCACACGTAATTTATTCTCCAAGAGTCTGAAATTAACTTAAAAAATAACCCACAAATTTGAATTAAAGACACTTGTGCAATGATTTCTCAACAACACAAGTGATCTCTCATTGCCTCACTGGGTTTCTGCAAAAACACTAACCAACTACTCGCTAGAACCCTTTCAGAATATATCCATGATCTATGTTTTTATACTAACTCACTTTAAAAAGCATATATTTCTATTTTAGTGGAATTATTTATTCTCATCTTATACAGAAAGATATGTATTAAATTTATTTTCCATAGCATAGCGTACCTAGAAAAATAAGACACTTTCTCACAAATGCCATCCTTTCTTGAAAGAGGTATTAAAGGTGTTCAACTACTGCAGGGAGCATCTGACAACTCACTACTAAGTATGGAGGAAAAGTTTGGAACAGATTAGATCCATATACCTTTGCGGGAGGAGAATGAAGAACAAGAAATCACTTAAAAGACTATGGTGTGGTGGAAGAACCTCAATCAAATCAACACTGTACTTCGAGCTCATCTTCAAAAGTCCTCCCTCAGAGCCTTCCTAGGCAGTGATCTACCCAATACATTGAGATAAAGTGCCCTATCATTTATTGGCTTGAATCACATGAAATGATTTCATCTTGACTTCAGATTTAGCAATATGATATGCCTTAACCGAAATGAGAGTCACATCTCAAGAAACAAAGGTCACAAGGCTATGGAGTTCTTGAGATAATGCCAGTATAAACCTTTTAAACCATCAAAACGAACGGTGATCATTCTATCTAGCCCTTTCTCTTTCCCTCCCACCCTCCTCCGCCCCGCAACACCCTTTACTTTCCCTAACCCAGTGTTCCAGGACTGCAATCCTTGTTGAGCACAAATCCTTCACTCCGGTGCAGAGGACATTAAATGAGAAAAATATGAAAATATATTACCATACTTAAAAAAATATAAAACTTCAAAACATATTAGAGAATAATATTTCAAATCCTTAAGTCTCTAAAAATACTTAACTGGGAAGTGATTAAGAAAGTGACCTGAAATGTATGTGTATCAGGAGCGAAAACAGGAAATATGGTGAGGATAAATTCACCCGGGGAACTGCTCCACAGACCTGGATGAAATCAGGACGCTCTTCCCACACCGCGAGCTCCATGTCTCCGCCACACACTCAAGTCTAACTATTGTCAGTATCACTCCCCTCGCACCTAGAAAGAAAAAACAACACTCTGTTATCTTCTGTGCTGCGGCAGAATGGAACCATCATTTGTCAAGGTGGCTCACAGCTTCAGCAAAACTATCTCAGAGCACAGGGAGTGACTCAAGCAGCTGGAAGGCCAAAGAGATCTTTCAGGGCTGACTCATGACACACGACAGCAGCAGCCGGGGCGGGCGTTGCAGCGCGGCCAGGACGGCGACCTGCGGCGTCACGAGGCTTCCCTGCGCGTCACGTCGTTAGAGAAAGTCCAACCTGAATCCCGAAGTGATAAAGTCCCGACTCCAGCTCGCCGGGGCACGAGCGGCCTGAGCCCGGGGCCGCGGCCTCGCCCAGGCGAGCCTCGGGACCAGCGCGGCCCCGGCGCCCAGGCCTGGCGCGGCGGGCGGCAGCCGCGGGGCGCTCTCGCCACGACGGGGGGAGCAAGACCCGCCACTCTGGGTGGCGCGGGCCGGCGGGGGCTGCGGGTGCGGGGCGGGCGGGCAGGGCGGGCAGCGAGGCCGCGGGAGCCGGGGCCGCCGGGCCGCGAGGCGGAGGGGCCCGCGGCGCACAAGCGGGGACCCCGCGCGGCCACTCGGGGCGCGCCGTTGATGGTTCACGGCCGGCCGGGGAGATGCTGCCATGGCGGCCCCGTCCGCCGCCCCCGTCACGACCGCGGGTCGCCTCACCTGGACTTGCCGACGCCGCTCTCGCCGATGATGAGGACCTTCAGGGCGGGCAGCACGTCCTCGTCCATCCTGACGCTGCTCCGCTCCAGCCCAGCTGGCCGCCCGGTCCAGCTCTCACCCCTTCACCCCGAGAACTGCCCGCGCATGCGCACCTCTCCGCGTGCCACCACCTTTTCACACCGGGTGTGTTAGTCCCTGGAGCCGGCGACGCCCCAGTTCCGCCTGGAGGTTGCTCTGCGTCTGCGCCAACCCAGAATTCCAGGCAGCTTCCCCTGCAGGTTAGTCCTCTGGCGCGCATGCGCAAACCTAGAGGGCGGAAGTGTGTGACCTCGCCCGCCTGCGCACTTCCTCCTTCCGGCCCTGGCCTCAGTTGGCCTTGGTTGTGCAGTTGGCAAAGGGAAGGGGCTGAGCCAGGGGAGTGTAATGCTTTTTTGGTTTAGTTGCTGCTCATAACAGCCATACGGCGTCGGGAAGCACTGTGCGGAAAGGCAAATTACGGTAAAAGTAGGTCCCAACTCTATCACATGGCCAGCTAATTTATCTCGCCTTCTGAACCTGTTAGCTCGGCTCAGAAATGGAGGCCATCGTATGTCTTAGAATAATACCAGCTTCTTGGATTGCTATGAAGAGTAAGTGAGATCGTTTATGAACACACTTTGTAAACGCAAGTAAACCATTTAAGTGTGACCAGGTATGAATTTCCTGATTTACCCTCCTTTAATGAAGAATTCCCTTCCTACATCTGTACCTCTTGAAAGGGAATTGTAGACTCTATAGATCCGGTGCATAAAAACTTATGGTGGTGCAATTTCAAACCAGCTATTTCTGTTCTTAAAAACTACACAACTACAGGAATCGTGTACATGTGCTTTCTTTCCTTCACTAAGTTGAAAATCTTATTGAAAGTCCCAAATCTCATATGGAAATGAAAGCTAATGAAGTGCTTGGTACTTAGCAGACACTGAACAGTTCTTTCATCTTCTTACACTTTCAGCTAATGCCAGATACAATAGATTTGATTACAGAAGGAATAGGGGGAAAATTAAAGATTTTTTTTTAATCTGGGAAAGCACGTTTACCACATATCCAATTGGTTCCTTCATTTCCTTCAGGTCTTTACTCAAATAATGCCTTCCTAAGGAGGCCTTCCTTTGTCCTGTGCACAGCCTTCCAGTTTTCCCTATAACTCTTCACATTGTTTTTCTGCATAGAATTTGCCATCCTTACATATACATGATAAATAAATTCTACTTTATATTTATACATATTTTACTAGTTTATTTGTTCACTGTTTAATCTGCCCCAAAGAGAACAGAAAGAGCCCTGGTGTCTAGTACCTGGCATATAATGTAAAATTATACTAAATGTTTGATGAATGAACTGAGTGAAAATTTTAGGCTCGTTCCCAACTTTGAGAAGTGATTTCGCCCAGACAACCTCTAATAAAATCATCTTTGAAATCTCAATTAGTCTATTCCAGTCTGCTCCTGGCTGTGGCATCAAGAATGTATTTCTGAGATTCTCAGGATAGTCAAGCTCTCCTCCTGTGGGGAAGGGAATCTAAAAGTGTAGTCCCCCAATCCTAGGAGACCATTTCTGGGGATCTGCACGATCCAACTCTTAAAAAATATTTAAGATGTTATTTATTTTTTTTTTCACTCTTATTGTTTTGTGATACCACAAAACCAAACAGGAGTTTTCCAAAGGATGCGTAAATAGTGATAGCAAAACAGAATGCTGGCAGAACCAGGTAGGGTAATTCAGCTTTTTTCTATTAACCCAGACATTAAAGAGTTTTGAAAAAAAGCATACTTTTAAAAAATAATGTTACTCTTATCACTAATTTTTGTATTAAAATCGTTATTTTCATAAACATTAGCTAGTAATGCACTTGTTATTTAAAGTGAATTAATATATTTCTAAAATTTCTCTAATTATTTTTTATTTCTAGTAGAATAAATATTGATAGCTATAGCCATGTAATCAGCTTTGAGTTTTCAGTGATTTGAAAAAATAGACAACATTATGGAACCAAAAATTGTGAGAACTGACACACTGTACTATTCACATAAAAATATAAATGAAAAAAAAAATGGAAGCTTCTCAATAATAGTCTTGGATATTGATACTCCACGTGATGTTTATTGACCTACTTCAGCAATATCATTTCCTCCTATCTCTTCACCACTTTTGGGTTTTTTGTGAAAACCCATCTTGCTCATCTTTTAAATATTGTTGTACTTTGGGTAGGTCAGCAGCCACAACTGCCAACCCTTTCCACAGGGGTGTGCCCAGATGGAGCACATCACTGACTGTGACCTTATTAAGTTCTCCTCTGTACTTGCTATTTCTTCTTATTTCCTTCAGGAGAATGACAGTGCCACCCATTGAACTTTCTCTCATTCCCCATGTTGAGTACTCAAAACTGTATGTTGAGGGGGGCGGAGCAACATGGTGGTGAGGAGACGCTGCGAGTAAGATCTCCCATTAAAAAAAGTTAATAGGGAGGAAAAGCGGCAGGTCCCAGTGAGAAGTGGGACACGGAAGATAAACGGGTGACGCCAGCAAACTGCCCGAACAAGAAAGTTGCCATAAAAGAGGACTAGAAGGGAGGGAAGCGCAGAACCCTGCTCCCCTCCCCCACCCACAGAGTTGGCACTCTCCGACCGGCAGAGAGGAGGAAAACAACAAACTAAAACGACCAACAAGAAGAAACGACGCAGCAAGCGGGACTGTGAGTGGAAAGGAACTATTGCAGCCACCACACCCCGTGAACAGGAGCTGTGGAGAACCCTGCAGGATTCGATGCGGCGGTGAGCGAATGGCTCCGGGCGCCATTAGAGAAGAACAAAGACCCCAGGAGACGCGCACACAGCCCGGGCTGCCGGGAAGCTTGCGCGGAAAAGCGGCGCGCTTGGCGCGCTTGAAAAGCAAACGCGGACCAGGATCGTGGCTGCCCAGGTCCCCGTGCCTGCGACCTCGGCTTGCAGGGAGACGCGCGGAGGCCCTCACGGGGGTGAAAGTCCCTCACTGAGTAAGCAGGAACCAGGCGCCCAGGCACGGGAGAGGGGTGCAAAAGGCACCATTCCCGCGCCACTGAACTGGGCTACAGCCCGCGTCCTGGACCTGAGGGCTTTGAACTGAGACCCAGGGCACGAAATTCTGGGAGTGGGTTCTCCACGGCGGTGGGGCACAAGGCAGACACAGCACCCCAAAGCTGTTGAGGTTTACCCTACAATTCTCGCTCTCTGTTCCCTGTCTCACGGGGGTGGGGGGTTTGAAAAACAGCCCCCCAAGGACAATAGGAGAGATATCTGGCGCCACCTAGCGACCAGAAAAAAGTCACTAACACCCCATAGAACAGGGAAATTTCTTAAGACTTCTTGAAAAGGGCAGAAGGCTTCTGGAGGACCCAGTGGCCAGCTGGGAAGTTAGGCCACGCCAGGCCCCTTCCAACCAGCAGTCTGAGCCCACAGAGGGAGCAGGCACCCACGTCCGGGGCAGACCGGGCACACAGAAGTGTGTGCCTGAGACCGGATGAACAGGGACTGTGTCCCGCTTCGCCAGTTTAGAAAAGGGACATTTCTTCAGTAAAGACTTCCTGAAACCAGCAGAAAGCCCCCCCAGAAGCCAGAGATGGTTCCTGGAGGAGCCAGAGGGGAGCGGAGAAGATCACCCAAGATGATGGCCAGTCCGAGCAACACAGTGTCCCAATGCATACGACAAATTAGAAAACAGACAGTAGGGAGTAGAAGAACCACACGCAACCTAACAACACCTCAGGAAAGAAGCACACCACAAAAAGAAAACCACCCTCCAGATTGCAACGACAGTAACTTGGAAGAACTTCTGAGCCTTCCAGAAAGAGAATTTAAAACTGCCCTGATTAAAAAGGTGGCAGAAGTCATAAAGGAAAACAGTGATCAGAAGAAGGAAATTGAGTCCCTAAAGAGGGAAAACAATGGTCAGAAGAATGAAATTGAGTCCCTAAAAAGGGAAAACAATGGGCAGAAGAATGAAATTGAGTCCCTAAAGAGGGAAGTAAAAGAAATGCAAGAGATCAAAGAATTAATGGAGGAACCAAAGAACTCTGGGAAAAGTAATGAAAGCAGAATAGATGAAATGGAAGAACGAAAACGTACTCTTGAAGACACAGAAATAAAAAGAACCAAAACAGAAAAGGAAAGAGAAGTACGAAGGAAAAAGAACGAAGAAAGACTTCGGGAACTATCTGACTCCATGAGGAAAGGAAATATAAGAGTTATAGGAATTCCAGAAGGAGAGGAGAGAGATGTAGGAACAGAGAAAATATTCCAGGAGATAATTGAAGAGAACCTCCCAAATGCGAAGAAGGAGCTGAAAATTGATAAACAAGAAGCAAGAAGAACACCAAACTTCCACGACGAAAGGAAAAACACAGCAAGACACATAATAGTAAAGCTCCCAAGAATCCAGGACAAGGAAAAAATAATGAAGTTGACAAGAGGGAAGAAACAGATAACATTCAAAGGAAAGCCAATCAGGCTGACATCAGACTTCTCTGAAGAAACACTACGGGCAAGGAGAGAGTGGAGGGACATAGTCAACAGACTCCAAGAAAACAGATGCCAACCAAGAATACTCTATCCCGCAAAGCTCTCCTTCCTCTTTGAAGAAAGAATATGGACCTTCCCAGACAAAGAGAAACTCCGGAATTTCATTACGACTAAACCCCCACTCCAAAAAATACTACAAGGAATCCTAAAGCCAGAACCTCAGAGGGATGAATAACAACGAAAGAAGACCAAAAAAAAAGTTATTAAAAGAATAAATAAATAAAATCAAAGGAAAGACAAACACAATGGCAAATACAGATGCTAACATATCAATATTAACTCTAAATGTAAATGGACTAAACTCTTCAATAAAAAGACACAGAGTTGCAGCCTGGATTAAGAAACAAAACCCAACCTTTTGCTGTCTCCAGGAAACACATTTAGCTACAAAAGATAAAAATAGGCTTAAAGTTAAAGGATGGAAAACAATCCTACAAGCAAATGGATCAAAAAAGAAAGCAGGAACAGCTATACTTATATCAGATAAAACAGACTTCAAACTCAAAAAAATAAAAAGAGACCCCAGTGGTCACTACATTATGATCAAGGGGACAATACTTCAAGAAGAAATAACACTCATTAACATATACTCACCAAACGAAAAGGAGCACCAAAATATATCAGACAACTGTTGTCCTCTCTGAAAACAGACATCAGAGAAAACACATACGTAGTGGGAGACTTCAACACACCACTATCAACAATGGATAGATCAACAAGACAAAAAATAAGTAAAGAAACTAAAGCTCTAAATAAGGACCTAGAGCATTCGGGCTTAACGGACATCTATAGAACACTAAACGCCCAAAAAACGGAGTACACATTTTTCTCAAGCGCACACGGATCATTCTCCAGGATCGATCACATACTGGGGCACAAGACAAACATCAACAGATACACCAAGATTTAAATCATACCAACCATCTTTTCTGACCATGAAGGCATCAAACTAGAAATAAACCATAAAAAGAAGGCAAGGAACTTTCCTACCTCATGGAGATTAAAAACCACACTACTGGAAGACCACTGGACTAACAAGGAGATCAAAGAAGAAATTAAATATTCTTTGAATTGAATGACAAGGAGGACACCAATATCCTAAATGTATGTGATGCATCAAAAGCAGTAATAAGAGTTAAATATATAGCAATAGAAGCTCACATCAAAAAACAAGAAAGAACTCAAAGAAACAACCTAATCTCAAAGCTCAGAGATCTAGAAAAAGAACAGCAAAAAAACCCCAAAACCAGTAGAAGAAAAGAAATAATAAAAACCAAAGCAGAAATAAATGAAATTGAAACTAAAAAAAACAATCCAAAAGATCAATGAAACCAAGAGCTGGTTCTTTGAAAAAATGAATAAAATAGACAAACCCCTAGCCAGGCTCACAAAGGAAAAAAGGGAGAAAGCACAAATAAACAGGATCATAAATGAAAGAGGAGAAATCACAACAGACACAGCAGAAATCAAAAGAATAATCAGTAACTACTATGAACAGTTATATGGAAACAAGTTCAACAATCTAGAGGAGATGGACAAATTCCTACAACTCTACAATCACCCAAAGCTAGATAAAGAAGAAATAGAACACCTAAACAGACCAATTACAAGCAGTGAAATTGAAATGGTAATCAAAAACCTTCCCAAAAACAAAAGCCCAGGACCTGATGGATTTACAAATGAATTCTACCAAAGATTCAGAGACGAATTAGTGCCTATCCTTCACAAACTCTTCCAAAAAATTGAGAAGGAAGGGACAATACCAAACACGTTCTATGAAGCCAACATTACACTAATACCAAAACCGAATAAGGACAACACAAAAAAGGAAAAATACAGGCCAAGCTCCCTAATGAACACTGATGCAAAAATCCTCAATAAAATTTTAGCTATCAGAATCCAACAATGTATCCATAAGATAATTCACCACGACCAAGTAGGATTCATTCCAGGGACACAAGGATGGATTAACATCAAAAAATCAATCAACGTTATCCAACACATCAACAAAAAGAAATATAAAAACCATATGATAATATCAATAGATGCTGAGAAAGCTTTCGACAAAGTGCAACACCCATTCATGATAAAAGCCCTTGAAATTCTTGGGATACAAGGAACATACCTCAACATCATAAAGGCCATCTATGACAAGCCAACAGCCAGTATCATCCTCAATGGTGAAAAGCTGAAAGCAATTCTATTAAGATCTGGAACAAGACAAGGATGTCCACTCTCACCACTGCTTTTCAATAAAATACTGGAAGTCCTAGCCAGAGCAATAAGACAACAGAAAGACATATAAGGAATCCAAATAGGAAAAGAAGAAGTCAAACTATCACTATTTGCAGATGATATGATAATATACATAGAGAACCCCAAAAACTCCACAGAAAAACTAATTCAACTTATCAATTCAGTAAAGTGGCAGGATACAAAATCAACACGCAAAAGTCAGTAGCTTTCCTATACACAGACAATAAATCTGAAGAAGAAGAAATAAAAAAAAAACATCCCTTTTATTATCGAAACAAAAAAAATCAAATATTTGGGAATAAATCTAACAAAAGAGGTAAAGGACCTATACAAAGAAAATTATAAAACACTGTTAAAAGAAATAGAAGAAGACACAAAGAAATGGAAAGACATCCCCTGCTCATGGATTGGAAGAATAAACATTATTAAAATGGCCATCCTACCAAAAGCAATATACCGATTCAATGCTATTCCAATAAAAATTTCAATGTCATTCTTCAAAGAAATAGAACAATTATTGATGAAATTCATATGGAATCACCAAAAACCCCGGATAGCCAAAGCTCTACTGAAAAAAAAGAAGGGAATGGAGGCATCACACTCCCAGACTTCAAACTATACTACAAAGCCATAATCATCAAAACTGCATGGTATTGGAACAAGAACAGACATACAGACCAATGGAATCGAATAGAAAATCCAGAAATAAACCAACATATTTATGGTCAACTAATCTTTGACAAAGGAGCAAAGACTATGCATTGGAGCAAAGAAAGTTTGTTCAATAAATGGTGCTGTGAGAACTGGGTTGCTACATGCAAAAGAATGAACCTTGACCACTACCTCACAACATACACAAAAATCAACTCAAAATGGATTAAAGAACTAGACATAAAAAAGAAAAAGGAACTCTTCTGCACTGTTGGTGGGAGTGCAAACTGGTCCAACCACTGTGGAAAGCTGTGTGGAGATTTCTGGACCTACTAAACATAGAGCTTCCATATGATCCAGCAATTCCACTCCTAGGTATTTACCCAAAGGACACAGAAACATCAATTCCAAAGAACACCTGCACCCCTATGTTTATAGTAGCACTGTTTACAATAGCTAAGCTTTGGAAACAACCCAAATGCCCAAAAATAGATGACTGGATCAAGAAGATGTGGTACATATATACCATGGAATATTACTCAGCATTCAAAAAAGATAAACACATGCAATTTGCAGCAACATGGATGGCGCTGGACGGGATCATGCTCAGCGAAATAAGCCAAAAAGAAAAAGAAAAATACCGTATGGTCTCACTCATAGCAGGAATCTAGAAAACTTAAATAAGGGACCAGGAAAATGAATAACTATAAGAAAGTGAAAATCAAAATCAACAAAAAACTATGAACCAGAGACACTTTTAGGGGGGGCGGGGGTGGGAGGGGAGGGATTGGGGTCAGAATGTGGGGGCTGCAATTGTATGGGGAATATAACAATAAAATTTATTTAAAAAAAAAAGTAGCATAGTTGGCCTCCCTGGTGGCACAAGGGGTTAAGCACTGCACTATGAAGCAATCCGCAGCCTCTGCAGCATGAGTTCAATCCCTGGCCAGGGAGATACCCACATGGTGCAGCAGACCTCTCCTGACTCACCTGCTGCTCCTCTCAGCAATGTACTTCATTTAATCTGCCTGTTCTGTTCCCCACTCTGTCTCTGGTGAATCCTCTCACTCCCTGCATCTCTGGCCTGTGCCCCAGCTCTTGTGTGCATAGATAAATAAATCTTAAAAAAAATAGCATGGTTGACACCAAACAAGCAACTCACCATTATACATCTTCTACTAAGTAGTTAAGCAAAAGATATATTACCTCCTTCAAAGTCCTGGACTTTCGTGGAAATGACTACTGAACTGAGATCTGTCAATAATAATGAGCCATAAGTGTGAGTGAGGACAAACCACTTTACTAATCTGTTCATTGGTGAATTAGGTCAGATGACCTCTAAATATCTGCCAATTCAACGAATTTTGGGTTAAATTTCTCACATTATTGTGAATAAAGAACATAAATCCATCGCTGATCAAATGCACAAGCCTTCAATATGTGAAGGCATGAAGAAGGAAAAAAGAAAGAACTAGACATAAGACCTGAAACCATAAAATACATAGAAGGAAATATAGGTGAAACACTACGTGATTTGCATATCAAAGACATCTTTACAGACACATCACCCAAAGCAGTGATAGTGAAGGCAAAGATAAACAGCTGGGACTACATCAAATTAAAGAGCTTCTGCACAGCAAAAGAGACAATAACAAAAACAAAGAGAAACCCCACCAACTGGGAGAACATTTTTGCACCCAACACTAATGATAAAGGACTGATCACAAAAATCTGCAAAGAGCTGATGACACTCAACAACAACAAAGAAAATAACCCATTCAAAAAATGGGCAGAAGAGCTAAAAAGAAACTTCTCTGAAGAGGAAATGCAAATGGCCAACAGGCATATGAAAAAATGTTCAACATCACTTGTCATCAGGGAAATGCAAATCAAAACTACCATGAGATACCATCTTACACCAGTGAGAATGGCACATATTAAAAAAACTAACAACAACAAATGTTGGCGAGGTTGTGGAGAAAAAGGAACTCTACTGCACTGTTGGTGGGCGTGCAAACTGGTCCAACGACTATGGAGAGCTGTGTGGAGATTTCTGGATCTACTAAACATAGAGCTTCCATATGATCCAGCAATTCCACTCCTAGGTATTTACCCAAAGGACACAGAAACATCAATTCCAAAGAACACCTGCACCCCTATGTTTATAGCAGCACTGTTTACAATAGCTAAGCTTTGGAAACAGCCCAAATGCCCAAAAATAGATGACTGGATCAAGAAGATGTGGTACATATACACCATGGAATATTACTCAGCATTCAAAAAAGATAAACACATGCAATTTGCAGCAACATGGATGGCGCTGGACGGGATCATGCTCAGCGAAATAAGCCAAAAAAAAAAAAAAAGAAAAATACCGGATGGTCTCACTCATAGCAGGAATCTAGAAAACTTAAATAATGGATCAGGAAAAAGAATAACTATAAGAAAGTGAAAATCAAAATCAACAAAAAACTATGAACCAGAGACACTTTTTGGGGGGTGGGGGCCGGGAGGGGAGGGATTGGGGTCAGAATGGGGCCTGTGCAGTTGTATGGGGGAATATAAAAATAAAATTTATCATTTAATAAAAAAAAAAGAAAATCATAGTCATGAGAATCATTGTTTTTCTATGAACAATGAACATTTTCCTCTGGTTGCTTTCAAGATTGTTCTTTGACTTTAGTTTTTTTTTATGTGTATAAATATATATATATATATATATATATATATATATTTGTCATACTGTAGGAATGGATATTCTTGGGATT
Source organism: Talpa europaea (assembly GCF_964194135.1). Classification (NCBI taxonomy): domain Eukaryota; kingdom Metazoa; phylum Chordata; class Mammalia; order Eulipotyphla; family Talpidae; genus Talpa; species Talpa europaea. Next base: position 74,479,232 of record NC_140082.1, on the reverse strand, counting down.
ATCCCATTCAGGATTTGCTCATTTTCTTAAATTTGTAGAGGTATATCTTGTGCCAAATTTCTCAATATTTACCCATTTTTTAAGAATGATTTTTCAGCATCACTCTCCTCTCCTTTTAGGATTTTTATGAAATGAATGTTAGGCTTTTTTTCTAATATCTCAAAGTTTCCTGAGATTTATGTTCTTTTCCTCTCCCAAACTTTTCTCTCTCTTGTTTGAACTCGATAATTTCTAGTGAACTGTCATCACATTTTCTGGATCGTTCCTCTGATATCCCTGTGTTTGCTATTAAGTTCATCCAGTGAGTTTATTAGTGAGGTTATTTTTAATTTCAGTTATACGGTTTTTCAGTTTTTTAAATTTTTATCTGCTTTTAATATTACTTTCTCTAAGATTTTTTTTTTCATTTGTTTCATGAGCCTTTGTAATTGCTTCCTAGAGCATTTTAAAATAGCTGTTTTAAGTCTTTGCAAATAATTTCAAATTCTGTGTCACTGTGGCCTAGAAATTTACATGTTGACTTTCTAGGTTGCCACTTTCCTGATTCCTCAGAAGCTGAGAAATTTGGATTATATTTTGGACATCTTCAATGATGTCATTGAGTCTTGTTTAAAACTGGTAAGAAATGTTGACACATAGTTTTAGCATGAAGCATACCTGACTAGATTCAGAAAAAGAGTTCCAACCCACCTTCAGCCTGCAGTGGTCCCAATATTTGGTTTCAGAGCCTTAGCAGGGCTATTGGAACGCTCTCCAGTGTTTGTGATGCCCAGTGACTCATTTCATATGCTCAATAGGATCAGATTGAATCACATGAGCTTGGGGGCCAGCCCAGGAGCTCATAAACAACTGTAAGAGTAATTTGCCCAAGAACTTCCCTCTTGGTGATCTGCCCAATATTCTCTTAGATGCCGTAGATCCTCTTCTCATTCCTCAGCCAGAGAACAAAGACTGTAGTTAACTCTGGTTTTGGAAAGTTTCACAAATAAGCCCAAGTCCATGGTCAAATGGTGGAGAACTGAGAGAAAGAAAAACAGTTTGGCCTCCACATCTTGAAACCAGAATTCCACTAAACAGAGTGAAAGATGTCCGAAAGCATTTTGCATCCTCTGTACCAACTGCTTTTGCTGATACTGAGTTCTTGGAGGCTGAGACACAGTAGATGAAAGAAAAAGGGAAATAGTGCAAGATTTCCACACTCCCTGAGTTTAAAAGTTGTTTTTCCACTCCCAAGCTACCACCGCAGGACTTCCCAGGAGCTCACTCTTCTACTTGAAAAAGATTTGATCGCCAGTAGCTTTTGAGTTTTATAATGCATGACCCAGTCGTTTCTCACTAGATCTACTTAATAACAAAGAATAATCTACTCTGTCATAGCTCAAATTTAAGAAGAATGTCTTTCTTTAGTGCATTTAAAACATAATCATTTATTGTATGAAATGCCACAGTCCTTGATACATATGGAGGATATTGCCAGGGCTTGTTTCACATCTTCTAATACCAATTACATTGTCAGAAGTTCATCCATTTTAGGACTAGGCTCCCTGCCGTCTTCTGCCCTTGCTCACCTAAGGGTGCTTACGCTAAGTATGTCTATGGTTCCAGTACACCTAAAAGTATTGACAAATCCACAACATGGTAAGTCCAGGCTCTACCTGACTCTTCTACCTACAACATTTGAGGACTCATGAGTTAATACCCTTAGTGTTATGGTGTCAGTGCCTTTGGATAGCAAGCCAGCTGGCTGGAAACTGCTTCCTTCTTCATTCCTGCCAGTCCCATTTCCTGGGGGTTGGGTCTCGTTCTTTTGCTCTCCAGTTTTTTTTTTTAAGATTTATTTATTTATTTATTTATTTATTTATTTATTCATTCATTCATTCATTCATTCATTCATTCACTCATTTATTTATTTATTTATACAAGCACTGGGTACAGTCAGAAGTGTGGGAGGGTGAGAGAATTCGCCAGAGCCAGCGCGGGGAGCAGAGCAGGCAGAAGGAATGAAATACACTGCTGAGGGGAGCAGCAGGCGGCAGGAGAGGTCTGCGCGCCATGGGGGACCCTCCTCTGGTGGCCGGGGAGCAGCCAGGGATCGATCCAGTGCTGCAGAGGCTGTGGGCAGCTTCGCAACCCAGCGCTCAACTGCTGCGCCACCGGGGAGGCCCTGCTCTCCAGTTCTAAGATCATTCTTAGCAAGACCTGGTTCTGTATCCAACACTCGCGCTGTCCTGTTCCAAAGCAAGCCTATGTCCTCATGCTTTAGACCACATTTTCCCTGCTGATATATTTGGACAGAATCGTTCACTAATGTTTGCTTTAGGTTTTCATTGGTAGAACATTTACCCACCTTTATTTATGGTACCATTTTGTATCTGTTTTCTCCCTTAATATACTGACAAACATTTTATTTTAAAAATTAAGTAAAAATGATAATAAGGATCTTCCAGCAAAGACATCATTTAGATGTATGAAGTTTGGAGCAAATCACTCAGTATACATGCATTCTACTAACAGGAAAATATTAGGTTAAAAGAAACATGAGCAATTAAAAGGGGAAAAGTTATTACCAAAGCCTCAAGAGAAGAGGTGGAATTTCCAATTACATTTTTTGAAACTTATGGACAAGGCTATTACAGGAGTCATGGACCTATCTGTGGATGAGGCCAGGGCAAATAACCATGTCACCTCTGGGATGCCTTCTCATGTCATCGGCCATTGTATAAATACTGAATCATCCAGGTGAAGGCAGAATGAAGTCTCAAAGAAGAGCTTTGAGACACAACTTCCTACTGGAGAGTCAGAGAAAGGAGGCATGTGGCAACATGAAAGGAAAAAAGGGCTGAATTTCCTTCTGCAAGGAAAGACCTCCATAGTGCTGCCAAACATCTTCCTGGACTCATTCTGAACTGAGCTTGAACTTCCTCTGCCGTCTCTCTTGAGTAGAGAGTCTTCTCAACTCACTTCCCCCCTTCTATCTCCAGCAGCTTAAAGCTGTCAGAACGTAGCTGTTAAGTGCCTATTCTTAACCACAAAATTAAAACAGTAATATTTAACCAGCAGTGATTTTGCCTCTCAAGGGTAATTTTGCCCCCAACAAACATAGGTGTCATTTGGCAATGTGTGGAGACTTTCTGGTTTGTCACAATTGGGAGAGTGTTAATGGCATCTAGTGAGTGCAGGCCAAGGATGTTGTAAAATATGTTCCAATGCCCAGGAATGCCCCATAACAAAGAATTATCCAGCTCCAATAGTCAGGAACGTCCTTGTTGAGAAACCCTGTGTTGGTGGTAAGGCGGTAGTCTAGTTAGTTGTGGTTTCAGCTTTTTGATGTCTATGCACATATTAACATTCCTTAACCTTAAACTATTATTTATTTAGTCTGTGAACCCTCATAAAGAATGAAAAAATTTCCTTCTAAAGTGCCCCTTTGATTATGTGTTCAGACCTATAAATCATGCACCTATAATATCAATACCAAATTTCCGCTCTGCCTCATATAAGTCAGTAGACATACATTTCCACACCTACTAAAATATGTACTTTATACATAATAAAATATGTGTATTTTGTAACATGCTGTCATTTTGAAAACCCATCTCAAGCAAAACTCAGTAAACCAAGCCCCATCATACCCAACCCATAACTTAATATTAAGTGGATGGAACTCTTTCTAGTACAGAAACAGTGACTTTCAGAGTAAGAGCCTTCTTCGTACCAATCCTATGTCTTAATTTTAGAGATGAGAATGAGAGGACTCAGAACTAGAATAAATAATTTTTCAGAAACATTTCTGTAATTGCACAGTAATTATCAGAAATATTCTTCCAGGCTATGAATCTTAGTGGGGGGTGTAGCTGGTAACCTGGGGCAACTGACCTCTTGGTGCCTCTCTCTTGAGCTTCTTCATCTCACACAGTGCAGGGCAATGCCTCTGCCAATCTATCAGCAAGGGCAGAGTTGGGTTAGAGGCAAAAATGCCGGGAAAGTAGGGTGGAGCAAGCAGCACAGAATTACTTTAGAGTTAGTAATAATGAATCTATAATACACTTTGCATTTCCACAACACATTTGATCCCTGTTATAACCCAATGATGTTAGCAACATAACTCACAGATGGGAAAAAACGGAATTATGATGAACAGAACAGCTTGTTCTAAACCATGTAGCTATGAGTGTCTGAGGTCTGGAGCTTCCAGTTCTTAATCTAGAGTTCTGTGTATTATCATATACATATACACAAACTTGAAGTTTATCTGATGGTCCCTTCTTCCCCGTTCTCATGATTTGAGTCTCCCATCTCAGCTCCAGGAGTATAAAAGAGAACTGGAGACTCCAAGCTGCAGCAGGTTTGCAGATGGCAAGAAAGGAGTGGAAATCTTTCACCAGAGCAGAGCATCCATAAATCACTGGTGTTCTCCCACCCCTAAAAGACCAGCTCTATAGAAATCTTCAGCAAAATCATTCATTTCCTAAAAATCATTTTCACACCATCATCAATTATCCCAGAAGGATTGTTCAAAATTGGTCTTCAAATAAAATAATAATTCCAGTCCTACTTAGTTTTACCACATTACTCTAATTTAAGCCATATTACTATGATTTAGTCTGCTTTTCTTTGGGATAATTTTTTTGAACATTTGAAGACAGCTTGTTCCAAATTAATAGTGTCATGGCCTGAATGCATTTATTTATTCATTCCCTTCATTAACTCTCTTAGCTAATCATTCTTCCTTGAAAGGATCTTTCAGTTCCTGTAACTTCCTTTTACTTGAACACTCAGTGTTGTTGGTTCCACACAGAACATACGGATTTTTATTTCTTTCTAGGAATGTGGAACCACACTTGTTCCAGTTGTAGGAAGCCGTTTTAATGCGGACTTGTGTGAGAATGTAGTGAGGCCATTTTAGTTCTATTTTTGCTCATTTTCTGAGGAGTTAAAAGTTTCAACACTAGCTCTCAGTGCCATTTAATGGTAGGGTTTCTTTTTTAAGACTACAAAATTATATTCAGTCTTATAACTGTGGAGGAGAAAACTACGAAGATAGTACTGTGACAGTGTGTATGTCCTGGATTAGCAATATATACATTATGCATATTTAAGCTGTAGTATATTCAATGTATTCTACCTTCTACAAATGCAATTCATAGTTGTATTGTTATTCCCTTCCCTATTGTATTTTAAAAATTTAAAACTTCAAAGACAGCAAAACTCTGAGTGAGTAGAGATGACACATTCACTTCTGCCATAATAGCTTCAGCTTGCAAAAAAATAGAATTATTCTGTTCTGGCATCATCTACTTCTAGGAGAAAATGGGGAGACGTATTTCAGATGTCACTATAAGTTTACCAAAACGCAGCATAGCTCAAGAGGGTAAAAATGTCACTAAATGAAAGGAAAAATAAATGTCCTTGAAGTCAATTTGGACATCAATTCATTGTTCCACGTAAAAATTACCTAAAATTATGAATCAATATTAGAATTCAAGTGATCTCCTTCTGTAGATAAGTTTTAAAGGGTAATATATAGTCATATAGTCTCTCATCAGCTAATGAGAATATTCTTCTTGGTTTTGTGAGTCATCACTTTCTAATACTTTCATGATCTGGGAGAAAACAAGAGCAAGCTTCTTGAAAGCCAAAGCATTCCCTTAAAATCCTTTCAAAGGGGAACTCAAGTTCTAATCTACCTTAAAAGGGTGAGTTGTTCCTCATACAATTGCACCCCCTGTATTTTGACCCCAATCCCTCCTCTCCTACCCCCACCCTAGTGTGTCTCTGGTTTATAGTTACTTGTTGATTTTGATTTTTTCTTTATTATAATTAGTCTGTATTGGGTATGTAACCAAAATGAAAATGCATATATTGTGCAAAAATGAGAAATGATGTAAGAATTATATAAAGTAAAATATATTAAAGAGAAAAAAGGGGAAGTTGTAATATACCTCCAGTTATATTCCCCCCTCTTTAGATAGCACTCTAATATCCCAGTCTGGAGGCCATAAAAGCAATTTTACTTTTATATAACAATTCCCTGCCTATTTTTTCTAAACTTGCATTTCCCTGGCACACATGACAAAGACGTTTTCCTATGCATCAGAACCAAACGCTTAGATGTAGCCAATGTTCATTTCATCTTGTATCACCTACCCACTCGGGCCTGACTCAGGTTGGCAGTCCAAAGGGAAAACACTGCCCGGGCACATTACAGCTGGTGGCTCTGGCCCCCCTGCTCAGGCGCACAGACCCAGATTCATCTTGAGAGTCAACGTGGAAATGTGATTGGAGGGGAATTCTGGGATCAGCAGGGTTTAGGGTAACCCAAACCGTTTGCCAAGGAGTAAATATAAGAGACTTTGAGTGGAACAATTTGAGAAAGAACAAGGGTTTTCATGATTCCAAACTATTGCCAGAATTTGTTGAAGCTTTTTAGCTAGAAATGTTTTGTAGACCAGACTTTTCCTTCTGGAGAAGCTTAAGACCTGAAAGTCAACCGTCTTTTGCTATTAAGTAACATCATAATATCTAAAAATGTTAAAATCAAGACTTGTGTTCAAGAATTTGTTTTTAAACGAGGAAACTAGAATTCATTTGTTCTTTGCATCTGGAGATCCCTTTCAACTCTCCATTTTTATATACTAAAAGCACATCTTTTTTCAGATTGACTTTCAGGAAAAGGAAGGGTTGTTTTATTAGACAATTATTGTCTTTCTTTTCACTCATTGACCAGATTTCCCCAGGTGAATAAACAGTGTTAGCCATTTCTTTATGAGTCTTTCTAGCTTTGTCTCGCTTTATCTCCCTTAAGCTTCTAGGCTATTTCTCATTAAGGGCAAGTGTCAATTTACTCTCTACCCAAGGACCTAGCAATGTGGTGGGTCTCCAGAAAAGTTGGTGAGGAGGTGTTGTATACTTTATCGGGGGCTAGTCATGTACCCAGGAATCTTGTAGACCATGGGTTTTGCAGGTTTTCAAGGTTTTATAAATATGACTTTTCAGAGAACCATGAAAGAATTTCCAGCTGCTGTGTGTAGTGGCTAGGTAGTTGGGACAAATTACTTAATCCCTAAGGCCAATTTCCTCATCTGTAAAATGGGGCTTATCATGCCTACATCACAGTGCTATTTTAAGAATTAAATAATATATAAAGAACGCATAATAAATGCTAAACATATGTCAGCCATAGTTATCACATGTGTGTGTGACTCATGTAACTGCACTCAACCAATTTTCATTTGTGCCAGTAGGATTTCATTGTCACTTTTAATCAGATACGCCCTGCTTTAAACTTCTTTTGTGATTGTGAGATCACACACACACCAAGGAGCAGTGAGCTGCCAGCTGAAGCAGAGGGGCAACAGTGATCCCCTGGAACTGTTGCTCCCAGTGCCCTTTTAGCTCTCATCACCATTGAAAGCTACTTTTTTGGGCCAGGAGAAGGTACTCTTGGGAGCCTTGGGAGCAGGCATTGTGATTTTTAAAAGCTCTTCAACAATTACTCCAGGTTATACTTTGGGAATAGGTGTCATATATCCACAAAGAGAAATCAGTAGAAAGAAATACTGTGGACCTAAAAGCCATCATAAGAGACTCACTAATCTGAGCTACTTGATACTGCTACTGTTTATGAAGATACCTTTGAAATCACCCTCAAAAGGAGACCTAAATGGACACAATATGAACATGCTACAGTTTCATTTGAAATAAATTAGCAATAAATGGAATCCAAAAAAGCAGTTTCCCCAAAGAATGGTTTTATTGCTTTTGCATCAGTTTTCCTGAGTACGTTTTCAGAGGACAGCCTGGTACACCTGTGATAGTAAATATAACTACTGGCTATTATGAAATGAGTTTCATTGAAAAATTCTGCTTTTTGGAAATTTTTGTTTCTTTTCCTCTATTGCTAGAAATATGGAAGGATTCTTCATTTCACTCCCAGTTGAAATATTTGTAATCTAACCCTCTGGATTTGGATGCCTGTGCAAACATCCTGAGCTGCAGGGGGGGGATTCTCCTCAAAAATAAATGCATTCACATATTGGCTGCTGACATGATAGGGAATTATTTTTATTGTTCCATTGGCCAAATAGGGAAAAATTCAGAACTTCTTTTTCATTTTCTGAGATGTTGCTCCAGATACAAATGTCTCATAATGTCATAGGTGTCTTAATTTTACACCCAAAGGCATAAAACAAAAAGGATTTTGTGCAGCCATTGTTGTGAATTTCTCTCTCTAAATCCCTGCCAATCTAATATTAGACAGATCTTTTAACTCTACTATAATGTAGACACCTCAGAGAGAAGACAACAGTAAGCCAGTAAAATTGTAAATCCTGAAATTATGACAAAGATTATTTTCATATTGAACATATATGTCAAAAATAGAAGCCTTATGGGGTCTCCCCAGTGGTGCAGCAGTTGTGCGCTGGGCTGGGAAGCTGCCCACAGACTCTGCAGCACTGGTTTGATCCCCGGCCACCAGAGAGGGTCCCACATGGCATGCAGACCTCTCCTGCCATGCCTGCTGCTCCCCTCAGCAGTGTACTTTGTCAGTCTGCCTGTTCTGGTCCCTGCTCTGGTTCTGGTGAATTCTCTCACCTTTCCACATTTCTGACTGTACCCGGTGCTTATATAAATAAATAAATTTAAAAAAAAAGAAAGAAATTTCCAAAAAAAAAAATTGGTAAAATATTAAAAAAAAGCCTTAGCTGAATTGGTAACAATGATAAAATCAAATCAAGTGCTTCAGAATATTCTTTAGTTAACAAATGAAAATTCATTAACACATTTCTTATTTGTTGATGACAAACTGTTACCAGTTTTTAAGTGATGACTTGTGAAGTGTAAGATATAGCTTGAGCTTTTTAGATGCTAAAAATACATCTAAATGTTATGCAAAGAGCAGAGGAAAGTAAAAATCAAATCACTATCATTTTATCTTTGTATAGCTTTTAATTTATAATTTCTAATCAGCTTAAAATACGATTCACATTTACTTTCATTTTAAAATCTAGCTTAGTTTTCATTTCACATCAATGCTTCAATTTATTATGACTATTTTCTTTACTGTGACTTAGTACTGGTTTTTATACTTTGGGACTATGTTGTATTATAAGAGTAATGATTGCAAAACAATTTTGACAAGTATGGCAAATAGTAGCTAATGTTTACCATCTGGTCCCTGGTGTGTCACCAAAAGGACCATTGATCCCAGAGAATAAGGAGACATCCTTGCAAGCATGTGACAGAAATATAAATGTCTAATTAATTAATTTTGATCATTTACCTATACATTTTTATAAGTGCTACCATATGTTGTTTAAATTATTCAGGCACCAAATTAGTGCCTGAATGTTATCACATCCGGACCTTCAGTCTAATGTTTTTAAAGTTTTTTTTTCAATTTTTTTAATCGATTTGTGTAAAAATGTATCATTTATTTCTAAGTATCTCCTTTCTAAAATTACAACCAGTCTTCTGAAATCTCCCCCTTATCACAGCTTTAGTGGTGTTTCCCACAAAAGTTCTCCAAAGAGTCAAAACGAAGAGCTGTATCGAATGACCCCAGATCTACACCACAAATCATGGAAAGGAAATGCAGAATGCTTCACAATTTCAATCTGCTTGGAAAGCACTGCAGATAGTCTGCATTCTAAGCAGTTGCTATGGCATGGTTCTATGTTGAGAACTAGCCCATCCCACTCCGTCCTTCCCAGGGATTGTCCAGGTGGAAACATGCTTAGGACAACGTACAAAAAGTCTAAGAAACTGTCTTAATGAGTTCACTTTTGCTGGCTGAAAAATAAAGTCAGAAAGGCTTCTTTTAACTAAAACAACCGTTCTAATTATAAATATTGTAGGGCCTCCCCTGGTGGCGCAGAGGTTGAGCTCTGGGCTGCGAAGCTACCCGTGGCCTCTGCAGCACCAGTTCAATGCCCGGCCGCTGGGTATGGGTTCCACATGGTGCGCAGACCTCTCCTGCCGCCGCTGCTCCCCTCAGCAGTGTGCTTCGGTCCTTCTGCCTGTTCCGTTCCTTGCTGTGGCTCTGGTGAATACTCTCACCCTCCCGTGCTCTCACAGTACCCAGTGTTTGTATAAATAAATGAATAAATCTTTAAAAAATAAATAAATATAAATATTGCCATAGTCATTTTGTCATTTAGTGAACATTTACTAAGTTCTTAGAAAGTGCCAGCGCTTTCTTAAGTTCCTTACAGGCAGATATTCTAATATCCCCATTTAACTTGCCCAAGGTTACAAACCTCAGACACTGCCAAGCTGCGACATGAATGCAGGGGCCAGACCACAGAGCCCTAACCAGTGCACAATGTTACCTCCAAATAATCCATGAAAGGACTAGAGGTCCAGGTACAAATGATACAACGTGGCTTCCTGTTTTGCTCTGGATGAGGCTTGATTATCAGCAATGTAAGTAAGCAATTTTTCTGGCCCCATATTTCTTTTTGTCTTGTGTTAAAGTTTACAAATCCGGGCCTCCATGGTGGTGCAGTAGCTTGAGCACAGCATTGTGTGTCTGTCAGCAGCCTCTATAGCGCAGGTTCGATTCCCAGCCGGCCAGGGAGAGTCACACATGGTGCAGCAGACCTCTCCTGTTTTGCCCTAGCTCCCCTCAACAGTGTTTTAGGTCGTCTGCCTGTTCTTCTCCCCACTCTGACTCTGATGAATTCTCTTACCCTCCCGTGCCTCTGGCGTGTACCCCAGTTCTTGTATAAAGAATAAAATCTTAAAAAAAATAAAGTTTACACATCCTCCCTTATCACAATTCATATCACACGTGCAAATTCCACACAGTGAACATGTAAAGAAAAAAACAAATGTTAAATCATATTGCTGTGTCATTTGTGTTATTGGCAGCATAAATATCACGGGATTTGCTCTGATCTCCCCTCACCAAACCATTAAATCAAGACTGAACTCCAGAGGAGCCATAGACTCCTAAAAACAAGCCCAACCTTGACAAGCAAACACAAACATTTTGCCTGGGGAAAGATCACATGCTTTTTTTAAAATCAGATATTCATATCCTCAAATATGTAGAATCACAGCAATAAAGAAATTAAAAATGTAAAATCTGACGCATAAGTTTACTATGTATAAAGAATATTAATCGATAAAAGAAAACCAGACCTGCTTGTTCTATTTCTCATGATAAGGTAATAATTTATATAATAATTTATGCAAAAGCAATGTTAGAAAAAAATCTAAAATGTTCCACTTAGGTTTACAATGTGCACGTAACACAGCTATGTAAAAGGATAAAACAAGATAACACAGAAAACACAAAATAGTATAATAGAAATAAATCCGAAAATATGTGATATAGAAGTTCAAATGGGTTGAACACACCTATTATGAGACAAATTTTCAGATTAGGTGTTTTAAAATCTTGTATGTCACTAATAAAAGACATATCTAAAACAAATGAACACCAAAGTTTAAATGTAGACATAACAAAATTACAACAAAAAATAATAAATCAAGATAAGGTAGTGATATTTTTAAGTATCAAATATTTAATGAGGCAAAGAGATATCTGATATATATATATAAAAGGAGCAAGCTTGTAAACAAAGCAAACTTATAAGCAGGATTGTAACCAAAATAGCTTCTATATTTAAAGAAAACAAACAGAATTACAAGGTTAAGTTGGCAAATTCAGACTTATGGTAGGAGGTACATCTTTCCTGCTCAGAATCAGGTAAGAAAATCAGATAAAATTATTATGATACACAAATGTGCAATGTACTTAGGAATAAAGAATCTTACACTCAACACAATAACTATTATTTTCATATACAAAAACATTTACACAAATAACCATATATTGGCCTCCCCAGTGGCCCAGGGAGTTGAGTGCAGAGCTATGAAGCTGTCCACAGCCTCTGCAGTGAGGGTTCAATTCCAGGCCCGCCAGGGAGATAGCCACTTGGCACGGCAGACCTCTCCTGTCTCATCCCCTGCTCCCCTCAGCAGTGTATTTCGGTAGATCTGCCTGTTCTGCACCCCACTCTGTCTCTGGTGAATTGTCTCACCCTCCCATGCCTCTGGCCTGTACGCCAGCTCTTGTGTAACTAAATAAATCTTAAAAAAAACCATATATCCAGAAAATACACCTCATTAAATAGAAAAGAATCAATATTATACTGAACGTTCTCTGGCAATATAACAATAATATACATAATATATGAACCATGTAAACCAAATAGATTTGGAAAAAATCCCACTTTTAATAATTCATGATTTAAAAGGTAAGGAAATTACTTGATTTTTTTAAAATTTATAATTAGAACACTACCCATCAAACCTGGGGAGTACCTAGCCCAACATTCAGTAAATGTTAATAGTTTTAAGTGCACATATTGGAAAATAAGAAACTGTCAACCCAACAAGTCAGAAAAAGAAGAAAGCTGGAAGAAGGAAGTAAAGGCATAGGTAGAAATGAAAGAAACAGAGTGCTAAAAGAATTTTAAAACAGATTTAAAAATATAATCAAAACCTGGTTCTTTTAAAGGTGTCATAGATAGAGCTTTGAAAACCTATGTAAAGAAAGAAAGAGAATAGGCACAATTAATGTTATGAATGGAAAAAAGGATCAAAAGTATAAATGAATAACAGATTTTATAAAAATCTTTCCAAACACATGAAAATGTTAATAATTCTAAAAGAAATGGCATAAACACATATTTAGAAAAATACAAAGTATCATGTTTCCTGGAGAACAATTAAAAACCTGATTCACCCTCTGCTATTGAAGAAATTAAACAGAATGCTAAAAATGCCCATCTCTTAAAGTCACTAAACCCAGCTATTTCACAGAAGAAATTTAACTGTCTTTTCTGAAACAGGTTATTCCTCCCTTATATAATATCTTCTATAATAGAAATTGTGGCCCTTTGATGCCTGGAAGGACCAAAGAATCTGCAATGTTTCTTCCCCCAAAAGGTGGCCACTAATCAGTCTTGGGACTTTTCATACCCTAAGTAACTTCACTTCAATGAAATGTCATGTCATTTTCAATGCTGGAGATCCATGGCAAATACCGCCCTGTCAATCCCATATAATTCATTCCCCTACTCCTTTCCAGAAGGTTCCCTTAGTTTTACAAATCATGTCTTGACCCCTACATCTTGGAAAAATCTATAAGCCAGCCATGATTTTTAGGACTGAGCTCTCTCCTTCCATTGCTTTAACTTAATTTGGGGATCAGATATGTTTTTTTTTTTTTTAAACAAAGACCTATGTGTTTGTTTTGAGGCCAGAAATATTAAGTTCTGAATTATCAAACCATTCATTGTTTAATTAAGTCTTGTCCATCTTCACCTTACTAACTTACATAAACTTATCCAAATTCCTTCTCAGGATCCTTGCCTCAGCCATACGTTCATCAGTTTTTCCTTCTCGGTTCCTTTCTAAGGTTTCTCTTCTGTGTGCTTCTTATTGGAGAAGATTTAACTCTACAAATTCTTGGTCCATTAGAGCTCAGGTAAAACATGAATCTATATGTAACTTTATCTCTCGAAATGCACTTACTAATGCATGAAGTAGTCTAAACAAATGGTCCACAATCTTGGCTTAAACATCTGTGGAATACTATACAGATATGAAAAAAGATGAAATAGTGGCTTTGGGGACAAAATGGATGATCCTCAATGTAATTATGTTAAGTGAAACAAATCAGAATGTGAAAGATAGCTATTCGATGGTTTCACTCATCTGAGAAGCATGAATAACCAAAAAACACTCAGACAAAATACAGCAGGAATAGATCTTAAACTCAGTGAAACAATTTAATGATTACAGAGGAAACGGGGTGGGGGGAGTGAGAAGGAGGCCAGTATAGATAAGCCAAGGGGGTATTGCCATGAGTGATTTGGCAGAGGGTGAGTGGAACATGTATACATATGGAGAAATAAAAATAAACAGAAATAGAAAAATCCATTGATTTTTTTTGTAACCACTGACTAGCTCTTCTATGCTTCAAGAGAACTCCAACTATTCATTTACCTTCTGCACTTGGTTCCCATTTGGGAGCATTACTACTATTTTCTCTGATATTTTTTTCAGATTATTGTCACTCTCTGACCTAATTAAATATTAAATTATTTCCCCCTTTTAAAGTCCTATCTCATCAATATTTCAGATCTCGTTTGCTTGTTTTACTTTTTGTGTGCTGAGTACAACCTTCAATATCTCCTTTCTCCTTTTCTAATACTTCCATTAATGAAATCTCTATTTTTCTTTCCCTTAAGCAATCTCCAGTTTGTTTTCTGCTATTTCTTTCTGGGTATCACTCTATTACAGAAAATGGGAAATTCAGTTTGTTATATAAAAAGGAATTTAAGGTCAAGGTTAAAGTAACTACTTTAAAAATTTTACTATGAGTGCTATGAACCTGATCCCAATTCAGCAGGACCCTGTTTTCTCTTGTTTCAGAGCCAACAAGTTCCAAATGCACAAAAACTTGTCAATCCTCTGATGTGTCAATCTTACTAATGTCTCATTTGACCAAGTTAGCCAAACCCAGAGTCATTAAGGAAAGGGACCACGGAATGTCACAAATACTGACAGTCAAGATTCAATGGAGGCCATTGATGTTAAGAGTTGACCACACTACCATGATATTGATACGCAACTTATCAATGTTTTCCCCCACATATTATATTCATGATCAGTTCTTGCTGTTAGTGCTATTAATCCTGACTTCAGTTTCTTTCTGAATTATTCATGTTTCAGCTTTAGAGCCCCTTCTCAACGTCTGGTGCAACTCCTACGAATTTAACCCAGAAAAAGAAAACTATGAGGAGTTCATAATGCCTAGGGGCAGCTTATTACACAAATTGGAACAACTCTACTGCTTTAATTCCTAACAAGGAAGAAAGAAGAAATGAAAAAGGGCTCATAAGAAGATACAAAAAGATACCTCCTATCTCATTTAGCATAAAGGCATCTGAAAAAAAAATCCTACAGGATCTACTTAGTACAGAATCCATTTAAGTTAATGTGTCTACCACATCTTAATTAAATAAAACTGCAGTACAGAAAGGCCAGGAGGGCCATCTGAGTAGTGAGAATAAGCAGCTACATATTAGTCATTTGGAAGTTCCTTTCTTTGCTGCCACTGCTGTATTCTCACCCACTTTGAATAAAATTGAATCTCCAATGGGTAACAAATGCAGGAATGAATAAGCTACAGTTCTTGTCTCTGAAGAGCTTATGGTCAAATGTAGGAAACAAATAATCACATTACTTACTAACACACAAATTTAAAAGCCCTTTTTAATATCCCTTTTTCCCACCACCAAACTAGCTCTAGCTAACCTGAGAGAGTGGGGCTAAAAAGAAGGAGATGGGGACAGAGAATATGCAGTGCACATGTACAGTGTCCCCGGTTGAGGGCAAATGGGGAACAGGAGAATGTAACTACCTACTGATAAAGGTAAGGATAGCAGGTGACTGAGCACTCTGTTATGATTTGTCTGCTTGATTGGATCTAGACTGCTTATGCCTAAGAAGCAGACTAGATAAAATGTTAAGTTCTAAACTATGTTTTTAATATCCCAATTCCTGCAACAATGTTCTCATAGAGACGGTATTTTCTAAAGTATGGAGGATCCTTCTCTGGAAAAGTGTATTCCCATACTCAGATGAAAGGTCAGGGCGTTTTGTCAGTCGAAAGGAAGAAACCTAAGAAGCAATCTGACCCGATGACATGTCATTTGCATGCCATCATGTCTCAGCTAATACTTGCTGTGATCTCCAGCTCTGCAGCCGATTCGAAAGAGTTACACAAATCAAACATAGCAGGTACTACACTTGATCTTAGCCAAAAGGCCGAGAAGCGATCAAACATAGCAGGTAAACCCATAGAAAAATCTGCCTGATCTTATTTCTTAGGAATTGTAAGAAAGCCAAATTCCTCTGTAGGTAAATGGTTTTTCAGGGTTTTCTGCCCTCCCACTATTGGGATAGCCCTGCCTGATGGGGTCCTGCAGTTGTTACATTGTTGCAAACTGTCTCCTTTACTTCTCTGGGTTATGGGAGGCCAGAG
Organism: Talpa europaea; assembly: GCF_964194135.1. NCBI lineage: Eukaryota > Metazoa > Chordata > Mammalia > Eulipotyphla > Talpidae > Talpa > Talpa europaea. The sequence continues at coordinate 74,463,166 of NC_140082.1, read as the reverse complement.
CAGGAGGACTGGTCCGAGCCAGAGTCTGAGAGCAGAGCAGATCCTGAGGCGGCAACTGGGCCCCAGCAGCTCCCTGCCCCCACAGGGCAGCCAGAGCAGGTCCTGGAGTCCAGTGAGGGGCAGGAGCCCGACGTTAGCTGGGCTTCGGGGCCTTCCTCAGACCCACCCCGACAGCCGTCTGAGAGGGGATTCACTGGTCCCAGAAGCCCAGGGGCAGCAGCCACCCCCTGGGAGGCCCCGCTGCCACACCAACTGCCTGGAGCAGCCCCTTGCCCGGGGCTTCCAGAGGATGGGTCTGGCTGCGGGCTAGCACCCCTGGCTCTTCCTGCAGGCTCCCCTGGCGTTGACAGCTGTCCTGGGCACCGGGTGGATTAACCTGCCCAGTGAGACAGAAGAGAGCCTGGAGGAGCAGGACACCCCTTCGGGCAGCCCGGCCAAAGCCAAGCGGCACTTCGTGCAGGCACATTTCTCCACCAACGAGTCACCTCTCTTCTCCCCATTGCAGTCCAGCGCCGAGGTCAACTTCGCCTCCATTCTGGTGGTTTCCAACACTGCCAATCTGCTGGATCAAATCATCTTCTCAGAAATGAGTCAACTGGACGAGGCGGTGCAGACGCTGACCGCGCTCTGGGGAGATGGAACCCGGGTCCTCTACCCTCAGGTGTGTGCCAGGTACCAGAGCACCTGCATGCCCTCCAACGCACTCCTGTTCATCTGGCAGAATAACAACATGGACCTGAAAAGCATCACCTTCCCTATTTACAACACCTCTGCTGCTCCCCTCTATTGGCCGGCCTCTTGGGAGGGACTGTCCTAGGACCCGGCACGGGGACAAGCCGCTTACTCCTGCAAGCCAAGGCCATGCGGCTGCAGTACTAACTGAAGACCGCGGACCCCAAGGACAGTGCGGGCAGCCAGAAGTGGCTGCTCAAGTTCCCGGACCAAATTCATGCCATTGAAAAGTGACTGGCCTTGAAGAACATCCAGGTGCCCTGGGCTGGGTTTAGAGGGAGGAAAAGGTGGGAGGGATAAGACCTGTCCAGGGATGTGTCCACGCCTGGCTACTTGCTGGAAGCCTTGACTTAAAACCGGCTCTGCTGCACTCTCTTTGATGCTTAAGCCAGCTTTCTTCAACGGACACCAAGGGAAGCCGCCACTCTAGATACTGGGTTTCATTCTAGTGGAAAACACTCATTCTACAACCCAGGGGTGGGCATGTTCAGGGCAGACATTCATCTTCAGGGTTCCTTTGGGTTTTCTAGTCAGAATTCTCTCACTTCACGTCTGTGCTGTTTCTGGAGCCCACAAAAACTTGCTTGGTGTCACTGGAATAAAAAACAAACCTTTAAGCTGAAGTCCCTGGTGTTTTTGAAAAACACAGCTAACTCAGATTTCTCAAGTATTTTCTAGCATCCTGCCATGCACCTCTGATGATGAGCAAACCTGCTAATACTTTTGGCCAGGCCTGGTGAGAGACACCGGCTGGGAAAAGGCTTTGGATACCAGGCCTTGCTGAAATTATACTTTGTACTTAAATAGCAAAAGATAGCAACCTACTGGTCATTTAGAGAAAGCCAAAATTTTGTCAGTTATTAATGATGACACGGTATTAGAGAAAATTGATAATTTGTATACTCAGGAATGTCAAACATTGGCTTATTTAAAAAAAATATATTTATTTATTTATACAAGCACTGGGCACAGTCAGATGTGTGGGAGTGTGAGAGAATTCACCAGAGCCAGAGCGCAGAACAGAACAGGCAGACTGGCGAAGTAGACTGCTGAGGGGAGCAGTGGGTGTGGCAGGAGAGGTCTGTCGCCATCAGTTGGGACCCTCGCCGCTGGCCTGGGATCTAACAGGCACTGCAGAGGCTGCAGACAGCTTCACAGCCCATCATTCAACCGCTGTGCCACCATGGGAGGCCCAACATTGGATTTTTGAAAGAAATCTTAGAAAGCATGGCATGGATTGGTGGAGAAAAAATTTTATTACCTTTATTCTAAAATCATAATTTACATATTTTAATCTTTTACCAAACTGTAACATGTTTCAATCAATAAACTATAATATTTTGATAGATCTTGTCACTCATACACAAATATTGGAATTAAAAGTTATTTACCTGCGTGTACTTTTACGACAGGTGGTCTACTTTACATCACTTTCTAGTGAACTGGAATTTGAGGCGACTGCTAGGACAGTGGTTTGCAATCATGTCATGCTACAGGTAAAAAACTTTTATTAGTTTTTAAACTTAAAAATATTTGTTGTAAGATATTTAACATAACACATGCCATTCTAACCATTTAATTGTACAGGTCAGTGGCATCGACCACATCCCCTTGGCTGCGTACTGTCGTGACTGTTTCCAAATATCTTTCATAACCCGAAAGAGGAACTCTGTGACCAGTGAGCAGTGGCTCCTGCTGCCCTTCTCTCCTCCAGTCCTGATTAACCTTGACTCTATTCTTTCTATGAATTTGCCTTTCTTAGATTTTCATGTCAATGGAATCATACATTTTTTGTGACTGTCTTATTTCACTAATCATAATGTTTCCAGGGTTTGTCCTTGTGCACATGTGACAACTTCATTCCACTCCATGGCTCTGTGCTCCATTGTATGTGTGCTCCACAATTTGGTTACCCACGGTCTTTTGTGGGCACTTGGAATATTTCCTTTTCTTGACAATCGTAACACTGCAAGGAACATGCTGTGCTCATGTTAAGAGAATCATTTACAAGTGGAATTGGTGGGTTGCATGAGAATTCCATAGTCAGCTATTTGAAGAACCATCACACTGTTTTCCAGAGTCTACACCATTTCCGATCCCACCAGCAGTAGATAGGGGTTCCAGTTTTTCCACAGTCTCCCTATAAACCAACACTCATTCTTTTCCCTTTTATTGATATTACCTGTCTTAGTTGGTGTCAAGTGGTATCTCATTGTGGTGATTCGCATTTCTGTAAATATGTGATCACTTTGATTGTCTTTTCAATTGTTTATCGGCCTCTTGTATATCCTCTTTGGAGAAATGTCTATCCAAGTCCTTTGCCCTTCTTATAATTGGGTTGTTTGACCTTTTGTTGTTGACTCGAATTTTTCCTTAGCACTTTGCATATTTCAGTTATTAAGCCCTTTATCAGCTATATGACTAGCTGATATTTTCTCCCTTTACATAGACTGTCTCTTCACTTTCTTGAGAATGGCCTGTAATGATTAACACTTTTTTTTTTATTTTTTGATGAAATCCAACATATCTATTTTTTTTTTTTTGGTACTTGTATTTTTGGTATTATATCTAAGTCTCCATTCACAAGTCAAGGTCATGCATATTGACCCTGTGTTTCCCTCTACAAGTTTTATGGTGTTAACTGTTTTATTTAGATTATTGATCAACATCTTTTTCAGTTCTGTTTATGGTATTTAGTAAGGTCCCAGCATCATCCTTGTTTATGTGAAGATCCAGTTTTCCAAAAACCGTTTATTGAAGAGACCTTTCCAGTTTGTTAGACTTACTACACTTGTCAATCAACTGGCAATATTTATGGATTATTTCTGGACTCCCAATTCTATTCTGTCATTCTGTATGTTTATTTGCATGCTTATACCACATTGTTTTCATTACAGTATCTCTTTGCAATTTTTGAAATCTGGAAATGTCATTCCTTCAACTTTTTCTTCTTTGTCAAGATTGTTTTGGATATCCTGGGCTCCTTGCAATTTCAAGTGAATTTGAGGGTTGGCTCTTCCATTTCTGAAAAAGAAAGAAGGAAATTGCAAATTCAATAGAAATTGAGTTGAATTAGTAGATTGCTAGGTGATTGACATTTTAACAATATTAATCCTGCACATCAAGTAAGGATGTCTTTCCATTAAATTAGGTTTTCTTTAGTTTCTTTCACCAGTGTATATACTTTTCAGTGTACACATCTTTTACCTCTTGGTCAAATGTACTCTTAAGTATTTTCTTCTTATAGATGCTAATTAAATAGAATTGCTTTCTTAATTTCCTTTGCAATTCCCTTTTGCACATAAATAGAAACACAGCTGATTTTTATAAGTTGTTCTTGTATCTTGTAGCTTTGTTGAATTTCTTGTATCTAGTAGTTTTCTTGTGAATGCTTTGGAATTTTCATATCTGTGATTATGTAATCTGTGAAACAGGTTACTTTTCTTCCTTTCCAGCTGAAAGGATTCTTTTTATTCTATTCCTTGTCTAATTGCTCTGGCGAGTAATTCCAGCACAATGCTAAATCTGGACAGCATCTCTAAGATTCACTTTTTTGTGTTGTGTGCGTGTTTGTTGGTTGGCTTTTTAGCTTTTCAGCTCCAGAATTTGTTATGTTCCTCTGAAGTTTTTCTATGTATATTATTATTTCATTCATATACCGTGTTCCCTGTCAGTGTTCTCCTTTAGCATTCTGAGCATATTTAAGACGGTGTTTCTCATAGTATTTGTCTAGTATGCCTTCCTCCTTTCCATACTGCAAGACTACTTCCTGGGTTGGAGCAGGCACAAAGAGGAAAAGGAGCAGGAAATTTTGTTAGCACAAGTGCTGAGTATAGTCCTAATACTTGCCTTCCTTGGACTTGAATATATGTAACTGATTTACCTGCTAGTGCTTTTGTAGATTCTTCTGACATCTCGCCCTCCCTCTCTCTGTTATCAATACGAGTATCTTATGTTTGTTTAGCTCAGGGATTCAACACATTTGAGCATTCCATATTTTTTGGCTTGGAATGAAATCATCTGGACAACAGTAAGACTTTCCCAAGAGAGTATTGCCAAATTGAACACCATTCTATGGCAAGTAGTGGTATATTAAGTTTGTAGACTATTTCAAATTTGGCATTTTAGAAATGATAAAACTTATTATGCCAACTATTAGATCAACTTCTGATAAAATCTGGGAAATCTTTCTCTTCTCAAACACACTTTAATTGTTCTTGTGTTTAATAGACATCATTATCTTTTAGAAAGATGTGGCCTCCTCCCCAAACATACAGTTTTCAAAGTGTAATCATTTCCAATTCAGCCCGATGCTGTCAAGTTATTAGAATATTCAGAAAATAGGCCATTTTGCTACCAGCGCTGCCTCAATTTGACTGACCATTGGAATCGTGTGAAAAAATTTTAGGTACAATGATTCTGCAGCATCATTGTAAACCTACTGAATCAAGATCTGTTGATCCGGGGTCTTAGGAAATCTAAAGTTTGATCATTCTCTAAACATTTTGATAAACTGCTTCTATCAAGTTTTTTGTAGGGTTCTAGAATATCTGCAATCACATTCATAAGTCTCTTACAGTGTCCATTTTCATATCTTTCCTTCACTTACAATTAATAGTTGCTTAGAGAACCTCAGCACAACTAGTCAAAGTAGAGTCACTGTGGCCAACAATTTACCTTCCTACCTCAGTGTCTAAAAATTTACATAAAAATGAGAATCTTGTGAAAGGGATTGAGACTAAACATGTCCTGTGTAGCTCTCGCTAATCTTTTTGCATCTGAACTTCATCCTTGTTATGGTCTTATCATAAACATTTATAAATACTGTTTTCAAGAATTATTGCAAAAGGAAAATATTCATTATGTTCAAATTTATTGTAACCCAAGCGAATTACTTTAGTTCTGAAATTTGTGTGTGTGCGTTTGGACCCTAAATTTAACTCAAGGCACCAGCAGTTTGAGAAAAAGTGGAACACATCAATGGTGCAGAAACCATTTAATAAGAAGAAAGTTTTGCTATGTGAATATGGTCTGAAAAAGTCTTTTAGTCACATTCTGTTTTGGAACCAGTACCTCCATTTCCTTAGTTGTCTCTCCTAGTCTTCAAACTTAGTTTCTTTTTCCTATAGAAGTCCAGAGAGACTTTTATCAATTATTGTTTTAAAACTGTTCACATAAAATTAAAATATAAAGGGGCCTCCCCGGTGGCGCAGCGGTTGAGCGCTGGGTTGCGAAGCTACCCGCGGCCTCTGCGGCGCCGGTTCGATCCCCGGCTGCTCCCCGGCCACCAGAGGAGGGTCCCACATGGCGCGCAGACCTCTCCTGCCGCCCGCTGCTCCCCTCAGCAGTGTACTTCGGTCCTTCTGCCTGCTCTGCTCCCCGCTCTGGCTCTGGTGAATTCTCTCACCCTCCCACGCTTCTGACTGTACCCAGTGCATGTATAAACAAAACAAAACAAAAAAAACAAATAAATAAATAAAACATGCCTCTATTAAAAAAAAATTAAAAAAAAATTTAAAAAAAAAATTAAAATATAAAGCCACAGGTTGTTGTCAATATTTTAAAACGTAATGTGGTTATTGTGGAGGCAAAGTACTGCATACATGCTTTCAAATGCTCTCTCTACATTCCCATTTCTGGTGGTCCAACAGAGAAACAGAAAAGTCTTGTGTTGATCCAAAAAAACAGTACATTTCAAAACATTTTTTTTTTTTTGCAATTAATAGCAACTTTTCTAGAACCCACTTCATCATTAAAGGAGAATCTTGAAACTGTTTTAACAGGATGCTTTCATGCATTTTATTAACCACATACTATCTCTGTTGTACAGGAACCCCTTAGGTTGGTGTTATAGCTAGTTGGAATCAGGAAATGAGTGCAAAGATAATTGGATGTGGGTACTTTCTCAACTACAGCTGCCTGCCCTTTAGTGTTGTGTTGTATTCACACACAACTCCTTGAACACTAGAGTGGAATTAATCATCTGCTGTGCTCTAGTACATGTATGTGGTTCTGAAACACCATCAGGGAATTAGTGCTTGGCCAGATGCATAAGTAGATAGTTAAGTAAAAAACACAAAATGTCAACTTTTATTTTCCCTCTTTCAATTGGTGAAGTTGGTCTGGGATAGTGCATGGGAATTAAAGGTCTCCAGGAGACAGGTGTAGAATGATTGCAGAAGAGATTTCAGAACAGGTCCAAATCAAGAATGTCATGAATTGATGGGATTTAAGTATGGCAGCTGCTGCTAAAAATACATCATTTTTCCTCCCTATTTACAGGTTTAGCTGCATACGAAACAAAATGTTTACTGCAGTCATTGGAGTGATTTCTGTTACTTTGGCAGTGGTGAGTGGCTTTGGACTCATGTTATACGTAGGGGTGTCATTTGTGCCAATAGTTGCAAATTCACCATTTCTAATACTAGATGAGTAAAGCAAATAAGAGGCTACACTATGAGGGTATTGGGGAGAAAGTAGATAACAGAGAGTTTATGATAGATTAAGTAAAAGAACTGTGCTTAGATGACTACAGATCCAAAATAAGGTGTCAGAAATGAAGACAAACATTAAATTGTGTCTTCAGAACTGGAAAAAATAAGGACCCCAAATGCAAAAGTAAAGACAATGACATGAGCAGGCAGTTCTCTCTCTCTCCCCCCACCCTCTCTCTCTCTTTCTCTCTCTCACACACACACAACACCGAAAACGGAAAATACAAGTCACTGAAAATGTAAGGGGGACAAATATATGGCATCTCAATCAAGGGATGCAAATTAAACCAAAACTGAGATGCCTTGTTTTCTTATTAGATTAATAAGTATTGCAAGACTGAAACTTTTGGGGTGGTTGTATGTAATGAACACTGTCTTCTATTGCTCAGAGAAGACTGTCAATTGGCTCATACTTTTCTTAGTCCAATATTTCTATCAAATCAAAAGGCTTAAAAGGGGATTCAAGGTGCATGTCTTTCACCTCTCCATTGTACATCTAGGAATGTCCTAATAATTCAAAAAATGCTCCAAAAAGTAGAGTAAGTATGTTCATTTCTGTGTGATTCAGATTTGAAAACTAATTGAAAACCATCTCCCCTGTCCACAAGAGATTGGTGAATTCAAACATAGCAAACCTCTATATTCCCACCAAGAAACAGACTAGCAGGAAAACTAGTGTGCACATGCCTGTATATGACGCTGTGCCTCTCAACTCATACCACAATGATAGACTGATGCTGTTGGTGGTCAGATAGGTTCAGTAACAGAATGTTGGCTGAAAGTGTTTGTGCATTTCTGTGAAATGGTTTATGAGAGAAAAAGGTCTCTCAAGTGATCTAGTGGAATCAGAAACAGATTGCTAATCCTGCTTGAACTAACACGCATCCACCAGGTTTCCTGATCTTAACACTGAGGCACCATAATTGGAAAGGAGGAGTATACTGTGCTGTGTGGAAATAATAGGAATCCGTGCAAACCACAAGCTTATGACAGAGGGAGGAGTGTGCTCTGTTGTGGACTCAGAGACAACCAAGGAAAGTGATACCTCAGCACAGATTGTGTGATATAAATAAAACCTGAAGGGACAAAGAATAAGACCTTAAGGGACAAAGGATCATTTCACTTAGATGTGGAATATAGGGAAACTAGACAAAGGGTCAAAGACAAACTTTCAAAGCAACTCTTGAGAGCTTCCCTAGAGCTGAGACAGCCAGGAAGCAGGGGGAGGAGGGGAAGGGTGGCAAGAGGGACAGGGAAGAGAGCACAAGGACTCTGGTGGAGGACCACAGGTGCGTTGGTGCTGGGAGAGCGAAGGTGGCCACCCCTGAGTGGAAAAATCCTAGACTGTCAAAAACTCAACAAGGATGTAAAACAATGTTGCTTAATTCAAAAGAGAAAAAGGGGGAAACCTTTTGAATTGTGCTATTTACACTTTAATGGATGCCGGGGACCAGCATCTGGCAAAATGTCGTGTCAGGGTTCCTGAAAGGATGAGACGGCCTAGGCAAATACGAATGATCTGAAACTTAGGGACTGAGGGGAAGGGAATGAGAAGACACCGACACTTGCTGAGGTGTTAGTATCTTCTGCTGAGAGGCTCAGCAGGTTCTTTATTTATACATTTTTTTGCAAGCATTGAGATTATATTATCAAGTGCATAGAAACAGAGCAGAAACAATTAATGCATCTCTTTTTCTATGGGCTTTTGTCCGCTACGTGCTCTCAGCAAGAAGGTAACCTTCAAGGTTAATAAAAAACTAAGTCTTACACTAAAATTCATTGTTTCAGGTAAACAATAACCTAAGACAATTGATAGCCGCCAGTACATCCCTATCAGCTAAAGCCTAAGCAAAAAAAAAGACTTTTCTTATTCTCAATGGCCTTCACAGCAGGGGTTGGTTTCTACTCAGCTATCAGAACTTCCTTTACCTAGAAACTCCTTAACTCAAATAGCTTTATTTAAAAACTTTCCCAAGAAACTTCAAGGGAAGGCAAAAGAAGGACCCAATATAATTATTGTATTGTAATGCTTGTCAGGCATGTTCAACAAACCATCTCCCATTGTCAAGTGAGCCAAACTGCCCAACAACTAATTTCTAAACAATTTTTCGTGCTATTTACTTACAGTATGGTGATACATATAATTTATTGCCTAATATACTTTTTGATAATTTTTTTCTCTCTACGACCAAGAACAAAAAGCAAAGGGATGCCAGATCTTCAGCCCCACGGTGTCAGGCCCTTTTCCTTTGCTGCTTGTCAGTAACCTATCTGGCTGGAGCAACAAGGCCTCCTGCAGCAAATGGATATGAATATGCATTAAGATTTTTTTTAACAGGTGTTGGCGTTGATGACATGCTTATCATGATTTCTGCCTGACAGAAGACCAACATCCTGGACAGCGTACAAAAGCGAATGTCTGACGTCTACTCCCACGTGGCGGTGTCCATCACCATCACCACTCTCACAAATGTCCTGGCCTTCTTTACAGGGGTAATGACCTCCTTTAAGTCCGTGCAGTACTTTTGCATTTACACAGGAACAACCTTGCTCTTCTGTTATTTTTATAACATCCCATGTTTTGGTGCCTTTATGGCCCTAGATGGTAGGAGAGAATTGGCCTGTCTGTGCAGGCTGCAAAAGTCAGAGGGTAACCCAGACCAAAATTCTTCCTCACTGATAAGATGCTGCTGCTTCCCATTTAGTTCTCTTCGAACTGATGAAGAATCAAGCATCCACCCAATGAACTTGTTCTTTAGAGATTATTTTGGCCCCTTTCTCACAAACACTAAGTCCAAGTTTGTGATAGTGGTTTTATACCTTCAGTATATCGCATTCATTATGCATGGCTGTTTCCTAGTGCAGGAAGGTTTAGACCTTCGATATATGGCAAGTAACAATTCTTATATCAGACCCTATTTTAACATCCATGAAGAGCATTTTTCAGATTATGGTCCCATAGTGATGGTTATCATGACTGAAGCAGTTGACTACTGGGATAAAGACACTAGGCAAACATTGGGCAAATGTCTGACCACATTTGAAAACAGTGACTATTGTCATTCAAAATCTGTTTTGGTTACAAGCATATATACAGTATATGGAAGCCATCATCTTAGCTGTAAATGACAGAGGTAGTTTTATAAACAACATTCCTTGTTTTTTAGTGCATATTCCAATTTTTACATATGATGTTAACATTTCATCATCACATGAGATTACTTCTTCCTGGGCCTTCATTCACACCACGGGTGTTTCATCTTCACGCAGTAAGAAGAACATGTTATTCCAATTACAAAGTTTTGCCAAAAGGTGTGAGATTTCCCTAATGGTGTATAACCAGCTTTTATCTATTTTGATCAATATTCTGCCATCTTAGAAAACACTATTCGAAGTGTCATTTTTGCATCTGTAGCTATGTTCATTGTTTCTTTATTGCTAACTCCCCACCCATTGTGATCCTTGTGGGTCACTTTTTCTATTGGGTCTGTGATTGTAGGAATAACAGGTTTCATTGGATACTGGCATGTCAACCTTGATTCCGTATCCATGATGAATCTTGTGATTTGTATAGGGTTTTCTTTTGATTTTTGTGCACATATTTCATATGCATTTGTTTCCAGTTCTAAACCCTCAGCAAACCAAAAAGCAATTGAGGCATTGTTTTTGCTAGGTTACACAGTGTTACAAAGTGCACTGTCAACAATAATAGGAGTGTCTGTTTTATCTGCAGCTAACACATACATCTTCAGGACATGTTTTAAAATTATGTTTTTTGTCATGGTATTGGGGGCTATTCATGGCCCAGTTTTATTTCAGTATTCTTAACCATTTTTTTAAGATTTGTTGGAATATCCACTAAAAAATCAGTGCCCAATGATAGAATTCTTGACTGCCCCAACACAGTCTGGTAAAAACGCTCTATTAAGGATAGTTGATAAACTTGGGATGTTATGTGTACTGTACTTCCTATATGCATTACTATGTAAAGGTTCAAATTATTATTACTTAATTTCCATACTGGAAATTTTCTATGCACTTTCTTAATCGTATATTTGGATGAACTGAAGTGGCTATCTATTTTTTTTTATTTAATTTTGAAGAATTAACCACTTTTGGGTCCTTCTGGGTGGCACGGGCAGTTGAGCGCCACAATGTTAAGACGTCCGCAGCCTCAGCAGCGCAGGTTCGATCCTAGCCGGCCCGGGAGAATCCCACATGGCGAAGCAGACCTCTCCTGCCTCGCCAGCTGCTCCCCTCAGCAGTGTGTTTTGGTCGTCTGCCTGTTCTGCTCCCCACTCAGTCTCTGGTAAATCCTCTCATCTTTCCATGCATCTGGTCTGTACCACTGTTCTTGTATATATAAATATATCTGAAAAAAAAAAAAGAATTAACCACTGAAGCCATCGGGTACTGGACTTTTGTTTTTTGGTAGGGGTTTGATTACTGATTCAATCTCCTTGCTAGTAATTGATCTGTTTGGATTTTCTTTATCAGTTAAATTTGATACCTAAATCAGACTTAAAGGATAATGGATATATATTTTATTTATAGATAAACAGATACAGATAATAAAAATAAGTATTACCTAATGCTGTAAAAAAAGGAAGTGATATTCCTGGTAATTGTAGGTTTAAAACTATTTTATTTTTTTACCAATAGAAAATAATAATTTGATCTCTCTTATTATATAGAATTGGAAAGGATAAATTATTTCTTTGAAAAGGAAAAGGTTTTGAGACTTCTCAAGTTCAAGATTTTCTCAAAGGGCATCTGACTGCTAAGGGTCTCATTCTCCAAACTCTGCATGGATGATGCCCTAAACACACTCTTCCTGTCCAGACCATCTCTAGAGGCAGGTCAGGGATCCGCAATGACGTCACACACAAGGAGGAGCCACTAAAACCATGTCCTTTGTTAGCCATTTCAAACACTGTAGGGAGAACAGATTCAAAGAATGCCCTCCATTAGAAGAAGGAAGTGGGTTACAGAAGGGTGGTTGGCAACACTTCTGCCCTTTTTTCTTGGTGAGAATATATTTTTTTTTAATTTAGACATCATTGTTCATTTTTTTTTAATATTAAATTTTATTTTTATATTCCCCCATACAATTGCAAACACCCCTTCTGACCCCAATCCTTCCCCTCCCGACCCCCACCCCCAAAAAAGTGTCTCTGGTTATAGTTTTTTTGTTGATTTTGATTTTCACTTTCTTAGATTCTTTTCCTGGTCCCTTAAGTTTTCTAGATTCCTGCTATGAGTGAGACCATCCGGTATTTTTTTTTTTCTTTTTGGCTTATTTTGCTGAGCATGATCCCTTCCAGCGCCATCCATGTTGCTGCAAATTGTGTTTATCTTTTTTTGAATGCTGAGTAATATTCCATGGTATATATGTACCACATCTTCTTGATCCAGTCATCTATTTTTGGGCATTTGGGCTGTTTCCAAAGCTTAGCTATTGTAAACAGTGCTGCTATAAACATATGGGTGCCGGTGCTCTTTGGAATTGATGTTTCTGTGTCCTTTGGGTAAATACCTAGGAGTGGAATTGCTGGATCATATGGAAGCTCTATGTTTAGTAGGTCAGGAAATCTCCACACAGCTCTGCATAGTGGTTGGACCAGTTTGCACTCCCACCAACAGTGCAGAAGAGTTCCTTTTTCTCCACAACCTCGCCAACATTTGTTGTTGCTAGTTTTTTTAATATGTGCCATTCTCACTGGTGTGAGATGGTATCTCATGGTAGTTTTGATTTGCATTTCCGTGATGACAAGTGATGTTGAACTTTTTTTCATATGTCTGTTGGCCATTTGCATCTCCTCTTCAGAGAAGTTTCTTTTTAGCTCTTCTGCCCATTTTTTGACTGGATTATTTTCTTTGTTGTTGCTGAGTCTCATCAGCTCTTTGCAGATTTTTGTGATTAGTCCTTTATCATTAGTGTTGGGTGCAAAAATATTCTCCCAGTTGGTGGGGTTTCTCTTTGTTTTTGTTATTGTCTCTTTTGCTGTGCAGAAGCTCTTTAATTTGATGTAGTCCCAGCTGTTTATCTTTGTCCTCACTATCACTGCTTTGGGTGATGTGTCTGTAAAGATGTCTTTGATGTGCAAATCCCGTAGTGTTTTGCCAATATTTCCTTCTATGTATTTTATGGTTTCAGGTCTTATGTCTAGTTCTTTAATCCATTTTGAGTTGATTTTTGTGTATGGTGTGAGGTAGTGGTCAAGCTTCATTCTTTTGCATGTAGCGACCCAGTTCTCACAGCACCATTTATTGAACAAACTTTCTTTGCTCCAATGCATAGTCTTTGCTCCTTTGTCAAAGATTAGTTGACCATAAATCTGTGGGTTTATTTCTGGAGTTTCTATTCGATTCCATTGGTCTGTATATCTGTTCTTGTTCCAATACCATGCAGTTTTGATGATTATGGCTTTGTAGTATAGTTTGAAGTCTGGGAGTGTGATGCCTCCATTTCCTTCTTTTTTTTTTCAGTAGAGCTTTGGCTATTCGGGGTTTTTGGTGATTCCATATGAATTTCATCAATAATTGTTCTATTTCTTTGAAGAATGCCATTGAGATTTTGATTGGAATAGCATTGAATCTGTATATTGCTTTTGGTAGGATGGCCATTTTAATAATGTTTATTCTTCCAATCCATGAGCAGGGGATGTCTTCCCATTTCTTTGTGTCTTCTTCTATTTAACAGTGTTTTATAGTTTTCTTTGTATAGGTCCTTTACCTCTTTTGTTAGATTTATTCCCAAATATTTGATTTTTTTTGTTTCCAAAATAAAAGGGGTGGTTTTTTTGATTTCTTCTTCTTCAGATTTATTGTTTGTGTATAGGAAGGCTACTGACTTTTGCGTGTTGATTTTGTATCCTGCCACTTTACTGAATTGATTGATGAGTTGAATTCGTTTTTCTGTGGAGATTTTGGGGTTCTCTATGTATATTATCATATCATCTGCAAATAGTGATAGTTTGACTTCTTCTTTTCCTATTTGGATTCCTTGGATGTCTTTCTCTTGTCTTATTGCTCTGGCTAGGACTTCCAGTATTATATTGAAAAGCAGTGGTGAGAGTGGACATCCTTGTCTTGTTCCAGATCTTAATGGAATTGCTTTCAGCTTTTCACCATTAAGAATGATACTGGCTGTTGGCTTGTCATAGATGGCCTTTATGATGTTGAGGTATGTTCCTTGTATCCCAAGAATTTCAAGGGCTTTTATCATGAATGGTTGTTGCACTTTGTCGAAAGCTTTCTCAGCATCTGTTGATATTATCATATGGTTTTTATATTGTTGATGTGTTGGATAACGTTGATTGAGTTTCGGATGTTAAACCATCCTTGTGCCCCTGGAATGAATCCAACTTGGTCGTGGTGAATTATCTTATGGATACATTGTTGGATTCTGATAGCTAAAATTTTATTGAGGATTTTTGCATCAGTGTTCATTAGGGAGATTGGCCTGTATTTTTCCTTTTTTGTGTTGTCCTTATTCGGTTTTGGTATTAGTGTAATATTGGCTTCATAGAACGTGTTTGGTATTGTCCCTTCCTTCTCAATTTTTTGGAAGAGTTTGTGAAGGATAGGCACTAATTCGTCTCTGAATGTTTGGTAGAATTCATTTGTAAATCCATCAGGTCCTGGGCTTTTGTTTTTGGGGAGGTTTTTGATTACCATTTCAATTCCGCTGCTTGTAATTGGTCTGTTTAGGTGTTCTATTTCTTCATTATCTAGCTTTGGGTGATTGTAGAGTTGTAGGAATTTGTCCATCTCCTCTAGATTGTTGAACTTGTTTCCATATAACTGTTCATAGTAGTTACTGAATATTCTTTTGATTTCTGCTGTGTCCGTTGTGATTTCTCCTCTTTCATTTATGATCCTGTGTATTTGTGCTTTCTCCCTTTTTTCCTTTGTGAGCTTGGCTAGGGGTTTGTCTATTTTATTGATTTTTTCAAAGAACCAGCTCTTGGTTTCATTGATCTTTTGGATTGTTTTTTTAGTTTCAATTTCATTTATTTCTGCTTTGGTTTTTATTATTACTTTTCTTCTACTGGTTTTGGGGTTTTTTTGTTGTTCTTTTTCTAGATCTTTGAGCTTCGAGATTAGGTTGTTTCTTTGAGTTCTTTCTTGTTTTTTGATGTGAGCTTCTATTGCTATATATTTTCCTCTTATACTGCTTTTGCTGCATCCCATACATTTAGGATATTGGTGTCCTCCTTGTCATTCAATTCAAAGAATTTTTTAATTTCTTCTTTGATCTCCTCGTTAGCCCAGTGGTCTTCCAGTAGTGTGGCTTTTAATCTCCATGAGGTAGGATAGTTCCTTGCCTTCTTTTTATGATTTATTTCTAGTTTGATGCCTTCGTGGTCAGAAAAGATGGTTGGTATGATTTCAATCTTGGTGTATCTGTTGATGTTTGTCTTGTGCCCCAGTATGTGATCGATCCTGGAGAATGATCCGTGCGCTTGAGAAAAATGTGTACTCCGTTTTTTTTTGGGTTTAGTGTTCTATAGATGTCTGTTAAGCCCAAATGCTCTAGGTCCTTATTTAGATCTTTAGTTTCTTTACTTATTTTTTGTCTTGTTGATCTATCCATTGTTGATAGTGGTGTGTTGAATTCTCCCACTACGTATGTGTTTTCTCTGATGTCTGTTTTCAGAGAGGACAACAGATGTCTGATATATTTTGGTGCTCTTTCGTTTGGTGAGTATATGTTAATGAGCGTTATTTCTTCTTGAAGTATTGTCCCCTTAATCATAATGTAGTGACCATTGGGGTCTCTTTTTATTTTTTTGAGTTTGAAGTCTGTTTTATCTGATATAAGTATAGCTGTTCCTGCTTTCTTTTTTGGCCCATTTGCTTGTAGGATTGTTTTCCATCCTTTAACTTTGAGTCTATTTTTATCTTTTGTAGCTAAATGTGTTCCCTGGAGACAGCAAAAAGTTGGGTTTTGTTTCTTAATCCAGGCTTCAACTCTGTGTCTTTTTATTGAAGAGTTTAGTCCATTTACATTTAGAGTTAATATTGATATGTTAGCATCTGTATTTGCCATTATGTTTGTCTTTCCTTTGATTTTATTTATTCTTTTAATAACTTTTTTTTTTGGTCTTCTTTCGTTGTTATTCATCCATCTGAGGTTCTGGTTTTAG